>NC_138299.1:76627500-77342500 GCF_965601325.2 Salmo salar | reverse complement strand
TACACATTTTGCTATCTATGGTATCTGGGGTCCCCAGATAATACAATTCTGGATCCGACTCATCTGGTCATCAGGTAGGAGAGAGAACACAGTGTAGAGTTAGAACACATAGATCAGACTCATGTGGTCATCGGGATGGAGAGAGAATACAGCGTAGAACACATAGATCAGTCACACTTCAATAGCCAAAAGAAAAGGAAAACACAGCAGAGTTGGGATGGATAGAGAAGTTTTGCTTCAACAATCAACAGTCTACCAGAAGGAGAACAGTATAGAGTGAGAATGGATAGAAATGTCACACTCTAACAGTCAACTGCCTTACACTTTAATAGCATTTGTTTTTGTTTTTTTTGCGAACCAACTGTCTATCAGCCAGAGAGAGAAAACACCAGATACAGCAAAGATAAAGCAGTTATTCTTAAACAGTTACCTGCCTATACCAGAGGGAACATAGAGATTGAATTGACACGGTTCAACAATCAACATTCTTTATCATCCAACCTCAGAGACAGCCTAGACAGAGTCAGGATAATTCACTGCTGCCATAGATAGTAACCACTACCTTAAGTAACTGTCCAGTGAATATCTCACTTTTAAAAGTTAATATTCTGTTAACTCATACCCAAATAATATTGTTGACTCGTCTTATACTCTTATTTGTGGCAAAAGCATAAATCCTCTGATGAAATGCTTGATATTTCATTAGAGGATGATGTCATCCTGAGGAGGATGAGCTGGTCAATCAGTGGTCTACTCGCATTCATATTTTTAACAACCGGTATACACCCACACCATTCTGTTGTTGGGGTACGACCACACCATTCTGTTGTTGGGGTACGCCCACACCATTCTGTTGTTGGGGTACGCCCACACCATTCCGTTGGTGGGTACGCCCACACCATTCTGTGGGTGGGGTACGCCCACACCATTCTAGATCTGTCATTCTAATTGAAAGCAAGTCTAAGAAACTGTAGATATGTTCTATGTGCACTATTTCTATGCTTCCCGGTCTTAAGTTTTTGCGTCTTTTACTTTCGGTTTTGTACACCAGCTTCAAACAGCAGAAAATACAATATCTTTGCTTATGTAAAAGTAATTTCACAGTGGTTTAGATGGTATAATGTTTCTTTACACTACACTTGCTTGTTCTGTTACATAACCTGAAATTAGGCAAACTATAAGAACTACAACAACTATTAGAACTATAAGAACTATTAGAACTATAAAAAATATAAGAACTATAAGAACTATAAGAACTATTAGAACTATTAGAACTGTTAGAACTATAAGAACTATTAGAACTAATAGAACTAATAGAACTATAAGAACTAATAGAACTAATAGAACTAATAGAACTATAAGAACTAATAGAACTATAAGAACTATAAGAACTAATAGAACTATAAGAACTATAAGAACTATTAGAACTAATAGAACTATAAGAACTAATAGAACTATTAGAACTATTAGAACTATAAGAACTATAAGAACTATTAGAACTATTAGAACTATAAGAACTAATAGAACTATAAGAACTATAAGAACTATTAGAACTATTAGAACTATAAGAACTATAAGAACTAATAGAACTATAAGAACTATAAGAACTAATAGAACTATAAGAACTATAAGAACTATTAGAACTAATAGAACTATAAGAACTAATAGAACTATTAGAACTATTAGAACTATAAGAACTATAAGAACTATAAGAACTATTAGAACTATTAGAACTATAAGAACTATTAGAACTATAAGAACTATTAGAACTATAAGAACTATTAGAACTATAAGAACTATTAGAACTATAAGAACTATTAGAACTATAAGAACTATTAGAACTGTTAGAACTATAAGAACTATAAGAACTAATAGAACTATAAGAACTATAAGAACTAATAGAACTATAAGAACTATAAGAACTATTAGAACTAATAGAACTATAAGAACTAATAGAACTATTAGAACTATTAGAACTATAAGAACTATAAGAACTATAAGAACTATTAGAACTATTAGAACTATAAGAACTAATAGAACTATAAGAACTATAAGAACTATTAGAACTATAAGAACTATTAGAACTATTAGAACTATAAGAACTATAAGAACTATTAGAACTATTAGAACTATAAGAACTGTTAGAACTATTAGAACTATTAGAACTATAAGAACTATAAGAACTATTAGAACTATTAGAACTATTAGAACTATTAGAACTATTAGAACTATAAGAACTATTAGAACTATAAGAACTATTAGAACTATAAGAACTATTAGAACTATAAGAACTGTTAGAACTATAAGAACTATTAGAACTATAAGAACTATTAGAACTATAAGAACTATAAGAACTATTAGAACTATAAGAACTATTAGAACTATTAGAACTATAAGAACTATAAGAACTATAAGAACTATAAGAACTATAAGAACTATAAGAACTATTAGAACTATAAGAACTATAAGAACTATTAGAACTATAAGAACTATTAGAACTATTAGAACTATTAGAACTATAAGAACTATAAGAACTATTAGAACTATAAGAACTATAAGAACTATTAGAACTATAAGAACTATTAGAACTATAAGAACTATAAGAACTATTAGAACTATAAGAACTATAAGAACTATAAGAACTATTAGAACTATAAGAACTATAAGAACTATTAGAACTATAAGAACTATAAGAACTATAAGAACTATAAGAACTATTAGAACTATAAGAACTATTAGAACTATAAGAACTATAAGAACTATAAGAACTATTAGAACTATAAGAACTAATAGAACTATAAGAACTATTAGAACTATAAGAACTGTTAGAACTATAAGAACTATAAGAACTATTAGAACTATAAGAACTATTAGAACTATTAGAACTATAAGAACTATTAGAACTATAAGAACTATTAGAACTATTAGAACTGTTAGAACTATAAGAACTATAAGAACTAATAGAACTATAAGAACTATAAGAACTATTAGAACTATTAGAACTAATAGAACTATAAGAACTAATAGAACTATTAGAACTATTAGAACTATAAGAACTATAAGAACTATTAGAACTATTAGAACTATAAGAACTATTAGAACTATAAGAACTATTAGAACTATTAGAACTAATAGAACTAATAGAACTATTAGAACTATTAGAACTATAAGAACTATAAGAACTATTAGAACTATTAGAACTATAAGAAATATTAGAACTATTAGAACTATAAGAACTATTAGAACTATTAGAACTAATAGAACTATTAGAACTATTAGAACTATAAGAACTATTAGAACTATAAGAACTATAAGAACTATTAGAACTATTAGAACTATAAGAACTATAGAACTAATAGAACTATGAGAACTATTAGAACTATAAGAACTATTAGAACTATAAGAACTATAAGAACTATTAGAACTATAAGAACTATTAGAACTATAAGAACTATTAGAACTATAAGAACTATAAGAACTATTAGAACTATAAGAACTATTAGAACTATTAGAACTATAAGAACTATAAGAACTATAAGAACTATTAGAACTATAAGAACTATAAGAACTATAAGAACTATAAGAACTATTAGAACTATAAGAACTATAAGAACTATTAGAACTATAAGAACTATTAGAACTATTAGAACTATTAGAACTATAAGAACTATAAGAACTATTAGAACTATAAGAACTATAAGAACTATTAGAACTATAAGAACTATTAGAACTATAAGAACTATAAGAACTATTAGAACTATAAGAACTATAAGAACTATAAGAACTATTAGAACTATAAGAACTATAAGAACTATAAGAACTATAAGAACTATAAGAACTATTAGAACTATAAGAACTATTAGAACTATAAGAACTATAAGAACTATAAGAACTATAAGAACTATAAGAACTAATAGAACTATTAGAACTATAAGAACTGTTAGAACTATAAGAACTATTAGAACTATAAGAACTAATAGAACTATTAGAACGATAAGAACTGTTAGAACTATAAGAACTATTAGAACTATTAGAACTATAAGAACTAATATAACTAATATAACTAATATAACTATAAGAACTATAAGAACTATAAGAACTATAAGAACTATTAGAACTATAAGAACTATTAGAACTGTAAGAACTATAAGAACTATTAGAACTATAAGAACTATTAGAACTATAAGAACTATTAGAACTATAAGAACTATAAGAACTATTAGAACTATAAGAACTATTAGAACTATAAGAACTATAAGAACTATTAGAACTATAAGAACTATAAGAACTATAAGAACTATTAGAACTATAAGAACTATAAGAACTATTAGAACTATAAGAACTATAAGAACTATAAGAACTATAAGAACTATAAGAACTATTAGAACTATAAGAACTATTAGAACTATAAGAACTATAAGAACTATAAGAACTATTAGAACTATAAGAACTAATAGAACTATAAGAACTATTAGAACTATAAGAACTGTTAGAACTATAAGAACTATAAGAACTATTAGAACTATAAGAACTATTAGAACTATTAGAACTATAAGAACTATTAGAACTATAAGAACTATTAGAACTATTAGAACTGTTAGAACTATAAGAACTATAAGAACTAATAGAACTATAAGAACTATAAGAACTATTAGAACTATTAGAACTAATAGAACTATATAGAACTATTAGAACTATTAGAACTATAAGAACTATAAGAACTATTAGAACTATTAGAACTATAAGAACTATTAGAACTATAAGAACTATTAGAACTATTAGAACTAATAGAACTAATAGAACTATTAGAACTATTAGAACTATTAGAACTATTAGAACTATAAGAACTATTAGAACTATTAGAACTATAAGAAATATTAGAACTATTAGAACTATAAGAACTATTAGAACTATTAGAACTAATAGAACTATTAGAACTATTAGAACTATAAGAACTATTAGAACTATAAGAACTATAAGAACTATTAGAACTATTAGAACTATAAGAACTAATAGAACTAATAGAACTATGAGAACTATTAGAACTATAAGAACTATTAGAACTATAAGAACTATAAGAACTATTAGAACTATAAGAACTATTAGAACTATAAGAACTATTAGAACTATAAGAACTATAAGAACTATTAGAACTATAAGAACTATTAGAACTATTAGAACTATAAGAACTATAAGAACTATAAGAACTATTAGAACTATAAGAACTATTAGAACTATAAGAACTATTAGAACTATTAGAACTATAAGAACTATTAGAACTATTAGAACTATTAGAACTATAAGAACTATAAGAACTATTAGAACTATAAGAACTATTAGAACTATAAGAACTATTAGAACTATAAGAACTATAAGAACTATTAGAACTATTAGAACTATAAGAACTATTAGAACTATAAGAACTATTAGAACTATAAGAACTATAAGAACTATAAGAACTATAAGAACTATAAGAACTATTAGAACTATAAGAACTATTAGAACTATAAGAACTATAAGAACTATAAGAACTATAAGAACTAATAGAACTATTAGAACTATAAGAACTGTTAGAACTATAAGAACTATTAGAACTATAAGAACTAATAGAACTATTAGAACGATAAGAACTGTTAGAACTATAAGAACTATTAGAACTATTAGAACTATAAGAACTAATATAACTAATATAACTAATATAACTATAAGAACTATAAGAACTATAAGAACTATAAGAACTATTAGAACTATAAGAACTATTAGAACTGTAAGAACTATAAGAACTATTAGAACTATAAGAACTATTAGAACTATAAGAACTATTAGAACTATAAGAACTATAAGAACTATTAGAACTATAAGAACTATTAGAACTATAAGAACTATAAGAACTATAAGAACTATTAGAACTATAAGAACTATAAGAACTATTAGAACTATAAGAACTATAAGAACTATTAGAACTATAAGAACTATTAGAACTATTAGAACTATTAGAACTATAAGAACTATAAGAACTATTAGAACTATAAGAACTATAAGAACTATTAGAACTATAAGAACTATTAGAACTATAAGAACTATAAGAACTATTAGAACTATAAGAACTATAAGAACTATAAGAACTATTAGAACTATAAGAACTATAAGAACTATAAGAACTATAAGAACTATTAGAACTATAAGAACTATTAGAACTATAAGAACTATAAGAACTATAAGAACTATTAGAACTATAAGAACTATAAGAACTATAAGAACTATTAGAACTATAAGAACTATTAGAACTATAAGAACTATAAGAACTATAAGAACTATTAGAACTATAAGAACTAATAGAACTATAAGAACTATTAGAACTATAAGAACTGTTAGAACTATAAGAACTATTAGAACTATAAGAACTAATAGAACTATTAGAACGATAAGAACTGTTAGAACTATAAGAACTATTAGAACTATTAGAACTATAAGAACTAATATAACTAATAGAACTAATAGAACTATAAGAACTATAAGAACTATAAGAACTATTAGAACTATAAGAACTATTAGAACTATAAGAACTATTAGAACTATAAGAACTATAAGAACTATTAGAACTATAAGAACTATTAGAACTATAAGAACTATTAGAACTATAAGAACTATAAGAACTATTAGAACTATAAGAACTATTAGAACTATAAGAACTATAAGAACTATTAGAACTATAAGAACTATTAGAACTATAAGAACTATTAGAACTATAAGAACTGTTAGAACTATAAGAACTATTAGAACTATAAGAACTAATAGAACTATTAGAACGATAAGAACTGTTAGAACTATAAGAACTATTAGAACTATTAGAACTATAAGAACTAATATAACTAATAGAACTAATAGAACTATAAGAACTATAAGAACTATAAGAACTATAAGAACTATTAGAACTATAAGAACTATTAGAACTATAAGAACTATAAGAACTATTAGAACTATTAGAACTATAAGAACTATTAGAACTATAAGAACTATAAGAACTATTAGAACTATAAGAACTATTAGAACTATAAGAACTATTAGAACTATAAGAACTATTAGAACTATAAGAACTAAGAACTATAAGAACTATTAGAACTATTAGAACTATAAGAACTAATAGAACTATAAGAACTATTAGAACTATAAGAACTAATAGAACTATAAGAACTATTAGAACTATAAGAACTAATAGAACTATAAGAACTAATAGAACTATAAGAACTATTAGAACTATAAGAACTAATAGAACTATAAGAACTATTAGAACTATTAGAACTATTAGAACTATTAGAACTATAAGAACTAATAGAACTATAAGAACTATAAGAACTATAAGAACTAATAGAACTATAAGAACTATAAGAACTAATAGAACTATAAGAACTATAAGAACTATAAGAACTATTAGAACTATAAGAACTAAGAACTATAAGAACTATTAGAACTATTAGAACTATAAGAACTAATAGAACTATAAGAACTATTAGAACTATAAGAACTAATAGAACTATAAGAACTATTAGAACTATAAGAACTATAAGAACTAATAGAACTATAAGAACTATTAGAACTATAAGAACTAATAGAACTATAAGAACTATTAGAACTATAAGAACTAATAGAACTATAAGAACTATTAGAACTATTAGAACTATTAGAACTATAAGAACTATTAGAACTATAAGAACTAATAGAACTATAAGAACTATAAGAACTATAAGAACTAATAGAACTATAAGAACTAATAGAACTATAAGAACTATAAGAACTATTAGAACTATTAGAACTATTAGAACTAATAGAACTAATAGAACTATAAGAACTATTAGAACTATAAGAACTATAAGAACTATTAGAACTAATAGAACTATAAGAACTGTTAGAACTATTAGAACTATAAGAACTAATAGAACTATAAGAACTATTAGAACTATTAGAACTAATAGAACTATAAGAACTAATAGAACTATAAGAACTATTAGAACTATAAGAACTGTTAGAACTATTAGAACTATAAGAACTATAAGAACTATTAGAACTATTAGAACTAATAGAACTATAAGAACTAATAGAACTATAAGAACTAATAGAACTATAAGAACTATAAGAACTAATAGAACTATAAGAACTATAAGAACTAATAGAACTATAAGAACTATAAGAACTATAAGAACTGATAGAACTATAAGAACTATAAGAACTATAAGAACTATTAGAACTATTAGAACTATTAGAACTAATAGAACTAATAGAACTATAAGAACTATTAGAACTATAAGAACTATAAGAACTATTAGAACTAATAGAACTATAAGAACTGTTAGAACTATTAGAATTATAAGAACTATAAGAACTATTAGAACTATATAGAACTATAAGAACTAATAGAACTATAAGAACTATTAGAACTATAAGAACTATAAGAACTGTTAGAACTATTAGAACTATAAGAACTATAAGAACTATTAGAACTATTAGAACTAATAGAACTATAAGAACTAATAGAACTATAAGAACTAATAGAACTATAAGAACTATAAGAACTATAAGAACTATTAGAACTATAAGAACTATTAGAACTAATAGAACTATTAGAACTAATAGAACTAATAGAACTATAAGAACTAATAGAACTATAAGAACTAATAGAACTATAAGAACTAATAGAACTATTAGAACTAATAGAACTATAAGAACTATTAGAACTATAAGAACTATTAGAACTATTAGAACTATTAGAACTATTAGAACTATTAGAACTATAAGAACTGTTAGAACTATTAGAACTATAAGAACTATAAGAACTATAAGAACTAATAGAACTATAAGAACTATTAGAACTATTAGAACTATTAGAACTATTAGAACTATTAGAACTATAAGAACTATTAGAACTATTAGAACTATAAGAACTATTAGAACTATTAGAACTATTAGAACTATTAGAACTAATAGAACTATAAGAACTATTAGAACTATAAGAACTATAAGAACTATTAGAACTAATAGAACTATAAGAACTGTTAGAACTATTAGAACTATAAGAACTAATAGAACTATTAGAACTATTAGAACTATTAGAACTAATAGAACTATAAGAACTAATAGAACTATAAGAACTATAAGAACTATTAGAACTATTAGAACTATAAGAACTATTAGAACTATAAGAACTAATAGAACTAATAGAACTAATAGAACTAATAGAACTATAAGAACTATTAGAACTAATAGAACTATAAGAACTAATAGAACTATAAGAACTATAAGAACTATAAGAACTATAAGAACTATAAGAACTATAAGAACTATTAGAACTATAAGAACTATTAGAACTATAAGAACTATTAGAACTATTAGAACTATAAGAACTATAAGAACTATTAGAACTATAAGAACTATAAGAACTATAAGAACTATTAGAACTATAAGAACTAATAGAACTATAAGAACTATTAGAACTATTAGAACTAATAGAACTATAAGAACTATAAGAACTATAAGAACTATAAGAACTATAAGAACTAATAGAACTATAAGAACTAATAGAACTATAAGAACTATAAGAACTATAAGAACTATTAGAACTATAAGAACTATTAGAACTATTAGAACTATAAGAACTATTAGAACTATTAGAACTATAAGAACTATTAGAACTATAAGAACTATTAGAACTATAAGAACTAATAGAACTATAAGAACTATAAGAACTAATAGAACTATTAGAACTATTAGAACTATAAGAACTGTTAGAACTATAAGAACTATAAGAACTAATAGAACTATTAGAACTATTAGAACTATAAGAACTATTAGAACTATTAGAACTATAAGAACTAATAGAACTATTAGAACTATAAGAACTATAAGAACTATTAGAACTATAAGAACTATTAGAACTGTTAGAACTATAAGAACTATAAGAACTGTTAGAACTAATAGAACTATTAGAACTATAAGAACTATAAGAACTAATAGAACTATTAGAACTATTAGAACTAATAGAACTATAAGAACTATTAGAACTATAAGAACTATTAGAACTATAAGAACTATAAGAACTATTAGAACTATAAGAACTATAAGAACTATAAGAACTGTTAGAACTAATAGAACTATAAGAACTATTAGAACTATAAGAACTATAAGAACTAATAGAACTATTAGAACTAATAGAACTATAAGAACTAATAGAACTATAAGAACTATAAGAACTAATAGAACTATAAGAACTATAAGAACTATAAGAACTATAAGAACTATTAGAACTATAAGAACTATTAGAACTATAAGAACTAATAGAACTATAAGAACTAATAGAACTATAAGAACTAATAGAACTATAAGAACTATTAGAACTATAAGAACTATTAGAACTAATAGAACTATTAGAACTAATAGAACTATAAGAACTATTAGAACTATAAGAACTAATAGAACTATTAGAACTATAAGAACTATAAGAACTATAAGAACTAATAGAACTATAAGAACTATTAGAACTATAAGAACTATAAGAACTAATAGAACTATTAGAACTATTAGAACTATAAGAACTATAAGAACTAATAGAACTATAAGAACTATTAGAACTATAAGAACTAATAGAACTATAAGAACTATTAGAACTATAAGAACTATAAGAACTGATAGAACTATTAGAACTATAAGAACTATTAGAACTATAAGAACTATTAGAACTATAAGAACTATAAGAACTATTAGAACTATTAGAACTATAAGAACTATTAGAACTATAAGAACTATAAGAACTAATAGAACTATAAGAACTGTTAGAACTATTAGAACTATTAGAACTATTAGAACTATTAGAACTATTAGAACTATTAGAACTATTAGAACTATTAGAACTATAAGAACTGTTAGAACTATTAGAACTATAAGAACTATTAGAACTATTAGAACTATTAGAACTATTAGAACTATTAGAACTATAAGAACTAATAGAACTATAAGAACTATAAGAACTAATAGAACTATAAGAACTATTAGAACTATTAGAACTATTAGAACTATTAGAACTATTAGAACTATAAGAACTGTTAGAACTATTAGAACTATAAGAACTATAAGAACTATTAGAACTATTAGAACTATAAGAACTGTTAGAACTATTAGAACTATAAGAACTATTAGAACTATAAGAACTAATAGAACTATAAGAACTATTAGAACTATAAGAACTAATAGAACTATAAGAACTATTAGAACTATAAGAACTATTAGAACTATAAGAACTAATAGAACTATTAGAACTATTAGAACTATAAGAACTATAAGAACTAATAGAACTAATAGAACTAATAGAACTATTAGAACTATAAGAACTATAAGAACTATAAGAACTAATAGAACTATTAGAACTATAAGAACTATAAGAACTATAAGAACTAATAGAACTATAAGAACTATTAGAACTATAAGAACTAATAGAACTATAAGAACTATTAGAACTATAAGAACTAATAGAACTATTAGAACTATTAGAACTATTAGAACTATAAGAACTATAAGAACTATTAGAACTATAAGAACTATAAGAACTATAAGAACTATAAGAACTATTAGAACTATAAGAACTATTAGAACTATAAGAACTATTAGAACTATAAGAACTAATAGAACTATTAGAACTATAAGAACTATTAGAACTATAAGAACTATTAGAACTATAAGAACTATAAGAACTATTAGAACTATAAGAACTGTTAGAACTATTAGAACTATAAGAACTATTAGAACTATAAGAACTATTAGAACTATAAGAACTAATAGAACTATTAGAACTAATAGAACTAATAGAACTATAAGAACTATTAGAACTATAAGAACTAATAGAACTATAAGAACTATTAGAACTATAAGAACTGTTAGAACTATTAGAACTATAAGAACTATAAGAACTATTAGAACTATTAGAACTAATAGAACTATAAGAACTAATAGAACTATAAGAACTAATAGAACTATTAGAACTATTAGAACTATTAGAACTATTAGAACTATAAGAACTATAAGAACTATTAGAACTATTAGAACTATTAGAACTAATAGAACTATAAGAACTATTAGAACTATAAGAACTATAAGAACTATTAGAACTAATAGAACTATAAGAACTGTTAGAACTATTAGAACTATAAGAACTAATAGAACTATAAGAACTATTAGAACTATTAGAACTAATAGAACTATAAGAACTAATAGAACTATAAGAACTATTAGAACTATAAGAACTGTTAGAACTATTAGAACTATAAGAACTATTAGAACTATAAGAACTAATAGAACTAATAGAACTAATAGAACTATAAGAACTAATAGAACTAATAGAACTATAAGAACTAATAGAACTATAAGAACTAATAGAACTATAAGAACTATAAGAACTATAAGAACTATAAGAACTATTAGAACTATAAGAACTATTAGAACTATAAGAACTATTAGAACTATTAGAACTATAAGAACTATAAGAACTATTAGAACTATTAGAACTATAAGAACTATAAGAACTATAAGAACTATTAGAACTATAAGAACTAATAGAACTATAAGAACTATTAGAACTATTAGAACTAATAGAACTATAAGAACTATAAGAACTATTAGAACTATAAGAACTAATAGAACTATAAGAACTAACAGAACTATAAGAACTAATAGAACTATTAGAACTATTAGAACTATAAGAACTGTTAGAACTATAAGAACTATAAGAACTAATAGAACTATTAGAACTATTAGAACTATTAGAACTATTAGAACTATAAGAACTAATAGAACTATTAGAACTATAAGAACTATTAGAACTATAAGAACTATTAGAACTATAAGAACTATAAGAACTATTAGAACTATTAGAACTATAAGAACTATAAGAACTGTTAGAACTAATAGAACTATAAGAACTATTAGAACTATAAGAACTATAAGAACTAATAGAACTATTAGAACTATTAGAACTAATAGAACTATTAGAACTATTAGAACTATAAGAACTATTAGAACTATAAGAACTATAAGAACTATTAGAACTATAAGAACTATAAGAACTATAAGAACTGTTAGAACTAATAGAACTATAAGAACTATTAGAACTATAAGAACTATTAGAACTATAAGAACTAATAGAACTATTAGAACTAATAGAACTATAAGAACTAATAGAACTATAAGAACTATTAGAACTATAAGAACTATTAGAACTATAAGAACTAATAGAACTATAAGAACTAATAGAACTATAAGAACTATAAGAACTATAAGAACTATAAGAACTATTAGAACTATAAGAACTATAAGAACTATTAGAACTATAAGAACTAATATAACTATAAGAACTAATAGAACTATAAGAACTAATAGAACTATAAGAACTATTAGAACTATAAGAACTATTAGAACTATTAGAACTATTAGAACTAATAGAACTATTAGAACTATAAGAACTAATAGAACTATAAGAACTATTAGAACTATAAGAACTAATAGAACTATTAGAACTATAAGAACTATAAGAACTATAAGAACTATAAGAACTATTAGAACTATAAGAACTAATAGAACTATTAGAACTATTAGAACTATAAGAACTATAAGAACTAATAGAACTATAAGAACTATTAGAACTATAAGAACTAATAGAACTATAAGAACTATTAGAACTATAAGAACTATAAGAACTGATAGAACTATTAGAACTATAAGAACTATAAGAACTATTAGAACTATTAGAACTATAAGAACTATAAGAACTATTAGAACTATTAGAACTATAAGAACTATTAGAACTATAAGAACTATTAGAACTATAAGAACTAATAGAACTATAAGAACTATTAGAACTATAAGAACTGTTAGAACTATTAGAACTATTAGAACTATAAGAACTATTAGAACTATTAGAACTATTAGAACTATTAGAACTATTAGAACTATAAGAACTGTTAGAACTATTAGAACTATAAGAACTATTAGAACTATTAGAACTATTAGAACTATTAGAACTAATAGAACTATAAGAACTATTAGAACTATAAGAACTATAAGAACTATTAGAACTAATAGAACTATTAGAACTATTAGAACTATTAGAACTATTAGAACTAATAGAACTATAAGAACTATTAGAACTATAAGAACTATAAGAACTATTAGAACTAATAGAACTATAAGAACTGTTAGAACTATTAGAACTATAAGAACTAATAGAACTATAAGAACTATTAGAACTATTAGAACTAATAGAACTATAAGAACTAATAGAACTATAAGAACTATTAGAACTATAAGAACTGTTAGAACTATTAGAACTATAAGAACTATTAGAACTATAAGAACTAATAGAACTAATAGAACTATAAGAACTATTAGAACTATTAGAACTAATAGAACTATAAGAACTAATAGAACTATAAGAACTAATAGAACTATAAGAACTATAAGAACTATAAGAACTATAAGAACTATTAGAACTACAAGAACTATTAGAACTATAAGAACTATTAGAACTATTAGAACTATAAGAACTATTAGAACTATAAGAACTATTAGAACTATAAGAACTATAAGAACTATAAGAACTATTAGAACTATAAGAACTAATAGAACTATAAGAACTATTAGAACTATTAGAACTAATAGAACTATAAGAACTATTAGAACTATAAGAACTATTAGAACTATAAGAACTAATAGAACTATAAGAACTAATAGAACTATTAGAACTATAAGAACTATAAGAACTATTAGAACTATAAGAACTATTAGAACTATAAGAACTATAAGAACTATTAGAACTATAAGAACTATTAGAACTATAAGAACTATTAGAACTATTAGAACTATAAGAACTATTAGAACTATAAGAACTAATAGAACTATTAGAACTATAAGAACTGTTAGAACTATAAGAACTATAAGAACTAATAGAACTATTAGAACTATTAGAACTATAAGAACTATTAGAACTATTAGAACTATAAGAACTAATAGAACTATTAGAACTATAAGAACTATTAGAACTATAAGAACTATTAGAACTATAAGAACTATAAGAACTATTAGAACTATTAGAACTATAAGAACTATAAGAACTGTTAGAACTAATAGAACTATAAGAACTATTAGAACTATAAGAACTATAAGAACTAATAGAACTATTAGAACTATTAGAACTAATAGAACTATAAGAACTATTAGAACTATAAGAACTATTAGAACTATAAGAACTATAAGAACTATTAGAACTATAAGAACTATAAGAACTGTTAGAACTAATAGAACTATAAGAACTATTAGAACTATAAGAACTATTAGAACTATAAGAACTAATAGAACTATTAGAACTAATAGAACTATAAGAACTAATAGAACTATAAGAACTATTAGAACTATTAGAACTATAAGAACTAATAGAACTATAAGAACTATTAGAACTATAAGAACTGTTAGAACTATTAGAACTATAAGAACTATTAGAACTATAAGAACTAATAGAACTAATAGAACTATAAGAACTATTAGAACTATTAGAACTAATAGAACTATAAGAACTAATAGAACTATAAGAACTAATAGAACTATAAGAACTATAAGAACTATAAGAACTATAAGAACTATTAGAACTATAAGAACTATTAGAACTATTAGAACTATTAGAACTATTAGAACTATAAGAACTATTAGAACTATAAGAACTATTAGAACTATAAGAACTATTAGAACTATAAGAACTAATAGAACTATAAGAACTATTAGAACTATTAGAACTAATAGAACTATAAGAACTATAAGAACTATTAGAACTATTAGAACTATAAGAACTAATAGAACTAATAGAACTATAAGAACTATTAGAACTATAAGAACTATTAGAACTATTAGAACTATAAGAACTATTAGAACTATTAGAACTATAAGAACTATTAGAACTATAAGAACTATAAGAACTAATAGAACTATAAGAACTATAAGAACTAATAGAACTATTAGAACTATAAGAACTGTTAGAACTGTTAGAACTATAAGAACTATAAGAACTAATAGAACTATTAGAACTATTAGAACTATAAGAACTATTAGAACTATTAGAACTATAAGAACTAATAGAACTATTAGAACTATAAGAACTATTAGAACTATAAGAACTATTAGAACTATAAGAACTATAAGAACTATTAGAACTATTAGAACTATAAGAACTATAAGAACTGTTAGAACTAATAGAACTATAAGAACTATTAGAACTATAAGAACTATAAGAACTAATAGAACTATTAGAACTATTAGAACTAATAGAACTATAAGAACTATTAGAACTATAAGAACTATTAGAACTATAAGAACTATAAGAACTATTAGAACTATAAGAACTATAAGAACTGTTAGAACTAATAGAACTATAAGAACTATTAGAACTATAAGAACTATAAGAACTAATAGAACTATTAGAACTAATAGAACTATAAGAACTAATAGAACTATAAGAACTATTAGAACTATAAGAACTAATAGAACTATAAGAACTATTAGAACTATAAGAACTAATAGAACTATAAGAACTAATAGAACTATAAGAACTATAAGAACTATAAGAACTATAAGAACTATTAGAACTATAAGAACTATAAGAACTATTAGAACTATAAGAACTAATAGAACTATAAGAACTAATAGAACTATAAGAACTAATAGAACTATAAGAACTATTAGAACTATTAGAACTAATAGAACTATTAGAACTATAAGAACTAATAGAACTATAAGAACTATTAGAACTATAAGAACTAATAGAACTATTAGAACTATAAGAACTATAAGAACTATAAGAACTATAAGAACTAATAGAACTATAAGAACTATTAGAACTATAAGAACTATAAGAACTAATAGAACTATTAGAACTATAAGAACTATAAGAACTATAAGAACTATAAGAACTATAAGAACTATTAGAACTATAAGAACTAATAGAACTATAAGAACTATTAGAACTATAAGAACTATAAGAACTGATAGAACTATTAGAACTATAAGAACTATTAGAACTATAAGAACTATTAGAACTATAAGAACTATAAGAACTATTAGAACTATTAGAACTATAAGAACTATTAGAACTATAAGAACTATTAGAACTATAAGAACTAATAGAACTATTAGAACTATTAGAACTATAAGAACTGTTAGAACTATTAGAACTATAAGAACTATTAGAACTATTAGAACTATTAGAACTATTAGAACTATAAGAACTGTTAGAACTATTAGAACTATAAGAACTATTAGAACTAATAGAACTATAAGAACTAATAGAACTATAAGAACTATTAGAACTATAAGAACTAATAGAACTATAAGAACTATAAGAACTATAAGAACTAATAGAACTAATAGAACTATTAGAACTATTAGAACTAATAGAACTATAAGAACTATAAGAACTATTAGAACTATAAGAACTATAAGAACTATTAGAACTATAAGAACTAATAGAACTATAAGAACTAATAGAACTATTAGAACTATTAGAACTAATAGAACTATAAGAACTATAAGAACTAATAGAACTATAAGAACTATTAGAACTATAAGAACTATTAGAACTATAAGAACTATAAGAACTATAAGAACTATAAGAACTGTAAGAACTAATAGAACTATTAGAACTATTAGAACTATTAGAACTATTAGAACTATAAGAACTAATAGAACTAATAGAACTATAAGAACTATTAGAACTATAAGAACTAATAGAACTATTAGAACTATTAGAACTATAAGAACTATAAGAACTAATAGAACTATTAGAACTATAAGAACTATTAGAACTATAAGAACTATTAGAACTATAAGAACTATTAGAACTATTAGAACTATTAGAACTATAAGAACTAATAGAACTATAAGAACTATTAGAACTATAAGAACTAATAGAACTATTAGAACTATTAGAACTATAAGAACTATAAGAACTATAAGAACTATTAGAACTATAAGAACTATTAGAACTATAAGAACTATTAGAACTATAAGAACTATTAGAACTATAAGAACTATAAGAACTAATAGAACTATTAGAACTATTAGAACTATAAGAACTATAAGAACTATAAGAACTATTAGAACTATAAGAACTGTTAGAACTATTAGAACTATAAGAACTGTTAGAACTATTAGAACTATAAGAACTAATAGAACTATTAGAACTAATAGAACTAATAGAACTATAAGAACTATTAGAACTATAAGAACTAATAGAACTATAAGAACTATTAGAACTATAAGAACTATAAGAACTAATAGAACTATTAGAACTAATAGAACTAATAGAACTATAAGAACTATTAGAACTATTAGAACTATAAGAACTATAAGAACTAATAGAACTATTAGAACTATTAGAACTAATAGAACTATAAGAACTATTAGAACTATTAGAACTATTAGAACTATTAGAACTATAAGAACTGTTAGAACTATTAGAACTATAAGAACTATTAGAACTATTAGAACTATAAGAACTAATAGAACTATTAGAACTATTAGAACTAATAGAACTATAAGAACTAATAGAACTATAAGAACTATTAGAACTATAAAAACTAATAGAACTATAAGAACTATTAGAACTATAAGAACTATAAGAACTAATAGAACTATTAGAACTATTAGAACTAATAGAACTATAAGAACTATAAGAACTAATAGAACTATAAGAACTATTAGAACTATAAGAACTATTAGAACTATAAGAACTAATAGAACTATAAGAACTATTAGAACTATAAGAACTAATAGAACTATTAGAACTATTAGAACTAATAGAACTATAAGAACTATAAGAACTAATAGAACTATAAGAACTATTAGAACTATAAGAACTATAGACGAACTATAAGAACTATAAGAACTATAAGAACTAATAGAACTATTAGAACTATTAGAACTATTAGAACTATTAGAACTATAAGAACTATAAGAACTAATAGAACTATAAGAACTATTAGAACTATAAGAACTAATAGAACTATTAGAACTATTAGAACTATAAGAACTATAAGAACTATAAGAACTATAAGAACTATTAGAACTATAAGAACTATAAGAACTATTAGAACTATTAGAACTATAAGAACTAATAGAACTAATAGAACTATAAGAACTAATAGAACTATAAGAACTATTAGAACTATAAGAACTAATAGAACTATTAGAACTATTAGAACTATAAGAACTATAAGAACTATAAGAACTAATAGAACTATTAGAACTATAAGAACTATTAGAACTATAAGAACTATTAGAACTATAAGAACTATTAGAACTATAAGAACTATAAGAACTAATAGAACTATTAGAACTATAAGAACTATTAGAACTATAAGAACTATTAGAACTATAAGAACTATAAGAACTATTAGAACTATAAGAACTGTTAGAACTATTAGAACTATAAGAACTAATAGAACTATTAGAACTAATAGAACTAATAGAACTATTAGAACTATTAGAACTATAAGAACTAATAGAACTATAAGAACTATTAGAACTATTAGAACTAATAGAACTAATAGAACTATAAGAACTATTAGAACTATTAGAACTATTAGAACTATTAGAACTATTAGAACTATTAGAACTATTAGAACTATAAGAACTATTAGAACTATTAGAACTATAAGAACTAATAGAACTATTAGAACTATTAGAACTAATAGAACTATAAGAACTAATAGAACTATAAGAACTATTAGAACTATTAGAACTATAAGAACTAATAGAACTATTAGAACTATTAGAACTAATAGAACTATAAGAACTAATAGAACTATTAGAACTATAAGAACTAATAGAACTATAAGAACTATTAGAACTATAAGAACTATAAGAACTAATAGAACTATTAGAACTATTAGAACTAATAGAACTATAAGAACTATAAGAACTAATAGAACTATAAGAACTATAAGAACTATAAGAACTGATAGAACTATTAGAACTATTAGAACTATAAGAACTATTAGAACTATAAGAACTATTAGAACTAATAGAACTATTAGAACTATTAGAACTATAAGAACTAATAGAACTAATAGAACTATAAGAACTATTAGAACTATAAGAACTAATAGAACTAATAGAACTATTAGAACTATAAGAACTATAAGAACTATAAGAACTAATAGAACTATAAGAACTATTAGAACTATAAGAACTATTAGAACTATAAGAACTATTAGAACTATAAGAACTATTAGAACTATAAGAACTAATAGAACTATAAGAACTAATAGAACTATAAGAACTATAAGAACTAATAGAACTATTAGAACTATTAGAACTATAAGAACTATAAGAACTAATAGAACTATTAGAACTATAAGAACTAATAGAACTATAAGAACTATTAGAACTATAAGAACTATTAGAACTATTAGAACTATAAGAACTATTAGAACTGTTAGAACTATAAGAACTATTAGAACTATAAGAACTATTAGAACTATAAGAACTAATAGAACTATTAGAACTATAAGAACTATTAGAACTATAAGAACTATTAGAACTATAAGAACTATTAGAACTATTAGAATTTTAGCAACCAGGAATTGGCGGAGCGACTTATGCATAATGCATCTTTAATTAACATTTTTGGGAAGGAAAACTATTTCACTCATATTGTAAGTAATTATAGGTCATGTTTCATAGAAATCTGGAAACACTGGACAGTTACTTTAAGATACCCTCCCTGTGCCTCATCACAGTAACCCCTTAGGGCTCAGACACACCAATAGCATTTTCTGGTCGAGAGTACTTAGCACCTCTGAACAGAGTGCCGGACCAAATTTGCGAACCGAGTGCACAATGATTTAAAATTTAGAATTGTGTGAAAATGTTGGCTGTCAGATATCTACAGTTGAAGTCGGAAGTTTACATACACCTTAGCCAAATACATTTAAACTCAGTTTTTCACAATTCCTGACATTTAATCGCGTCCTCAGAGCATGCGCAGACCAGCTGGCTGGTGTGTTTACGGACAGATTTAATCGATCCCTATCCCAGTCTGCTGTTCCCACATGCTTCAAGAGGGCCACCATTGTTCCTGTTCCCAAGAAAGCTAAGGTAACTGAGCTAAACAACTATCGCTCCGTAGCACTCACTTCTGTCATCATGAAGTGCAATGAGAAACTAGTCAAGGATCATATCACCTCCACTCTACCGGATACCCTAGACCCACTCCATTTTGCTTACCTCCCCAATAGGTCCACAGACGACACAATCTCAATCACACTGCACACTGCCCTAACCCATCTGAAGAAGAGGAATACATATGCAAGAATGCTGTTCATTGACTACAGCTCAGCATGTAACACCATAGTACCCTCCAAACTCATCATTAAGCTTGAGACCCTGGGTCTCGACCCCACCCTGTGCAACTGGATCCTGGACTTTCTGAAGGGCCGCCCCCAGGTGGTGAGGGTAGGAAACAACATCTCCACCTCGCTGATCCTCAACACTGGGGCCCCACAAGGGTGCGTTCTCAGCCCTCTCCTGTACTCCCTGTTCACCCATGACTGCGTGGCCATGCACGCCTCCAACTCAATCATTAAGTTTGCAGACGACACTACAGTGGTAGGCTTGATTACCAACAATGAAGAGACAGCCTACAGGGAGGAGGTGAGGGCCCTCAGAGTTTGGTGTTAGGAAAATAACCTCTCACTCAACGTCAACAAAACAAAGGAGAAGATCATGGACTTCAGGAAACAGCAGATGGAGCACCCCACTATCCACAACGACGGGACAGTAGTGGAGAAGGTGGAAAGTTTTAAGTTCCTCGGCGTACACATCACGGACAAACTGAAATGGTCCACACACACAGACAGCGTGGTGAAGAAGGCGCAACAGCGCCTCTTCAACCTTAGGAGGCTGAAGAAACTTGGCTTATCACCAAAAACACTCAAACTTTTACAGCACAATTGAGAGCATCCTGTCAGGCTGTATCACCGCCTGATACGGCAACTGCTCCGCCGACAACCGTAAGGCTCTCCAGAGGGTACTGAGGTCTGCACAACGCATCACCGGGGGCAAACGACCTGCCCTCCAGGACACCTACACCACCCGATGTCACAGGAAGGCCAAAAAGATCATCAAGGACAACAACCACACGAGCCACTGCATGTTCACCCAGATATCATCCAGAAGGCGAGGTCAGTACAGGTGCATCAAAGCAGGGACCGAGAGACTGAAAAACAGCTTCTATCTCAAGGCCATCAGATTGTTAAACAGCCATCACTAACATTATGTTGGCAGCAGCCACTCACTGACTCAAATCTCTAGCCACTTTAACAATTAAAAATTGGATGTAATAAATGTATCACTAGTCACTTTAAACAATGCCACTTTATATAATGTTTACATACCCTACATTGCACCATATTATTTATATTTTATCTTTGAACTTTCTTCAAACTACAAATCTACCATTCCAGTGTTTTTCTTGCTATACTTTATTTACTTTGCCACCATGGCATTTTTTTGCCTTTACCTCCCTTATCTCACATCATTTGCTCACATTGTATATAGTCTTATTTTTTTTTTTATTTTTTTTTTTTTTTTTTTTTTTTTTTTTATTCTACTGCATCATTGATTGTATGTTGTTTTACTCCATGTGTAACTCTGTGTTTTTGTATGTTGTCGAACTGCTTTGCTTTATCTTGGCCAGGTCGCAATTGTAAATGAGAACTTGTTCTCAACTTGCCTACCTGGTTAAATAAAGGTGAAATAAAATTTTTAAAAAAAATTACTCATCTCATATGTATATATTGTACTCTATAACATCTACTGCATCTTGCCTATGCCGTTCGGCCATCGCTCACCCATATATTTATATGTACATATTCTTATTCATTCGTTTACACTTGTGTGTATGAGGTAGTTGTTTTGAAATTGTTAGATTACTTGTTAGATATTACTGCATGGTCAGAACTAGAAGCACAAGCATTTCGCTACACTCACATTAACATCTGCTAACCATGTTTATGTGACCAATACAATTTGATTTCATCCTAGTAAAAATTCCCTGTCTTAGGTCAGTTAGGATCACCACTTTATTTTAAGAATGTGAAATGTCAGAATAATAGTAGAGAGAATGATTTATTTCAGCTTTTATTTATTTCATCACATTCCCAGTGGGTCAGAAGTTTACATGCACGCAATTAGTATTTGGTAGCATTGCCTTTACATTTATTAACTTGGGTCAAACGTTTCGGGTACCCTTCCACAAGCTTCCCACAATAAGTTGGGTGAATTTTGGCCCATTCCACCTGGCAGAGCTGGTGTAACTGAGTCAGGTTTGTAGGCCTCCTTGCTCGCACATGCTTTTTCAGTTCTGCCCAATAATTTCCTATAGGATTGAGGTCAGGGCTTTGTGATGGCCACTCCAATACCTTGACTTTGTTGTCCTTAAGCCATTTTGCCACAACTTTGGAAGTATGCTTGCAGTCACTGTCCATTTGGACGACCCATTTGCGACCAAGCTTTAACTTCCTGACTCATGTCTTGAGATGTTGCTTCAATATATCCACATAATTTTCCTACCTCATGATGCCATCTATTTTGTGAAGTGCACCAGTCCCTCCTGCAGCAAAGCACCCCCACAACATGATGCTGCCATCCCTGTGCTTCATGGTTGCGATGGTGTTCTTCGGCTTGCAAGCGTCCCCCTGTTTCCTCCAAACAAAATTATGGTTATTATGGCCAAACAGTTCTATTTTTGTTTCATCAGACCAGAGGACATTTCTCCAAAAAGTACAATCTTTGTCCCCATGTGCAGTTGCAAACCATAGTCTGGCTTTTTTATGGCGGTTTTGGAGCAGTGGCTTCTTCCTTGCTGAGCGGCCATTCAGGTTATGTCGATATAGGACTCATTTTACTGTGGATATAGATACCTTTGTACCTGTTTCCTCCAGCATCTTCACAAGGTCCTTTGCTGTTGTTCTGGGATTGATTTGCACTTTTCGAACCAAAGTATGTTTATCTCTAGGAGACAGAACGCGTCTCCTTCCTGAGCGGTATGACGGCTGCGTGGTCCCATGGTGTTTATACTTGCGCACTATTGTTTGTACAGATGAACGTGGTACCTTCAGGCATTTGGAAATTGCTCCCAAGGGTGAACCAGACTTGTGGAGGTCTACAATTTTTTCCTGAGGTCTTGGCTGATTTATTTAGATTTTCCCATGATGTCAAGCAAATAGGCACTGAGTTTGAAGGTAGGCCTTGAAATACATCCACAGGTAAACTTCCAATTGACTCAAATTATGTCAATTAGCCTATCAGAAGCTTCTAAAGCCATGATGTCATTTTCTGGAATTTTCCAAGCTTTTAAAGGCACAGTCAACTTAGTGTATGTAAACTTCTGACCCACTAGAATTGTGATACAGTGAATTATAAGTGAATTTATCTGTCTGTAAACAATTGTTGGAAAAATTACTTGTGTCATGCACAAAGTTGATGTCCTAACCGACTTGCCAAAACTATAGTTTGTTAACAAGAAATTTGTGCAGTGGTTGAAAAACAAGTTTTAATGACTCCAACCTAAGTGTATGTAAACTTTCGACTTCAACTGGACATCGGGTGGTCCCAAAACACAGTACTGAACGATCGGCAGACAAACGTGTGTGTGAGCCTTTAGAGATATCATATCACTTTCATCTAGGGCCGGGACGATACCAGCATTGCGATTCTCGTTAGTATCGTGGCAAGGAAACAAAACACAAAAAACACCCCTAATGTTGGAAAAAAACATCATTATGTTGTCATCCAGAGTCACATGTATTTATTTTCCCTGCTACAGCACACACTATTTTACATACAGCAGGTTTTAAAGGACCAAAGCATTTGGTTGCATTGTGTTTTCATTTTTGCCATGGAAAAAAACTGCTGATACTGGTATCGTAACAGCCCTACTTTAATCTGTAAAAACATCAAGGGAACAGTGAAGGGAGTTTGATGGATTTATTGATTAGGCTAAGTGATCCACAGAGCCGTGTAGCTCCTGTGGGTGTTTTGGGCAGGTACACTGCAGTCCCCACTCATCCACTCTGAGGTATGGTGGAGCTGCTTTAGGATATCCTGCCATGACCTGGTTTCTACCTCTTAATTAAACACAAAAAGAAGACACACTCCGTCTCGCTTTACCTCCCTCTAACACGTTCCCACTATCTATCCCTCACTCTTTCTCTCGCTCCCGCCAGCTTCTTATCACCCTCTCTTCACCCTCTCTTCCTCTCCCGCTCTCTCGCACTTTCACGCTCTATCACTTTATTCTTCTCTCTCCCTTACTCTCTCTCCATCAGGGCGCGAAGGGACACGGATCACATTAATGGCAGATGGTGTTGCATGGCAGAAACAGATTGCCATGGCATCGCTGCAAGGCTAATGGTGCGAGACGCTACGCTAGGCTAATGCTAACGCAAGGCTGAAGAATTAGCGGCAGCTCGTTAGGGGCTTTTAATCCGATTTTGGAAAGGTTGATATCAGAGACAGGTACTGGGTCCATCCCCTCCATCCCTCTCTCCCTCCTCCCATCCAACACCACTTCAGCCTCTCTCGCCCTCTACCAAGGTTGAACCCGAGGGGGCGAGAGGAGAAATTCCCCTGGTTTTCCTGGGTTGCCTGGCAACAGCATACAGTGGTGGGCCAGTGGCTGGCTGGGATAGTAAACAGTTTTGTTGTTTTGTGGTGTCCCCCCTACTGCTGTGCTGTGGCCCCAGGCCCCCTAACACTAACCACTTAACACTGGACACTGGGTAGCAAGACACTGGCTGTGATGGCTGTGATGGACGAAGTCATGCTGAAATAATGAGGTCTACAAATACAGAGGTCGCTGCTATGCATGATCTATCATCAGGATAATTGTAGATACTGTGCCGTTTTAGGCTAAGTGTGTCAATTCATCTCCTATGCTTTGTCTCTCTGGTGTCTGCATGGTCATTTCAGTCTATTTCCGGCCTCAGTGAGATCTAAGCCTTCTACATTTCTCTCTCCACTGCAATCAAATGCACTCCAGGCTTTAGTTCCCCTACCAGGTTTATCTCCCCTCTTTATCATTTTCCCTCTGCACCTCTTTCCTTCTCTCTCTCCTTCTCTTTCCTTCTCTCTCTATCAAGGTTGAACTTTATAGATGCCATGGGTGTAATATGACACGAGAGTGAGTTTTAAAGAGAGCCTCATTGTGTCTGCGCTTTATTGTCTCCTGGTGGGATGCAGAATAATCACCTGCCACCTCACCATGGAAAAACCCATTCATTCCAGGCAAGGCCATATTTCACACAGGTACTACTGTAGGTGTGTGTGTGTGTGTGTGTGTGTGTGTGTGTGTGTGTGTGTGTGTGTGTGTGTGTGTGTGTGTGTGTGTGTGTGTGTGTACGACACATTAAATTGAGTCTACCCTCACATTACAATCTCCAACATCTTTATTTTAAATTCACACATTCATCATCTCTCTATTCCACAGAAAAGCATCTCTCCTCCAGTCCTGATAAGCTGGTTATTTAAACCTCTATTGGAGGTTCATTATAGTTCAACAATCACAAGGGAAATAGTTGCTGCTCTTTGTTTAGCCGGGTTCTCCAAACTAAACCGGGGCAAAAGTACACTCAAATCCCTGTTCAAATGCCCCTTTGATTTAAATGAGTAGCGAGGCGTTGTTTTACAGTACCTCCAGGTTTGTGGCGGTTGCGGGAGCCTTCGCTTTACAGCTACAATGCGTAGTGCTACTTTCATTGGGCTCACAGCCCAGGCAACCACTCCCAGAATCAGACAGAGGAGGGATACGCATCGACCAGAATACACTCAGACTCGAGGCAGAGCGCTAAGAGGCGAGCACGCAGGCACAGCCCAGGGCAGCCCAGGGCAACACGTACAGCATCCTGATCTCATCACTAATTAATGGATTGTTTTTGTTTGAGAACAGAAATAAAGCAACAAACAACCGACTAGCCAAGTTTTCTATGTTCTCTCAGATGTGGGGCTCCAAAGGAAGTGATAGGCGTAAATGAGGGGAGTAACCGCAACACAAAGTGCTTTGTGATGTGATGAAAGGTGTTATGTCAATAGTAATCATATCACAGTTACAGATTAGTGGTATGAAAGGCTTGAGAGTTCTGGAGAATAGTGGTAGAGTCAGGAAGTTAGTTAGAGAAAGCCAAAGCAGATTGAAACCAATCCAGAACTTCCTTCTTGCTGGGCGAACATTTGTTTTCACTCACCATTGGTTGCGAGAGGTAGTAGCGGCTGTCAATCATGATGTCCTCCAGGAGCTCTTGGTCTGTGGGGGAGAAGCAAAGAGAATGTTTCAATAACGTAACCAGGGCCTAAAATTAAATCAGAGAGAGAGAGTGAGAGCGAGAGCGAGAATGTGACAATTAATATTTCCATCATGTTGAGATAATGGTTCAGGATGTGGCCAATCTCATCTCTATCATCTCTACCTCTAATTATCTCTCCAGACTAGACCAGACTAGACCAGACCAGATCATTTGAAACAGGCCTGAGAGTGGCACTTAGAATTATACACCTAACCCACTGGAATAAATGACTAGGGCTGAGACTCCTTATCTACTGATGAGCTCTTGTCTGGAAAAGAGAGAGAGAGAGAGACAGAGAGAGAGAGAGAGAGACAGAGAGAGAGAGAAAGAGAGAGACAGACAGACAGAGAGAGACAGACAGAGACAGAGAGAGAGAGAGAGAGACAGACAGAGAGAGAGAGAGACAGACAGAGAGACAGAGAGAGAGAGAGAGAGAGAGAGAGAGAGAGACAGACAGAGAGAGAGAGAGACAGACAGAGAGACAGAGAGAGAGAGAGAGAGAGAGAGAGAGAGACCGCCTGTTATAGAACAATAGTAGGGCAGTCAGAACCTGTCTAATGAGAACCGAGAGGCAGAGCAAAGAACTCGAAACGATAATTCAATTAGATGGGGATTTTTTATTCATGCAATTAAACGTTAATTTCGTTTTTAATGGAGTTAATCAGAGATTTCATTTAGCTAGTTCATTTACCGCAGTTAATTTACTATGTCTGAAATTAAAACCTGATGTGACATTGATGACACTTATTAATCACACATTGCCAGTAATGTAATCATTGGTTGTAATACCAAGATACAGCACATCCCCTGTGCATTGCTCTCGTTAGGGGGTACACAAACCAGCTAACCACTGCAGCCCCTCATGATGAGTTTAGATGTTTTGTGTCTGACTCACACAATCACACACACACAGTCACACACACAGCCTCACACACACACACAGCCTCACACGCACATACGTAAATGCCTCACAAAGCCTGGTTCCCTGTCTCCCCCAGAACCACGAGCGTTAGCTTTCAACTCCAGGAAAGGGAGAGAGAACAGCACTTTACCTGTTTCTAATAGAGCCCAACCTATATGTTTTTATGAATCCAGTATCGATTCTGATATATCTACTTCAAATGTTGATTTCTTACATTGTGACAATAATGACACATCATTAGAATGGCTATGTGTACAGATAAGCATGAATATTTATTGAATATCGGTTATCGGAGGAGTTACCGTCCGATACCAATATCGCCGTAAAAGGCCAATATCGGCCCATATTTTCGGTGAACCGATATGTCGGTCAGGCTGTAGTTCCGAAACCACTTTTGTGTTTGCCATGTGTATTCACTACACACTGGAAAGGAAAGCACGGGAGCTTTATCCAATATGGATGTTCCAGGATATCTTGTTAGAACAGCCTTTTCCTTATTTTTAAAATCCTCTTCATCTCATTGAGGAGAAAATTAAATGAGGCAGACGGGAAGGGTTTTGAGTATATGGAAGTGTGTGTGTGTGTGTGTGTGTGTGTGTGTGTGTGTGTGTGTGTGTGTGTGTGTGTGTGTGTGTGTGTGTGTGTGTGCGTGCGTGTGTCTGTGTGTGTGTGTGTGTGTGTGTGTGTCTGTGTGTGTGTGTGTGTGTGTGTGTGTGTGTGTGTGTGTGTGTGTGTGTGTATACACAGCGGCAGTGCTGCCCTGATTTAATTAACCTCTAATCTTAAATGACACACCTGAGTCCTCTCTAACTGCCACTGGGAGGTGTTGCCATGACAGAGAACTGCCACTTTGAAGCCATGGCAACAACATGCATAGCTGTTTACCTATCATAACATCACCAATCACACCAACCATCTGCTGAACATGGGCCAAACAGATAGAGGCTGGATAGGATGCATTACACACACTAAACACAGTGTGTGTATGTGATTGGAACATTAAAATCAGCCCTTGCATAATTTACAGCAATGTCAGGTCAATGAGTGTTTTGACCATAGCAGAAGCAGGTCTTAAAGATAAGCCTAACAACATGGTCTCCTGGCCCCAGAGTAAGGGCGGAAAGACCCAGCGGGGAGGAGATGGTGTGATGATGCGGTATGTGGAGGCCATTTTCCTCACTGCTCTATAAACCAGCCAAGTGAAAAACACAGAGTCAATTCACATATAAATCTCTCATACCAGGGGCTATTACAGGGAAGGGGAACTGGGGATACCTAGTCAGTTGCACAACTGAATGCATTCAACCGGAATGTGTCTGCTGCATTTAACCCAACCCCTCTGAATTAGGCCAGGGGTGGTGCTGAGCTGAGGCACCTAAAACTCAACTTATTATTTTTTTATTATTATTTTTAAAGTCGACCTGTAGCCAACGTTCCTTCTAAACTGCGCACATGCACAGTAGCCCAGAGACAGCCAGCTACCCTGGGGTATCCAGTGATGCCAATTTAGCAATTTTGGAGCTAGATTTAGCAACTTTTCAGACTACCTTGGCAACCTATTTTTCAATCAGCACCTAGCAACAAATTTATCTACTTCTAAAAATGTATTTGGAACTTTTAGCAACTTTTGAAAAGTGACTCAAACTTTAAAATGCACTAATTTTCCCTCTAAATGACACAAAAACGATTTTCTCTGTCACACACTCAGTCACAACACACGTGCCTGGCTGCAAAAGAGCATTGTGAGTGACGTGAGCAGCAGGCGCTCAGCTCGTGCACAGGCAGCAGCAATTTCAGCAAATTGCAAATCATTGTTGGCTGACTGCAGCAGCAGTAGTACGGGTTCGACAAGCCAAACCCAATGAATATAGTTGGTCACGAATGTTTGATCTTGAACAGAACTTACAACATCAATCAACATGTCTCAATCAAAATTGTACAGAAAAGAGTGAGAGTCTGTACCTGAACAAACGTCAAATGATATTTTTTGCCGAGATGGCCAGTCAATTTGAGTGACGTTATTGTGTATTCTACGTAATGACGCAGTTTTACGTAATCACGCAATGACATCACAACGTGATTTAGCAACTTTTAGCAACAAATCAACCTGCTTCTAACAACTTACCCTGAACATTTGTTGGAGCACTGGTATCAGCCCACAGAGAAGCACGAAATTGAACTTCACTCAACTTTCTAGAGTTTTCCCTGTTAGTTAACACTATCAACATTTCCGTTTACTGTGGCAGTTGAGATCGAATCAACGTAATATTAGCCACTTCAATGCAACATACCGAAACAAAACGAACTGTGCAAAACTAACTACGCAAGATATTTTTTGGTAGGCAGAACGCATCGGAGTAGGATTCTACACAGACCGGTGAGGCATAACTAATCAGAGCTGCAGTAGGCCTATATGCAAATAGACCATTGCCATGGATCTGTTTCATTGTTTACAGCATGAGCGGTCGTGGGTAGATGCGCTTGTTTTGAGATCAAAGCGAGAGCTGCATGTAGCCACGTGCACATTTTTTAAATATCCTTTGCCAGTTAGTGAGTTATTAGTCCAGTTATAGATCATTTGTAGTTAGCAATAGGGGAGTGGTTGCTTCCTACAAGAGCACAAAATGTGTACATTACTAGACATCTTTGTAAAGCAAGTCAGGTAAAGAGCTTTTTTTTGTCTTAAGGGGGCAGTGTTGTATTTTGAGACAGGCTTGAATAAGCTAAGTAGCCAATGGGCAGAATAATTTGTCTGATTCTCTGTAATAATGCTATGGGAATAATAATATATTTTGTAAAGTGGTTTCTTGCCACAAACACCACAACATTTTCAGTTACCTCCTTGTCTGAAGGAGAAGCGGATAAACAGGTTATTGTCAAGCGCTGCATGTTTTTTCTAAAAGTCTCATGTAATGTAAGCCTACATTGAATACCACACATTGGCTGCTGCTGTAGGCTGAATGATAGAGCAGCTATTTCCATGTTAAAATGTTAGGTATTAGGTAGGTAGGTAGCCTACTTGGCCACTGTAAAACAGTAACTTAAAGCAGGTACAGCCTCAGTAAAAGGGTAAGCCCTTAGGTACAGATCTAGGAATCAGCATACTCTCCGCAAATCCCAGCCTTACCATAAAGCGTAAAAATGCCAAACTGACCTCAGATCAGTGTTTAGGGGCAACTTCATGACAGCCTAGGATCTCATCACCAGAGAGAGGCGCTAGTCTCTAACCAGTTGTTTTAAGGTATTATTGTGTTGTGTGGCTGTTGTACAGGTAACACACAAAGGCCAGTGAGTGAGAAGCACTAGAAGGCCTGAATGCAACCCCACTTGGTCTTATTCAGCTCTTTGTCTCATAGTGTTCCACATCTACACCCCATTCACTTTAATCTAAAAGAAGCTCAGCCAACAAACTCCTGAGTCTATTCAGGCGAGCAGAGCAGAACCCTTGGACAGGATGGCAGCGGCAGATAGCTTTCACCTACAGTGTTTGATATTTACTGAAGCCTCCCAGGGTAAAGAGCCATGGTCTTAGTCAAGGGCAGAACGGACTTCCCTCCAGAGAGATGGATAAAGAAAGAGGGAGGTAAAGATATAAGAATGAGAGAGGAGAGGGAATGAGACAGAAATACATCCCTGTGATCTTGCCATTCCACCCTGTAAATAATTGACATTTGGTTTCACACTTAGGGGTTCACAGTGGGGAAATGTATTACATTACAGTAACACACAGTATCACTATCCTAAACTAAACCACCTCCATCCAATGAACATAAACCCTACTGTCTCCTCGGTGCTTCAGTTCTTTGTGTGATTGAATGGGGTGACGTAATCAGAAATCACTGTCCAACACACCAGTCCACATTACTGTAATATCGACTGCATTACGGGAACACTAACGCGTTGTCCTCTGTGTGTCATTATGGGGTTTAGGACTACTTTTGGTCTGAATGGCTAATAGTTATAATCCCTGTATCAATACCAGGGCTCATTGGCAGTTTTCTCTGCTCGTTTTCGCTGCTTAAGGTTTTTTTCAGGTTCACAATTGACCTCAGCTCGATTTTGGATCATTGTCATTTGCTTGCTGTGTGTGTGTGTGTGTGTGTGTGTGTGTGTGTGTGTGTGTGTGTGTGTGTGTGTGCTTGTAGGCTTTATTGATCTCTGTGCCTGAAGTCATCCCGTTCATCGGACTACGGGGGAGATTAGGGCTGGTTTCTCAGCTATGTCATTTCATTGGTTAGCAATTTCTCAACACAACAAATGTGTCTGAATCTGATGTGCCAGACATAGGTTACGTACGTGTTCACAAAGTAAGCAGTCTTGGCTATATAGGTCTGCATGACTGCAGATTAGACTATTTCAATGTAGCAATCCACTTAAATGTGTCTTTTGTAAGGACGTTCTATCGACCAGCCAGAAAATGTCCTTCATTTTGCAAATGAATTCAGCCTCACACACTGTAGTTATGTCCCATTATTAGCAGTGAGCCACAGTCCAAATGTAAATGACTACAATTAAGGAGGAGAACAACGTGACACATGGAGGTATCTGGTGCTTATTCTAATATGTTACCCAACGTCAGTCTCCGCTAGTCAATCTCCCCTTCATTTTCTCTACATTTGTATCTCCAGGACATTATCCCACTAACTGGTGTTCTCTAAATTGACTCATTCCATGGATGAATGGGTAGGTAAGATGGGGAGAATCAGAATGAGGTGGAACTGATAAGAGAAGTTCTAATCTGTCACTGCAATGAGCGCTAAACAAAAATTGGATTGCAATGGGAGCAAAACAAATCGATGTATCTTTTTTACTCTGGAAATAAGGTCTCCTGGCCAGAGTAATTAATAAAGATATGTGCTATACTAAATATAAAGTTAAGATAGGATCTCTGAGTCCTTCTATCCAACACTCATTGCCCTATTTTGTGTATGACCTTTGAACTTCTTCTCTTACAAACACGTTTACAGTTACAGGAGGGGAGCGATGGAGCTTGAGGAGATGGAACACTGAGTTAGTCTCATAGGCCTAAATGTGGGAAATGTATGCCAGGACCACAAGCTAGGAAAACCTAGGTGCAGTGGACAGATAGCATAGAAGGGAGAAAAACCACTTCCTGATTACGAAGATACCACATGCCCCTCTCACACTGGGAGAGTGAGAGAAATCCCTTCTTGACTACGAAGATACCACATGCCCCTCTCACACTGGGAGAGTGAGAGAAATCCCTTCTTGACTACGAAGATACCACATGCCCCTCTCGCACAGGGAGAGCGAGAGAAATCGAATCCATCTCTTGGCCTGCACTGACAGTCCTCTAACCTCCCCTCCCTTACTGCCATAGTGATTACGCGCCCCATGAGTTTGGACCTGCCCCTGATCCCTGGTTTCACAGATAACAGATTATTGGACCAATTGATTTGTAGCACACACTGAATTCCCCATGGCCATTTAATGGGTTTTTCTCTTGCACTTTTCCTTCCATCAATCTATCAGGATTAAATTCCACCTGTCAATTAATGTCCCTTAGGCTATTCATTCTCATTTTCAAATAGCTGTTTGTTTGCTTAGAATCAAATAGGTTTAAATTGCAATTTAGAGGACCTAGAATGAATGAAAATGGATGGGGGGTTCTGAATTGCCTTTGTTGGTTTCCTTCTGCATAAGTAGCACAAGTTAACCTCCTCCCAGCAGTGTTCAGTTGAATGGGGGTCGTCACCGTGGGACATCACTATGTGGGGACATAATATGAGCAAGCATGTGGCTCAGTTGGTAGATCATGGTGCTTGCAACACCAGAGTTGTGGGTTTGATTCCCACGGGGAACCAGTATGAAAAATAAAAAAGTATGAAATGTATGCACTCAACTGTAAATCGCTCTGGATAAGAGCGTCTTCTAAATTACTTAAATGTATGTATGAGCCGAAGGGAGAACTATGGAAAACCTTTCAAAGTATCGTCCTACCTAAAGCCCTCTCAACTGTTAAAGGCCAGCTCATACATGCTCTGTTGGGATGCCTCAGGTAGGGGAAACCCTGAAGATGACTGATGGGATCAGGGAAGCCCAGGTAGGGGAAACCCTGAAGATGACTGATGGGATCAGGGAAGCCCAGGTAGGGGAAACCCTGAAGATGACTGATGGGATCAGGGAAGCCCAGGTGGCCCTTGTCAGGTGTGGGGGTTTTTGGAGGCAACTCAGGAGTCTCCTCCTGCTCAGGTCTTTGAGGCTGGATATTTGCGAGTGAGCTGTGTTTCACCATCACTTTGAGAACACGCGTGTCCCACCACTCAGGTCCTGAAAGGACAAAAACACAGGGGTCAACAAACACTGTAGTTTAGGGTTCAAGGTATTATATGACTGAAATACTAGCTAGTTAGGTACTATGGACTCTTGATGCAAAGTGTGGTCAGGCTCAGATGATAGTTAGCCTATGCACATAGCCTTCTCAAAAAGCACCCCATACAATTCTTTTCACACTAAAAACACGTTTGCTACATTGTCATAATAAAATAGCATAGACTAGAAACTAGAAATATTATTAAATTGAAAAAGTAGCATTTAGCTACTGGATTAATATGAGTGTATCAAAATAACCACTTTAAATGCATTTGAAATGGAACACCTGTCATTCAGCACATTATTTTATATTGAACCTTTATTTAACTAGGCAGGTCAGTTAAGAACAAATTGTTATTTACAATGACGGCCTGCCCCAGCCAAACCCAGATGACGTGGGCCAATTGTACGCCGCCCTATGGGACTCCCAATCACAGCCGGATGTGATACAGCCTGGATTCAAACCAGGGACTGTAGTGACGCCTCTTGCACGTAGATGCAGTGCCTTAGACCGCTGCGCCATTCGGGAGCCATTACAATCATAGCAAAACAAAAAAGGCAAAAGTTAGTCACAGCGTTGGTGCTGTACATTTTTACAATTGAATTAACGTTACAAAATAACAATTGATCTCGTATTATAAACTGGGCAGTTCGACCCCTGAATGCTGATTGGCTGACAGCCGTGGTATATCAGACCCGTATACCGCGGGTATGACAAAACATTTATTTTTACTGCTCTAATTACACTGGTATCCATACATTGGTAACCATACATTGGTAACCAATAAGGCACATCAGGGGTTTGTGGTATATTGCCAATATACCACGGCTAAGGGCTGTGTCCAGGCACTCCGCGTTGCGTCGTGCGTATGAACAGTCCTTAGCCGTAGTATATTGGCCGTATACCACACCCGCTCGGGCCTTATTGCTTAAATATATGGGTCGCAGTATTTACCTTCAGAGGGGCGGGAGACGTCTCCAGAAGTTCTCTCACAGATATCCAGTAAGTAACCAGCACAAAGCATTGTCTTTCATGATGTTCAAGCGGATGTTTAGGCTAAGTTACTTGACCAAAAAGTGAAACCAAACATAAGCACCGGCTCAATCTGGCTTCCTTCTTTTCGCGATGTGCAGACTCTGGGAGATGTTTTGTAATTTAACAATCAAAACAGCAGTAAAGAAACATGGTCGTTTTACCCTCAAAAGCTAATAGAATAAATCTACTAATTAAATTGCTAGCTAACAGTTAGCAGAAAACTTCCTCAAACAGCAATATTATCAAAGATTTGTATAACTAAATTTCTTTGTTCTATCTGTGATATTATTGTGGAACACCTTGGAGCAGCAAGCTCCCATCAGCATGGTAGCTACAGTGCATTCGGAAAGTATTCAGACCCCTTGACTTTTTCCACATTTTGTTACGTTACAGCCTTATTCTAAAATTGATTAAGTACATTTGTTTCTTGTCAATCTACACACAATATCCCATAATGACAGAGCAAAAACAGGTTCTTAGAAATGTTTGCAAATGTATTAAAAATAAAAAACAGAAATATTGCCTTTACATAAGTATTCAGACCCTTTACTCAGTACTTTGTTGAAGCACCTTTGGCAGTGATTACAGCCTCGAGTCTTCTTGGGTATGACGCTACAAGCTTGGTACACCTGTATTTGGGGAGTTTCTCCCATTCTTCTCTGCAGATCCTCTCAAGTTATGTCAGGTTGGATGGGGAGCTTCGCTGCACAGCTATTTTCAGGTCTCTCCAGAGATGTTCGATCGGCTTCAAGTCCGGGCTCTGGCTGGGCCACTCAAGGACATTCAGAGACTTGTCCCGAAGCCACTCCTACATTGTCTTGGCTGTGTGCTTAGGGTCGTTGTCCTGTTGGAAGGTGAACCTTCGCCCCAGTCTGAGGTCCTGAGCGCTCTGGAGCAGGTTTTCATCAAGGATCTCTCTGTACTTTTCTCTGTTCATCTTTCCATCGATCCTGACTAGTCTACCAGTCCCTGTCACTGAAAAACATCCCCAAAGCAAGATGCTGCCACCACCACCCCATAGGGATGGTGCCAGGTTTCCTCCAGACATGACGCTTGGCATTCAGGCCAAAAAGTTCAATTTGGGTTTCATCAGACCAGAGAATATTGTTTCTCATTTTTAGAATAAGGCTGTGGAAAAAGGGAAGGGGCCTGAATACTGGAAAATGTGGGAAAAGGGAAGGGGTCTGAATACTTTCCGAATGCACTGTATATGCTAATTACTGGAATCCCAAGCTTTATACCCGCCACGTCCTCAGAGGAAATAGGCCTACCACAGAACATCACAATTTCAGTAACACTAACACAACTTGAATGTTTTAAGCTGTTCCACACTCAGTTGCTGGCCTTCTGCTGCAGTCTCATTTACTGGCTTGTATTTCTTTTTTTTTCACAGGGAAATGATAGAGGAAATAACCCGTTTTGGGGATCTATTCTGAAAATATAGTTTACCAACCTACCAACTACTTCACTTCACACTGGAAGAAGCTAAGCTAGACTAAAGCTACCTTAAGGAAAATACAATTGACTTAACTAAAGTTACTTTTAAAAACTAGTTCACTACAGCCAATTCACTTTGTGAAAAATTATCGTAAATCTGAAATGTCATAGACTACAAATTGCAAGAACAGATCACCTTTGGGTCATATGTTAACAGAATGTGTCATTTAACCTATTAAACACAAAAGCAATGTTTCAAGTGAGAATTAGGCAGGTCCAGTAAGTAGCTAAACTGCTACATGTCAAAAAGGTAATTAACTACTGAAAACATGACCTAGATTTAGTTCAACTACCACCAAGCTACTGCAGAATGTAGTTATTTTACTAGTTGAACTGCAGAATGTAGTTATTTTACTAGTTGAACTGCAGAATATAGTTATTTTACTAGTTGAACTGCAGAATGTAGTTATTTTACTAGTTGAACTGCAGAATATAGTTATTTTACTAGTTGAACTGCAGAATGTAGTTATTTTACTAGTTGAACTGCAGAATGTAGTTATTTTACTAGTTGAACTGCAGAATGTAGTTATTTTACTAGTTGAACTGCAGAATGTAGTTATTTTACTAGTTGAACTGCAGAATGTAGTTATTTTACTAGTTGAACTGCAGAATGTAGTTATTTTACTAGTTGAACTGCAGAATGTAGTTATTTTACTAGTTGAACTACATGTACACTCTAAAAAGTGAAGGTTACCGGAGTATCCTTTAGGCGTTCTTCAAGTTGAAACTGTGGATCCTCAAAGAACCTTTTGGGGTACATTTTTTAACTACCCCCCTCCCCTATTATTATTATAAATAATAATATGCGTAACAATAAAACAATATTTTAGTTGTCAGTGTTTATAATGATTTTAGTGGCATAGCAGATTTAAAAAAAAATCTAATATGAGTTAAACTCCCAGGAGAGCCCCAAGTCCAATGGGTATATCCTCTAGCGTGTTGATGAACCTTTTAAGGATCGGACCCTTTTTTTACATTTTCGCCTAAAATGGCACACCCAAATCTAACTGCCTGTAGCTCAGGCCCTGAAGCAAGGATATGCATATTCTTGGTACCATTTGAAAGGAAACACTTTGAGTTTGTGGAAATGTGAAAGGAATGTAGGAGAATATAACACATTAGAGCTGGTAAAAGATAATACAAAGAGAAAAAAAAAGTTTTTTTAGATGGCCGCAGTGCATGTGCAAAGTTTTTGACGGATCCAATGAACCATTGTATTTCTGTTCAAAATGTTGTATCTAGACTGCCCAAATGTGCCTAATTTGTTTATTAATAACTTTTCATGTTCAAAACTGGGCACTCTCCTCAAATAATAGCATGGTATTCTTTCACTGTAATAGCTACTGTAAATTGGACAGTGCAGTTAGATTAACAAGAATTTATGCTTTCTGCCAATATCAGACATGTCTATGTCCAGGAGATTTTCTTGTTACTTACAACCTCATGCTAATCGCATTAGCCTACGTTAGCTCAACCGTCCCGAGGGGACCCACCGATCCTGAAGAAGTTTTAATATGTTGATGTTCTCCATATCCATAGCCAGGATGATTTTGCAGTGCATGGTGTAGGGAGGGTGAAGTCTGTGAATCAAAAAGTCATTATACAGATGATTAACAAAATATGCACACGACAGTATTCAAACCTTGGTTTTTGTGGTGAATGTGAATGAAAAAAACTGTTATGATAATGGTTTTCATACACACCTTGTCCATTATGTAGAGGCCTATGGGATATTCATTGACGAGGTAAGGGAGGAGGATGGTAAATGTGATCTGCATAACATACCAATACCAATTGACATACCTGTGTATGCCTCCTTGTCTGTATACCTGCAGACAGACACAAAAGTGAGCGGTTCAGTCATCTGCACCCAATACAGCTAGCCTTCAACATATTCTAATAGCCTATATATTCTTACCTCTGTTGATTGATATGCATTGTATTGTGTTCATTTTCTCTTTTAGAAAGATTTGCACAAATATGAAAAGATAGATGGTATCATCATAAAACAATATACAGTTGAAGTGGGAAGTTTGCATCCACTTCAACTGTATATCCACAACAACATCCACAACCACTCCACAAATTTCTTGTTAGCAAACTATAGTTTTGGCAAGTCGGTTAGGACATCAACTTTCTGCATGACACAAGTAATTTTTCCAACAATTGTTTACAGACAGATTATTTCACTTATAATTCACTGTATCACAATTCCAGTGGGCCAGAAGTTTACATACACTAAGTTCACTGTGCCTTTCAACAACTTGGAAAATTCCAGAAAATTACTTCATGGCTTTAGAAGTTTCTGATAGGCTAATTGACATCATTTGAGTCAATTGAAGGTGTACCTGTGGATGTATTTCAAAGCCTACCTTCAAACTTAGTGCCTCTTTGCTTGACATCATGGGAAAATCAAAAGAAATCAGCCAAGACCTCAGGAAAAAATTGTAGACCTCCACAAGTCTGGATCATCCTTGGGAGCAATTTTCAAATGCCTGAAGGTACCACGTTCATCTGTACAAACAATAGTACGCAAGTATAAACACCATGGGACCACGCAGCCGTCATACCGCTCAGGAAGGAGACATGTTCTGTCTCCTAGAGATGAACGTACTTTGGTGCGAAAAGTGCAAATCAATCCCAGAACAACAGCAAAGGACCTTGTGAAGATGCTGGAGGAAACAGGTACAACAGTATCTATATCCACAGTAAAATGAGTCCTATATCGACATAACCTGAAAGGCCGCTCACCAAGGAAGAAGCCACTGCGCCAAAACCGCCATAAAAAAGCCAGACTACGTTGTGCAACTGCACATGGGGACAAAGATCGTACTTTTTTGAGAAATGTCCTCTGGTCTGATGAACAAAAATACAACTGTTTGGCCATAATGACCATTGTTATGTTTGGAGGAAAAGGGGAGACGCTTGCAAGCCGAAGAACACCATATCAACCGTGAAGCACGGGGGGGCAGCATTATGTTGTGGGGGTGCTTTGCTGCAGGAGGGACAGGTGCACTTCACAAAATAGATGGCATCATGAGGGAGGAAAATTATGTGGATATATTGAAGCAACATCTCAAAACATCAGTCAGGAAGTTAAAGCTTGGTCGCAAATGGGTCTTCCAAATGGACAATGATCCCAAGCATACTTCCAAAGTTGTGGCAAAATGGCTTAAGGACAACAAAGTCAAGGTATTGGAGTGGCTATCACAAAGCCCTGATCTCAATCCTATAGAAAATCTGTGGGCAGAACTAAAAAAGCGTGTGCGAGCAAGGAGGCCTACAAACCTGACTCAGTTGCACCAGCTCTGTCAGGAGGAATGGGACAACATTTTTGTGGAAGGGCTAACCGAAACCTTTGACCCAAGTTAAACAATTTAAAGGCAATGCTACCAAATACTAATTGAGTGTATGTAAACTTCTGATGCACTGGGAATGTGATGAAAGAAATAAAAGCTGAAATAAATAATTCTCTCTACTCTTATTCTGACATTTCACATTCTTAAAATAAAGTGGTGATCCTAACTGACCTAAGACAGGGAATGTTTAATTAGGATTAAATGTCAGGATTTGTGAAAAACTGAGTTTAAATGTATTTGGCTAAGGTGTATGTAAACTTCTGACTTCAACTGTACCATATTCTTCCGGAAACTTTTAAACATAGCTTAACACATCATATGTCATTATTATTGAGCACACCACACGCAACAACTATGTGATATATCCTGATCACTGAATCCTATTTGCGTCCTCTTTTAGATCCCATTGGAGATGGCGAGCTTACGTCTGCAACAACAAGAGTTTGAAAATGTGATGTGTTGTCATGAAGCTCGAAGTTACTTGGAAGCACAGGACATGCGGCTAAATCTCGCCATATCTGGGAACCACAGGAGGTTGGTGGCAACTTAATTGGGGAGGACGGGCTCGTGGTATTGGCTGGAGTGGAATGAGTGCAATGGTATCAAATATATCTAACACATGGTTTTCATGTGTTTGATGCCATTCCATTTGCTCAGTTCCGGTTATTATTATGAGCCATTCTCCCCTCAGGAACCTCCACTGCTGGTACCCTTAAACCACAGAGGGCTGCCGAGGGGGGATGGCTCATAATAATGGCCGGAACAGAGCAAATGGAATGGCATCAAACACCTGGAAACCATGTGTTTGATGTATTTGTTACCCATCCACAAGCCCGTTCTCCCCAGTTAAGGTGCCACCAACCTACGGTGCCTTACTGTAAACAAGCGCAACAGCTGTTCGAGGGTAATTGATAGGCAATCGGCATACCCATTGAGTCTTGAAGAATAAAATGTATCTAGCTTCATGATATAGTTAAACTATCTTGTGGATGTTATGGACTATCGGTCCTTGCATGTCAAGCGCTATCTATGAATTTGATGGGAGTTACATTTCCTAAACCCATCCCTCAGCTGTATACCAAAACAAGTGGAAGGGACTCCCTTTTGTTGTTTTTCGAATTGTAGGCTAGCTTTAAAGATGCTCTATGCATAAATCGCTCCAGAATTTCCTGGTTGCTAAAATTCTAATAGTTCGCCTAATTTCATTTTATGTGGCAAAATAAGCAAGTATAGTGTCGAGAATCATTGCACCATCTAAACCGCTGTGAAATATATTTTCCATAAGCAAAAATGTTTGTATTTTCAGCTGTTTGAAGCTGGTGTACAAAACCTAAAGTAAAAGATACAAAAACTAAACTTAAGAATGGGAAGCATAGAAATGGCGCACATAGAAGAGATCTACTGCTTCTTAGAGTTGCTTTCAATCGCAATTTGTAAATTTGGTCGGATCGCCCAAAAAGTTACATATTTCAGCTTTAAGGTTTAGAGCTAATAGTCACTTAGGGTGATGTCTCATAGTGAGTTTTTATATGGCTATATCTCTATAGTTGGAAAATGTGTGATAGCAGTGCAGCAATGGTAGCATTCTGTGTTAGCACGCTTTCTTTCATCCCTCCTTCACATTACTTTTCCCATAGGGATTTTACCTTATGACAAACAATGTCAGTATACAACAAGTTACTGCTCACTTATCCCCTTTAATCATATATCATTGGAAAGCTAAGATTCACAGCTATACGTCATACACATTTTCGGAATGTTCAGGTGAACAGAACTTTGACCTCAAGGGTACATATCAGAATTACCTGTATAAATTGCTTTGAAAAGGAAACACTGATACATTTTAAACTTTGTTTGACAAGTGGTTCTGAAAGGTCATGAAATTAGCTTTTAAATGATATGTGATATAATCAACTTAGAAAGCACCAGTTACAACTATTGTTTATAAATCTCCCATATTGTGCCATTGACATTAGAATGTTGGACGCTTACCCACTGGACACACACTGGTTGAATAACATTGTTTCCACGTCATTTCAGATGTTGAATTGACGTTTGTGCCCAGTGGGTAGCAGTAGAACTCCATAAAGTGGTGGAGCTATGTTTTTGGATTGTACCTTATGGAACCAAATTTCACACACACAGCTAGAACAGGAAAGATGTGTATATACAGGGCCATCATAGGATTCACACTTTAACCTCACAGAAGCCTTTTTCTAATTTGGCCACCAAACAACTCAACGGGGTCTTATTGGATCAATTTCGTATGACCATACCTGTATGAAATATAATTGTAGTACGCCCAATAATATCTTATAAATGTTCATAGTGATGTAGAATACATAACCAAATGAGCCACATATATAAAGATGATAAATTATTCACTGAATTAAGAATGACCCCAAATAGCTGTCTAATTCATTGATTTCTGAAGATGTTATGATCAGTAATTGCAATATGGCATCTTTAAACATGTAACATGGATATGTAAATGTTAATAGTCATGGCTGTGAGCCGATTAAAATGATATACTTAAGCAATAAGGCACCTCAGGGGTTTGTGGTATATGGCCAATATACCACGGCTAAGGCCTGTTCTTAAGCACTATGCATCGCGGAGTGCGTGGATACAGCCCTTAGCCGTGTTATATTGGCCATATATCACAAACCCCGAGGTGCCTTATTGCTATTATGAACTGGTTACCAATGTAATTAGAGCAGTAAAAATAAATGTTTTGTCATACCCAATACCCAGGTATGACAAATCATTTATTTTTACTGCTCTAATTACATTGGGAACCAGTTTATAATAGCAATAAGGCACCTCGAGGGTATGTGATATATGGCCAATATTCCACGGCTAAGGGCATGTCAGCCAATCAGCATTCAGGGCTCGAACCACTCAGTTTGTAAAATGTTATATTAGCTGTTTTCATAAAACAGAGGACTAGAAACTTACTGCAAACATTACAGCAATCAAAAATTTGGAAATTGCACCTTCTATATTCTACTATTCTAACTCCCGTAAGTAAGTTGGGACCCTGACTAAAAATGTAATATATGTATTTTTTTAAGAGTCTAAGGGCCTCTTAGCGGCCATGGGGCCTTAAGCGGCCACTAATGTCGCTTATTGGCTTGCCCGGCCCTGAACTTGCCCCTCAACCTCATAATCTTACATATGGTTGCTTTCAATCATAACAGGAGTAACTTGCTTAATTGCTAAACATAACTTTTTCATCACCCAGCGCATCAGATCACATGGGACACAGAGTACTCACAGGTCTCAGTAACTCAATTCAACCCTCTGTACCAGGACATCATGGCACAGAAATAAAAGTAGTAGAATTCGCTTTGCTGGGTATCCACTCCCTATCAACTAACGTCATAGACACGATAGTTACCAGAAACCAGACATTCCGACAATAAACGTATGTTTTATGACAGAAAGACAATAAACAATCTTGACGTTATAATGAAGTGTATATAACATGGAGACTGAAGAAACATCACTATTGTACTTTTTTTAGCATTATGATGTGACTGCTTGTACCCTAGAAGAGCTGTATTAAAACTGTTACTTCGACCGGATCCTCGAGTCTCCTCTTTTACCTTCACAAAGTCAACTTGCATTTGAAAATCACTGTCTTCACTGTATAAAGTCATCTTGGAGCTATTTCTCAGTCCATATCATAACAATCCTCCCCACCTGCAGACAGGTGATGATGGACTCCCCCAGCCGCCCTCCCGTGAAATAAAAAGACCCTGGCAATTTTCCACAGCAGTCTCACCCCAGCCTCTCTCTTGTCTGTGCAAATTACATGTTTCCCACTACTCCCTGGCTCCTGGGGTGATTATAGCGTGCATCGGGCCCCCGCAGGTGGCACACCGTGCACTAATAAGACCAGAGACAGGCTTCCCCAGCGTGAAAATGTGAGAGATTTCACTCCCAGACACATCATACCTCAGCATGACATTCACTTCCCTGAAGAGGATGATGACTGCTCAGGCTGAACTCCTTCCTGAGGAGGAATAGACTGGCATTAACATGTCAGAGGAGTTTCACCAGTTATGTATCAGTAAAGACAATGTACTAATTGTTACCTAAACGCCTCATCTCTTTAACACTGGTTGGTTATGAAACAAGTAACCATGGCTGCGTTTACACAGACAGCCCAATTCTGATCTTTTTTTCACTAATTGGTCTTTTGACCAATCAGGTCAGCTCTGAAAAATAGTCTGATGTGACTGGTCAAAAGACCAATTAGTGAAAAAAATATCAGAATTGGGCTGCTGCATCCTAAGATCCTCCCCGCTGTATTGACTCAATACATTATAGAATGGTCATATATCCCTTTATCTGACTATCAACATTTTTTTTGTGTGTGTAAACCGTATGTAAAGTGATTGTTGTAAAGACATCTGATTTGTCCCCTAATTGAGTGAGTGTCCCCTAATTGTCATGGGTCTGTGGCATCCATCTGTGCCCAGTTCAGGTGGAGAATTGGTGAGAGATGTCTGCCCTCCGCTGGATATACAGGGTAGTAGTGACAATTCTGTAATACAAAGGATCCATAGGGACAAATGGGTATCAACTGTTTTTTAACTGAGGTATAGGGGGGGCTCTCTGGTCATATACTTTGTCCTTTGAGTGGTTGACTACTTCCATGAAGTAAGCAGTAGTGTCAGGCGTACACGACACTACTACAATCACTACCTGCCACGCACACCTGAACGTTACCAAGTTCATGGAATGGGTGACTGGAGGGGGTAAACTCATTGTGTTGCATAATTTATGGTCCATAATATCTTACATCTACACAGCGCCTGTTTGGAAACAAAGCAGTCATTAACTATTCACTAAATGATTTTGAACAGAAAAATGATTCCAGGCCTGTGGATCCAGAGAGAGGCCTTTGTCGCTGAAACCCCTGGAGTCTGATTTCAGACTGGTGAAGACGTGATGGTTCCTCTGGTTCTATTTAGTGGAGAGATGAGGATAGGAAGGGTGTAAGGAGTTCAGAGACAACAGTGATTGGTGTGTACTGTTCATTTGCACACATTATACACTTGCAGTTACATTTGAAGCAATTTAATCCATTTTATGTTTTTAATATAAAATGTATTTGTCTGTCTGTAAAGCGATGACAAGAAAGAGTGAAATGATTTGACTTCAGCAATGTCATATAACAGTCCAATAGTCTTTCTTCCATTGTTGTCATGGCACCTTGCCGATAATCAGAATGCTCATGAGGAAGACCATGATGAAGAAGATCCACATAAAAGAACCTATCCATCACCCTGGCAACCTTCTTCCACTCTGCCTGGTGGCGCAAGTGGCCCTCTGCTACCGGAAGCAGATGGCGATGTACTCCACATTCCGCACCAGCTTGGAGTCCACCCCAGGTAAACTGCTGCCATGACTACAGAACACACAGGGGTCAAAGGTTACTGAGGCCACCACAGCAGCGACCACGGCTGCCTTTTCAACCTCTGGACAGCATGGCAGCGCCTCCTTACAGCAATCCCCCAGGGAGAGGTTCCCGTTGGGCTCAAAACCCTCGTACTTGGAGCTGGAGAGATGGGTCTTCTAATCTCTGGTGATGTGGTGTTGGGGGTCGAGGCTTGGGGTGACGTTGAGGTCCAAGGGTTTGGGATCAGGGGTGTTTGTGGCGGTACTGGTTCTCTCGCCCGCTGTGGCCTCCCCGTTTCCCATTGGCATGGTGGTGGGGCTGAAGATGGGGTGGTGGAAGTCGCCTTGTCCAAAGTGTGAGGAGGAAGAGGTGGCAGGGACACAGTTCTCTCTCACCTCGTAGACCAAGATGATCTTGGACATGTAGTTGATGATGAGGACTTTGGCCCAATGGGTGTGTGTGGTGTGTGTGGTGTGTGTGCCCATCCTGTTGCTGTTGTATGTCCAGGAGCCAAATGTGAGGTTGCACTCCTGGCTGTGGAAGTGGAAGTAGGAGACGACCACCACAAAGGAGCTCAAATTCAAATTACAATTCATGGACCAACACTTATTGTCAATAAAGGAGGTTGTTTCTAGATAGTAGAAATGATTATGGTTTAGAGGCTGTACTGTACAGTATATCTGTGTGACGTACAGGCATACTTGTTATAAAGGACGAGGTCAGGCCTCCACACCAGACTACTGGGGATCCTCCAGGCCATCATAGTCCTCCTTGTTCCACCTCAGGTAGGCATTGTGCCACGTCTGACCGATCCACAGGTACGCTATCAATACCTGGTTCCCCTCGTCCTGCACACATAGACACAGATATAAACACACACAGACACAGATATAAACACAGACACAGATACTGTATAACACACACACACACACACACACACACACACACACACACACACACACACACACACATAGATGCAGGTGCCCACATGCTGCAGACACATGCACACAGCAGTCTCACACACACACACACACACAAGACATGTGGACACACACACACTAATAAGGGCAATATACTAGCTAATAGTCTTATTTTTGTTGTCATTGTCTCTCTCTCTCTCTAATTAATCCACTAAAGTCTCAGACTAGCTGTCAGACATTGAAATTCAGGCCCAGCTGTCTGTCAATATCAGGTGAATGAGGAGTTTAGATGAGGGGGTTGAGGGGTTGTCACTGCCAGAACCTGACGCATTGCTTGACCAAAGCATGGAACCAAGGAGTAATGGGACACTCAAAACATACAGACACACACAAACACACACACACACAAATAAATACAAATACACACAGGTCACACACACGTCATTAGTCTGTCTGCATTTCAAAGTGACAGGATGACATCATCCCAGAGACAGGGAGTGAGTTGGCAGTAGGACAGCTCTCTTTAGAGAGCACTAGACAAGGTACACTTAGTAACACATGCACACACACACACGAATGGGAAGTTGACACTCTACTGGACTGAAAGAGTATATGGCTGATAACTGTAGGCCTGTACAGTACTTCTGACGTCTCTCATACACATCAACAGAGGAAGCAATTGGGTAACTAATACAGCATGTTCAAGGTACAGTACTTGTGCCTTGCATATATAGGCAAAAGAACAGGTGGGTCACAGAGTTGACTGACTATACGTGTCTTAGCAATGAGCAGAACAGCGCTGGCTGCTGCCTGCTTCCTGTCACACTGTTTTACGTCCTCTGATCTAAAGTACATGATCTCTCTCTACGATATCTCTCAGAAGAGTTATCCTCTGTATACGTACACACAGTATTTGATCAGGGGATATACATTTTGAGAAAGCCTCATTGTGAGAGAAGCCGGTCATAGATTACCAGTGGTCCTCTACTCGTCGCTGAGACCTAGTCAGTAATCTCTGAGACTCACCATGCCTTTGATCTGGGAGAGAGTGATCTGCAGGGTGACGTTCAGGGCTTTGTCTGTGCCCTTAACAGGCCGCAGGGCTTTCGAGTAGTTCTCCATCAGGTCAGTGAGCAGCTGCTGTGCGTACTGGCCCTGAGCCGAGTGGACCAGTACAATAGGAGAGTAGAAGTCAGTCTTATTTATGAAAGAATACAGAAGGTAGGCCAATTTGTTGTAGCTTCCATGTATGTATGTATGTACAGTCGTGGCAAAAAGTTCTGAGAATGACACAAATATTAATTTTCACAAAGTTTGCTGCTTCAGTGTCTTTAGATATTTTTGTCAGATGTTACTATGGAATACTGAAGTATAATTACAAACATTTCATAATGCTGATGCAAAGAGTCAATATTTGCAGTGTTGACCCTTCTTTTTCAAGACCTCTGCATTCATGCTGTCAATTAACTTTTGGGCCACATCCTGACTGATGGCAGCCCATTCTTGCATAATCAATGCTTGAAGTTTGTCAGAATTTGTGGGTTTTTGTTTGTCCACCCGCCTCTTGAGGGTTGACCACAAGTTCTCAATGGGATTAAGGTCTGGGGAGTTTCCTGGCCATGGACCCAAAATATCAATGTTTTGTTCTCCGAGCCACTTAGTTATCACTTTTGCCTTATGGCAAGGTGCTCCATCATGCTGGAAAAGGCATTGTTCGTCACCAAACTGTTCCTGGATGGTTGGGAGAAGTTGCTCTCGGAGGATGTGTTGTTACCATTCTTTATTCATGGCTGTGTTCTTAGGCAAAATTGTGAGTGAGCCCACTCCCTTGGCTGAGAAGCAACCCCACACATTAATGGTCTCAGGATGCTTTACTGTTGGCATGACACAGGACTGATGGTAGCGCTCACCTTGTCTTCACCGGACAAGCTTTTTTCCGGATGCCCCAAACAATCAGAAAGGGGATTCATCAGAGAAAATGACTTTACCCCAGTCCTCAGCAGTCCAATCCCTGTACCTTTTGCAGAATATCAGTCTGTCCCAGATGTTTTTCCTGGAGAGAAGTGGCTTCTTTGCTGCCCTTCTTGACACCAGGCCATCCTTCAAAAGTCTTTGCCTCACTGTGCGTGCAGATGCACTCACACCTGCCTGCTGCCATTCCTGAGCAAGCTCTGTACTGGTGGTGCCCCGATCCCGCAGCTGAATCAACTTTAGGAGACGAACCTGGCGCTTGCTGGACTTTCTTGGACACCCTGAAGGCTTCTTCACAACAATTGAGCTGCTGTCCTTGAAGTTCTTGATGATCCGATAATGGTTGATTTAGGTGCAATCTTACTGGCAGCAATATCCTTGCCTGTGAAGCCCTTTTTGTGCAAAGCAATGATGACGGCACGTGTTTCCTTGAAGGTAACCATGGTTGACAGAGGAAGAACAATGATTCCAAGCACCACCCTCCTTTTGAAGCTTCCAGTCTGTTATTCAAACTCAATCAGCATGACAGAATGATCTCCAGCCTTGTCCTCGTCAACACTCACACCTGTGTTAACGAGAGAATCACTGACATGATGTCAGCTGGTCCTTTTGTGGCAGGGCTGAAATGCAGTGGAAATGTTTTTGGGGGATTCAGTTCATTTGCATGGCAAAGAGGGACTTTGCAATTAATTGCAATTCATCTGATCACTCTTCATAACATTCTGGAGTATATGCAAATTGCCATCATACAAACTTAGGCAGCAGACTTGGTGAAAATTAATATTTGTGTCATTCTCAAAACTTTTGGCCACGACTGTGGGCTACTACCTCTGCCAAGGGGTCTAATAATTTATGGCACAGGTGGTATGGTATTAGCCCCATGGAATGCTGGTTCAATCCTCCCTCCATTGTTACCCCCTCAATGGACCTAATAGCCCACATTGAGGAAGGGTCCTGTCTAGAGAGTTGTCTGGGGTGTGGAGAGATGACGCCTTGGTCGAAGTGCAAGGCGCATCCCGCGTAATCCAATGCGTAAAATGAGCTCACTGGGACGTTTTAAATGTAAAAGCAACAATGTCAATCTAGGTCAGAAATAATAGACTCTTAATATGATTTAAAATAAGACAGACATATGTTTACATTTCCATGGGCTTAACTCCATTGTAGGATTTCCCAAACATGTCCTATGTACAGCTAATGTCACTGACTGGAAACATCTTCTGCGTCTAGGATGAATGTCCAGAAGGAACCAGGAGGAAGTTGGATCAACACACATCCGCTCCTTTGTTTAAATCCATCCAGGTTTGCATGACGTCCATTCAACCCCAATTGAACTCAATTGCTGATAACAGCCCTCCTCGCGTTTTAGGGCAGCGGAGGTTGCATGCCCGCTCAGACACAGAATAGGACCCCGGCTATCACGTAGGAGGAAACGGGGGAAACCAGATGCCCCCGGACCATAGGCTCAACACACAGGATGTATTCAGCTGTAAATCAAACTATTGACAGGTGTGCTCGCGAGGCAGACACTGGTTGAGGCAGTGAAGGTAACCATGGTCAACCAGTGTCTGCCTCGCGAGCACACCTGTCAATAGTTTGATTTACAGCTGAATACATCCTGTGTGTTGAGCCTATGGTCCGGGGGCATCTGGTTTCCCCCGTTTCCTCCTACGTGATAGCCGGGGTCCTATTCTGTTCAATGTAATAGGCCTAGGCCTACCAATTTGTTGATCAATGGCCTTGGATATCAGGTTTGGATCGGGCATAGGAATGGTTTGTGTGATTTTATCATCATGGATACCAGGGTAATCAAATGGTTAGGCCTACAATTTCCAATCAAATACAAAGACTGGATGTGGGTTTTGGTTGCCTTGGAGGGCCCTTAGGAGACATGGGTAATAGGGCATTGAGGGAATAGATGGTGCGGGATTATATCTGGGTGGTATAACCAGTATACGTGTTCCTATGAGGGTATTCAAGTCCAAAACATAGGGTTGTCTTCTTCACAAAACCTAAACCTGGGACATAAGCCGTTACCACCCTGACACTTACTCAGATCACATCTCACTTTACTAAGTATCATTTGACCGCCACTAAATCTCACAGCTTTTCTCAGCTCTGGCAGAAGACTTTGGTGGCGTGTCAGGGGAGAGATATTCATCAAGGTAACAAAGAGATACAAAACAAGCTTTTGTCACTTGGGAAACCTGAGGTTGGCTTTGTCTGTATCTCGATAGCAGGTGTCGCTGTGCAGCAGGGGAGTCTGCATGGGGACACTAAGGCCTAACTCCAGCCCACACACAGTAGGCCTATTTACACAGACTGATACACATAAGCTTGTAAGGGCATTCTTCCCAGTGCAGGCATGCTGCAATATGGGTATTGGAGAGCACTGCCAGGTTCACTCCTGTGTTGAAAGATGGACTTGTTGGCAAGGCTGGCTCAGACACAACACGCTACCTAACCTGCCATCTGGTTGTGTTCAGCCTAATAACTCTCGCCTGACTACACAAACAAGATGCTCTGTGGCTTTTCTCAAACAAGAACTGATAGCCCATTGTACAATGTGTTAATCTAGTTCATGCTCTGATCCACTAGCATGTGGGGTTTTAATCATGTCTAGACAGAATCAACCCATTTAGTAAGTCCTTTCGTGCCACTGATAGTGCAGTGCATACAAATTCACTTATTTAAATAAATATGCATATGTATGCAGCCTGGTTACACACACACACACACAATTCTATATTGTATTGCATATGCCTGTTCTACTTTCCTCAAGTATATAATTCCCACTGGACTTTGTTTCTTCCAGCATTATAAATTTAGCTCCTCACCCTAGATTTTTGTACACATACAGGGAGGGAAGACTACTAATCAAACACACAAATGCAAACACACAATACTCAAAAGTAATTCGGCAATATAATGAATTTCTAAAGAGCAAATAAAACATCACCACACATTTTGGATTAATTTACACAGACTTTAATAGCTTTATTTACAGATGAATTCTTTTGAGTTTTTTTTATTTTTTATTTTTTTTACCTCTGTTGGCGTAGTTCAGTGGATGCGATATCTTTCAAACCACTATTTTTTTTAAACTCCCAGTCTTAAATTTGCTTGAGTAGCGTTATCGGTGAACAGTGCGCTGAGCGTTTCTGTTTTCTTTCTCTCTTTTTAAAAACGGGAATCTAAATCGTCTTCCTGTAGGAGGCCAGAACCAGATAAAAAAAAGGGGGAAGAAGAAAGAGTGATGATGATAGTCATGACAGGCTTGAGAGGGGTGGGACTCCCTGCTGATGGGGTGGAGAGTTTAGGATGGTAAGACTAAGACAGTTGACACATCATATGGCTACTGCAAGTGCTAGGAAACATCAGTGATGTGGTAAGTGCCAAAATGGTGGAGATTTCTCTGTTCAAACAATCCTACAACACTTCCTTATTTCTTCAAGGTCATAACTGATGTAAAAGGATTGTATACGTCATAGGACGCCGGTGGAGAGTGTTTAGACAAAGCCAGTGAGTCTGAAGGAGTTGGGATGGTAATGGACATGAATAGCATGAGTAGAGAGGGAGAGGAATGGCACATGGCCTAAGGGAAGGAGTCATTTGATTGAGGTATGTGAAATGATGGCAGGGAACAATGCCAATGTGAAGATGGCAGGGAAGATGGAGGAGAGTGGTACAGAGATGATGACAATGGGAGAAATGCCAGGAGGTTGAGAGGGGGTATCCAACAGGTAGATGAGAGGGGTGAGGGGTCAGAGGGACAGCAGAGAAGAGGGCTTCAGATGGAGGGAGACTGAAGGAGAGGGGTCAGATGGGGGCGTTGAGACTCAGTTACTGAGCAGTAGCTCTGTTGCTGTCTCCACATCCCAGGATTTCGACGACAACGCCACTATTACTGCATTCTGTGGAGACGGGACAAACAGGAGTGTAAGAAGTTTAGAACACTGTCATAACTGTGCTACAGTATTCAAAACACTAAACTGAGATCCAATGGTGAACCATATTAAAATGGGATCAAAGAACACCACCTATCAACAGTGGTCTTGTAATACCATAATAAAGCGTAAATGACCTATGAAGGTATGAGACAGTAATAAGGGGTTGGTCACTCACTTTGTCAAAGCCCATGGCACAGAGTTTGTCTATTTTGCGTGTGTACTCTGGGCTGGAGGAGGGGGCGCCGGCGTACACATGAGACCAGAGTCTGGCCGTCTGTTTGAACATCTCTGGATTCTGCTTATACTGGGGGGAGAGAGAGAGAAAGAGAGAAAAAAAAGAGAGAAAGAAATAAAGAACACATCACAATACCGAGCAGGCAGCAAGACAGCAGCATAGAAACCTCACTAGGTGACAATTTAGTAAATCACATTTACTCAACGAACAAATGGTCAAATCTACAAACAGAGGCATACTTATTATGCATACTCTCCCTCTCTCACACACAGACATAGAAACCCAGTGTTCCTCTCACCTGATTGGCCACCACAGCGTCCTGTGGGTCATCTGGTTCTGCAGCTGCCAGTAAGGCCTGTAGTGACAACAGCACTGTCCTCAGCGTCATAGCTGCCGCCCTGTCAGACACACAGAGGAGATGGTATTAGAGTACTAAGAACTAGGATCATCCGTAACTAAGACATGACAATGAAAAAAAATAAACCTTTAAAGAGTATTGGAACAGGGTGACTTACCACTGGTCTTTGAGGATGTCCAGACATATAGCACCTGTGACTGAGCTGATGTTGGGATGCCAGATCTTTGTGATAAATCGCACCTGGGAAGCACATAAACAAGCAACTGAATAGGCAAAGGACTAGCAAAGGACTTCACAGGTCAATGTTGACAAAATTCACAACTGAACAATAAACATTAGAATGTTATTTTTTATACATACCTTTGGTGGATTGAAGGGATATGTTTCTGGAATTTTAATTTCTAGTTGATATCTGCCACCTGAAAAATACAGAAAGCAAATAGTTATGACAGCAAGAACGCCAACATACGCACAAGTACTAACTAAAACATGGGATCAAGCGACTGCTCAAATCTTCTGTAACCTTTTGCATGACACAAGCCTAGCTCCCTTGATGGAAAACTGCTTTGAATCCTATTGTGGCGCATTAGACAGACTCGAGTTTGACCCAGGTAAGCTAAGTAAGTCTGCCTCAGCCCTCAACTAAACACAGGTAGGTCTGTCCCAGGTAAACCAGTTAGGTGTGTCCACAGTCCCAAGTCAGCAAACCCCGGCCTCTCACCTTCATATGGCGTGTCAGGTGGCCCTGCGATCTCCCCCTTCAGCTCTGTGAAGTTTTCATCCACTAGGTCCACCTTTATCTGGTTTTTACTCGTCTGTCAGAGAAGGAGAGAAGCAGAGGTCACCAGTTGGTTCTGTCACAGATCATGTGCTGGGGTGTAAGGAAAGGAGGGGTAGCCATAAGAGAGTACCTCATCTCTACCCAACTTCCTCTCAACAGACATACTCACAGAACGATCGGTGACAGCTAATACTTTCACATGACCTGTCTCCTTCCACTTGAATATGACATATCATTTGATAAGAAGCAACAGTATGAGAAGTTTGTCAGTTCCAAGTTGTGCCTTGTGCTACACATTCTTACGGGATATGCAAAACTAGTTGGCTAACGTTAACTCCATTCACTATTAAAATACTACCATGACACTTATGTTGCTCAATACCTTTAACTTTCGATGCATGGCATGAAGCATGTCATAATCACCTGCAACAGGACAAGTAGGTAGAAAATGTCACGCTAGCTTTCGAACCCAAATCTGCCAATGCGGCAGAAGTTGACACCCTGGTAGTAAAAACACAGCGTTAACTGTGGCTGGCAAATATCATACTTCTTAGTTGACTAGTTAGCTACCACCCCTAGTCTGACGTTAGAAAGGTTAATTAAGCCTCATAATAAACCAGCGTGACTTCTTTCAATGGTTAGCTAGCTACCTTCGCTGGAAACGCTAATGTTAGCGTCAAGTTAAACATAGTTAGTTAAATTAGCAGCATAACGTTAACCAACGTTGCGAAAAATCCAGTCACGCGTTCCTTCCTTGGCCTTCGTTTGCAAACAAGGTAGTTAGCGCCTCGTCCTTCACCTTTGTTAACATCTGGCTAAGTAACCTCAGTAGCTAGCTGCTAGATAATAAAACACTCATTTTCAACAACAGGCAATCGTGTTAGACACCAACTCAGCTAGCGTTAGCTTGCTAGCTAGCTAGATATTTAGCGTATCGTTCACGGTCGATTAAAAAAAAATAAGCCCACCTCCTCGCTTTTGAGAACCTCTTTAAATTCCCGTTTTATCCTTTGAACCGCGATGTTGGCCATGATTTCGCCGTGTTTCTGTCGGAAGGGAACACGATCCTCTCGCTCAGTCAGGCCTCGCTTGGCTTCAGCCCTACTAGTAGCTAGCTAACCCAGCTAATTCGCAGTCCCCCTCGCACTTTCGTTCTTTCTGCCTGTCACTTTTGGATCCAAGCAACAATAACAGTTGCAAGGGTACAGCTAGTTACCACTAAATGCTAAGTTCTGCGGAAACGTGACTGAGCCACGATGTCATAAAATATATCGCTAGCTAGTTACAAAAGAGCCGAGGGACATGTGTATTTTCTGGAAATATTGTCACAATGTACGCAGTTGACAGTTTGTGATGCTGGAAACATTTTAATACCAACTGCATGCAAGCTGAAAAGCGGATCATGTGATTTCGACAGCATTGCTTTGCTGTACGCTACTTGTCATTAGTTCCCTCCCTGTCATTACATTCCAGAGACGCTTGTCTGCAATACCTGGTACACCTATTTATTGTATGAGTGGACAATGAAAAACAGGCCTAGAATTGCTTATATATGCTTGATTATATTGTCCAAAGTATAATTTAATATATAAATAATTACACTGTACATTTAACATTATTTTTATTGTTACCTATCTGGACCTCAATGATGCAACATGGGGCAACATTCAGAATCTGCCTATAGAAAAATATGTATCTGGGACACAACTCTCAATTCAACAGTATATACTTATATATGGTTCACTGCTTCATAAGCCCTTGCTGGATCTAAAATGATGATGAGGAAGCGATAAACATAGGATGAGAACAACGTCAAGAGTTATTCTATCAATCTATCAGAACAAACAAAGCATTTCCTTATTTGTATTAGTGGTCTTTGACTGTCTCAACCTAGAAAAACTGCTTCATGTGGAGATGGCATATCACTACAAATGACAGCTCAAGATGACTTAACTATCTAGTATGTCAGTTTATTTACATACTAAAATCAGACTCTGTGGTAGACTATGGTATTCATTCATCCTGTACTCTGTCTCTATTTTCTACCTTTCTCAGCCTGTGTGTCATGGTCAGCTCTATCTCTCTGTTTTCTCACCAAGGGCCTTGAACCAGCGTTGGGACATAAGACCCCCACTAGGGGGCAGCAGTGTCTCAAAGAAACAGTGCGCGCATAGAACAGCAACATTTCTGGCACAATCAAAGCTTCTACAACAGATAACATCAATTTGAAAAAGGGAAAGCTGCAACATACAGTTGTATTTTATTGAATTTCATATATAGCAAATTATTATGGTTTAATTTACAGAATAACATATGTTGTATTTACAATGACATTACATATCATCTTTACCCCCCCAAAAATCGCACAATAAATTTGTCAAACTAAACAAGTGCTTGAGTTGGCCATCCTATAGATAACATGTCTCTGGAGCCCAGAGAGAAAAATACTTCTGCCATCAGTCCAGACTCCCTATGAACTTCCTATGATTACAAGTATACAAAGACATGAGATCAGGACACAGAGTGATACACACTAACAAGTCATACAGGGCAGTCTATTGTTGGCCTACACGATACACGATCAGTCCATCACAATAGCAGCATTCATAGAAGGTCTCAAGTTATAGCCAACCGCTGTCAACGAAACAACAAAACAGTCTCATGGCTACATTATACTCATGTCTATAGGGAAGGACTGATGATTGGCTGAGAGAAAGTGATGATAAAAAGATTGTGGGGGCTGTTTTGTTAGACTTCAGTGTGGCTTTTGACATTATCGATCATAGTCTGCTGCTAGAAAAACGTATGTGTTATGGCTTTACACCCCCTGCTATATTGTGGATAAAAAGTTAGCTGTCTAACAGAACACAGAGGATGTTCTTTAATGGAAGCCTCTCCAACATAATCCAGGTAGAATCAGGAATTCCCCAGGGCAGCTGTCTAGGCCCCTTACTTTTTTCAATCTTTACTAATGACATGCCACTGGCTTTGAATAAACCCAGTGTGTCTATGTATGCGGAGGACTCAACACTATACATGTCAGCTACTACAGCGACTGAAATGACTGCAACATTTAACAAAGAGGTGCAGTTAGTTTCAGAGTGGGTGGCAAGGAATAAGTTAGTTCTAAATATTTCTAAAACAAAAAACATAGCATCTTTCACTCATGCTGCCAAACATACCCTCGTAAAACTGACCATTCTCGACTTTGGCGATGTCATTTACAAAAAAGCCTCCAATACCCTACTCAATAAATTGGATGCAGTCCATCACAGTGCCATCCGTTTTGTCACCAAAGCCTCATATACTACCCACCACTGCGACCTGTACGCTCTCGTTGGCTGGCCCTCGCTTCATACTCGTCGCCAAACCCACTGGCTCCAGGTCATCTACAAGACCCTGCTAGGTAAAGTTCCCCCTTATCTCAGCTCGCTGGTCAACATAGCAGCACCCACCTGTAGCACGCGCTCCAGCAGGTATATCTCTCTGGTCACCCCCAAAGCCAATTCCTCCTTTGGCCGCCTCTCCTTCCAGTTCTCTGCTGCCAATGACTGGAACGAACTACAAAAATCTCTAAAACTGGAAACACTTATCTCCCTCACTAGCTTTAAGCACCAGCTGTCAGAGCAGCTCACAGATTACTGCACCTGTACATAGCCCATCTATAATTTAGCCCAAACAACTACCACTTCCCCTACTGTATTTATTTATTTTGCTCCTTTGCACCCCATTATTTCCATTTCTACTTTGCACTTTCTTCCACTGCAAATCTACCATTCCAGTGTTTTACTTGCTATATTGTATTTACTTTGCCACCATGGCCTTTTTTGCCTTTACCTCCCTTATCTCACCTCATTTGCTCACTTTGTATATAGACTTATCTTTCTACTATATTATTGACTGTATGTTTGTTTTACTCCATGTGTAACTCTGTGTTGTTGTATGTGTCAAACTGCTTGCTTTATCTTGGCCAGGTCGCAATTGTAAATGAGAACTTGTTCTCAACTTGCCTACCTGGTTAAATAAAGGTGAAATAAATAAATAAAAAATAAATAAAAAACTAAACCTCAACTAAATTTTGTAACAAATAATGTGGAAATTGAGCAAGTTGAAGTGACCAAACTGCTTGGAGTAAACCTGGATTGTAAACTGTCATGGTCAAAACATATTGATACAACAGTAGCTAAGATGGGGAGAATAAAAAAATCCATAATAAAGCGCTGCTCTACCTTCTTAACAGTACTATCAACAAGGCAGGTCCTACAGGCCCTAGTTTTGCCGCACCTGGACTACTGTTCAGTCGTGTGGCCAGGTGCCACAAAAAGGGACTTAGGAAAATTGCAATTGGCTCAGAACAGGGCAGCACGGCTGGCACTTGGATGTACACAGAGAGCTAATATTAATAATATGCATGTCAATCTCCGTTTGCTCAAAGTGGTCAATAGATTGACTACATCACTACTTGTATTTATGAGAGGCATTGACATGTTGAATGCACCGAGTTGTCTGTTTGAACTACTGGAGCACAGCTTGGACACCTATGCATACCCCACAAGACATGCCACAAGAGGTCTCTTCATAGTCCCCAATTCCAGAACAGACTATGGGAGGCGTACAGTACTAACTACATAGAACCATGACTACATGGAACTCTATTCCACATCAAGTAACTGATGCAAGCCGTACAATTTAATGAAAAAATATATAAAATACACCTTATGGAACATCTGGGACTGTGAGGCAACACAAACATAGGCACAGACACATTCATACACACACACACGATAACATATGCACTATACACAAGTCAGCACCGCTGGGCAGAGTGAAGTGGGAGTGTTTCAAAGTGCACTGAACGTGGCATGAGGCCGTACATTCCTTGTCCTGTCATTGTTGACACGTAATAGGTGAATGTTATAACATTGTCCCTTTGAGTTGTTGGTAGGGCTTGTTGGTCTAGGGGTATGATTCTCGCTTTGGGTACGAGAGGTCCCGGGTTCAAATCCCGGACGAGCCCGAATTTTAAAACGTTTGGGTTTTTGTCATTATATGTTTGTAAAAATGTGTTCTCTTGATTTATCTTTTTAATCAATAAAAATCAATAAGTTAAATCTAAAAATTCCTATTTTATAATGAAGCCATACATTGAGTAATATATTATCATAGCCACCAGTCGATGCCAAATCCACAGCAAAATCGCGACTTCATTGCGTGTCAAACTCCTCTATCTCTGCCCATCACTGTGTATTCGGCGCATGTGACAAATACTTTTGATTTGATTAATATAAGGAACTTTAAACGATTTATGCTTTTACTTTTGCTACTTAAGTATATTTAAAACCAAATACTTTTAGACTTTTACTCAAGTAGAATTTTACTGGCTGACTTTCACTTTTACTTGAGTAACTTTCTATTAAGGTATCTATACTTTTACTCAAGTATGACAATTGGGTACTTTTCCCACAACTGGTCAAGAGCCTGCTCTTGCTAACCTGGAGAACTCCGGCGGGGGGCTCCACATCTGTCACCATGAGGGACTTCGTCCCAGGGAAGACGATCGTGGAGAACATCATCCAATGTGTGGAGAGGAGCCGGCGATGTGTGTTCATCCTCTCTGGCCACTTCGTCCGGAGCGAGTGGTGCTACTACGAGCTGTACTTTGTTAGCCATCAGCGGCTGTCCTGTGGGTTTGACAGTGACATCCTGGTGCTACTGGAGCCTCAGTACATGATCCCTTCCAAGTACTACCAATGAAGGCTATGATGGGCAGGCACACCTACCTGGAGTGGCCCCAGGACAGAGGCAAGCATAGGCTGTTCTGGGCCAACCTCAGGGCTGCACTGCAGTGGTGGAGAAATCAAGAAAGAACTGTTGTTTCCAACCAGTCAGGTTTAATGGAGAATTAATATAAACTACATTTATTTTACTACAGCTTTATAAAAAAGAAAAACAATAAAACGTTACCTAACAATATCAAGCTCACATTTGTCAACTTTCCAACAATCTCACAATGATTTGGAACCTCTATTTTTTTCACACGCTTCACAGAATTATCCAACTAGGCAAAATAAACAAAATGTATCAAGATAGCCAATGAAAGACACACTAGACAGAAAATACAGACACACTATACACCACCAATACCAGTTAAGTATCCTCAGAAACAGTTTGCTCCCCAAGTACAGAACCTTCTCTGAAAGTACATCCTCTGAAAGTAACCTTTTAAGTTTAAGGCAAGAAGCACAAAAAGTGTCCAATATTTTACCCTCATGAAAATAGCACCATAAATAAAACCTTGAAAGAGGAAAACAAAGAATCTGCCTCTTTCTAATTATGTGTGTTATTTGGTCATAGAGGCTGTTCAGGGGTCAGGAGTTCATTTGTCAGGTCTGATGGAAGACGACGATGGTCTTCTGGGCACACAAGCTGCAAGGAAGACCAGGCTTTCACTGTGGACATTAGACCCATAAGCCTGGGCTCCTGGTCTCAACAGGTTCAAAAGTCAGATGTCTGAGGTTTAAAGGTGAAGGGGTCAGAGGTTAGGTGTCATATCAGGGCAGGGACTGGATGATGATGATCTTCTCGTTGACACAGAAGCGGTGGAGGACAGTGTACAGGTTCTCCCCGCAGCGTGACACCTGTCTCTCCATGGCCAGACGGAAGTCCTCCTTCACCCCTTTAGTGATGCCACGTGTCACCGTGTGGTGCCTACAGGGCAGAGGAAGCCAGACAATGGGCGTGAAAAAGAAACCATTTCTAACATTTTCATAGAAAAACACATGTTCATAATTTTAGAAATCAGACACTTGATAATGTTCATTTTTCTCCAAACCTCTACAGTAACAGTTGAAAACACCAATTTATCAACGATAAAACATAAAATGACACAACATCAAGGAAACAACATGTTTCCCCAAATACAGTATTCATAGTTTTGAGATGGAATGAGAGTATAGGGTATCTACCAACCAGGCAAAATTTAGACGGGGAAGATTCAACAACATCAAAAACAGTAACACATAGTCAAACGTGAATGTTCACAAATGCAATGACAACTACAGATATGAAAAATACAACCAAAATTGACTTTAAAAACATCAGTAACGACCACATAAACGGATGCAATGGGTCAAACGCCTTCTCCAAAATAAAACACGACAAGGACTCGATGAAAACGACAGACCGAAAACCAAAATTAGGTTTGGGGCAGAGGGATGGAGAGAGTGTTTGGGGTAGGGGTGGTGGGCAGGGGTACCTGTCGGTTGTCTGCACCCCAGGTAGCAGCAGGGTGTTTAACTCCCCACCCAGGGCGGGACTAGGGTTCCTGAGGACAGTAAACACCAACATTCATCAACTCACGCTCCGGGTTAGAAGTTGCCCTTAAGCACAAATCTAGGATCAGCTTACCCTCTAAAAATCTTTACGTTTAACATTAAGAGGAAGCATGAAACTGATCATAGATCAGTGTCTAGAGGAAACCTCATTCTACTCCTCAACTCGCACAGAGAGTGGTTGCATTCAAACAACCTAAACAACTTTTTTTCGACCATAGATAGACAGCGCTTTGTACCTCTAACCCTTTCTCAACATAACGCCTGACAGCTGAGCTGCTATTCGCTACATCTATGTGAGCATGACTGCGTAAAATACATAAGCATCTGCCAGTGGGAGGGGCTTACTTGATTAGCATTCCCTGATTGGGCAGTAGTTCCAGCTGGACCCGCCCCCCCTCCGTAGTGCGCAGGTATGCAAACTCCTCCAGCATATCAATATCTGAATGAGTTAAAGTCAAACAACAGAGAGAAAAAAGCTCAAAAGTGTCTGTAATCCCCAGTCGTTCTCATATCTGCTCAACCAACTCGTTAGTCTTGGATTGTTTAGATATAAAATAATAATAATAATATTGTTTTAGCTATACTGTATGATAAGGATACTGGTGACGTAGTTGAAGAAGTTCTCATACTGGAAGCTGCCCTGCTGACAGATCTTATCAATGGCTTTCAGGAACAGAGACTCGCCCTGTGGCCAATCGTGTTGCAGGAGCACCACCACGTGACCCAAGGAGAGGTCGTCTCGGCTGTCCGTGAAGGCACGAAGCTGATTGGATGAAAATGAAAATAGGTTATTTGAGTTTAAGGGGAATTAAAACCTGCAGACCCTTATCAAAATAGTTCTGTGTTTAGCGTTATTTGTCAGGGCAGTGTTGAGGTACCTTGAAACAGGCGAACATCAGCTGAAGACAGAATGGCAGAATCGCTTTACTCGTACAGGGCAGCAGCCTCAGATCATTGCCTAGCAACAAAAATACACCACATTGTAAGCATGGACATAAAACAAAGACATTTGAAGATATCTCACACACAGTGAAACTTACCTTTCCTGGGCTTGTTTCTGTCTTTGCCCGATTCGTCAGTGTTCTTGACTGGGTCCTGGTTTTGGGGGACCAGCCCACCAACTACATCAAGTAACTTTTCACACGCCATCTGATACAGACGGAGACACAGAAAAACAGTGACGCAATCTCTCTCTGGTTGTATGCATGTTTCTGGATGAGCTCTCTGTATGTGCATACCCACCCTGTACTCTCCCAGTGCGTAGTGGCAGGAGGCCTGCTGTATAAGGGTCCTGTGGTGCTCCAGGTTACCCTGTCCTGGGGAGCTCTGTCCAGGCAGAGGCTGCTGAAACCCAGACATCTGGAGTAGGCTGGACAGGGCCTTACGGTAATGACCCTGGGGGAGAGGACACACACATTGGCATTGAACACAAATCCATGGACATACACAGACAAACATGTACATACAAAACACTGATGAACTCCTAACGAACAATGATCATTATTTCTGTTTACCTGGTATATGATCATATCTGTGAAGAATATTCTGAACCACAGCCAGTTGTCTGTCTTCCAGGAGGAACAGATCTTGTTGAATTCTGGAGAATGGGTGTGAAAACATTTCATCAGAACGACAGACATTTGCTTAGACAGGACACACATTTAGAGAGCACGCAGTTAGGAGCTGGGGGATGTATTTGGAGGGCGTACCGGTCCCCAGGCTGTCGTGGGACTGGAGGAGATCCCAGCTCTCCCTGGCCAAACGGAAGCTCTCCAGAGTCTCTGCCCACCCGGGCATCTCTGTTTTGTTGACCATGATGTTCCGGCCACGCCCCTTCCCCATGCCCTCGTCATCGTCTGAGCTCTGAAGAAACACACCCAAATACATTCATGAGCATGTACACACACACACACACAGTCCACAATGACATCTCATCTATCCTCTCACCATGGTCTTCTCGCGGCCGTCGGCCAGTTTGCGTTTCTTGTGAGCGTGTTTCCCTGCTCCTCTCTCCAGTTCTACCTCACTGTACACTGAGCTCAGGTCCTCCAGCAGTATCCACGACCCAGAGGCCAACGCATTCACACCTGCAACACACAAACAACCTCACTGTAAACTGAGGAGCGCCTCAAACAGAATCTCCACAAGACCAACGCTCAAAGGACAAAATGGACAATTTCACAGTCATGTGAATACAAATACATATGAACACACGGGGGAGAGACTGACCGTGAAACAGAGCAGGCTGTACAGCTGAGACGTAGAGGTAGGCACTGCGGAAGAGGACCAGCGAGGCACAGATGACCACCTGACTGCAGCACCGCGACCTGGTCTCTCCCTCTAGACTGGGCAGGTAGCAACACAGCTCCTTAACCCACTGCAGCATCTCCACGTAGCCCCTACAAAACACACACATGCATAGAGTATGTATAGGCTAACCACTCACACTCATAAGTAAACACACACACATTCACTTTAGTTACACACACATACTGGGAGATCATCTGTGCTCCTACCTCTGTCCCTTGTCCGCCTGCCACTCGCAACGAGCCCCCACCACTGCCAGGATATCCAGCAGTCTCTCCCAGGGCTCAGCCACCAGCGACGACTTCTCTGACAGCCCCTCAATCACATAGCGCTGGGACCCCCGAGACACACTGGGAGACTTCATTCCACCACCCTCCTGAGAGCCTGAGAGAAGGGAGAAGATGAGTACAGAGCAACGTCATTGGACATTGAAACACGTGAAAATGGAAAGTGTAAGAAAATGTGCAGAAAGAAAAAAGGTAGAAATTGAGGAGGGTAAAACAAAAATCATAAAACTAGCTGATGGCATGCAAGTAGTAGCAATGTGGAGATGGCATGCAATGAGAAAGAAATTAGATCAAATGCAGATATTATAAATAGTACTCAGCTACCGTTTAGGGCTTTGCCCTGCAGCTGTCCGTCAGCAGAAGGGCCCCGCGTGACATAACCGATGTAGAACTCTGCTGCTTTCAGCATGTACTTCAGCAGCAGACTGGCAGGCAGACGCATGTCCACGTTGTTAATGATCAACGGGAGAACGTCACACACTGTGAGAGAGGAAGAAAAGTAACATAGAATGCATATATAGTTACTTTACATTTGTCTTCTTTTGAGATCCAAATGTTCTAGGTTTTGATAATCTGATTCAGAGAAATCTCTCACCAAACAGCTTCCTGAAACAGTTGACAGGTGTCTCCAGTTTTTCAGCCGTCTCCGCCTCCAATAGGGAATCTCCCAAGTTGACCTAGAATGCGAGTGCAAACAAAGCTACAGATAAATTATTCTGTGTTATTGAACACGGTGTTGAAGGTCAGAGGTGAGAGGTTACGTACCCCGTGTTGGACCACAGACTCTGGGAAGCGCCTGAGCAGTAACAGAAGCATCTCAGCCTTCTCCAGGGTGTTGAAGCACTGTTCTGTAGCCTTCAACAGCACCTCACACTGCACTGGGCCGGGCAGGGTTTCAAACAGACCTACAGTAAACACACACAATACAATGTTAACACTTCTAACATTTTACCCAATCAGGAAAGATCTCATGTAGATCTAACACACACACACAGTCCTCACCTCGTAGGAACTGAGCTTGTTTGTCCTGACAGTCACTCCGCAGGGCAGCTGTGATGACAGTAATCTCCCGCCACACAACAGGCTGATCAGGGAAATTGATGAACCTGAAGGACACAGCACACACAACAGCAGTTACATCAGTCATCAACAGTACTGTGTGCCGAAGTAGCGAGATAAGAACTTTCACTCACATGTCATACAGCAGTCTGCCCGCTGAAGCCGTCTTCTCTGCATTTCTCTCAATGGTGTACATCTCATGCTGTCAAGACAAGAGACCAATGTGACATTCCATTCCAGCCTTCGTGCCACAAAGCCAATGACCAGACCTCTTGACAGAGACTAGCTTGACTACTACATGTGTTCCAAATGGCTCGTTAGTAATTTGTCAAACCCGAGTTTAGTCCGCTAGCGTTTCAATGTCATTCACTAGACGCAGCTTACCTGAATATTGAAGTCCGTGGGATAGAGGGTTCGGGCGGTTATCAGCCAAGCCTTGGCTGCACACGGGTCCTCGGACACTAGATCCCGAGCCCGTTTCACTAAAAACTCGCAGTCCTTTTGTGCTGACATATTTGCTCGTATTATTGAAGTCCGTGAGGTACAGGGTTAGTGCGGTTATCAGACATAAACAAACCAAAATATGAATTTCCTTTTTGTTGAAACTGGGACATTTGTTTATCGCTCCGCTCAATGGCAACCTTTTGATGACATCACGACTTGCAGTCGCAGATGTGATGTCACTGGGCTCGAGGGATCATATTTCCAGGTAAATGCAGCCACTTGGTGTAATGACAGAATATTGCACTCATAAAATGAAGGGCGAATCTTGAGGAAAACGCGTCAACGCAAAATAAACATCATAAAAAGCACGGCTTTATTAAATAATAATAATAATAATGTAACCTTGATTTAACTAGTCAAGTCAGTTAAGAACAAATTCGTATTTACAATGACGGCCTACCCCGGACGACGCTGGCCCAATTGTGCGCAGCCCTATGGGACTCCCAATTACGGCCGGATGTTATACAGCCTGGATTCGAACCAGGGACTGTAGTGACGCATCTTGCACTGAGATGTAGTGCCTAGACAACTGCGCCACTCCATTCTAGTCATGGAGTTAACCCTCAAAATATAATCCATTCGAGATGCAAATGTTATTTTGTCAAATATACATTGTAAACCTGTTTCAAGAGAACCAACAGGAATAGCCTAAAATTTTCCACCAAAAACTGTGGTGGAAATGAAATGAAAACATGTTTTTTTTTGCGCAGGCGCCGTGGTCGTAGGGCATGCCCGCTATCTGCATCGCTGTTGGTTTTCCTTCCTGCCTGTTTCACCAGATTCACATCTGAAATCGACACAGCAGACTGTACGACCTAAAATAAGATATTTTCTGTGGTAAAATTACGGTTTCTTCGTGTCAAGGCAAAAGGCAACGGCTGGAGGTAACGCGGCAAGTAAAGTTGGATACGTGGGACATAGTTTTTAAATATAGTATTATAATTAGCTTTTTCACTTTTTTTTTACGTTTACAACGACAGCTTGTGTGGTTTAAAAACAAGTCAAGTTGTCAGCTTTGACACAGTAGTGCAACATGCTAGTTAACGTTAACTAAGTCGCTAGCACAAGGCCAAAGGCCTGCAAACTGTAACTAGCAGAGTCAAAAGGCTGTTAATAACAATAGCTTGCTAATGAAATCTTGACTGTCAAGATTAGCCATGTCACTGGCTAGTAATGGGCCCTCAAATTGATGTTAGCTAACTGGCTTGTTAGTTTAGCGACACCCCTTTCACCTGGTTAACACAACCACAGTCATAATTATGGATAAACTCCGCCCATTTCCACTATTTCTCTAACATTTCATGTGAAACCTAACCATAATTAACCAAATGCCTAACCATAACCTTAAATTAGGACCAAAAAGCTTTTTTTTATTATTGTTAATTTTGACTTTGTGGCTATGGAATCTGACTTAATACCTGTGTTGTCTAACGTTAGTCTAGTGGAAACCCGTTCAACAATCATTTAGCGTTTTATTCTACCGTTCTGAACAGGAAGACAAATTTAGCAGACAGTTTTGTCCTGTGCTTTAGAGTTCGTAAACAAACTAATTCAGAATAATTAAGATTGGATTGTGCAAGTGTGTAATCTTTGGAAATAATACATTATGATAGATTACAACTCAGATTTGAGCATGTCTTTCTTTCAACTTTGTGTGCTTCATTTGGAAGGTGCTTCACATAGCATATCCATGACAGCATTGGCATGCAAATTAGGAGTTCCTAGAAGGCGTTACCCAAGATCCTATAGCAAGAGTACAATGATCAGACCTGTTTTTTTACAGAGTCTGGTTCAGGACAGTTAATTTGTACAAGGTGACAACTTGACCTCTAATGACCCTTCATTGACACTTCTACCACCCTCTGACTTACACTACATGACCACAAGTATGTGGACACCTGCTCATTAAACATTTCATTGTTAAATCATGGGCATTAATATGAAGTTGGTCCCCCCCATGCTGCTGTAACAGCCACTCTTTTGGGAAGGCTTTGCGCTAGATGTTGGAACATTGCTGTGGGGACTTGCTAACAATCAGCTACGAGCATTAGTGAGGTCGGGCACTGATGTTGGGTGAGTAGGCCTGGCTTGCATTCAGTGTTCCAGTTCATCCCAAAGTTCTTCCACACCGATCTTGACAAACCATTATTGTATGAAACTCGCTTTGTGCACTGGGGGCATTGTAATGCTGAAACAGGAAAGGGCCTTCCCCAGACTGTTTCCACAAAGTTGGAAGAACAGACTTGTCTAGAATGTCATTGTATGCTGTAGTGTTAAGATTTCTCTTCACTGAAACTAAGGGGCCTAGTCCGAATCATGAAAAACAGCCCCAAACCATTATTCCTCCTCCACCAAACTTTAGTTGGCACTATGCATTGGGGTAGGTAGTGTTCTCCTGGCATCCGCCAAACCCAAATTTGTCCGTCGGACTGCAAGATGGTGACGCGTTATTCATCGCTCCAGAGAACACTTTCATTGCTCCAGAGTCCAATGGTGGCGAGCTTTACACCACTCCAGCCGACGCTTGGTATTGCGCATTGTGATCTTATGCTCCCGACGAACAGTTCTTGTGCTGACGTTGCTTTCAGAGGCAGTTTGGAACTTGGTAGTGAGTGTTGCAACCGAGGACAGACAATTTTTACGTGCTACAGCCCTCGGCGGTCCTGTTCTGTGAGCTTGCGTGGCCTACCACTTTGTGGCTGAGCCGTTGTTGCTCCTAGACGTTTCCACTTCGCAGTGACAGCACTTGCAGTTGACCGGGGCAGAAATTTGAAGTCACTGAGCTCTTCAGTAAGGTCAATGTTTGTCTATGGAGATTGCATGGCTTTGTGCTCAATGTTACACACCTGTCAGCAACGGGTGTGGCTGAAATAGCCAAATCCACTCATTTGAAGGGGTGTCCACATACTTTTGTGTATTTAGAGCATGCTCTGTGTGTAGGACCTTGTGTTTTCAAGACAACTAGGCTGCATAACATCTAGGCAGATGTATAAATTGTGTGTGTTTATTTATATATATATATATATATATATATATATATATATATACACACACACGTCATTGATTTTAATTCCCCTTCTGATGAACAAATAGCGCCTTTCTCTAAGAACCCTTGTACATTAGACCCAAGTGTTATGCAATAATTCTTATCACTGAGGTGGTAACGGCGGCAAACTTCAATAGAGGCAGCAGCACTTAACTGGATTGTGTTAGTTCGTGGTGCACTGGACTGCATTACCAAACCTGCTTACACAAGATCCTTCTTACATTGGCAACCTGGTCATTGTTTTATAGAATATTAGTATCAACACTAGTCCTACCCAGGGGCGAATAACTGCCCCCTCTCATTGAAGCCACGGCAGTTGAAGGCCGAATGCGGTACTGCAGGCATTGTTAGCAGTGAAGGAAAAAATAAATAATTTAGAAGACATTCATGGTACCAATAATTGCTTCTAATACACCAGATGTATGTCCTTGAACCTATTTATTTTAAAATCGCACACAGAAGTTATAATTTAGTTGCTAATGGGAGCCTGCTGTATCCCGGTCGGCCTTCAACTTGAGTTACTCAATGAGAGGGGGCAGCACTGAGCTAGACTGCAACGTCACTTCCTGGCGTAGCTCAAACTGTGAATGTTATGTCTCCATGAGACGCCATTGTAACCGACTTAATTTGGCTTCAATGCGATATTGAGTTTTCACATTGGAATGAATGGTGTCAAGTGATCGATGGCTTTATCCATTCATATAAACAGTCATTGGTCCTACCGCAGTGCAGAACCTAATGCCTTCTGGATACAAGCCTCGTTGTCACACAGTCCTTCTCTACTATGCATGAGGGAGTTTTTGCAGACTGGTTGACCATCCATTTACAATGTTATTATAGCCATGGCATGTTTTGCTGAGAGGAACAGGAAGCTTCCATTCACAGTTTCAGCATCAATAGATAATATTGCGTTTTAAATATGTGGATTTTCTATTTAATTTTTTTTTAAATTCCCTCCCACAGGTTGAAAATCATCCAAGAGGTCGTCTCCCCAGCGGTGATGTTTGTGGCGTAGGCTCAGGGTGTGTCTCACCTCCCATGGCTGTTACCACCATGGACCCAGAGTCAGCCCGCACATCACAGCCCCAGGGCTCCCTTGGTAAAAGTGGTGGCTCCCTGCTATCTGTCAGGGGTTTGGGGGCAGCGCTCACCCCTCGAGGGAAGCACTATGCGTGTGGTTCCATAGCTGCCTTCACCAACATCATGGTGACATTCCCCATCCAGAAAGTTCTGTTCAGACAGCAGCTGCACGGTGTGCGGGCCAGAGAGGCCGTCGGACAGCTCCAACGGGACGGGATGAGGAACCTCTACAGGGGGCTGCTCCCTCCTCTTCTCCAGAAGACCACCACGGTAGCCATCATGTTCGGCCTGTACGAGGACTTCTCCCATGTCTTACTGGACCAGTTGTCCACAGGCAGCGGCATTCCCGAGCTGGTGACGCGGAGCTTTGCAGCTGCACTGGCAGGCACGGCAGAGGCTGCCCTGATGCCGTTTGAGCGGGTGCAGACTCTCCTCCAGGACCACCGGCACCACGGCCGCTTCCACAACACGGCCCACACCTTCCGGACGCTCCTAAGCGAGTACGGTGTGAAGGAGTGCTACCGCGGCCTGGTGCCAGTCTTAATAAGAAACGGTCCCAGTAACATGCTGTTCTTCGGGCTCCGCGGGCCCATCAAGGAGCAGCTCCCTGAGGCCTCCAGCCGGGCCGGCCACCTGGTCAATGACTTTGTGTGTGGAGGGGTGCTGGGGGCGGCGCTGGGGATCATGTTCTACCCGCTGAACGTGGTGAAGTCCCGTGCCCAGTCCCAAGTTGGGGGCGCGTTCCGGCCTTGTGGGGAGGTGTTAATGACGGTTTGGCGGGAGAGAGGCGGCAGCGTGGCCATGCTGTTCAGAGGGGCCCACCTCAACTACCACCGCTCCCTTCTCTCCTGGGGCATCATCAACGCCACATACGAGCTGCTGCTCAAAGTGTTCTGATACTGAACGGGGGATAGAAAGAGGGGGAGGTGTAGAAAGGGAGCGGGAGAAAAAATGAAAGACTTGGCTAAGTGTTGTTTGAGGGTGAGGATCCCCATTAGCTGTTGCACAAGCAGCAGGTCCATACAGAACATCAATAGACAAGAACAGCTCAAGGACAGAACTACATAAAAAAGAATTACCGGCACCTATAGCATTCATATCAATGCATACACACAAACTATCTAGGTCAAATAGGGGAGAGGCGTTGTGCCGCGAGGTGTTGCTTTATCTGTTTTTTGAATTGATGCTGTCTCTTGTGTTTGGCACTTGAAACTGATGTGCCCACTGCCCACCCAAAAAGGTTCAGATAGTTTATGTGGGGGGTAAGTGTCTACGGCAAGCAGAAGAGGACAGCGGGTATCTGAAAGGTGAAGTTTCTCTACTGACAATGGCCATCGGGTCAGTGTGAGATTAATTGCTGGTCTTGTTTAAAGTCACAGTATCAAAGTGAGAGGTCTGGGTCCAACGAAAGCCTTCAATCTTTTTTTTTATTTTTATAAATGTATCAATTGAAATGGATTTGACAAATGATTGACATTCTGTAAGTACCTTTCCCATTGTAGTCTGATGTGTTACCCAACAAAGTTTCAGAGGCGGTTTCATAGGGGGTAAGCCTTTTCACTGACCAAGAGCACCTCTTAAAGAACTGTTCATTGTATTGACCAGTGATTCTGTGTGCATTGATTATTAGTCCCTTCAACCCCTGCTTTTCCTGCTCTGGTTCTCTGACTGTGAGCTCTGCTATTTACCATGTCGGTCATCTTGGATTCAGATTCGACCCTGTGTGGCGTACGACCCTAGAGGATTGCGGCGTACGACCCTAACTGTGTTTGTCCTGTAGGTATAGCGCTCGCCAGCTTGTAGTCCTAAAACATGGAAATGAGTTACCTCTGGTTCGTTCAGCCATTCCTATAGGGAAAATGAATGGGGAATGAATATGGTTTGGGGATAAACGCCGAAAATAAGGTCAGCATTTAACACAGGCTTAGAAGATCTTATACGTTGTGTTCTATGCGATAATATCAGTAAGTTAACAGGACCTTTATGAATTATGAAGACTGTGCTTTTTTTATTAAATAAATGTGTCAATTCACAAGTGATGTTAGCTGATGATTATTATCTCATAGAACAAAATGACAAATCTCCTAAGCCTGTGTATACCACAGACCTTTATTCAAAAACCCTACAAAAACTCAATTTTGCCATTGCCATGGTTTGTTGGACAAAGCCTGAGTTAGTGCCTACCAAAAGATGCTGTTACTGTTGATCTCGATAGTGCTTTCTTTTACTTGAAAGATGATTGGAAAAAGCAGTAGCTTAGAAGCACAGGGGAACTGGACTAGGGAAGTGCTATATTTCTTCACTGTTATGATGTCATCCAATGCCAATCTAAGCAAATCTTGAAAATGTTTGTCAAATGTGTGTTTAATTAGCATATTCCCGAAGTACTACTTGTAGTGTTTGTCTGTCAAAGTGTTGACAAGTACCCATTGGTTTAAGTATAATTCAAATGTACTTGTTACCCATAACTTCTTGTCCTTCATGAAATGGACTGAAAAAACGTGAGGCAGTGAGACACATTTGGCAATATCTTATAAAAATGACACACCAACAATACAGGAACACAAATGTTTTGCCTATCAATTTATACTTCCATCTCTCGATGTAATCCTTCATTTATACACTTGTTTCTCTCATATGTATTTTTCCCTTGCTCTCTCTTTCTCTCCATTCTTACTGCTGAACACTTGTGCACACCTCTCTGCCCATAACCCCTGTTGACATAATGGGCTCAAATTTTAAGCTTCAGTAGAGGCAGTCGCCGTGCAGCAGCCCACACTGAATATGACAGGCCAGAATAGGGAAGGCATGCTGCTAGGGGATTGAGACTGGGTTAGAAAGAGGGCACTGGAGGAGTATGTGAAACTAGTATGAGCGAGACTGAATGCAGATGAAAGTGAGAATGAGAAAAGGGATGGGGAGTAATGTTGTGGCACAGAAAGTGAAATCTGCCATTTCATTTGACCCTCTCGTGATCTGTATGCCTTCTGTATTTTCAACAACAACAATTCTTAGTGCTGAATAAGATCAGTACAGTTTTCAGTTCGTTTTCTAGCTTTGAAGGTACAAGTATGTTTTACTGAGTATTTCAGTAAGAACTGTCACTAGGCTATTAAATAAAACATTTCCAAATTTCAAATTAATGTGCTGCTAACCAAGCCAGCAAGCATTGAAAATAAACAGTTAAAATGTCTGAACGGTTGAAAGAGAAAGCATACCCTTTGGTCAATTTGTGAATAATCTGTCATTTTTCCCCAATCAAAAACAAGTCATGACATTCAATCATATTGTGAAGATACACTATATACAGTCCCTTCGGAAAGTATTCACACCCCTTGACTTTTTCTGTATTTTGTTGTGTTTGCAGCTTGAATTTAAAATGGATTAAATGGAGATTTTTTGGGGGTCACTGCCCTACACACAATACCCATTAATGTCAAAGTAGAATTGTGATTTTTCACAATGTTAGACTAAAAATGAAAGGCTGAAATGTTTTGAGTCCATAAGAATTCAACCCCTTTGTTTAAAAAGACCAGGGAGGTTTTCCAATGTCTCGCAAAGAAGGGCATCTATTGGTAGATGGTTAAACATTTTCAAAAAAGCCATTGAATATCCTTTAGAGCATGGGGAAGTTATTAATTACACGTTCGATAGTGTCTCAATTCACCCAGTCACTACAAAGATCTAATTTTATTGGTCACATACACGTGATTTGCAGATGTTATTGCGGGTGTAGTGAAATGCTTGTGCTTCTAGTTCCGACAGTGCAGTAATATTTAAGAAGTAATATCAAACAAATTACACAACATATACAATACACACAAATCTAAGTAGGAATGAATTAAGACTATATACATATGGACGAGCGATGTCAGAGCGGAACGGACTAAGATACAGTAGAATAGTATAGAAAACAGTAAATCAAATTTTATTGGTCACATACACATGGTTAGCAGATGTTAATGCGAATGTAGTGAAGGCTTGTAAATGCAGTATATACATATGAGATGAGTAATGCAAGATATGTAAACATTAAGTGAATGAGATACCATAGAATACAGTATATAAACTCAGCAAAGAAAGAAACGTCCCTTTTTCAGGACACTGTCTTTAATAGATAATTTGTAAAAATCCAAATAACTTCACAGATCTTCATTGTAAAGGGTTCAAACACTGTTTCCCATGCTTGTTCAATGAACCATAAACAATTAATGAACATGTACCTGTGGAACGGTCGTTAAGACACTAACAGCTTACAGAGGGTAGGCAATTAAGGTCAAGGTTATGAAAACTTAGGACACTAAAGAGGCCTTTCTACTGACTCTGAAAAACACCAAAAGAAAGATTCCCAGGATCCCTGTTCATCTGCGTGAACGTGCCTTAGGCATACTGCAATGAGGCATGAGGACTGCAGGTGTGGCCAGGGCAATAAATTGCAATCTCCGTACTGTGAGACACCTAAGACAGCACTACAGGGAGACAGGACGGACAGCTGATTGTCCTCGCAGTGGCAGACCACGTGTACAACACCTGCACAGGATCGGGACATCTGAACATCACACCTGCGGGACAGGTACAGAATGGCAACAACAACTGCCCGAGTTACACCAGGAACGCACAATCCCTCCATCAGTGCTCAGACTGCCCGCAATAGGCTGAGAGAGGCTGGACTGAGGACTTGTAGGCCTGTTGTAAGGCAGGTCTTCACCAGACATCACCGGCAACAACGTCGCCTATGGGCACAAACCCACCGTCGCTGGACCAGACAGGACTGGCAAAAAGTGCTCTTCACTAACGAGTCGCGGTTTTGTCTCACCAGGGGTGATGGTCGGATTCACGTTTATCGTTGAAGGAATGAGCGTTACACCGAGGCCTGTACTCTGGAGCGGGATCGATTTGGAGGTGGAGGGTCCGTCATGGTCTGGGGCGGTGTGTCACAGCATCATCGGACTGAGTTTATTGTCATTGCAGGCAATCTCAACGCTGTATTACAGGGAAGACATCCTCCTCCCTCATGTGGTACCCTTCCTGCAGGCTCATCCTGACATGACCCTCCAGCATAACAATGCCACCAGCCATACTGCTCGTTCTGTGCGTGATTTCCTGCAAGACAGGAATGTCACTGTTCTGCCGTGGCCAGCGAAGAGCCCGGATCTCAATCCCATTGAGCACGTCTGGGACCTGTTGGATCGGAGGGTGAACTTGCCTTGGTGGAAGAGTGGGGTAACATCTCACAGCAAGAGCAGGCAAATCTGGTGCAGTCCATGAGGAGGAGATGCACTGCAGTACTTAATACAGCTGGTGGCCACACCAGATACTGACTGTTTTTTTTTTTATTTTAACCCCCCCCCCTTTGTTCAGGGACACATTATTCAATTTCTGTTAGTCACATGTCTGTGGAACTTGTTCAGTTTATGTCTCAGTTGTTGAATCTTATGTTCATACAAATATTTACACGTTAAGTTTTCTGAAAATAAACGCAGTTGACAGTGAGAGGACTTTTATTTATTTTTTTTACATATGAGATGGGAAATGCAAGATATGTAAACATTATTAAGTGACTAAGATACCGTAGAATAGTATTGAATACAGTATATACATATGAGATGAGTAATACCAGATATGTACATATATGTACATTATTAAAGTGACTAGTGTTCCATTCCTTAAAGTGGCCAGTGATTTCTAGTCTATGCCTATAGGCATCTGCCTCTAATGTGCTAGTGATGGCTATTTAATAGATACAGGCGTCCTTCCTAACTCAGTTGCCAAAGAGGAAAGAAACTGCTCAGGAATTTCACCATTAGGCCAATGTTGACTTTAAAACAGTTACAGAGTTTATTGGCTGTGATAGGAGAAAACTGAGGATGGAACAACATTGTAATTACTCCACAATACGAACCTAATTGACAGAGTGAAAAGAAGGAAGCCTGTACAGAATACAAATATTCCAAAACAGCCATCCTGTTTGCAGCAAGGCACTAAAGTAATGCTTTAAAAAATGTGGCAAAGCAATTATCTTTTTGTCCTGAATACAAAGTGTTATGTTTGGGGCAAATCCAATAAAACACATTATTACTGAGTACCATTCTCCACATTTTCAAGCATAGTGGTGGCTGCATCATGTTATGGTTATGCTTGCAATCGTTCAGGACTGGGATTTTCAGGATAAAAATAAACAGAATGGAGCTAAGCACAGGCAAAATCCTAGAGGAAAACCTGGTTCAGTCTGCTTTCCACCAGACACTGGGAGATTAATTCACCTTTCAGCAGGACAATAACCTAAAATACATGGCCAAATCTACACTGGATTTGCTTACCAAGAAGACAGTGAATGTTGGCCGAGTTACAGTTTTAACTTTAATCATTGCTAGATAACCATTTTAAAGTCTTGCCATAGATTTTCGAACAGATTTATAACCAATTTGACAGAGCTTGTAGAATTTAGAAAATAATCATGCAAATAGATATACAAATCTTTTTCTGCACTGTCGATGACGTAAATCATCACATCAGTGTTCTCAAAGTAGTGTACAGTCCAGGTGTGCAAAGCCCATAGAAACTTACCCAGAAAGACTCAGCTGTCATGACTGCCAAAGGTGATTCTCCCATGTATTGACTCAGGGGTGTGAATACTTATGTAAATTAGATATTTCTGTATTTAACTTTCAATCAATTTGCAGAAATGTCCAAAAAACATGTTTTTAATTTGTCATTATGGGGAATTGTGTGTAGATGGGTGAGGAAAAAACATTATTTAATCCATTTTGAATTCAGGCTGTAACACAACAAACTGTGGAATAAGTCAAGTGGTATGAATACTTTCTGAAGGCACTGTATACAAAAGTATGTGGATATCCTTTCAAATTAGAGGACTTGGCTATTTTAGCCACGCATAGCTGATAGGTGTATGAAATCAAGCACACAGCCATGCAATCTCCATAGACAACCATTAGCAGTAGAATTGCCTTACTGAAGAGCTCAATGAATTTCAATGTGGCACCGTCATAGGATGCCACCGTTCAAGCAAGTCAGTTCGTCATATTTCTGCCCTGCTAGAGCTGCCCTGGTCAACTGTAAGTGCTGTTATTGTGAAGTGGAAATGTCTAGGAGCAACAACTGCTCAGCAGCGAAGTGGTAGGCCACACAAACTCACAGAACGGGACGGGCGAGTGCCGAAGCACGTAGCGCATAAAAATTGTCTGTCCTCACTACCGAGTTCCAAACTGCCTCTGGAAGCAATGTCAGCACAAGAACTATTCGTCAGAGATTTTCATTAAATGGGTTTCCATGGCTGATTAGCCGCACACAAGCCTAAGATTACCATGCGCAATGCCAAGTGTCGGCTGGAGTGGTGTAAAGCTTGCCACTGTTGGACTCTGGAGCAGTGGAAACACGTTCTCTGGAGTGATGAATCACGCTTTACCCTCTGGCAGTGTCCCCGTACACAAAGGGAGGTTCATACAGAAATGGTTTGTTGAGAATGGTGTGGAAGAACCTGACTGGCCTGCACAAAGCCCTGAACTCAACCCCATCGAACACCTTTGGGATGAATTGGAACACCAACTACGAGTCAGGCCTAATCGCCCAACACCAGTGCCTGACCTCACTGATGCTCTTGTGGCTGAATAGAAGCATGTCCCTTCAGCAATGTTCCAACATCTAGTGGAAAGCATTCCCAGAAGAGTGGAGGCTGTTATAGCAGCAAAGCGGGGACCAACTCCATAATGCCCATGATTTTGGAATGAGATGGTCGACAAGTAGGTATCCACATACTTTTGGTCATGTAGTGTAATTAACAATTTAGTATAGATTTGTAGAAGTGTAGATGTTTTATAAGAAGACACCCATATGTTTTATAGAAATGCTTCTTAAACCGTTGTGTATGTGTGTCATCATTTGGGTGTGAGTGAGTCAACATTTTCATTGTGAACTTGACGCTTCAGATCTTCCATTTTCAGTTCAGTCATTACTCACTGTTACTGTTCACCTTGTTCTTACCGAAACGACCAGCTAATCCCTATTGACAAACCACACAGGACATTTTGCCATGCATACTACTCAAAGCACACTTTCATTGTATGTCCATATAAGCTTACAAACCATAACTCTAATAATGAACACAATAAAGGGTATGTCTACATGCTATTGTATTAAAGCAATTTCAGGGCAAGAAACATTTTGCCATTCCCCTAATCTCCACTACCCAGAAGTAAAATTCTCGCAACAGTATGTCACTTCCATTTACATGCAGAATCTGTCCACAAGACATTAGCCTTCACCCGAAACGGTAACACCAACCGAACAATCTTACTGGTACAGCCTGTGACTGGGGAAATGAGGACAACCATCAAGCCAAGCCACAGGGCTGGTTAGTATGGCTATGTGAGGGCCTGGATCTGACTGCTAGGTTAAGAAGTCAGACGTTGGAAGATAACGATCAGATTAAGGGCAATGTGACATGGGGACTTTGGTCTGGAGAGAGAGATGGACCGGGCAGAAGGCACAGGCGTGCCCCAGGCAGTTCAGCTAGGGCTTCCCCCTGTAGATTGCTACTGAAAGGCCTTTTGTCTTTCTATGGGTGTTCACTAATCAGGACTAAGTAGGAAAGTGCAGTGTGACTTTTACACATATTCAGAGGTGGATTTTCATTAGCTTGCTTAGGTTCCACTATATTGTTTTTGCTTACACAGTCATTCTGGGTAAGTGATGACTCATGTTAAAGGGATGATGGAAGGAAGCCCAGTATTGTGACAAGCCCTGTTCACAAGTACTGCTACAAATATTTACCCCTGGGTTCAATGTCAGGTCAACATTTCTGTTCCTAAGTCATGGTGAACAGGGCCAATTAATAGGCTTATTATACAGATACAGATCCCAACTGAATATTTGAGAAATGGCTGCTGCCCAGAGCGGTCAAACAGCTTGTTGTGTTTGTGGTTTTACATTGTTCCATAGTGTCTTATCACAAACTACCAGGATAGAGAATGTAAGAGCTGGGCTAGTGGCCAAAACAGCCCAAAATATGACATCATCACATCACATTTGTTTTCAAACAATACTTGAATTAAGATCAACGTTAATGATGAATGGCATGAAAAGAAAATATCCATAATTGATTGTTCTTCCATGAAGTTTCCTGCTCAGTTGGTAGAGCACGGCGCTTGCAATGCCAGTGTTGTGGGTTTGATTTCCACGTGAGACCAGTATAAACTCACTACTATAAGTCCTGGATAAATGTAAACGTTTAATGACATCAAAGACAGATATGGCTTCAGGGAAGTTTCTCTAAAGAGACTAGTTTCTCTGTAGAGTGTATTCCCATTAAATAGTAGATGCACCTCCCTTTCCAACCTGGTCTGCCCTTTTCCAGAGACAGCAGTTAGATCTCACATGCCTTTTTTCTGTTATCTATTTAAACATGTTACATCAATAAATGACTGCGCAGTGTGTTTAGAATCAGTTTCTATCCCATTTTTTTGTCATAGGTACAATATTGAAGTCCCTGGAGATCTAATGGATTTAACTGAGGGAGATGAACAGGTGGCATCAGATGTCGGTGAGCCAATTGGTGGGCAGCACTTTGGATAAACCAAGCTGAGCCAAACCATCCAGATAGTTACAGTGGATTGTGAAAGTATTCACCCCCTTGGCATTTGTCCTATTTTGTTGCCTTACAACCTGGAATTAAAATAGATTTTTTGGGGGGGTTGTGTCATTTGATTTACACAACATGCCTACCACTTTGAAGATACAAAACATGTTTTATTGTGAAACAAATAAGACCAAAAAACTGAAAACTTGAGCATGCATAACTATCCCCCCCCCCAACTCAATACTTTGTAGAGACACCTTTTGCAGCAATTACAGCTGCAAGTCTCTTGGGGTACGTCTCTATAAGCTTGGCACATTTAGCCACTGGGATTTTTGCCCATTCTTCAAGACAAAACTGCCCCAGCTCCTTCAAGTTGGATGGGTTCCACTGGTGCACAGCAATCTTTAAGTCATACTACAGATTCTCAATTGGATTGAGGTCTGGGCTTTGACTAGGCCATTCCAAGACATTTAATTGTTTCCCCTTAAACCCCTCAAGTGTTTCTTTAGCAGTATGCTTAGGGTCATTGTCCTGCTGAAAGGTGAACCTCCGTCCCAGTCTCAAATCTCTGGAAGACTGAAACAGGTTTCCCTCAAGAATTTCCCTGTATTTAGCGCCATCCATCATTCCTTCAATTCTGTCCAGTTTCCCGGTCCCTGCCAATGAAAAACATCCCTACAGCATGATGCTGCCACCACCATGCTTCACTGTGGGGATGTTGTTCTCGGGGGGATGAGAGGTGTTGGGTTTGCGCCAGACATAGTGTTTTTCTTGATGGCCAAAAAGCTCAATATTAGTCTCATCTGACCAGAGTACCTTCTTCCATATGTTTGGGGAGTCTCCCACATGCCTTTTGGCGAACACGAATACGTGTTTGCTTATTTTCCTCTTTTGGCAGGTTTGTTGTGGTGCCATACTCTTTCCATTTTATAATAATGGATTTAATGGTGCTCTGTGGGATGTTCAAAGTTTCAGATATTTTTTTATAACCTAACCCTTATTTGACCATGCTGGTCATTTATGAACATTTTAACATTTTAACATCTTGACCATGTTCTGTTATAATATCCACCCTGCACAGCCAGAAGAGGACTGGCCACCCCTCATAGCCTGGTTCCTCTCTAGGTTTCTTCCTAGGTTTTTGGCCTTTCTAGGGAGTTTTTCCTAGGGAGTTTTTCCTAGCCACCGTGCTTCTTTCACATGCTTTGCTTGCTGTTTGGGGTTTTAGGCTGGGTTTCTGTACAGCACTTTGAGAATATCAGCTGATGTACGAAGGGCTATATAAAAATAAATTTGATTTGATTTGATTTGATCTCTACTTCTCCACAACTTTATCCCTGACCTGTTTGGCGAGCTCCTTGGTCTTCGTGGTGTCGCTTGCTTGGCGGTGTTGCAGACTCTGGGGCCTTTCAGAACATGTGTGTATATATACTGAGATCATGTGACACTTAGATTGCACACAGGTGGACTTTATTTAACTAATTATGTGACTTCCGAAGGTAATTGGTTGCACCAGATCTTATTTAGGGGCTTCATAGCATAGCATATGCATGCACCACTTTTCAGTTTTTATTAAAAAAATAAATAAATTGAAACAAGTTTTTATTTTTTATTTCACTTCACCAATTTGGACTATTTTGTGTATGTCCATTACATGAAATCCAAATAAAAATCCATTTAAATGACAGGCTGTAATGCAACAAAATAGGAAAAACACCAAGGGAGTATATGGAGTGATATTAGTGCTAAAAAGAGATTGACTCAATCTGATTCGGTTGGCGATAATACCATTACATATACAGTTGAAGTCGGAAGTTGACATACACCTTAACCAAATACATTTAAACTCAGTTTTTCACAAATCCTACATTTAATCCTAGTAAAAATTCCCTGTTTTAGGTCAGTTAGGATAACCACTTTATTTTAAGAATGTGAAGTGTCAGAATAATAGTAGAGAATTATTTCAGCTTTTATTTATTTCATCACATTCTCAGTGGGTCAGAAGTTCACATACACTCAATTAGTATTTGGTAGCATTGCCTTTAAATTGTTTAACTTGGGTCAAATGTTTCGGGTAGCCTTCCACAAGCTTCCCACAATAAGTTGGGGGAATTTTGGCCCATTCCTCCTGACAGAGCTGGTGTAACTGAGTCAGGTTTGTAGGCCTTCTTTTAGCACACGCTTTTTCAGTTCTGCCCACAAATTTTCTATGAGATTGAAGTCAGGGCTTTGTGATGGCCACTCCAATACCTTGACTTTGTTGTCCTTAAGCCATTTTGTCACAACTTTGGAAGTATGCTTGGTGTCATTGTCCATTTTGAAGACCCATTTGCGACCAAGCTTTAACTTCCTGACTGATGTCTTGAGATGTTGCTTCAATATATCCACATAATTTTCCTTTCTCATGACGCCATCTATTTTGTGAAGTGCACCAGTCCCTCCTGCAGCAAAGCACCCCCACAACATGATGCTGCCACCCCCTTGCTTCACGGTTGGGATGGTGTTCTTTGGCTTGCTAGCCTCCCCATGTGCAGTTGCAAACCGTAGTCTGTCTTTTTATGGTGGTTTTGGAGCAGTGGCTTCTTCCTTGCTGAGCGGCCTTTCAGGTTATGTTGATATAGGACTCACTTTACTGTGGATATAAATACTTTTGTACCTGTTTCCTCCAGCATCTTCACAAGGTCCTTTGCTTTTGTTCTGGGATTGATTTGCACTTTTCGCACCAAAGTACGTTAATCTCTAGGAGACAGAACGCATCTCCTTGCTGAGCGGTATGACGGCTGCGTGGTCCCATGGTGTTTATACTTGTGCACTATTGTTTGTACAGATAAAAGTGGTACCTTCAGGTGTTTGGAAATTGCTCCCAAGGATGAACCAGACTTGTGGAGGTCTCCAATTTTTTTTATGAGGTCATGGCTGATTTCTTTTGATTTTCCCATGATGTCAAGCAAAAAGGCACTGAGTTTGAATGTAGGCCTTGAAATACACCCACAGGTACACTTCCAATTGACTCAAATTATGTCATTTAGCCTATCAGAAGGTTCTAATGCCATTACATACTTTTCTGGAATTTTCCAAGCTGTTTAAAGGCACAGTCAACTTAGTGTATGTAAACTTCTGACCCACTGGAATTGTAATACAGTGAATTATAAGTGAAATAATCTGTCTGTAAACTGTTGTTGGAAAAATTACTTGTGTCATGCACAAAGTAGATGTCCTAATTGACTTGCCAAAACTTTAGTTTGTTAACAAGAAATGTGTGGAGTGGTTGAAAAACGAGTTTTAATGACTCCAACCTAAGTGTATGTAAACTTCCGACTCAACTGTAGTGTCGATAATCTTACTTATTAGAAATGTCTTGGAACTTGTTTGAATCTGATGCTACAGGCAAATCTGTGTTTAACTTGAACAAAAAGGAGGAGAATGATAGCGTCAATCAAATAGCTGTGTGTCTCATCAAACGAAAGGCAAAACACCCATTTATTTAGTCAAAGTTCAGATTGAATATGTTTACAGAATCTTGACTGGGGCTCTGTCCAGGATCAGTGAGTTGTAAACAGTTTCCAGTCACAGAACAGCTCTGCATTTTACCCACAACACAGCAGGTTGGAAGCAACTGCTGAGATATGTTGCATCCGATTACGTGCAACGTTGCAGAACATTGCAATCCTGAACATACCCGTGATCATAGTCCAGACACTCCAGTATAATACACGGAAGCCCTCTGTATTTCCAGTCACAAAGACTATAAAACATATGCAGGTATTCTTGTCTTTAATGTAACACAATTGTAACAGAGAATGATATGTGGGAGAACAGGGAAGTAGTGGTTATGTTTGCATAGCCATAAACCAAGGATGGACAGATAGACTCAAACTAACACAAACATAGATGTATATCTATCTACAGGTCTGGTACAAACCGAATCAGTCAGTCCGCCCGTCTGCAGAGCTAAACATGGGCAAGTAGTAAAATAGTAAAAATTGTGGCTCAGTGTTAAATGCCTTTGGATCGTTGCTACATCTAGTATGTTTTAACAGTCAGCCTTCCTTGTGCCTTGTCAAAACCTTTTTACAAAATACCAAATTAATATCCTTTCCACTATTCCCACACCCACGCAATGCACCCCAGAAAAATATATGTATCCTTTGGATTCAAAGTTGATATACTGTATAATTACTGCATATAAGCGTTTGGGTTATTGAGTGTTTTCTCCATTCAAGCATTCGCACACAAGTAGTCAGTCAGGAGCCAGAAATGGAACAGAAATAAATAGCTTTCACATGGTTCATTTCTCTTCTTAAAGGTGCAATCTGTTGATTTATTTTATGGTCAATAGTGCTGATTTGATTGTAAACGGAAGGGGTGGGTCTTCGCGAATGTAAAAGTTTGTGTTGTGTTTTACTATTTGGCATAACATGCTCGTTGTACTTTTTCCTAGAGTTCCCAATAGAAAAATCAAAGTTACAGATTGCACCTTTAACTGGAAGAATCATTAAAGCAGCTAAAGCAGACACTAGCCCAGAGGAGGAACAGAAGGTGGGGGGAGGTAGAAGAAACTACAACATCAATAGGCTCTTACACCAGCAAGGACCATGGCGCAAACAGTCATAGAAATTAATACATACATAAATACGTACATACATAATTCATACATACAGTATACAATAAGAAGATAGATAGTTAGTTATAAAATACCTATGTACAAATGCATAGTCCAGATGAGTCCATCGGGAGACCTAGCAGTAATGGCAGTCAGTGGAAGAGGTTATTTTCATCATTTAGGGATGTGTGTGTGTGTGTGTGTGTGTGTGTGTGTGTGTGTGTGTGTGTGTGTGTGTGTGTGTGTGTGTGTGTGTGTGTGTGTGTGTGTGTGTGTGTGTGTACTGTATCACCTTAGTTCTGGTAGCGAGAAGGAGTTCAAAAGTTGAGAGGTGTGTGACCTGGCGTGTCCGGCGAGTGCGTCCTGAATAGCTGTGTTAGCGCAAAGACGGAAGAGATAAGCACCGTGCACCGTTTGGCCAGTAGCCTCACCCCCTCGCCCTCTCCCTGTCCATCTCCAGACCCCATCCCACCGCCGGACCCAGACCCGGCCCCGGCTCCAGCAGTCTCCACAGCCCCAACAAACTCCCTGTACAGCCCTACGATCTCCTTCAGCTTGTCCAGAGCCTCCTCCTGGCCCCCATCATCATCAGTGCTCTGGATCTGACCCCCGTTGCGGCAGACGTCACATCCAGGACAGGGGTGTGTTCTCAGGCAGGCTGCGGAGAGCTGCACCAGGGCACTGAAACTGTTGGATAAGGAACGAAGCGCCTCCTCTGGAGCCCAGCCCACACGCGTGGCACGTTGGCACCCTGTTGCCAACCGCCGTGCCTCCGCCTGGAGTAAATTCCTCTCAGGCTCCGTCATGGGCGGAGGACTTGCACCTCCACAGCACGCGGTTGGACCGTCCCCTTGGGTTGGGTTGGGTCCCCCTTCTCCACCCTCATCCTGATCTGTTTTGGAGGGTTCTGATGATGGTGGTGGCCCATCCAGGATCAGTAGGAGCTGATTGATGTCCTGTCTCAGGGAGACGAAGCCCCCTTTCAGCCCCACGTAGTGCTTGTTGGTGAGGGAACGCAGGGAGCCGATGGGGGGCGTGGGGGAGACAGGGCGGGACAGGAGTGGGCTGAGCTCTGAGGAGGTGGTGGAGAGGGTGGAGAGGGGTCGAGGGGTGTCTCTCAGCAGGGACAGGATGTTGGGGGAGGGGATGGGGGAGGTGGGGGAGGCCAGGGGTGTAGAATGGGCTGGTTTGGGGCGCGTGCGTTTGGAGAACTCGTAGATGGTGAGCTCCTCGTCGAAGCCGCAGCCGTCCTCCACGTCACCGCTGAAGCAGTTGGCATAGACGGTGCGGCAGCCGCACGCCTCACGGTGGGCAGGGGGAGGGGTGTGCTCCAGAGAGTCCCCCTCTAGGGGCGGGCCTGAACCGCCCCCTAACCCCACCTCTGAGTGGGGCCTGGACTGAGGCTGCTCCGACTTGCAGGACCCCAGGAATCCGTAGGGTTCTGAGACGTGTGCGCCGTTTTCTCTCAGGGTCAGGTTGGGGTGCGACCCGCTCGTCCCGTTGGCCTCCTTCGCACGCGGAGTCACTTCCTGGAACTCTTTGATGGTTGCTATGACAACCTCTGCTCCATCCTCCACCCCTTCCTTCTTCCCTTTTCCCCCTGCAGTCTCACCAACTTTTGCCTGGGCTGTGACCTTGCTGACCTCAGAGGCGCCGCTGACTGACAGACCGGAGCCGTAGCCGGAAGTGACATCCCCGTTGATGGAGCTGGTGGAAGAGTGGTCCAGGGTGCCCAGGATCTCCTGGGAGCGGGTCATGTACCAGGGCAGGGCCTGGATCCTCCCTCTCAGGGCTGAGGTAGGCAGACGGCCCCCCAGGCTGGATGAGCTGACCCTCAGGTCTGAACCTGACCCTGACCTTCCTGTGCTCTCTGGTTCTCCCGCTGTCCCTTTAGAGGAGGTGGTGAGGGAGGTGGTCAGGCTGAGGGGGGCGTCTGTATTTTTGGGCGACAGGTTCTCGTGACTCAGAGAGACCCTCCTCCCGGTCTGATTGCTCCCGTTGCAACTAACCCAGGGGTGGAGGCCGTTCGGCGGACACATCCCCTCTTTCTCATTTGGTGAGACCGGGATGGAGAGGACTGATAGGGGATGGAGAGAAGGAGGGGAGGGTTTGGGAGAGAGTGGTGGAGGGGTGGCCAGGCTCAACCTGATCTCATCTCCTGAAGCAGAATGTGGAATGGGGGACAAACTTGGCAGCTTTTTCGGGGGGTCCACACCAACCCCTGTTCTGACCTCTCCCTTCAGCAGGGAAACCCTGTTTGTTTTAGTTTCAACATCAGCTGTCTGCTTGTCAGCGGTGACCAGAACACGGTCCTTAGGAAGCACGTGATGAGTCCCGTTCTTAGAACCGTTCTCTTGCTTAGAACTGTTCTCTATCTTAGGCCCGTTCTCCACACCCTGTGGACCAGCAGGGGGTTGCTGGCTCTTCCGTACCGCCGTGATGAGGGGGGAGGCGAGCGGAGGCCCCCCCGCTCCCGAGGTGACTGATTTAAACTCCATGGTGTCTGGTTCCATGGTGTCTACCTCCAGCAGGCCCGCATGGCCCCCACCAGCATCTCCGTTACAGTGGGAGTATGGACCGCCGCTCTGGGGAGACCTCTGGGGGCCCATCTGGGGCTTGGGGGCCAGTTCAGGTTTTATGGGTAGCTGGGGCTTGGGGGCCAATGGTGGAGGCTTGGTCTTGGCATCAACCCTCTGAGTGGAAGCCTGGTTTGAGTGGGGCTTTGGGTCTTGTTGGGTCTCCTGCTGTTTCTTGTGGTCAGCGGAGGAGTGCTTCTTTTTGAGGGGTGAGGGAGGCTCCCTCTCTGGTACCACTGGCAGTCCATTCCCTGTGCCACTCCAGCGTTTACTGCGCCTCTTATTGTCAGCCGCATCCAAACTGTTTTCTGTGAGAAAGAGAGAGAGAGAGAGAGAGAGAGAGTGAGAGAGAGAGAGAGAGAGAGAGAGAGAGAGAGAGAGAGAGAGAGAGAGAGAGCAACAGGGGTGTTAAAGGGTGTCAGAAATCACACTTTAACACATTTAAACAGTTAGTCTGTCAGTGAAGAAGTCATGTCAACAACCCACCTGTACCATCAGAAGGAACTGGAGGAGTGAACCGCTCCTGGGCATCGAAGAACTCATCATCTGACTCCGAAGCACTTTCCCTAGCAATAGGAGGAGGAGGGTTAGGGGACGGCGTTAGGAAAGGCTCGGAATCTCCAGAGTGAATTGATAGACGCTCCTCCCCTTTGTGGGCGGAGCTACAAACAGTCCTCTTTTCACAGAAGGAGGTGAGGTTGGGGATGATTCTGGGGATGTCTAACTTGTTGTTGGAAGCAGTTTTGTTAGACCGGGCGCAGATCTTGTCGATGAGGCGCAGGTCTATCTGACTGGGTATCTTAGAGAGCCGTCTCAGTTCCTCCTCATCATCGTCGTCCTCAACTTCCTCCGTCTCCTCCTCGTCGCTGGTGGCCTCGGGGGGGCTGGGGAGGTAGCTGCCTTGGGAAAGCTCGGCGAAGCAAAGACACGAGCTATCGTTGCTACGGTAACTCAGGTTGGTGGGGCGCACGGGGGCGGAGGCCATGCTGCCGGCGGCGCCCTCTCTCTGGCGCTGTGGAGAGGGAGCTGTGACCTCCAGGAGGAACGGATGGTGGACATCCAGGGTGGTGATCCCCCGAGTCTGCTTTTTGGACCGGCGAGAGGGGCTGTCCTCACGCAGGGCGTCCACACGAGAGGAGGCCTTGGCTGGGTCCTCTCCCCTGGCTGCAGATGTGGCACCGCTTTCCTCCAGGGCAGCACTCAAAGAGCCACTGGACAGGCTGGAGAAGCTACTGTTGACCCGCGGGTCTGTGTGGTACCAGTTGGTGTCCAGTACCATGTCCTGTTCCACTGGTCCTTTATTGTCGTTACCTCCTAGATGTATCTCGCTTCCTCCATCTTCTCTTCCGTCCTCCTCCTCAACTTCCATGTCCTTCTCTGACGTCACAATGATCTTCACCTCATGTTTGTCTTTGTCTTCTTTTTCAGCTCTTTCTTTCTTTCCCTCCGCTCCTCTCTGCTCCTCCTTTTCTCTCCTCCACCCCTCCCTGTCTTTGCTGGCGGGTGCATGGCGTTTGCGGGTGTGCATTGGCGGAGGCTCGGCGGGGTAGTCCTCATCTGAAGAGTCATCGGAGTCACTACAGCAGCGGGACACATAGCCTGGAAATGACAAAAAAACAAACACATTTTTTCTCAGTTACATAATATAGTTTACTATGTAAATAATTAGTAGTCTCAAATTAAGACATTCAATCTGTATCAACTATCCATACTGGCTGATATCCACGTATCAACACCCTCAAAAATGGTATGATCAATGCCAAAAAATGAAAAACTATAGTTAAACATTTATGCTCACTTGTCAGCGATTCATAGCAAACTCCCTCTATAACGGTGAACTTCCCTTCACACACACCTTCCTCAGCAGGTATCCTGTGCACCCGCACCTTGGGGCGTCCCAGACGGAACACACACACTCTGGGGTCCACCAGGAGCTTGCAGTAGCCCCCCAGTAGACACGCCAGGTCTTTGGCTGCCAGAGAGTCCATCAGTAAGGCAAAAGGCTGGAGAGAGAGGGGGATGAGAGAGAGAGAGAGAGAGAGAGAGAGACAGCGAGAGCGAGAGAGGGCGAGAGAGAATAAGTGAGACAGAGAGAGAGACAGCGAGAGAGTGAGCGAGAGAGAGCGAGCGAGAGAGAAAAAGTGAGACAGAGACAGAGAAAGAGAGAGAGAGAGAGAGAGAGAGAGCGAGAAAGAGAGCGAGGCAAAGAGAGAGAGAGCAACACAATTAGACCCAACCAAATCATGAGAAAATAAAAAGATAATTACTTGACACATATGGAAAGAATTAACAAAAAAACAGAGCAAACTAGAATGCTGTTTGGTCCTAAACAGAGAGTACACAGTGGCAGAATACCTGACCACTGTGACTGACCCAAACTTAAGGAAAGCTTTGACTATGTACAGAATCAGTGAGCATAGCCTTGCTATTGAGAAAGGCTGCCGTATGCAGACCTGGCTCTCAAGAGAAGACAGGCTATGTGCACACTGCCCACAAAATGAGGTGGAAACTGAGTTGCACTTCCTAACCTCCTGCCAAATGTATGACCATATTAGAGACACATATTTCCCTCAGATTACACAGATCCACAAAGAATTTGAAAAAACAAACCCGATTTTCATAAACTCCCATATCTACTGGGTGAAATACCACAGTGTGACATCACAGCAGCAAAATGTGTGACCTGTTGCCACAAGAAAAGGGCAACCAGTGAAGAACAAACACCATTGTAAATACAACCCATATTTATGTTTATTTATTTTCCCTTGTGTACTTTAACCATTTGTACATCGTTACAACACTGTATATATACATAATATGACATTTGAAATATCTTTATTCTTTTGAAACTTCTGAGTGTAATGTTTACTGTACATTTTTTATTGTTTATTTCCCTTTAATTTATTATCTACTACACTTGCTTTGGCAATGTAAACATATGTTTCCCATGTCAATAAAGCCCCTTGAATTGAATTGAATTGAGAGAGAGAGAGAGAGAAAGAGATAGAGAGACCGAGACAGTGATGGGAAAGAGAATACATGATGTATTTTCCATCCACTGTATTTGTGTGGGAACTAAGTGTACCTACCTACCTGTGTGTCTGAGAGATTGTGTGTGTGATCTGTGTGTGTGTGATCTGTGTGTGTGTGTGATCTGTGTGTGTGTGTGATCTGTGTGTGTGTGTGATCTGTGTGTGTGTGTGTGATCTGTGTGTGTGTGATCTGTGTGTGTGTGATTTGTGTGTGTGTGATCTGTGTGTATGTTTATCATAGACAGTGTGTATGGTATCCTACCTTGATGTCGTGCAGGGAGATGCGAAGCAGGCTGACTCTATCTGACTCAGAGAGCAGCTCCACTCTACTGATGCTGCTGAAGTCTACCAGGGTGGACACCATGTTGAGCTTGTGGTTGACCACCTGACTCAGGCCATAGCGCGCCCCCACTAACAGACTGACCAGCGCCTCCCGGTCCTGCAACTGGGGTGGGGGAGGATGGAGACAGACAGAGGGGCAGGGGTACAGAGGTCCGAAGAGAAAGGGGGACGGGGAGAGACATGAAGGAAGAGAGAGAGGGAGAGGTAAAGAGGAAAAGAGGTAGAGAGAGAGAGAGAGAGAAGAGGGGTGAAAGGGAGAAAGACGGAGATGCATACTGAATCATGACATGGTGAAACCAGGCCAGAATGGGCGGGATCAATCCTGTCCAGCCAATAACAGCTCTCTAAATTGGGTCAGAGTCAGAGAATGATTGACAGCTATAGTTATCGTTTGTAAGTTGTTTCAAACATACTAACCATCATGGTGGCTGTGTAGGAGCGGCCCCCGTAGGAGATGAGCTCTGCAAGCTGGGTGAGGTAGGCCAGTCGGGCCTGGGTGGCTGGGATCACCTGGGAGAGAGAGAGGGAGAGAGAGAGAGGGAGGGAGGGAGAGAGGGAGAGAGAGAGAGGGAGGGAGGGAGAGAGGGAGCGAGAGGGAGAGAGGGAGGGAGAGCGAGAGAGAAGGAGAGAAGGAGAGGGAGTGAGGGAGAGAGAGAGGGGGAGAGAGAGAGCGAGAGAGAGAGAGTATTACACTCATCATCTCTCACTCACTCTGTTTCTCTCCCTCTCTCTCTCCCCCTCTCCCACTCTCTCCCTCTCTCCCTCCCTCCCTCTCCCTCTCTCTCTCCCCCTCCCTCCCTCTCTCTCTCGCTCTCTCTCTCCCCCTCTTTCCATACCTTCTGTTGTGGCTCCAGCAGTGACTGGATCTTCTTCAGGTGGTAGCTGATGGCTTTCCTCAGGTCCTTCTCTCTCATGTTACTGAGCAGAGTGGGAGAGATGAAGCTGTCCAGACCAAACTCTTTCCTGTCACAATACACACAGGAGACAATATCAGTGTGTGTGTGTGTGTGTGTGTGTGTGTGTGTGTGTGTGTGTGTGTGTGTGTGTGTGTGTGTGTGTGTGTGTGTGTGTGTGTGTGTGTGTGTGTGTGTGTGACTCACGTGATGCTCCTGATAGAGGTCCGGGTGGAGCCTATACTGTTCAGTCTCTCGTGCATGTGCAGGGCAGCCAGACGCAGTGCAGTGGTACACTTCATCTCCACCGCAAACCTCTCCTGTAGAACGTCCCCGACGCTCTGACAACACACACACACACCAAAGAATGACACACACAAGGAAGACGTGTTCTTTCCTTCACCATAAATCACTCCCTGAAAACCCTGATTCTGTCACCCAAATGTGACTACAACCATCGCCGAGGGAAGATGTTTAGGAGTGGGTGTGACACCATGCTCTACCAACTGAGCCACAGGGAAGGATAATGTTTTGTCGACGCTGCAGGCAGCTTTATCAGTCCACTAATACAGGACTACTAAAGGCCAAGTGCACTACCTTATTTTTATTTCATATTTTTTGTACACTTTTTTTATGAATACATTTTTTTAATTGTGATTTATCAGGGGGTGCTGCAGCCCCCTCAGCATCACTAGTTCCTGCGGCTCTGCACACTAGTCTTTTAAAGCAAACCCTGCTCGCCTGAATGCAAGTTAGACAGGTTCTCATGGCTATAGGTACAGGTGAAAGTACAGGCAGACTAGTTACAGGCACTGAACATGGTAGTCTAGACCTACAGGTAGATGTGGCTAGCTGCTCACCTGGAGGAAGAGGTACTCGAAGGCGGTGGGGTCTTCCTGTAGCAGCTCCAGGGGGTCTCTGGGAATGAAACACACCCGGAACAGACACCTGTAGTCATGGCTGCTGTTCTCCTTCTTCTGCACCACCTGGAGACACAAGGTCACATAGAGGTGAATACTCTGGGATTCATAGTGACTGACTGCACTGGCTAGACAGGTTGAGGCTGCTGTGAGGTTGCGGCTGTGTGTGTGTTCTCCTCACCTTGTGTATGAACTCGTCCTCGTGCAACAGCAGTAGCTTGGTGATGCTGTACTGCTGTTCCAGCACCAGAGCAAAGTACTCAATGCAGCGGATAGACAACTTGTCCTTCAGAGTCAGAACGATGTCCTGCAACAACAAAACAACAGCATATCTCAGTCAATTAACATCAGGTAAGGTATTTTGCATAGTTGTCGTATTTTGCATAGTTTTGCATAGTTGCTGTCATAAGGTTGCCTGACAAATGAATACTTCTGTTAGCGCTAGTGGGGTAGCAAGTCATGCAGACGACACAGGTTTACAAGCATGAGTGATTCTACGGCATCAAATCAGAATATTTGTAGGTAAATGTAATACATGTTATATCCGTACTTTGACGGTGGTGGTAGTGTCAAACTTGAAGGCCTTGGTCTGTCCGTTCTCCAGATACACCTTCAGAACATTGGGCAGGAACAGAAGAGAGTTCCCCTGCAGGAAAAAAAACTACAGGTGAGAGAATGAGAGAGAGAGAGAGAGAGAGAGAGAGAGAGAGAGAGAGAGAGAGAGAGAGAGAGAGAGAGAGAGAATGAGGGAGAGAGCAAGAGAGAGAGGGAGAGAACGAGAGAGAGCGATAGAATGAGAGAGCGAGAGAGAGAGCGAGAGAATGAGAGAGCGAGAGAGAGAGCGAGAGAATGAGAGAGAAAGCAAAAGAGAGAGAGAGTAAGAGAGAGTAAGAGAGAATGAGAGAGAGAGCAAGAGAGGGAGAGGGAGAGAGAGAGAGAGAGAGAGAGAGAGAGAGAGAGAGAGAGGGAGGGTCCTGACCTGAGTGTGACCGTTGACAACCACTTCCTCTGCGAAGCGTACTTTGATCGGGTTACTCCTCAGACGAGCCCTCTTCTCTGCCGACATGATGGACGACTTAGGACCCTGACACATAGAGAAACAACATTATGTCATCACATACACACAGATGTACACACACACACACGCATGCACACTCACACACACTTACTGTCATGTTCCTTAGGATTGTCATTGTGACAAAGTCCTCCAAGTCCCTAAAGAAACACAGAGACAAGATGTGTCTGTCCAGCGGTCACGTAAACATTTTCACTACATTGACATTTGACCTGACTGACTTAGCATTTGACCTGACACACCCTTAAACTCACACACACACAATCACACAGACATTATGAAAGTATGCTTTCAGAACTGGAAGGGAGTCCTAGTCCCAGTAACCTGTCTGTACTCTCTAATCTAGTGAGCATATAGAGACTGAGAAACAGAGTGAGGAACAGACAGAATAAAAAGAGAGAAAACAGAGTGAGGAACAGAGGGAATAAGGAGAGAGAAAACAGAGTGAGGAACAGAGAGAATAATGAGAGAGAAAACAGAGTGAGGAACAGAGGGAATAAGGAGAGAGAAAACAGAGTGAGGAACAGAGGGAATAAGGAGAGAGAAAACAGAGTGAGGAACAGAGGGAATAAGGAGAGAGAAAACAGAGTGAGGAACAGAGGGAATAAGGAGAGAGAAAACAGAGTGAGGAACAGAGGGAATAAGGAGAGAGAAAACAGAGTGAGGAACAGAGGGAATAAGGAGAGAGAAAACAGAGTGAGGAACAGACAGAATAAAAAGAGAGAAAACAGAGTGAGGAACAGAGGGAATAAAAAGAGAGAAAACAGAGTAAGGAACAGAGGGAATAAGGAGAGAGAAAACAGAGTGAGGAACCGAGGGAATAAAAAGAGAGAAAACAGAGTGAGGAACAGACAGAATAAAAAGAGAGAAAACAGAGTGAGGAACAGAGGGAATAAGGAGAGAGAAAACAGAGTGAGGAACAGACAGAATAAAAAGAGAGAAAACAGAGTGAGGAACAGACAGAATAAAAAGAGAGAAAACAGAGTGAGGAACAGAGGGAATAAAAAGAGAGAAAACAGAGTGAGGAACAGACAGAATAAAGAGAGAGAAAACAGAGTGAGGAACAGAGGGAATAAGGAGAGAGAAAACAGAGTGAGGAACAGAGGGAATAAGGAGAGAGAAAACAGAGTGAGGAACAGACAGAATAAAAAGAGAGAAAACAGAGTGAGGAACAGAGGGAATAAAAAGAGAGAAAACAGAGTGAGGAACAGACAGAATAAAAAGAGAGAAAACAGAGTGAGGAACAGAGGGAATAAGGAGAGAGAAAACAGAGTGAGGAACAGAGGGAATAAGGAGAGAGAAAACAGAGTGAGGAACAGAGGGAATAAGGAGAGAGAAAACAGAGTGAGGAACAGAGGGAATAAGGAGAGAGAAAACAGAGTGAGGAACAGACAGAATAAAAAGAGAGAAAACAGAGTGAGGAACAGAGGGAATAAAAAGAGAGAAAACAGAGTAAGGAACAGAGGGAATAAGGAGAGAGAAAACAGAGTGAGGAACAGAGGGAATAAAAAGAGAGAAAACAGAGTGAGGAACAGAGGGAATAAGGAGAGAGAAAACAGAGTGAGGAACAGAGGGAATAAGGAGAGAGAAAACAGAGTGAGGAACAGAGGGAATAAGGAGAGAGAAAAGAGAGTGAGGAACAGACAGAATAAAAAGAGAGAAAACAGAGTGAGGAACAGAGGGAATAAAAAGAGAGAAAACAGAGTAAGGAACAGACAGAATAAAGAGAGAGAAAACAGAGTGAGGAACAGAGGGAATAAGGAGAGAGAAAACAGAGTGAGGAACAGAGGGAATAAGGAGAGAGAAAACAGAGTGAGGAACAGACAGAATAAAAAGAGAGAAAACAGAGTGAGGAACAGAGGGAATAAGGAGAGAGAAAAGAGAGTGAGGAACAGACAGAATAAAAAGAGAGAAAACAGAGTGAGGAACAGAGGGAATAAAAAGAGAGAAAACAGAGTGAGGAACAGAGGGAATAAGGAGAGAGAAAACAGAGTGAGGAACAGAGGGAATAAAGAGAGAGAAAAGAGAGTGAGGAACAGACAGAATAAAGAGAGAGAAAACAGAGTGAGGAACAGAGAGAATAAAGAGAGAGAAAAGAGAGTGAGGAACAGAGGGAATAAGGAGAGAGAAAACAGAGTGAGGAACAGAGGGAATAAGGAGAGAGAAAACAGAGTGAGGAACAGAGGGAATAAGGAGAGAGAAAACAGAGTGAGGAACAGACAGAATAAAAAGAGAGAAAACAGAGTGAGGAACAGAGGGAATAAGGAGAGAGAAAAGAGAGTGAGGAACAGACAGAATAAAAAGAGAGAAAACAGAGTGAGGAACAGAGGGAATAAGGAGAGAGAAAACAGAGTGAGGAACAGAGGGAATAAAGAGAGAGAAAACAGAGTGAGGAACAGAGGGAATAAAAAGAGAGAAAACAGAGTGAGGAACAGAGGGAATAAGGAGAGAGAAAACAGAGTGAGGAACAGAGGGAATAAGGAGAGAGAAAACAGAGTGAGGAACAGACAGAATAAAAAGAGAGAAAACAGAGTGAGGAACAGAGGGAATAAGGAGAGAGAAAAGAGAGTGAGGAACAGACAGAATAAAAAGAGAGAAAACAGAGTGAGGAACAGAGGGAATAAAAAGAGAGAAAACAGAGTGAGGAACAGAGGGAATAAGGAGAGAGAAAACAGAGTGAGGAACAGACAGAATAAAAAGAGAGAAAACAGAGTAAGGAACAGACAGAATAAAGAGAGAGAAAACAGAGTGAGGAACAGAGGGAATAAGGAGAGAGAAAACAGAGTGAGGAACAGAGGGAATAAGGAGAGAGAAAACAGAGTGAGGAACAGACAGAATAAAAAGAGAGAAAACAGAGTGAGGAACAGAGGGAATAAGGAGAGAGAAAAGAGAGTGAGGAACAGACAGAATAAAAAGAGAGAAAACAGAGTGAGGAACAGAGGGAATAAGGAGAGAGAAAACAGAGTGAGGAACAGAGGGAATAAGGAGAGAGAAAACAGAGTGAGGAACAGACAGAATAAAAAGAGAGAAAACAGAGTGAGGAACAGAGGGAATAAAAAGAGAGAAAACAGAGTGAGGAACAGAGGGAATAAAGAGAGAGAAAACAGAGTGAGGAACAGAGGGAATAAAAAGAGAGAAAACAGAGTGAGGAACAGACAGAATAAAAAGAGAGAAAACAGAGTGAGGAACAGAGGGAATAAAAAGAGAGAAAACAGAGTGAGGAACAGAGGGAATAAAGAGAGAGAAAACAGAGTGAGGAACAGAGGGAATAAAGAGAGAGAAAACAGAGTGAGGAACAGAGGGAATAAGGAGAGAGAAAACAGAGTGAGGAACAGAGAGAATAAGGAGAGAGAAAACAGAGTGAGGAACAGAGGGAATAAGGAGAGAGAAAACAGAGTGAGGAACAGACAGAATAAAAAGAGAGAAAACAGAGTGAGGAACAGAGGGAATAAAGAGAGAGAAAACAGAGTGAGGAACAGACAGAATAAAAAGAGAGAAAACAGAGTGAGGAACAGAGGGAATAAGGAGAGAGAAAACAGAGTGAGGAACAGAGAGAATAAGGAGAGAGAAAACAGAGTGAGGAACAGACAGAATAAAAAGAGAGAAAACAGAGTGAGGAACAGAGGGAATAAGGAGAGAGAAAACAGAGTGAGGAACAGAGGGAATAAAGAGAGAGAAAACAGAGTGAGGAACAGAGGGAATAAAGAGAGAGAAAACAGAGTGAGGAACAGAGGGAATAAGGAGAGAGAAAACAGAGTGAGGAACAGAGAGAATAAGGAGAGAGAAAACAGAGTGAGGAACAGACAGAATAAAAAGAGAGAAAACAGAGTGAGGAACAGAGGGAATAAGGAGAGAGAAAACAGAGTGAGGAACAGAGGGAATAAGGAGAGAGAAAACAGAGTGAGGAACAGACAGAATAAAAAGAGAGAAAACAGAGTGAGGAACAGAGGGAATAAAAAGAGAGAAAACAGAGTGAGGAACAGAGGGAATAAGGAGAGAGAAAACAGAGTGAGGAACAGAGGGAATAAGGAGAGAGAAAACAGAGTGAGGAACAGAGGGAATAATGAGAGAGAAAACAGAGTGAGGAACAGAGGGAATAAAGAGAGAGAAAACAGAGTGAGGAACAGAGGGAATAAGGAGAGAGAAAACAGAGTGAGGAACAGAGGGAATAAAAAGAGAGAAAACAGAGTGAGGAACAGAGGGAATAAAAAGAGAGAAAACAGAGTGAGGAACAGAGGGAATAAAGACAGAGAAAACAGAGTGAGGAACAGAGGGAATAAGGAGAGAGAAAACAGAGTGAGGAACAGAGGGAATAAAGACAGAGAAAACAAGGTTAGTTACCTGGTGATGTCTTGCAGCTGTTCATAGCTGAGATGGTCCACCAGCAGGTCATTGATCTGTAACACCTGGTCTCCAGGGTACAGTATGCCCTCTGCTGGGCCTCCTACACACACAGAGGACACAAAGTTATATAGTTCAACACAGTCACATGTGCTTACAGTAGCTCCTCTGGGGAGGCATATGAGGGTTAACATTATTCTGGGTCCTTGCCAGCTTCTCTGCCAGCCTCTCTGCCAGCCTCTCTCTCTCCCTCCCTCTCTGTCTCCCCCCTCTCTCTTTCTCTTTCTCTCACTCCCCCTCTCTCTCTCTGCAGCAAGTTGTGATTATTGGGCATGGGGCAGCAGGGTATTGATCAGGGTATTGATCAGGGTATTGATCAGTCGTTTCTACAGAGAGGAAAGAAACACACAGCTCAGCAAGGTGTGTGTGTGTGTTAATGTGTGTGTCCAACTAAATGAAGATTGATCAAATCTAAAACAATAAGCAGGTGGCTCTGTTGTTTCACTGGCTTTTCTGGCACGGTGCCTGGCATTCTAAATGCCAGGAGAGGGTTGGTGTGCTTTTCTGGCACGGTGCCTGGCATTCTAAATGCCAGGAGAGGGTTGGTGTGCTTTTCTGGCACGGTGCCTGGCATTCTAAATGCCAGGAGAGGGTTGGTGTGCTTTTCTGGTACGGTGTGCCTGGCATTCTAAATGCCAGGAGAGGGTTGGTGTGCTTTTCTGGCACGGTGCCTGGCATTCTAAATGCCAGGAGAGGGTTGGTGTGCTTTTCTGGCACGGTGCCTGGCATTCTAAATGCCAGGAGAGGGTTGGTGTGTGTGTGCGTATGCGCACATGTGTGTGTGTGCATGTGTTTGTGTGTGCCTAAATCTGTCTTGCTGTGGGCGAGTCTACTGCGGCATGATGAAGCAGGTGGCCACATTTCAGAGAGAGCGTTCACTCTCTCGCTCTCTCACACACGCACGGCGTACCTGTAGCCACGTCCCTGACCAGCAGAGGGTGCTGTCTGGAGAGGGAGAACCCATGACCGCTGGAGTCCAACACCGGGTCTCTGACGATCTGAACCGTTAGCCTCACCGGGAAGTTCTGACTGGTCACGCTGCCAGACCGGTTGGACCTCCCATCCCCAAGGATCCGCTCTCTGAGAGGTCAAACAGGGGTTAAATAGGGGTTAGAGGTCAGGGGTTATTGGGAGTGGCAGAGCAGCTGGTGTGAGACTATGTGAGTAAAGTATTTGTGTAAAACATTGAATTAGATTCACTACAGAGGGCTAAAGGCATCCCCTTCCATCTCTGTCAGCTGTTTCTGGCGTGTTTACTAGCATGCCGAACAGGTGGCCCGTCCACACACTTCATTCTATTGTGGGAGTGCGAACCTCTTGACATCGAATCTCTGTAGGTTTCTCTGTCTGTGAATGTGTGTTTCTCTATCTGTGAATGTGTGTTTCTCTATCTGTGAACGCATATGCCTCTCATGTGTTGATACTGTACCTGCTGAGTGATTCGCGGGTGCGTCTGATCAACGTCCCCACCACCTGCTGCACCCGGGTGGCCCTACGGCTACGAGACAGAGACCGACTCCTACTCCTCTCTTTCTCCTCCATTTAACTACAGAGAGAGAGAGAGAGAGCGAGAGCGAGAGAGAGAGAGAGAGGATAAAATGGAAAACTTAGTCAGTTGCACAGAACTGAAATATGTGTTCCACATTTAATCCAACACCTCTAAATCAGAGAGCTGCAGTGGGCTGCCTTAGTTTACATCATCAGCACCCAGTTGTTGTTAACCACCTTGCTCAATGGCAGATTTCTCCACCTTCCCAGCTCTGGGATTCAAACCAGCGACCTTTCAGTTACAGGCTTAACACTCTTAACCACTCACCCAGTGGTCAGATGAAGCAGATGCTGAACTACAGAACTGTTTTGCTATCACAGACTGGAACATGTTCCGGGATTCTTCCGATGGCATTGAGGAGTACACCACATCAGTAAGTGCATCGAGGACGTCGTCCCCACAGTGACTGTACGTACATACCCCAACCAGAAGCCATGGATTACAGGCAACATTCGCACTGAGCTAAAGGGTAGAGCTGCCGCTTTCAAGGTGCGGGACTCTAACCCGAAACCTTATAATAAATCCTGCTATGCCCTGCGACGAACCATGAAACAAGCAAAGCATCAATACAGGGCTGAGATTAAATCATACTACACCAGCTCCGACGCTCATCTTATGTGGCAGGGCTTGCAAACTATTACAGACTACAAAGGGAAGCACAGCTGTGAGCTGCCCAGTGACACAAGCCTACCAGACGAGCTAAATCACTTCTATGCTCGCTTCGAGGCAAGCAACACTGAGGCATACATGAGAGCATCAGCTGTTCCGGATGACTGTGTGATCACGCTCTCCATAGCCAACGTGAGTAAGACCTTTAAACAGGTCAACATTCACAAGGCTGCGGGGCCAGACGGATTACCAGGACGTGTGCTCCGGGCATGAGCTGACCAACTGGCAGGTGTCTTCACTGACATTTTCAACATGTCCCTGATTGAGTCTGTAATACCAACATGTTTCAAGCAGACCACCATAGTCCCTGTGCCCAAGAATACGAAGGCAACCTGCCTAAATGACTACAGACCCGTAGCACTCACGTCCGTAGCCATGAAGTGCTTTGAAAGGCTGGTAATGGCTCACATCAACACCATTATCCCAGAAACCCTAGACCCACTCCAATTTGCATACCGCCCAAACAGATCCACAGATGATGCAATCTCTATTACACTCCACACTGCCCTTTCCCACCTGGACAAAAGGAACACCTACATGAGAATGCTATTCATTGACTACAGCTCAGCGTTCAACACCATAGTGTCCTCAAAGCTCATCACTAAGCTAAGGATCCTGGGACTAAACGCCTCCCTCTGCAACTGGATCCTGGACTTCCTGACGGGCCGCCCCCAGGTGGTGAGGTTAGGTAGCAATGCATCTGCCACGCTGATCCTCAACACTGGAGCCCCCCAGGGGTGCGTGCTCAGTCCCCTCCTGTACTCCCTATTCACCCACGACTGCATGGCCAGGCACGACTGCATGGCCAAGCACGACTCCAACACCATCATTAAGTTTGCAGACAACACAACAGTGGTAGGCTTGATCACGATAACGACGAGACAGCCTATAGGGAGGAGGTCAGAGACCTGGCCGGGTGGTGCCAGAATAACAACCTATCCCTCAACGTAACCAAGACTAAGGAGATGATTGTGGACTACAGGAAAAGGAGGACCAAGCAAGCCCCCATTCTCATCGACGGGGCTGTAGTGGAGCAGGTTGAGAGCTTCAAGTTCCTCGGTGTCCACATCACCAACAAACTAGAATGGTCCAAACACACCAAGACAGTCGTGAAGAGGGCACGACAAAGCATATTCCCCCTCAGGAATCTAAAAGGATTTGGCATGGGTCCTCAGATCCTCAAAATGTTCTACAGCTGCAACATCAAGAGCATCCTGACTGGTTGCATCACTGCCTGGTACGGCAATTGCTCGGCCTCTGACCACAAGGCACTACAGAGGGTGCGTACGGCCCAGTACATCACTGGGGCTAAGCTGCCTGCCATCCAGGACCTCTACACCAGGCAGTGTCAGAGGAAGGCCCTAAAAATTGTCCCCAGCCACCCCACCCCACCCCAGTCATAAACTGTTCTCTCTACTACCGCATGGCAAGCGAAACCGGAGTGCCAGGTCTAGGACAAAAAGGCTTCTCAACAGTTGTTACCCCCAAGCCATAAGACTCCTGAACAGGTAATCAAATGGCTACCCGGACTATTTGCATTGTGTGCCCCCCCCCCCCCCCCAACCCCTCTTTTACGCTGCTGCTACTCTCTGTTTATCATATATGCATACTCACTTTAACTACACATTCATGTACATACTACCTCAATTGGCCTGACCAATCAGTGCTCCCGCACATCGGCTAACCGGGCTATCTGCATTGTGTCCTGCCACCCGCCAACCCCTCTTTTATGCTATTGTTACTCTGTTCATCATATATGCATAGTCACTTGGAACCATATCACATTGTACATACAACCTCAATCAGCCTGAATAACCGGTGTCTGTATATAGCCTCGCTACTGTATATAGCCTCGCTACTGTTATTTTTCAGTGTCTTTTTACTGTTGTTTTTATTTCTTTACTTACCTATTGTTCACCTAATACCTTTTTTGCACTATTGGTTAGAGCCTGTAAGTAAGCATTTCACTGTAAGGTCTACACCTGTTGTATTCGGGCGCACATGACAAATAAACGTTGATTTGATTTGATATGACTAGGCTACCTGACGCCACAGAAGCAGAAAGGAAAGACAGACAAAAAGGTATTGTTGAAATGGGAACCAGAGAAGGATGGAAGACAGAGCTTTGTGTTGTGTTGGACTAGAATTATGTTAGTAACAGATCTGTATCTTGTGTTGTTTGTGAGGAGGGAGTCAGAAGGGTTTTCAACTCTACATTCACAAGGCGAAACACGTCACACTCAACAAGATGTGACACATAGGACAACCACACTTATAGGACACGCTTTTAGGACATTTAAGAAGGAACAAACACACACACACACTACGCACACACACCCACACACACACACACTACTTGTCTCTGTGTTTATTGCCACTGACAACTTTGCAGCAGTGCACTTTCTGTTCAGCCTGCCCTTTATGCAGATATGTGGGTGGCTGGGAACGAGGGATGAAGGGAGGTAAAGAAACAGGAGGAGGGAGAGTGGAGGGGGTTTGTTATGTTTTAATCAAATCCCAGAGAAGTGTGCTCAGCATTCGCTCAGTCTGACCACAACTCATGGCCAACACCACCTCGCAACACTGTTTCCTCCCCAACAGCCAATCAATAGCCCTCCTCGTCTCAGCCATATTCATCCTCTGATAATTCACTGACATGCTTTATCTGATGTTTCTGACAGTCTGGGTTCCGTCTGGGTTCCGTCTGGGTTCAGTACGATGCTAAAATTGAAAATAGACAGACAGCGTCTGGGTAAACTGAATTTAAATTGCAACCTTAATTCAAATCAGTCCATTGTTAATTTGTTGACATCCATGCTTTATTGACTGTCTCTAACGTTAGCACTCAATAAAGAAAAGATCTAGGTTGACCATCAGCACTGTAATTAATGGATGGGATCATACTGTGAGGTGAATGAACAGCCCCTGCAACCCTGCTGCTAGCATGCTGCACAGCAGGAGAGTGAGGAAATTGAAATTGAATTGAATAGAGAGAGAGAGAGAGAAAATAGAAATTGAATTGAATAGAGAGAGAGAGAGAGAGAAAATTGAAATTGAATTGAATAGAGAGAAGCGCGAGAGAGACCTCAATAGTGGCTAACGATGATGGATTTGGTGCTGAAGCCCAGTGATCGATACACAAAGCTTCTCCTCTACTATCACCTCCATCTGCAGCTGAGGCTGATCAGCTCCACCAAAAACACTGTCAACTTTCCTCGAGCTCAGAGAGAAGACGTTATCACGCTCTGACCGGCTGTTTCAGGACTCTCCAGTCTGCTTGCTCTGCTTCAGTAACTACAGCATCTGAGTGCTATAGCCTGGCTGTCTGTTTGAGTGCCTGTGCTTCAGCCAACGTCTTTCTATTGTCATGCCATGCCACACAATGACAAAGGAACTGGCTAAACAGGAAGTAACTGCCAACTGCAGGCGAATGTTCTATCAATCAGAGTGATTAGCTGGCAATATCAGACTGTTCACTGATTCAGGTTTTGAATGATGCACTGCAGACTGTTTGCGTTCATCTACTTGAGTAATAGAGGGATGGAGTATCAGTTAAACAAAGATATTTGCGACAGGAACTGTAGAGTGAGCAGACTCGTTTAGTCATTCAGTACACTGAAAGCTCTTAATGGCTAGACCGCTAACAAATTGAAGTGAATGCTCTCAGGCGCCATGCCAGGCCGCTAACATCCTACACATTGGAATGAATGGTCGTAGGCGCTAAGGTAAGGCTAGCCCAGTCTACTAACTTTATCCCTATTGAAGTGAATCTTCTAAGGTGCTAAGGCTAGCCCTCTAGCGTTGCCCTCATTGAAGCCAATGCTGTGGGTCTATAAGAGGATTATGTCCTCTTTCTGAGCCGGCCTGGACAGGGTGTTACTTTGGCATCCCGTTGATCCGGATTGATGTGGATGAGGGGTAACTCGTCTCTGACAGCTGGGCCTGAAAGACCAGCTTCTCCTGAGTCCCACACATTACCAAAACCTGTTCAATCAATCTGAGATGGACACTGAGAGCTGTTCAGGTGTGTGTGTGTGTGTGTGTGTGTGTGTGTGTGTGTGTGTGTGTGTGTGTGTGTGTGTGTGTGTGTGTGTGTGTGTGTGTGTGTGTGTGTGTGTGTGTGTGTGTGTGTGTGTGTGTGTGTGTGTGTGTGTGTGTGTGTGTGTGTGTGTGTGTGTAGGTGTGTGTAGGTGTGTGTAGGTGTGGGTATGTGAGTCTATGTGCAGATGGACAAGTACCTACTTATGAGTGTGTGTGTGTGCATAAGTCTCTGTAATGTGTGTGTATCCATGCTGCAGTGCTGACTCAGATGAGACCTGTCTCTGTCTCTTCATCTCTCTCTCTCTCTCTCTCACTCACACACACTAACACACAAATACACACAGAAACACACACATTTTCACTCTGCTCCCTGTGCCCTTGCCGAGTCAGGAAGTCATCTTCGGTGACACTTTCTCTTGCTGCTGCAGACACAATCCATAAATACATGATCACCTGGATCACTGGGTAATGGGTTCACTGCTGCCCCAACTCTCTTAGCAGACTGCCTTTTGACCTATGCATTTTGGCTATACATAATCCATTGTCCGATTCACTTTTGTAACTCATTACTCACTCCTTAAACTCTCTCAAATATTCCATCAGTGATCTGCATATCGGAGTATACAGATGTAGGATCTTAATTTGAGGCAGTTTGCTACAGCAGGAAAATAATCCTGCAGCAACAGGAAATGTGAATTATTATGTGGATTATAATCAATGGACATTTTTGTAGGGGTTGATACATTTTTTGTTTGGTCAAATCAATTCTGAAATTTAAAGTGGAAATTGCAAACTTTAGAAGCCTTTTAAAACCTTGGATACACTACAAGTTTGCATTTACTGCTGTGCAGGAGAATTCTCAGCAACAAAAAGTGATCCAATTAAGATCCTACATCTATATAGATTGTTATGATAATGTTAATATATTAATACTGTATATATTGTAGAAGTTAAGGAATGAGATAAGGAAGCCAGTTCAAAGTACTGAGACCAGACTCAAGTGTTTAGTGAATGTGCCATGACCAGATACTGTCTGTCTGTCTGTCTGTCTGTCTGTCTGTCTGTCTGTCTGTCTGTCTGTCTGTCTGTCTGTCTGTCTGTCTGTCTGTCTGTCTGTCTGTCTGTCTGTCTGTCTGTCTGTCTGTCTGTCTGTCTGTCTGTCTGTCTGTCTGTCACTCACTCACCGTGGTATTGCTTGTATCTTCTGGATTCCCGAACACGAAAATCCTCGGGCCATCTGTGACATCAGCTCCGGAGCCCCATCGGGATTGGCCGACAAGAGGTGGAAGAGGGCCCTTGTGATCATCAGGACCAATCAGAATTTGTAATCCTGGTAGTCGCCTGTGCAGAATGGAACAACAAATCAGTCAGTTACACTGTCATTGCCTCATAATGCAAAACAATGATACATTCTGGGGTAACTGATACAACACAAAGAGTGGATATATACCCAAAGTGCTATGGCGTCATAACATATACAGTACCAGCAAAAGTTTGGACACAGCTACTCATTCAAGGGTTTTACTTTATTTTTTACTATTTTCTACATTGTAGAATAATAGTGAAGACATCAAAACTATGAAATAACACATATGGAATCATGTAGTAACCACAAAAGTGTTAAACAAATATTTTTGATTTTAGATTCTTCAAAGTAGCCACCCTTTGCCTTGATGACAGTTTTGCACACTCTTGGCATTCTCTCAACCAGCTTCATGAGGTAGTCACCTGGAATGCTTTTCCAACAGTCTTGAAGGAGTTACCACATATGCTGAGCACTTGTTGGCTGCTTTCCCTTCACTCTGCGGTCCAACTCATCCCAAACCATCTCAATTGGGTTGAGGTCGGGTGGTTGTGGAGACCTGGTCATCTGATGCAGCACTCCATCACTCTCCTTCGTGGTCAAATAGCCCTTACACAGCCTGGAGGTGTGTTGGGTCATTTTCCTGTTGAAAAACAAATGATAGTCCCACTTGAATTCTAAATAAAACACAGACAGTGTCACTAGCAAAGAACTCCCACGCCATCACACCTCTTCCTCCATGCTTCACGGTGGGAAGCATGTGACCCAAAAGGACACATTTCCACCGGTCTGATGTCCATTGCTCATGTTTCTTGGCCCAAGCAAGTCCTTTCTTGTTATTGGTGTCCTTTAGTAGTGGTTTCCTTGCAGCAATTTGACCATGAAGGCCTGATTCACGCAGTCTCCTCTGAACAGTTGATGTTGAGATGTATCTGTTACTTGAACTCTCTGAAGCATTTATTTGGGCTGCAATCTGAGGTGCAGTTAATTTCCGATATCTGAGGCTGGTAACTCTAATGAACTTATCCTCTGCAGCAGAGGTAACTCTGGGTCTTCCTTTCCTGTAGTGGTCCTCGTGAGAGCCAGTTTCATCGCTTGATGGTTTTTCAGCACTTGATGGTTTTTGCGACTGCACTTGGAAGAAGCTTTCAAAGTTCTTGACATTTTCCGGATTGACTGACCTTCATGTCTTAAAGTAATGATGGACTGTCATTTCTCTTTGCTTATTTGAGCTGTTCTTGCCATAATATGGACTTGGTCTTTTACCAAATAGGACTCTCTTCTGTATACCACCCCTACCTTGTAACAACACAACTGATTGGCTCAAATGCATTAAGAAGGAAAGAAATTCTGCAATTTAACTTTTAACAAGGCACATCTGTTAATTGAAATGCATTCCCGGTGACTACCTCATTAAGCTGGTTGAGAGAATGTCAAGCGTGTGCAAAGCTGTCATCAAGGCAAAGGGTGACTACTTTGAAGAATCTCAAATATAAAATATACTTTGATTTGTGTAACACTTTTTTGGTTACTACATGATTCCATATGTGTTATTTCATAGTTTTGATGTCTTCACTAGTATTCTACAATGTAGAAAATAGTAAAAATAAAGAAAAACCCTGGAATGAGTAGGTGTGTCCAAACTTTTGACTGGTCCTGTATGTGTCATAATGTTTACTGAACAAGCAGAGTCTTTTTCTTCCTGTTAGAACCAGTGTGGTTTTATGATAGAGGCCCCCACTGTTCTCCCCACCCCCAGGCATCCTTGCCCCAATCAAAGCAGTGTAGCCTGAAAAGCACATGATGTTGTGTTGGAGAAGAGGCACTCTAGCTTTGTCTGGTTGTTTGAATTAAAATTTCATATCAACCCAGTTCAGAGACCGTTCCAACTGGCCCCTTTTAAAAGCTGTAAGAGGAAAGACAATTCCACTGCAGTTGAAAGGAGCGGTGCCAAGGATCTCAAAAAAACGGCACCAGCCGTTATACAAACATCAACTGTGGATGAGGCTGAAGTGTAGGGCAACATTCTGTGACCCAAATACGCTCAGACCGAGCTTTGTGCACTAATATAATTGTTCTGAGTCTGAATATTTTCACCTTATCGAAATCAGTGGAGGCTGCTGAGGGGGGACGGTTTATAATAATGTCTGGAATGGAGCTAATGGAATGGCATCAAACACATGGAAACCGTGTGTTTGATGTATTTGATACCATTCCACCTATTCCGCTCCAGCCATTACCAGGAGCCCGTCCTTCCCAATTAAGATGCCATCAACCTCCTGTGATCAAAATAAAGACACAATTAAAAACTTGTTTAGTGCCTCTCTGTTCTCTCAAGTGTCATTCCCAATTCAGCGGCTCCTGTTCCCTGAATGTCCCTGACATGCTGCTCTTTCACCAGGCCCGGTCCCCTGACACAGAGATCCCCAGTGCGCAGATAGGAAATGACCCAGACCCACACAGACTGCAGGGCTCCCGAAGACGTGGATGTCGATTAAGGCAGCCCCCCGCACCTCTCTGATTCAGAAGGGTTGGGTTAAATGCGGAAGACACATTTCAGTTGAATACATTCAGTTGGACAACTGACTAGTTATCCCCCTTTCCCTTTCCCTTTCGTGAATAATGCATAGAGCTAATGCAGCTAGTTAGGCCTCCTATCTCCTCCAGCCTCCTCTGACAACACATGCACCCACAGAGGAGCGATGGAAGGAGGAGAGGAAATAGAGAAAGAGGGGGGTGCAGGAGGTGCAGAGGGGTGGACTGTGGAGAGTAAAAAGAGAGAAGGGGGAGCAGGGGGTAGAGAAAGGGGGAAAGAGAATTGGCCAAGGGGGAGAAAGAGAAAAGGACAGGATATTGGAGGGGGTTGTAGTGAGGGGGAAAGAGCGAGAGCATTTTTAAAGAGGGTGAAGAGGGCAGCAGCACAGGGGGCGGAGAGAGAGAGAGAGAGAGAGAGAGAGAGAGATGTAGACGTAGAGAGAAGTAGAAAGAGTTGAGAAAAGAACAGCTAGATGTAAGTGTTTTTGTGAGGAGAAAAAGCTGATCAGCACAGCATTTCTCTGCAAATACAGTACAAACATAGCCCAGCGGCAGGCATTGATGTATGGTCAATCGTTAAATAAATAATAAAACAAACCTACATTCATTATTGCACTACTCATCGCATGCTGTTCTTTCCCTGCAGCGTCATGGAAAACGGATGAAATGGACAAAATCAGGGGTGTTTTTTCCACTGGAGTAAATGTCTTGTAATAATGTGAGATCAGTACATAGACTTTACCCCACTTTAGAGCCAATGTCGGGATTTCCCTGTCTGTCTGTCTGTCTGTGGCTGGTAATAAGTCTGCCCCTAATCTGGCTCTGAATCAACAGTAATCGTGACTACTTTGTTTACAAATGTCTCCAAGCTGTCCACAAAATTCATCGGTACAGCTCGTAGCCTGTCTTTATGTCTGTGCTCTCTGTCTGGGCTGTCTGTCTGTCTGTCTGTCTGTCTGTCTGTCTGTCTGTCTGTCTGTCTGTCTGTCTGTCTGTCTGGGCTTTCTGGGCCTTCTTTCTATCTTTCTCTTTGTCTCTCACTATCTATCTGCTACTCTCCATCATGACTGTCTACAGAAGTCATTAGTACAGTTGCTTAAAGTCTGTCTTCCTCCTTGTCTCTCACGGTTTGTCACTTTCACCATCTTGACCGTCATTAGTATAGCTTGTAGAATGTCCAAGCTTTCTTTCCTTCCTTCACTCTCACTTTCGCTCTCTGTATCTCTCTCTACCACTCTCTCTCTTTGTCTCTCTCTCTCTCTCTGACACTTTCACCATCTTAGACTTTCCCTCTCTTAAAATCACTCTCCTCTCACTCTCAACCATGGAACAATCACTTTGGATGAGCTTTGCTGTTTGCTAAGCCACTCTGCATCTCTTGTCACACACTCTATAGCTCTTATCCTCCAGATTTGAATGAACAAACACACACACAGAGACACTACCTCTCTGTTTATCTTCCACCATCCTCTCTCTGTCTCCCTCTCTCTGAGAGGTAGTGTTAAAGGGGAGGCACTGATAGCTGGACAGGAAACAGAGTCTAGTTGAAATCCAATTAGGCATGCTAAGACAAGCCAGGCCGCGACCGGACCAACTGACAGTACAGTTCAGGAGAAATCTACAGTGGCTTGCGAAAGGATTCACCCCCCTTGGCATTTTTCCTATTTTGTTGCCTTACAACCTGGAATTAAAATAGATTTTGGGGGGGGTTGTGTCATTTGATTTACACAACATGCCTACCACCAGATGCTAAATATTTTTTCTTGTAAAACAAACAAGAAATAAGACAAAAAAAACAGAAAACTTGAGCGTGCAGAACTATTCACACCCCCCCCAAAAGTCAACACTTTGTAGAGCCACCTTTTGCAGCAATTACAGCTGCAAGTCGCTTGGTATGTGTCTGTAAGCTTGTCACATTTAGCCACTGGGATTTTCCCCCATTCTTCAAGGCAAAACTGCTCCAGCTCCTTCAAGTTGGATGGGTTCCGCTGATGTACAGTAATCTTTAAGTCATACCACAGATTCTCAATTGGATTGAGGTCTAGGCTTTGACTAGGCCATTCCAAGACATTTAAATGTTTCTTCTTAAACCACTTGAGTGTTGCTTTAGCAGTATGCTTCGGGTCATTGTCCTGCTGGAAGGTGAACCTCCGTCCCAGTCTCAAATCTCTTGGAGACTAAAAAAGGTTTCCATTTTTTACATTTTTAGTCATTTAGCAGACACTCTTATCCAGAGCAACTTACAGTAGAGTGGATACATATTTATTATATTCTTACATACTGGCCCCCTGTGGAAATCAAACCCACAACCCTGGCGTTGTAAGCACCATGCTCTACCAACTGAGCTACAGTTGGTAGCTCAGTTGGTCAAGAATTTCCCTGTATTTAGCGCCATCATTTCTTCAATTCTGACCAGTTTCCCAGTCCCTGCCAATGAAAAACATCCCAACAGCATGATGCTGCCACCACCATGCTTCACTGTGGGGATGGTATTCTCGGGGTGATGAGAGGTGTTGGTTTGCGCCAGACATAGCGTTTTCCTTGATGGCCAAAAAGCTCAATTTTAGTCTCATCTGACCAGAGTACCTTCTTCTATATGTTGGGGAAGTCTCCCACATGCCTTTTGGCGAACACCAATACGTGTTTGCTTATTTTCTTCTTTAAGCAATGGCTTTTTTTCTGGCCACTCTTCCGTAAAGCCCAGCTCTGTGGACTGTTCGGCTTAAAGTGGTCCTATAGAAAGATACTCCAATCTCCGCTGTGGAGCTTTGCAGCTCCTTCAGGGTTATCTTTCGTCTCTTTGTTGCCTCTCTGATTAATGCCCTCCTTGCCTGGTCCATGAGTTTTGGTGGGTGGCCCTCTTTTGGCAGGTTTGTTGTGGTGCCATATTCTTTCCATTTTTTAATAATGGATTTAATGGGGCTCCGTGTGATGTTCAAAGTTTTTGATATTTTCTTACAACCCAAGCCTGATCTGTACTTCACAACTTTTTCCCTGACCTGTTTGGAGAGCTCCTTGGTCTTCTTAGTGCTGCTTGCTTGGTGGTGCACCTTCCTTAGTGGTGTTGCAGACTCTGGGGCCTTTCTGAACAGGTGTATATATACTGAGATCATGTGACAGATCATGTGACACTTAGATTACACACAGGTGGACTTTATTTAAGTAATTATGTGACTTCTGAAGGTAATTGGTTGAACCAGATCTTATTTAGGGGCTTCATTGCAAAGGGGGTGAATACATATGCATGCACCACTTTTCTGTTTTTTATTTTTTATATTATTTTTCATTTAATTTCACCAATTTTGGACTATTTTGTGTATGCCCATTATACGAAATCCAAATAAAAATGATTTTAAATTACAGGTTGTAATGCAACAAAATAGGAAAAATGCCAAGGGGGTGAATACTTTTGCAAGGCACTGTTTCTTCAGAAACGCCTGACAACTCCTTCTGAGGGTCCCACATGTGGAGCACCTACACCAGGCCCTGTCCTATACTCCTGAGGGTCCCACAGGTAGTGCTGCACAACCAGGCCCTGTCCTATTCTCCTGATGGTCCCACAAGTGGAGCTCCTCCACCAGGCCCTTTCCCATTGACTGATATGATGGGGACTGACAGAAAGGCCTAATCGCATGGTCGGTGTTCTCAGCAGTAATGGATTTTTATATTATTATTATATTTATATATATTTTTTTTACCCAGTTTTCTCCCCAATTCTGTGGTATCCAATTGGTAGTTACAGTCTTGTCTCATCGCTGCAACTCCCGTACGGACTCGGGAGAGGCGAAGGTCGAGAGCCGTGCATCCACGAAACACAACCCAACCAAGCCGCACTGCTTCTTGACACAATGCCCACTTAACCCGGAAGCCAGCCGCACCAATGTGTCGGAGGAAACACCGTGCACCTGGTGACCGTGTCAGTGTGCACAGCGCCCGGCCTGCCACAGGAGTCGCTAGTGCACGTTGGGACAAGGACATCCCTGCCAGCCAAACCCTCCCCTAACCCGGACGACGCTGGGCCAATTGTTGCGCCGCCCCAGTCGCGGCCGGCTAAGTAATGGATTTAGCAATGAATTTGCAACAGACCACTGTCATTCATATTGTAGACATAAAGACGGAAGCAGGGAAACAACTCTTCTGTGTAGTTTCTGAACTGCATACATCTGCAACGGTACAACAATCTAGGCCTACATCAAGAGTCCTCTTCACCAAACCTCTTTTTGGAGAACAACAGACTTGAGTCAAAGCATGCCACCCACCTTAAATACAATAGATAATCCCTAAAAGTGGAGAAATCCCAATCCTTACAAACCTTGATTAACCTATCTAGCCTATCCTTAATCCTTAATCAGTTTTTATATGCGGGAGAGTAGTGGTATATGTTCCAATCCAAACCCATTCCCTGTGTGGCTGCATGTGGCCTCGGCCTATGACAACAAAACAGGTCTTTTTGCGGATCAACCAGTTGTCTGCTATTGACGTCTGAGGCCTAATTCTGCCTGACTGGGCTACCCCCCTCAGTAGGCCTGAGTCACCCGCCAGGTATAGCTGCACCCCATGAGGAGGAGCACAGCGGGAGACAGATCTGTTCAGGACCTCAGTCTGACACCGAGTTACACCAGACCAAACCAGACCAGAACAGGAGAGGGGCTGTGCAGAGTACAAAACAACACAAACCAACACAGAAAGCCAGACACTATATGGTTGTGTTATATAATATAATAATATGCATACAAAAAGTCATAGAACTGTGCAAACAACCAAATAAATCATATTACTGAATATAAAAAATATATATGAATGAATGAATGTAATATATGATGATGAATGTAATGGTGTACTCCTGTTGTCTATTCCCCAGGAGCGCTCCGTTGCATTATTGTTTGTTTGGTTGGCGATGTTCCCTCTTCCTCCGTTCCCTTCCAGACCTAATCAAATCTACCGTTCCGTCCTGCGTTCCCCCAGTCAGCTCATTCCATTAGCATTATTAAGACAGAACCCGCCCCTGCACCACTCATTTCATCTCCCCTTGCAACAGCAACCAGGGGGAGACTGAGGTCCCCAATGCACTATTAAATACTAGGCCACTGAAAGATGAATAGTCTGCTGTGTTCCAGTTATCTGGGGTTTTGATCGGGTCAGAGTCAGAGAGACGACTACCTGGGTACTTGGGGTCACTATCTGTCTGGGGAAGAAGATGAAAAGATTGGGACATTAGTAGGTGGATCGAAATCATACTCCAGTCCAAATCAACCCCTTGTCCTTAACCCGGCTTAAGCCCTTCCTGTATAAGGGTGTGATCTCAAAGAATGGTTTTAAACAATATGACAACAGCTGAGATGGAATTGTCTCCATATTGCTTACACCTATCCAATCCTTCACAAGTGCCAAGGGATAGGAACTAGGGGTTGATTTGGGATTGTGCAAATCTAGGATGAGTGACCTCTGCCTCTCCTATGTCTAGACCAGAACTTTTTACATGTTCATAGACCATGGTGCTGTTATGTCTGGAAGGGACTCTACAATTTAGAGTGGATTTTTCATGTACAGTATGTCCCAATGCTGGTCCATTGGCCATCCCATAGCCTCGTCTTCCAGGCCTCACTCATGTTGTTCTCCAGAGCCTGGCCAACCCATAGTCTGGTTGTTCTCCAGAGCCTGGGTTACGGCTTTCTAGGGAGTTTTTCCTAGCCACCGTGCTTCTACACCTGCATTGCTTGCTGTTTGGGGTTTAGGCTGGGTTTCTGATCAGAACATTGTGACATCAGCTGATGTAAGAAGGGCTTTATAAATACATTTGATTGATTGGTGGTGGTTCTCCAGAGCCTGGTGGTTCTCCAGAGCCTGGTTGTTCTCCAGAGCCTGGTGGTTCTCCAGAGCCTGGTTGTTCTCCAGAGCCTAGTGGTTCTCCAGAGCCTGATGGTTCTCCAGAGCCTGGTGGTTCTCCAGAGCCTGGTTGTTCTCCAGAGCCTAGTGGTTCTCCAGAGCCTGGTGGTTCTCCAGAGCCTGGTGGTTCTCCAGAGCCTGGTGGTTCTCCAGAGCCTAGTGGTTCTCCAGAGCCTGGTGGTTCTCCAGAGCCTGGTTGTTCTCCAGAGCCTGGTGGTTCTCCAGAGCCTGGTGGTTCTCCAGAGCCTGGTGGTTCTCCAGAGCCTAGTGGTTCTCCAGAGCCTGGTGGTTCTCCAGAGCCTGGTGGTTCTCCAGAGCCTAGTGGTTCTCCAGAGCCTGGTGGTTCTCCAGAGCCCGGTGGTTCTCCAGAGCCTGTGGAAATTCCTATTGGAACAGTAGGTATGAGTGAAGTGCTGGCTGCCAGAGGCTGCTGGCTGATTGGCTGTGAGTAGGCATTGATTTTCTTTAAACAACCACCCCTTCCATTCCTCTTCAGAAGAGCAAATTATCAAGAGAAAGCTCATTTAGGGTGCTAGCATTGCTAGCGTACTATATCTTTTTTATGCATATTTCGGAAATTGTTCTGATTTTATTTTTATATAATTTGGTTGAAATGATACAACCTCGCGTTCCTATTCAAATTGTTGGGGGGGCAAAAGGCCCAGCCATTAAATGGATTGGTGTTAGTGTAACCGATGTGAAATGGCTAGTTAGTTAGCGGTGGTGCGCGCTAATAGCATTTCAATCAGTGACGTCACTCGCTCTGAGACTTGAAGTAGGGTTTCCCCTTGCGTTGCAAGGGCCGCGGCTTTTGTGGCGCGATGGGTAACGATGCTTCGTGGGGTGTCAGTTGTTCATGTGTGCAAGGGTCCCTGGTTCGAGCCCGGGTTGGGGCGAAGAGAGGGACGGAACCTACACTGTTACATTAGGAGAAACAATTATTGATGACCCGACAGTCACTAGCTGCCAAAATGTGTCTGGGGCACAGCACAATATGGATCTACAGTAATGACTTAATGACCACCATTATTGATTGGACTGGTGATCGATTGGCTGACCAATTGGTTAGACCAATCTGTCTCCCCACCAGTAGGACCTGAGCCCTAGGACCATGATCCATGCTATGGGATCCTTGGGACGTCCCTACCCCATTATAGTTGTTAAGGTTAAGGTTAGGTAAGGGTTATGGTTAAGGTTAGGATCGAAATTAAGGTTAGGGTTTAGGGTAGGGATGTCCCAAGGATCCGGGGATTGCATTGACCATGCCTCAGGACTACCTAGCCTGACAACTCCAAGCTGTCTCTGTCCCCAGTCCACCCGGTCGTGCTGCCGATCCAGTTCTGCTTCTCTGCCTGCGGCTATGGAACTAGCTTGTCCCGGACCTGCTGTTGGCCTGACGACTCCTGTCTGTTGGTTATGAAAACTGTTTCACCGGACACGCTGCTTTGTTCCAAATCTGCTGTTTTCAACTCTTTCTCTCTCTCTCTCTCCTCTCTCGCTCTTTCTATCGCTCTCTCTCTCTCTCTCTCTCTCTGAACCTCTTGCAAGAAAGTATTTTCACTGTACTAGCCACCGTGCTTCTACATCTGCATTGCTTGCTGTTTGGAGTTTTAGGCTGGGTTTCTGTATAGCACTTTGTGACATTGGCTGATGTGAAATGGGCGATATAAAATGCATGTGATTGATTGACCAGCACACAACTCAAACTGCCCTAGAGACAACAAGGGGCAAAATGAAATGACACCCTATTCCCCACATAGTGCACTGCGTTTGACCCCTAGCCCATATGGCTTGGGTAAAAAGTTGTGTGCTATGTAGGGAATAGGCTGTAATTTTAGATGTGGAGGCTCCAGGGTAAGAGAGAGCAGTAAGAACACTCAGTAAGGCAGGCAGGCAGGCAGGCAGGCAGACAGACAGACAGACAGACAGACAGGCAGACAGACAGACAGACAGACAGACAGACAGACAGACAGACAGACAGACAGACAGACAGACAGACAGACAGACAGACAGACAGACAGACAGACAGACAGACAGACAGACAGACGGAGGGAGGCAGTTGAGCAGAGGCAGGCAGGCATGCAAGTAAGAAGATAGATAGGCAGGCACGCAGTTAGGCAGGTAGACAGGCAAGAAGGGAGTCAGTTAGGCAGGCAATTAGGCAGATAGACAGGCAGGCAAGTAGGCAGATAGACAGGCAGGCAGGCCATTTGGTGGACAGGCAGTTAGGCATGGAGACAGGCAGGCAGGCAGGAAGGGACACAGCTAGTCTTTCCTGATGTGCAAGTCCTGCCATTCCTCTTGCATTTCTCTGGTGGTTGGGTGAACTCAGAGCAACAGCGCTGGTGGCTGGATGAACTCAGGGCAACAGCTCTGGTGGCTGGGTGAACTCAGGGCAACAGCTCTGGTGGCTGGGTGAACTCAGGGCAACAGCTCTGGTGGCTGGGTGAACTCAGGGCAACAGCTCTGGTGGCTGGGTGAACTCAGGGCAACAGCTCTGGTGGCTGGGTGAACTCAGAGCAACAGCTCTGGTGGCTGGGTGAACTCAGAGCAACAGCTCTGGTGGCTGGGTGAACTCAGGGCAACAGCTCTGGTGGCTGGGTGAACTCAGGGCAACAGCTCTGGTGGCTGGGTGAACTCAGGGCAACAGCTCTGGTGGCTGGGTGAACTCAGGGCAACAGCTCTGGTGGCTGGGTGAACTCAGGGCAACAGCTCTGGTGGCTGGGTGAAGTCAGGGCAACAGCTCTGGTGGCTGGGTGAACTCAGAGCAACAGCTCTGGTGGCTGGGTGAACTCAGGGCAACAGCTCTGGTGGCTGGGTGAACTCAGGGCAACAGCTCTGGTGGCTGGGTGAACTCAGGGCAACAGCTCTGGTGGCTGGGTGAACTCAGGGCAACAGCTCTGGTGGCTGGATGAACTCAGAGCAACAGCTCTGGTGGCTGGGTGAACTCAGGGCAACAGCTCTGGTGGCTGGGTGAACTCAGGGCAACAGCTCTGGTGGCTGGGTGAACTCAGGGCAACAGCTCTGGTGGCTGGGTGAACTCAGAGCAACAGCGCTGTTGGCTGGGTGAACTCAGGGCAACAGCTCTGGTGGCTGGGTGAACTCAGAGCAACAGCTCTGGTGGCTGGGTGAACTCAGGGCAACAGCTCTGGTGGCTGGGTGAACTCAGGGCAACAGCTCTGGTGGCTGGGTGAACTCAGGGCAACAGCTCTGGTGGCTGGGTGAACTCAGGGCAACAGCTCTGGTGGCTGGGTGAACTCAGGGCAGCAGCTCTGGTAGCTGGGTGAACTCAGGGCAACAGCTCCATCACATGTTCTACCATACATCCCTAAGTCATCATGTACACCGCCTGCAGCACTGGCATAGCAGTACAGGCAAAACACACACACACACACACACTTATGCTCATACAACCAAGTGTGCACACTCACAATGTGGGGCAGGTGCTCAAAAAGTTACATGAGAGAAAAGAGACTAAAAATAAAATAAAATGTAATTAATTGGAAATAAAAATGCCACCATTCAAAAGGGCACTTTTTTCATAGGAGGGCAAAGGGACAGGTGCTCCAGCACCCCTAAAGCTCTATCTGGGCACGTGCCTGCAAACACATACACACAGATGGTGTCGCATGCGCACAATCACACACACAATCACACACACTGAGGAGTCACGCCCATATGGCAGCACAAGACCAGACCGACAACCGTCCATGTGTGAGATAATGTGGGCTATGTTTGTCGGTGTGTGGGAGTGTAGGAACGCGGTAGTCCTACATATTTATATGTGAACATAGTAAGTGATCATTTTCTGTGACATTAAATACATACTCTCATGGGCAGCATGTGCAGTTTAGGTACAGCACATGTCTGGCCTAAATACAATCATAATCAGTGGTCATATTAAATCATGTCATGAATTAAATAAAGGACCGAGAAAGGCTAAATGCATTGTTTCGGTCTGGTTGTGTTGCGATCTTCTTGCTTGTCACCGCATCGAAAACAGAATGAACGTCGCATTTTCACAAACCTAAAGAGACGCGCATGAGGAATAAGGCTGTTTCTGTCTCTCTTAACACCTCGTCGACGCCCATTGATAACAACAAGACATTGGCCATTTACTATAAAGGCGTTTTACACCACCACTAGAGACACCTGTCATCAGCGCTGGATCTACTACTCTCATTCAATTTCTACTATCGCCATTTGCATTAAGTGACAGAAATGTCATGTTGCACAGAATTCCATTGGCTGCGTATTATCCATGCAAAATGCATGTGTTGAGTATCCTAGATGGATGAGGATAGGTATGAACGAATGCCTAAATAACTACGACCATAGCCACAAATGCATGGGGTAACAGTGGGCTGCTCAGCATGCAATAAAACGAAACACAGAATAGAATGACAATAGCCCATCGCGCAATAGTTGTCCCCCTAATTCATATGCAATTTTCTCTACATCGATATAAAATATTTAAATGTGTTATACCTCAGATATATCTGTGTATAATGCTGTGTTCATATTTCATAGTTCACCCTCCAGGATCAACACTAACCCGAGATATAATCGGTGACAGCAGTCCTGCCAGATTAGCCCGTAAACAAAGAAAAAAAAGGTCAGTCTTTTGTACGATAGTCCTAATCCGATTAAGATCTCTCTACTCATCTCCGAAACAGGGGCACGTGGACCCGCATGAGGTCCAAATCCTTCAAATAGAATCAATATTTTGTTTCTATGTGAAAAATATCGCAACAGATTCTTGCAATCAATGCAAGGTGCACGCAGAAACATATACCCACCGGCTCCTCCAGCATCCGTCCACAGACAGTTTTACAATATAGAGGAGAATAAAATCACGAAAAAACTAACTCACCTCGTGTTCTAAAGAAAAAGACAGACCGGGGTTGTGGATCGGGAGGGTCAAATTAAGTGATTGAAGAGAGAGAGCAGACAGAATAGTTTGTCAGAATCGGTAGAATCCGTGTCCGGACGGTGTGGCGCGTGGGGGTTTAGGCTGGATGCTGTCATCGTATTGGGATTGCTCTCGACTGCTTAATCCCCGGCCCTGAGCTCAGAAATAACCCATCCCCTCCCTCCCTTCGTCTTCTCCTCCCTTTATTTTCTCAGCCTCTCCTTCACATTCATCATTGTTCGCTCCCTCTCGGTCTGTCTTGAAGACCCCCTCACAACGCCAGTTTGATTGAAAGCGAGGGAGATCATGATTAACATTAAAACATTCAATAAATATGATATTACTGTATTAATATAAGTGTGTGTGTGGGGGGGGGGGGGGGGGGGGACAAGTTAGAATTACAGTATATTGTAGCCTAATAAGCAATAATATAAAACAAACATAAAATATAATATTTTATTTTTATTGTTATTCATCTCTAAATATATATTTTAAACAGACTTATACTGGAAAAATTGGAAAATCTTGAGTTGGTAGAAATTCCTCATAAATACATTTGTGTAGTTTTGCCCTTCGCCTATCGTAGAGTTTGTACCTCTACGGCCATTGCATTTACAGTAATTCTTCAAGCGTAATTTCCGGTTTAAACAGTCACATTTCCGCCATCAAGCACGCCGGTACTGAGAATCAAACCAAAGAGCAAGCATAACACCAATTTGTAGGGAAATTGCAGCCATAAAATCACAACCAGCGCAGGGGTTGGGTGTAAAACCTTCACAGACCACGCCGAGATGTTCAAACTCGAGGGGTTAGGGCCGAAAATGGACCCAGAGGAGATGAAGAAAAAGATGCGACAGGACGTCATCTCGTCCGTGCGCAATTTCTTAATCTATATTGCGCTTCTCAGAGCCAGTAAGTATCGGCCTTCACATTCTTCTCGGTTTGCACATTATCTCACAATATATTGTGTAATGCATGTGTCACTCAACTGGTCAGTACTCAGACCAGAGAATGTACACAGATCATCCAGCAGGTAGTGACCCCCAAAAATGGCTCTTTTGAAAGAGAGCCAACTATGCATGAAAATTTATGGCCATTAGATAGCATCCCCGGAGTCTTCAATAGCACTTTTGACTGTAAACAATGTCTCAATCAAAAGTTAACATTTCTGTATAATTTACTCTGCCTCCACAGCTCCATATATTCTGAAGAAGTTGGACAGCATTTGAGACCATCTACCTCTCCAGTATTCCCACACTCCATTTACTGCATCAAGCACAATGGACATAACGATGACAGGGGAACAAAGGGACGAGTGGCGAGCGAAACACCATCATATGGATCCTATATGGACAACTTATTTATAGGCTTCAATGAAGACAGTGCGTTGTGTCCCACATAGCACTTGAACACTAAGTAGTTGTCAGTTGTAGTTTTCAAGATGTCCTCTGTTTTTGTTTACAGTTAGTGCTCAGTAACAGAAAAACATCTGATTGCATTTTGGTTTTGAGTGATACTGTACCTCCATTTGCAATGGTCCCTATCAATAAATGAGAGTGTCGTAATTGAACTTTTGAATTTTGTTGGTCATGTGAATCACCTGCAATAAAGGGAAGACATGTTTAAATATATATGGATGTTCATATCATCAGGTGTACCTAAATGTCTCCTGAAAAAGCAATGTCCAAACTGGCAAAAAAAACCTTAAGAACTATAATTTATGGGTTTTGATTTGAAGATATTCAGTGGATCCTAAGGTATACACTATTCTGCAAAAGGGTGGTAGAGGGTATTATGTCAAATTTTCAACACACAGATCATTACTTGCCCCCTGGACTCCACAGCATCATAAAGATACACAGTATATATACTGAACACAAATACAAACGCAACATGTAAAGAAGTGTTGGTCCCATTTTCCATGAGCTGAAATAAAAGATCTCAAGATATTTTCCATACACACAAAAAGCTTATTTCTCACATTTTGTGCGCAAATTGTTTACATCCCTGTAGGGTGAGCATTTCTCCTTTGCCAAGACAATCCATCCACCTGAAAGGTGTGGCATATCAAGAAGCTGATTATACAGCATGATCATTACACAGGTGCACCTTGTGCTGGGAATAATAAAAGGCCACTCCAAAATGTGCAGCTTTGTCACACAACACAATGCCACAGATGTCTCAAGTTTTGAGGGAGTGTGCAATTGGCATGCTGAATGCAGAAATGTCCAACCGAGCTGTTGCCAGAGAATTGAATGTTCATTTCTCTACCATAAGCCTGTGTGGCTCAGTTGGTAGGGCATGGTGTTTGCAGGGTTGTGGGTTTGATTCCCATGGGGGACCAGTACTGAAAAAAATGTATGAAATGTATGCATTCACTACTGTAAGTCGCTCTGGATAAGAGCGTCTGCTAAATGACTAAAATGTAAATGTAATAAGCCGCCTCCAACGTCCTTTTATTGAATTTGGCACTACATGCAACCGGCCTCACAACCGCAGACCACGCCAGCCCAGGACCGCCACATCCAGCTTCTTCACCTGCGGGATCGTCTGAGGAGGGAGAGGGAGGGGGTGCTGAGGAGTATCTCTGTCTGTAATGAAGACCTTTTATGGGAAAAACTCATTCTGATTGGCTGGGCCTGGCTCCCAAGTGGGTTGAAATCCATAGATTAGGGTCTAATTTATTTATTTAAATGGACTGATTTCCTTCTATGAAGTGTAACTTAGTAAAATCATTGAAATTGTTACATGTTTATATTGTTGTTCAGTATAGTGCGGAAGTAAAGCAGTCGCCCATTACCTGAATGTCCCACAATGGGGGCGCTCTTGTCCTGGTTTTGAGGAGTACATCAGCATTCTGATCTTAAAGCTGACGATTTCAAATGCTTTTTTTTCTTTATTCAGATAATGTTGCAAAATATTGTCTGATATACTAATAATGGTTGACGGTTGGGATGCATATATGAATGAAGAGTGTGGATAGGGTTAAAGTTAGTGTTATGTTTTAAGGGTAACTCTCAACCACAATTTCACCCTTTGCCCAATCCCTTAAAAATAAAAATGCATTCAAATGAGAAGTTGTGGGTTACTCATAAATATTCATTTTTGGGGGTGGGTAAACGTAGTTGTACCTGATCCCAACACTTTCTCACTAAAGTTTACCATAAATCCACCGCCACGCTCTGATAATAAAATGATGTGCATAATGAGCAAATACGGCTCTGGACAGTTAGGTTAGTTTACAGTGGTAAGGTGCCGAGTTCCTGACATCAAATGCCACTTGCGGGGTGCAAATTCGAATCCCCCACGGGAATCTCACATTATTGCGGTATTGTGATTGGAAGAAAAGTGCAATCATCACCTTGAAAATAAAGATTAGGTGCTCAATTCGGTCCGCATTGCAGTGTTTTACGCAGTAGCTCTTTTTCCAATGGTCAAATGAACTCACAGATTGGTCTTGAGTTCTGTATAAAAACCCACAATTACTACCAGGGTGACTCTTCTCACAGGTATGCTTTCACTTTTCAGAATTAGAAGTGTTTAGGCACAGGATGAATTTTGTATATAAAGGAGAGAAAATAATAATATGTATCCAATGTGGGATTAGAATTCACAACCATTGGACTATGAGCCAACTGTTTTAGAGGACTGCGCCACCAATCAGTCATAACCAGTGGAAAAAATACGAGTTCAAATCACCATTATTGTCACTGTTGTTGCGATGGATGTAGCTACGAATGCATAATCCCCATAGCCAACATGTTTTTTTCTTCGTAAAACATAGAGGTGTATGAAACAGTAAGCAAAAACGTTGAATTTGGTCATGAGGAAATGTGCCTTAACTGCCTTTAATGTGTAATGTCAGTAGTCTAGTCACGGAAGCAGCGTGCGAAATACAGTATATTGGCACGTTCCTTTACCAAGACCATGGCAAAGTAAGGCGCACTGTCACCTGCTTTCAGTGGTTGACTTGGACTGAAATAGGTACTGGTATTAATTTTGGTTGCGGTACTGTTTACATTTATGTGCAGTAGAAAACAAATGCCACAGCAGTATAAAATGTACGGTGCTGGTACTCAGCTCTGGTGAACTCCTGGCAAAGTCAAGCACTGCCTGCTTTTATAGTAAACCTTAATGTGGTACCGTGCAGCTCACAGATACCCTCCAGATCTAGAAGGGTATGTATTTCATACCGAACCACTCCCTTGAGTTGACGTAGAGGTACCTGTACGTCACGATTTCAATTGTAGAGTTGAACCACTAGGGGCAAAAACAGCTAGATTTACTACTAAAAGACCAAAATATATCACTTTTGCAACGAACTGTCAAAATGAAGACCATAATTGACGTGTTTCACTATAACTAAGCCTTAAACATATTTTTTTTTATTATAAAAAAAATGTCTTCATGAAAGTTAGTCTTTAAAGTCACATTTTAAGAAGATACATTTTGAGATGGGCGGGGTTTATGACTTGTGGCTGTGGTAACTAGTGACGACCGATGAGACCCCGCGTTCTTCCGTGTTTTTGTTAAGATTAGATGTTTGGGCCCGCCTCCTCCCAGTTTACTGTGACCATATACATCTTCTGCAGACTATAGACTATTTTCAGGTAAAGTAAGCCAAATATTGTATTATTTTTTTTGTTGCGTTGATCGCTTTGTTACAATTTGAGAAGCTCGCTAGTTAGTGAATGTAGCTAACTGAGCCATTTTAATTCATTCAGCGAATGATACAAACGTAAAAGGAGGGCGGTACTGAGCGAGGTAGTTCTTCTGGTCTATATTTCAGGCACGAGCATGGGGACACTGCAAGATGATATGCCGGTTTTATTCCGTTGTTCATACAATTAGTACTAATATTTTCAAGGACAAATGTGATCTACAGTGTCAGACCTTTATACCAGTCAAATTAGTCCATAGACATTACATTGCATTATAGTTTTTTGTTACTAGCATTGAATCTATTGTATGGAAACTGTCCTGGGTGTAGTGCATTGAATGAAAATAAAAAAAATTGTCAGCTTGATCACTCAGTTTGACTATTCCTCATGTTCATCCTCAGGCAAAGATGGACTTCCCAGGTCACTTCGAGAACATCTTCCAGCAGCTGAACCACCAGCGTGTCAGTGGTCAGCTCTGTGACTGTGTGATCGTAGTGGGGGGCCAACACTTCAGGGCCCACCGCTCTGTCCTGGCAGCCTGCAGTACACACTTCAGGGCACTTCTTAATGCAGTGGAGGGGGAAGGTGGAGGAGCCAGTGTGATGGAGCTGGATCTAGAGGTAGTGACTCCTGAGGCTTTCTCTGCCCTGCTGGACATGATCTACACCTCCACTCTCACTCTGGGGGCCTCCAATGTAATGGATGTGCTCCTGGCTGCCTCCCACCTGCACCTCAACACTGTGGTCAAGGCCTGCAAGCACCACCTCACCTCCCGCAGCTTCCCCACATCGCCCCCGCGTGGTTGGAGTTCGCCAGTGCAGCAGCAGCGGTTCAGCCATGCAGTGGACCAGCAGCATCTGAGGCAGTCTCCATCCCAGGTAGCAGCCATGGCCGGGGTCAATTCCAGGCAGCAGAGATCTGTCCTGCTCCAGCAGCTGGGGCTCAGCCTGGTCACATCGGCCCTGGAAGGTAGCCTCGATGTTGGCGAGACTGAGTTGGATGCTAGCCAGGCTGGAGGCAGGGATGGAGGGGTTGGAGCAGATGGAAGCATGGAGCAACTGGCAGCTTTCTCTGGTCGGCGTCACCACAAACGCAAGAGCTCTTCTCCCCAAATGTTTCAGGAGGAGAGGCTGAACAGCAAGCAGAGTGGGTGCAGGCTGTCTGAGGGGAATCACGGGGAGGGCTACCCAAGGGTGTCCAGGAGTAATGGGGGTGAGGAGCTTCCCTCCCCTGACTCCCTAAAGACAGACGAGTGCCTCTGCCTGGAGAGGGGAAGTGCAGAGAAGCAGGAGGAGAAGTATGAAGGGACTTTACAAGAAGAGGTACAGCTGCCTAGCCAATCAGATAGTAACGTGGGAGGGAAACGGGATGATGGGGGAGAGGATCACACAGAGCGTTCTCTGGTGGATGGAGGGATCGTGTTTAAAGTGAAAGTGGGAGAAGAGGGAGAAGAGGAGGATCATAAGATGGATGTAGTTGTGAAGAGTGAGCAGGTGAACTCTTATCCAGACACACCAGGTGTGTCCAATTATCCTCCATTCCCATCCAGGGACACTGGTGATCATCAGGATGAGCCAGCAAATGATGAGAAAGACATACTCAGCCCGAAGGGAAATGACCCAAGCTCATCCAACCCCCAATCTAGCTCCAATCCTCAGACAGACACACACCCACTCCAAGACAACACGGATGGAGGAGATGGGTTGTCTGATAATGAGGGCCTAGACAGCAACCAAGACCTGGGCCTTTCCTGCATTCTCAACCCCAGGAGTCAGCTTGAGGCGTTAGGAGAGGACAGTCTCCTTAACACCACCATCAGTGAGGCTCAGGCAGAAAGCAATGAGGCTGTTAGGTCACTTCAAAACTCAGAGGCAACAAACGCCTCCTCTTCTTCCCTTATGTTCCCAGTAACCTCTGTCCCCTTCCAGCAGCTCATCAGTAGCGAGGGGCACAGTTTCAGTGATGGATTCATCCTCCAGTCCACCCAGACTCAGGATGTTCTGGGGGGCTTCTTGAGGGGCGTCAGGCCAGATGTAGGCACCTTGGGCAGCCTCAGTTTGAGCACGTCCCTCTCCCGATCATCCAGGGCTGAGATGACCGGAGTTGGGGGGAGCTTAGGGCTGCCAGCTTACCGTCGCATCGCCCCAAAAGTGAACCCCAACTCTGAGGGCCAGACAGATGGACAACCCCAGGATCCTTCCTCCTCCTCCGGTCCAGCAGGGGGGGATACTGCTCCTCGCACTGCCCTCACCAGAGCATCAGAGGACGTCCTTTCAAAGTGTAAGAAGGCCATGACGGAGCACAACGTCCTGGTAGTGGAGGGGGCAAGGAAATACGCCTGCCGGATCTGCTGTAAGACCTTCCTGAACCTGACTGACTGTAAGAAACACATCAGAGTCCACACAGGAGAAAAGCCCTACGCCTGCCTCAAGTGTGGCAAACGCTTCAGTCAGTCGTCCCATTTGTACAAACACTCTAAGACCACCTGTCTACGCTGGCAGAGCAGCCACCTGCCTGCCACGCTGCTCTGAGAGACAGGAAGATCAGGTGGAAACACTTGTGAAAAATAGCCGGTGCTACCAGTCAGAAAGCTCATTGACATTTTCCATTTCAAATTGTTCTGCCATATCAGGGTTATGTATGTCTGGTCATTGTTATAAATCTTGTTTAAGTAGACACTTTAATGTTGATGTGAAAACAAATGTTGACTGTGTGTTGATGATTTTAGAAAGCACGTACAGAATATACTGTAGTTTGTCTAGACGATGACTACATGAAATGTGATGTTATCATCATAGAACAGAGAGAATGGAACTCTTTAAAATAGCCTTTACAATGCATCACACACTACTTCTCAGTAGGATCACTATTGAAGAGTGATACAAATTAAACTACATTGGAACCAAACTGATCCCTGACTATCATTTAAATGATCTATTCTAACTTTATTCATTGTTCATTTACGCATGGATCTAGAATTCTTATGGGGGAAATAATATGTTCACACATTTCTACATACTGTTGTCATGACGTTGGCCTCTTTGAGTACAGGGAGGACAGTTGACCCCCTCCCCCCCTTTTGCACCATCCCCCAACCTACCTTCCCCCACCCAGTCCCTGTGTGAAGGAGTGGTAAAATTCCAGGAGAGTCTCTGGCCACATGGCCCATAGAGAGACACAGGAAATTCTTCCAACTCACAGAATTGGGGAGCCAAGCGACATTTGTGTTCTGGAGAAGATATGGAAGATTGGTGAAGAATCCAGCTACGAACTGGTCCGCTTGGTACAATTTTGTGATACTCAGAAGAGACAATATAGCCATATTACCATAAAACAGTTTATATAATAGCCTCAGCGATGAGACTTGCATCATAATGGTTGTATAAAATGTATTAATAAGGATAAAGCTATTTGTAATACATTGAGATGCTATGTACTGATGTTAATGTGATAGAATTGGATTTCTGTACCAAGCTTCACTCAGCCATCGGCACGCCCCCCAAGGGACACAGACAGGACCAGGCGTCATTTTACAAGCCTGTTCAAGGGTCACTATAAAACTATACCCTGAGCTACATTTCTCCAGACCAGGCCTCCACTCCATGGCCAATAGGTTTTACCATCCAATTCCTCTACTGAAAGTGAACTATACCACGTGGTTAACTTTTAGACTATTGATACCGACAGAATAAGAACAAGTCTTTGATATTAATTATTAGTCTGCAGCTAAGTAAATTATATCATTGAACGCGAATACCAACGAAACATCCATTCTATAACGACATTAATGAATGTCGCTTTGAAAGATCCATTCTAACCGAGAGAGAGACAAAACTCTCCATCAGAACGACTCTTCAACAAGGATCCCGACGACACACTGAGCGTAAATATATATTGATTGCAATTGTTCCCGAATGAGTGAGCGTTCAATTGTCAATTGTTAATATTAATGAACTCTGTGTACCTCCTCAGCTGACCGTTTATGACCCATTGTCTAACATACCAGCCATGCCTGTTAGCCATTAGGGCACATTACACCATACCAATCCTTTGTGACGATAATTACTGTTTGTATGTTTTCTGTTAATTACTTAGTGTAGTAAATAAATGATTTTAAGACAATTGATGTATGGATGATTTTAGTAAAGACTGGGTTCGTGCAAATACAACAATTTACGACGTTTGGAATGAGACTGGACGAGAGGTAAAATACACAATTTAAACCAGAAGATAATCGGCCTATACTATAATATAGGAAAGTTATATTAGGAAAATTATAACTTTGTAATCTGAATATTTTCCTTGGTGCCCCGATCTCCTAGTTAATTACAATTAAACGTTTAATCACGTGATAATAATTACAGGGAGTTAATTGATAAACATGTCTTCAGTTTAATGGTACCCCAAAGACACGACACTGTACAACATTTCTACTTTATTCAACAAAGCCAGAATGACAGACCATGTTAGAGGGAGTGATCAGCTGGTTTGAAACAATGATTACAGACGAGGCGTTTTACCATAGATTAGAGATAGTGTTTCTTAGAATTATGCACAAATAGACAACGGAGAGCCATATCTCAATATGTTAACAAACACAAAACTGTAATGAGAACAAGAGAAAACATTACAACTACTATTTTAATCAAGTATTTTGTACAATTCAACAAAGTGTTTCATAAGAACAAGGCCACTAATGAATTAAGTGTGTGCAGAGACATTGTAGTGCTTTTCTACATCTTTAAAAGGAAGCCATGGCTGACCCTTAGGAGTACTGTTAGTATACTAAGGCATGTTCTCAAAACGCTAATACTGTACACTTCCTCTTTCAAGTAACATTTTATAAGTTAGTCATTTCTTATAAAACAGTAAGAGCAAGAGGCAGAAGTTTACCTTCATGTTGGGAGAGCATGTTAAAGGAAACATTCACCCATTTTGAATGTTATACAGTTTTTGTCCATCTATTTGCCATTCAAGCAGGTATAAATACAGCCGAAAGGACGAATTTTACATCATATACAAAACTCATCATACCGGCTGTATTTCTATGACGCAAAAGATGTCATACCGGCTGTATTTCTATGATGCTAAACTCATCATACCGGCTGTATTTCTATGATGCTAAACTCGTCATACCGGCTGTATTTCCTGCGATGCAAAACATGGCATACTGGCTGTATTTCTGCATGTTTGAATTGGAGAATAGCTCAGATACACATGAAAACACATGAAAATCCCCGGGAATCGATAGAACATCGCTCAGAGATGCACAAAAATGATAAAACATTCAAAATGGGCGAATCTTTCCTTTAATAGAACTGCAATAATCTCAACAGATTCCTTCCTGGTCACTTACGGCTTTAACCTCCCCTGGTAATGACTACTGATTGATTTTTTTTGTTAACCATTCTAACAGGAGGACTGAGGCAGAATTGAGAAGTTGTAGAGCAGCACTAGAATTTGAGTTCGCTGGGCATGTCTATGCCCTGTAGGCCTGCCAGCAGGTTGTTTGCGGACAGCTCTGCCATGATGCCACGTGTGGAGTAGGTAGCACTGCCAATGTGGGGCAAGACCACTGCAGGTGGACAGAGGAGAGAAAGTATTAGCAGGGATGTGATCGGATTGCACAATATACACTGAACAAAAATATAAACAACATGTAAAGTGTTGGTCCCATGTTTCATGAGCTGAAATAAACATGTCCCAGAAATGTTCCATACGCACAAAAAACGTATTTCTCTTATTTATATGCCTGTTAGTGAGCATTTCTCCTTTTGCAAGATAATCCATCCACCTGAAAGGTGTGGCATATCAAGAAGCTGATTAAACAGCACGGTCATTTCACAGGTGCACCTTGTGCTGGTGACAATAAAAGGCCACTCTAAAATGTGCAGTTGTGTCACACAACACACTGCCACAGATGTGTCAAGTTTTGAGGGAGTGTGCAATTGGCATGCTGACTGCAGGAATGTCCAACTGAGCTGTTTCCAGATAATTGAATGTTCATTTTTTGCATCCGACGTTGTTTTAGAGCATTTGGCAGTACGTCCAACCGGCCTCTCACCCGCAGACCACGTGCATGGCATCATGTGGGCGAGCGGTTTGCTGATGTCAACGTTGTGAACAGAGTGCCCCGTGGTGGCAGTGGGGCTACAGTATGGGGAGGTATAAGCTACGGACAACGAACACAATTGCATTTTATCGATGGGAATTTGAATGCACAGAAATACCATGACTAGATCCTGAGGCCCATTGTGAGGCCCATTTTTTTTAAGGTATCTGTGACCAACAGATGCATATCTGTATTCCCAGTCATGTGAAACCCATAGATTAGGGACTAATGAATTGATTTCAATTGACTGAGTTCATTATATAAAACTGTAACTCAGTAAAATATTTGTAATTGTTACATGTTGCGCTTATATTTTTGTTCAGTATAAATCATCTCTGGGGAAAAGCAACTGGTTCATTTCAATGAGCAGGCGTAAAAAAAACCAGTATTCTTTATTCCCCTGGAAAGACCACAACAATGATTAGAGACGAATCATAGACAATAAAACAGAGTAAACTAGCTTCCATCCCTGTCTCCATATACTCACCACAGTTGTTGAGGGTGAGGAGGGGGTGGTCAGTGGGGAGTGGTTCTGGGGTTGTGACGTCCAGCCCAGCACAAGCTATCTGACCACTGGACAGAGCCTGGTACAGATCCTCCTGATTCACCACTGCACCCCTATAACACACACACACACACACACACACACACACACACAGCTCTATTTTTACAACTTTGAATGATTGTAACAGTGCTTATTTCCAAACGCAGTCAGTGTAGTTTGTTTTGCACTGCTCTACGTGTTTAATGGAGTACCTGCTGGTGTTGATGAAGACAGCAGTGTTCTTCATCTTGCTGAAGAAGTCCTTGTTACACAGGCCCTGGGTCTCTGGTGTGAGGGCGCAGGACACCACGACAAAATCACTCTCAGACACCAGCGTGTCCAAGGGCACTGCAACAGAGAGGAGGAGAGAGGGTGAAGAAACAGCCAAATAAACACCTCATCTGATTCTCACCCTCTCTCTTATACTTTCCTGTTTTCCCTAGCCCCTCCAACCCCGCTCACCGTATTCTCCCTCCACCTCAGCAGCATAGGATTTGGCAGTTCTTCCAGAGTACAGGAGCCTCTTCACTCCAAACGGTTTCAGCCTCCTGGCAATGGCCATACCTGAGCGAAAACAGCATTGACTCCAGACAATCAATCAATTATTAAGACATTTTGTCCAGCCCTTTCAGCTACAGTATGGATGGTATGGACCTCAGGCCTAAAGGCAGGAGACAGAATCCAGTATCAATCAATCACCATCACTCTACCTATGCGTCCCAGTCCGATGACACCAACAGTGCTGCCTGACAGACCATAACCACACAACCACAGAGGTTTCCAGGTGCTCCAGCCTCCACTGAGAGAGAGAGAGAGAGAGAGAGAGAGTTAAAAAGTGGGAACTGAGGACACATTCTGTTTTGCTCATATAAAAATTTGGTTCGGCAACACATCCCTAAAGTATCAATGTACAACATGTCAAGAGTGATCATCTGAAACTGAAGTCTCATGTAGTAAAATGTATCTGTGTTTTTATTGGTCACTGACTTCTTAACCTCCACCACGCCCTCTGGTAGCCGCCGAGCTGTAGCCAGGAGCAGGGCGACGGTCAGCTCCGCTGTGGCATCAGTCAGGACGTCTGGAGTGTAGCCCACACGCACCCCTCTGCACAGAACATGGAGACCAGGGCACAATGAGAGTTTCTGACTTAGATGTGAGGAAGGTATTTGTTCGTACATTCATTGATGGAATTGGGCCGGAGCCGTCTGGAGCACCGTACCGGCATCTCAAATTTATCCGGAAGTGCTTACCGGCTCCTCTATAAAACAAAGTGGCTAATCAGCGGCCCAGGTTCACACACAGTCAGAAAAAGATTGATCAAAGTGGAGTGAAGGCGGGGTGAATGCGGGATCTGCATTGAATAGCAATTGAGAGTGGGCATCCATATCCTGATTCCGCTTTGTTCAAGATTATATTCCGCTAGTCTGTGAATCCGGTGTATGCGTGGCAGTAGACTGTTCCAGTTTGAGAATGTGCCAGCCTGAATGAGTAGGATGTGATGTTCCAAGTTGTCAATTTAGGTTTCTTAAGGTCATGAAAATCCTGGAAAAGTCATTTCATTTTAATATTGTGATTTCCTTTTAAAATATATTATCAATCACTTAAAAAAAAAATCGACATATCAGCCATGATCAGAATTAGGCCTTGCCTTCAGCACGTCTCTCTGTGTGTGCTGTGCATTATCTGCATGTGTGCCAGTGTGAGTGGGCCATTTGCCCGAGGAGAGAGAGAGACATTTCAGCAGCAGGTAGCCTATAAAATAATGATAGACTAACTATATATAGCCAATTCAAAACATAACTAGCCATACTAGAAGCTATCTCGCTAGTTAACTATTTAGCTTTATGCCTAAGAATTAAAGTCGTTGACTCATTGTTGCCTTTTCACCGGCACTGTTGAGAAATAAATCTGACACCATCATTTGAAAGCTGTGATTCCCCTCTATTAAACAGTAGGCTAGACATGTAATTCCGACAACGCAAAAAAATATTCGAAGAATAACCTAATTGACAAATAACTTTGATGCAGTGCATAGATCTCCCCTGAAGCATGAATATTATAGATAAACATGTCTTAGTGAGCTACCTTGCTTTGAAGTAGCCTACCTTATCCGTTTTATCCCTGATTCATGGAATGAATGAGAGAATAATTGAATAAAAACATAAAAAGTGTTTGGTTGTAATGTTGCAGTATTTTATAATCGAGGGTGGCCAACAGCTACTGGCTGTGAAGGTTTTTGTTCCGAGCCCTGCTCCAAATTGTAGCCGAAACATCAGCTGCTCAACAGGAACTTGATAAGGAGACTTGGGTGTGTTTCAGGGCAGGATCAAAATCCTGCACACCCTGTAGCTCTCCAGATGGAGGGTTGACCATGTGCATTTTATACAGTAGCCTAACAGTGCAGTTATTCTACTCTGTATGGGGTTAAGTGCCTTCTAGCCTAACAGTGCAGTTATTCTACTCTGTACGGGGTTAAGTGCCTTGATGAAGGGCACAACGGCAGGAGATACAGTGGCAAGAAAAGTATGTGAACCATTTGGAATTACCTGGATTTCTGCATAAATTTGACATAAAATTTGACCTGATCTTCATCTAAATCACAAGAATAGACAAACACAGTGTGCTTAAACTAATAACACACAAATTGTATTTTTCTTGTCTATATTGAATACAATATTTAAACATTCACAGTGTAAGTTGGAAAAAGTATGTGAACCCCTAGGCTAATGACAGAGGCTCCAAATGCTAATTGGAGTCATGAGTCAGATTACCTGGAGTACAATCATTGAGACAAGGTTGGAGATGTTGTTAGAGCTGCCCTGCCCTATAAAAACACTCACAAAATGTGATTTTGCTATTCACAAGAAGCATTGCCTGATGTGAACCATGCCTCGAACAAAAGAGATCTCAGAAGACCTAATATTAAGAATTGTTAACTTGCATAAAGCTGGAAAGGTTTACAAAAGTATCTCTAAAAGCCTTGATGTTCATTAGTCCACGGTAAGACAAATTGTCTATAAATGGAGAAAGTTCAGCACTGTTGCTACTCTCCCTAGGAGTGGCCGTCCTGCAAAGATGACTGCAAGAGCACAGCGCAGAATGCTCAATGAGGTTAAGAAGAATCCTAGAGTGTCAGCTAAAGACTTACAGAAATCTCTGGTAGATGCTAACATCTTTGTTGACGAGTCTATGATACATAAAACACTAAAGAAGACTGGTGTTCATGGAGGACACCACGGAAGAAGACACTGCTGTCCAAAAAAACATTGCTGCACATCTGAAGTTAGCAAAAGAGCACCTGGATGTTCCACAGCACTACTGGCAAAATATTCTGTGGACAGATGTAACTAAAGTCGTGGTGTTTGGAAGAAACACACAACACGATGGGTGGAGGAAAATAAGGCACAGCACACCAACATCAAAACCTCATCTCAACTGTAAAGTTTGGTGGGAGCATCGTGGTATGGGGCTGCTTTGCTGCCTCAGGGCCTGGACAGCTTGCTATCGTCGACAGAAAAATTAATTCCCAATTATACCAAGACATTTAGCAGGAGAATGTTAGGTTATCTGTCCGCTAATAGAAGCTCAACAGAAGTTAGGTAATGCAACAGGACAACAACCCATTAGACAGATGTAAATCAACAACAGAATGGCTTGAACAGAAGAAAATACGCCTTCTGGAGTGGCCCAGTCAGTCCTGGCCTCAACCCGATTGAGATGCTGTGGCATGACCTCAAGAGAGCGATTCACACAAGACATCCCAAGAATATTGCTGAACTGAAACAGTTTTGTAAAGTGGAATGGTCCAAAATTCCTCCTGACCGTTGTGCAGGTCTGATCCGCAACTACAGAAAACAGTTGTTTGAGGTTATTGCTGCCAAAGAAGGGTCAACCTGTTATTAAATCCAAGGGTTCACACACTTTTCCCACCCTGCACTGTGAATGTTTACACGGTGTGTTCAATAAAGACATGAAAATATATAATTGTTTGTGTGTTATTAGTTTAAGCAGACGTTCGTATATATTGTTGTGACTTAGATGATCAGATAAAATGTTATGACAAATTTATGCAGAAATCCAGGTAATTCTAAAGGGTTCACATACTTTTTCTTCCCATAGTCTTACCGTTTCTTGATCTCATCCATGGCCATGTGGTCAAATCCAACAGACAAGGTACTTATAACCTTCAGGTTTGGACCTGAACACAAATCGATAGCTACGTGTTAGGAGAAGACCGAATGGGAACTATCATACAACACATTTACTGTATAATACATACCTAACAGCCTCAAATTACAGATAAATATACATTTACTTACTTGCTTACTTATGTAGGCATATGTATGCTGCAATTCAGCTTTTAGCTGCAAATGTGTACAATTCAAAATAAACCTTAAATATACAGTACCAGTCAAAAGTTAACACACCTACTCATTCAAGGGTTTTTCTTTATTTTTACTATTTTCTACATTGTAGAATAATAGTGAAGACATCAAAACTATGAAATAACACATGGAATTATGTAGTAACCAAAAATGTGTTAAACAAATTCAAATATGTTTTATATTTGAGATTCTTCAAAAGTAGCCACCCTTTGCCTTGATGACAGCTTTGGACACTCTAGGGATTCTCTCAACCAGCTTCACCTGGAATGCTTTTCCAACAGTCTTGAAGGAATTCCCACATATGCTGAGCACTTGTTGGCTGCTTTTCCTCAACTCTGCAGTCCAACTCATCCCAAACCATCTCAATTGGGTTGAGGTCAGGTGATTGTGGGGGCCAGGTCATCTGATGCAGCACTCCTTCTTGGTCAAATAGCCCTTACACAGCCTGGAGGTGTTGGGTCATTGTCCTGTTGAAAAACAAATGATAGTCCCATCAGTGTCACCAGCAAAGCACCTCCACACCATCACACCTCCTCCTCCATGCTTCCTGGTGGGAACCACACATGCAGAGATCATCCGTTCACCTACTCTGCGTCTCAAAGACAATGGCGGTTGGAACCAAAAATCGCAAATTTAAACTCATCGGACAAAGAGACAGATTTCCACCGGTCTGATGTCCATTTCTCGTGTTTCTTGGCCCAAGCAAGACTCTTCTTATTATTGGTGTCCTTTAGTAGTGGTTTCTTTGCAGCAATTTGACCATGAAGGCCTGATTCACGCAGTCTCCTCTGAACAGTTGATGTTGAGATGCGTCTGTTACCTGAACGCTGTGAAGCATTTATTTGGGCTGCAATCTGAGGTGCAGTTAACTCTAATGAACTTATCCTCTACAGCAGAGGTAACTCTGGGTCTTCCTTTCCTGTGACGATTCTCATGAGGTAGGGCTATCTTCTGTATACCACCCCTACCTTATCACAACACAACTGATTGGCTCAAACGCATTAAGAAGTAAAGAAATTCCACAAATTAACAAGGCACACCTGTTAATTGAAATGCATTCCAGGTGACAACCTCAAATCAAATTTTATTAGTCACATGCACCGAATACAACCGGTGTAGACCTGATAATGAAATGATTACTTACGAGTCCCTAACCAATAATGCAGTTAAAAAAAATATGGATAAGAATAAGAAATAAAAGTAACAAGTAATTAAAGAGCAGCAGTAAAATAACAATAGTGAGACTATATACAGGGGGGTACCGGTACAGAGTCAATGTGCGGAGGTACCGGTTAGTTGAGGTAATATGTACATGTAGGTAGAGTTATTAAAGTGACTATGCATAGATGATAACAACAGAGAGTAGCAGCGTTATAAAAGAGGGGGAGGGAGGAGGTGGGGCAATGCAAATAGTCTGGGTAGCCATTTAATTAGATGTTCAGGAGTCTTATGGCTTGGGGTTAGAAGCTGTTTAGAAGCCTCTTGGACCGAGACTTGGCTCTCCGGTACCGCTTGCCGTGCGGTAGCAGAGAGAACAGTCTATGACTAAGGTGGCTGGAGTCTTTGACAGTTTTTAGGGCCTTCCTCTGACACCGCCTGGTATAGACGTCCTGGATGGCAGAAAGCTTGGCCCCAGTGATGTACCGGGCCGTTCGCACTACCCTCTGTAGTGCCTTGCAGTCGGAAGCCGAGCAGTTGCCATGCCAGGCGGTGACGCAAACAGTCAGGATGCTCTCGATGGTGCAGCTGTAGAACCTTTTGAGGATCTGAGGACCCATGGCACATCTTTTCAGTCTCCTGAAGGGGAATAGGTTTTGTCGTGCCCTCTTCGACTGTCTTGGTGTGCTTGGACCATGTTAGTTTGTTGGTAATGTCGACACCAAGGAACTTGAAGCTCTCAACCTGCTCCACTGCATCCCCGTCGATGAGAGTGGGGGCGTGCTCGGTCCTCTTTTCCTGTCCACAATCATCTCCTTAGTCTTGATCACGTTGAGGGAGAGGTTGTTGTCCTGGCACCACACAGCCAGGCCTCTGACCTCCTCCCTATAGGCTGTCTCGTCGTTGTCGGTGATCAGGCCTACCACTTGTGTCATCGGCAAACGTAATGATGGTGTTGGAGTCGTGCCTGACCATGCAGTCATGAGTGAACAGGGAGTACAGGAGGGGACTGAGCACGCAACCCTGAGAGTCCTCTTTTTTGTCGTTACCTACCCTCACCACCTGGGGGCGGCCCGTCAGGAAGTCCAGGATCCAGTTGCAGAGGGAGGTGTTTAGTCCCAGGGTCCTTAGCTTATTGAGGAGCTTTGAGGGTACTATGGTGTTGAACACTGAGCTGTAGTCAATGAATATCATTCTCACATAGGTGTTCCTTTTGTCCAGGTGGGAAAGGGCAGTGTGGAGTGCAATAGAGATGGCATCATCTGTGGATATGTTGGGGCGGTATGTAAATTGGAGTGGGTCTAGGGTTTCTGGGATAAAGGTGTTGATGTGAGCCATGAACAGCCTTTCAAAGCACTTTATGGCTACAGATGTGAGTGCTACGGCTCAATAGTCATTTAGGCAGGTTACCTTAGTGTTCTTGGGCACAGGCATGCTTAAAACATGTTGGTTTTACAGACTCGGACAAGGAGAGGTTGAACATGTCAGTGAAGACACTTGCCAGTTGGCCAGTGCATGCTCTCAGTACACGTCCTGGTAATCTGTCTGGCCCTGCAGCCTTATGAACGTTGACCTGTTTAAAGGTCTTACTCACATCGGCTGTGGGGAGCGTGATCACACAGTCTTCTCGGAACAGCTGGTGCTCTCATGCATGTTTCAGTGTTATTTGCCTCGAAGCGAGCATATGAGTAGTTCAGCTCATCTGGGAGGCTCGTGTCACTGGGCAGCTCTCGGCTGTGCTTCCCTTTGTAGTCTGTAATGGTTTGCAAGCCCTGCCACATCCGACGAGCGTCAGAGCCGGTGTAGTACGATTCGATTTTAGTCCTGTATTGACAGTTTGCCTGTTTTGATGGTTCGTCGGAGGGCATAGAGGGATTTCTTATAAGCTTCCGGGTTAGATTCCCACTCCTTGAAAGCGGCAGCTCTAGCATTTAGCTCAGTGCGGATGTTGCCTGTAATTCATGGCTTCTGGTTGGGGTATGTACGTACAGTCACTGTGGGGACGACGTCATCAATGCACTTATGGATGAAGCCAATGACTGATGTGGTGTACTCCTCAATGCCATCGGAGGAATCCCGGAACATATTCCAGTCTGTGCTAGCAAAACAGTCCTGTAGATTAGCATCTGCTTCATCTGACCACTTTCTTATTGATCTAGTCACTGGTGCTTCCTGCTTTCATTTTTGCTTATAAGCAGGAATCAGGAGGATTGAATTATGGTCAGATTTGCCAAATGGAGTGCGAGGTTGAGCTTTGTATGCGTCTCTGGGTGTGGAGTATAGGTGGTCCAGAGTTTTTTTCCCTCTGGTTGCACATTTAACATGCTGATAGAAATTTGGTAAAACGAATGTAAGTTTCCTTAAATTAAAGTCCCCAGCTACTAGAAGCGCCACCTCTGGGTGAGCGTTTTCTTGTTTGCTTATGGCGCAATACAGCTCATTCAATGCTGTCTTAGTGCCAGCCTCAGTCTGTGGTGGTATGTAAACAGCTACAAAATATACAGATGAAAACTCTCTAGGTAGATAGTGTGGTCTACATCTTATCATGAGATACTCAGGCGAGCAATAGTTTGAGACTTCCTTAGATATCATGCACCAGCTGTTATTTACAAAAAAACATAGTCCGCCGTCCCCTTGTTTTACCAGACGCCGCTGTTCTGTCCTTCCGGTACAGCGTATAACCAGCCAGCTGTATTTTGATAGTGTCGTCGTTCAGCCACTACTCCGTGAAGCATAAGATATTACAGTTTTGAATGTCCCGTTGGTAGTTTAATCTTCTGCGTAGGTCATCGATTTTATTCTCCAAAGGTTTTACATTTGCTAGCAGAATGGAAGGAAGTGGAGGTTAATTTGATCACCTACGAATTCTCAGAAGGCAGCCCGCCGTCTGGCTCATTTTTCTCTGCCTCCTTTTCACGCAAATTACGGGGATCTGGGCCTGTTCCCGAGGAAACAGTATATCATTTGCGTCAGGCACGTCAGACTCGTTAAGGGAAAAAAAGGATTCTGTCAGTCCGTGGTGAGTAATCGCAGTCCTGATGTCCAGAAGTTATTTTCGGTCATAAGAGACGGCAACATTATGTACAAAATAAGTAAAAAAAATAAGTTGCAAATAAAGCTCATGAAACTGGTTGAGAGAATGCCAAGAGTGTGCAAAGCTGTCATCAAGGCAAAGGGTGGCTACTTTGAAGAATCTAAAATATATTTTGATTTGTTTAACTTTTTTGGTTACTACATGATTCCATGTGTTATTTCATAGTTTTGATGTCTTCACTATTATTCTACAATGTAGAAAATAGTACAAATAAAGAAAAACCCTTGAATGAGTAGGTGGGTCCAAACTTTTGACTGGTACTGTATTGAAAAATACTGAGAAGTGCTGTTTGAGTTAATCTGGTCCAGATCATGTCCACCGTACCTGCTGCGTCCAGAACCTCGGTGTCGATCTTGTCCGACAGGAGGCACAGCAGCCCATGGGCCCCCGCCACGCCCTTCAGAAGCTCCGCCCTCGGAACAGGCTCATCAGAGTCCCACAGTGACACTTTACATCTGTTTCCATGGAAATGGGGAGATGACCAGATTAAAATGAGAGACCAAGACAATTTACAACATTTACTTCTTTGTACAGTACTCTCCACATATTCTGCATTGTCTGTCTGTGTGCTATTTTTCAAGGTCTGTTTTCTCCCCATACCTTCCCCTACCTTTAATCTTTATTATACCTCATTACCTAAACCAAATGTTACATAGACGTTTGTAAGTGTTATAAAAACGCCTTCAGAGTACCCACTATAATGTGTGACCTGGAATAAAGGTTATAAACAACTCCAATGAACTTTCACTTTTAGAACACGGTGTAACATTACCCTCCACTTCCTGTGTGTCCAATGCATTTACACAGCAAGAAGTAGACTAGCACTAGAATTAAGTAACACAATTATAACACTATTGGCATGGCTCAGTCATGCATTATAGATTAAAAGTGCCAGCGCATGAGATACTCATACGGCTAGCTACCAAGCTGATCATAGCTAACTATAAAGTGAAACCTGCATACACTCCAGCCTGTGATAGAATCTTCATTCCCTCCTGTGGGATGCGTCTTGTTATGAAAACCTTCATGATCTGTGTGCGTCCTCCGATTGACGGAAAAAGTCAGAAGAACTGCTTGAAATAACGACCCGAATCCCCTAACAGATGTAGCTAAATTTGCGGATTGTTTAGTGTTCACGATGACATTTCAACATGTGCACACGCTGTGGAACCAGGAAGTGTGTTGGGGTCAGACAACATTGCACATGCGTAGTACTGCAATCGATTCCAGACGGAGACGCTTTGCTCCAGGATTTGTTGTTGATGTTTGTTTTTGCATAATGTCAGGACAATATTCCTTGTTGTTGACCTATCTATCCTTTCACTGCCTTCACGGATTTCTGGACATCCAACGTCAAATGAATGAATAAATAGATAATCATAATAAAATGATCAATATGGAATAAATAAAAGTGAGTTGGAATTTCTATATTTAAATGTAAGAATGCAAGTCAGTTAATAACGAATTCTTAATTACAATAATGGCCGACTGGGGAACAGTGGTTTAACTGCCTTGTTCAGCGGCAGAAGGACAGACTTTTAACTTGCCAGCTCAGGGATTCGATCCAGGAACCTTTTGGTAACTGGCCCAACGCTCTAACCACTAGGCCGCCCCAAATAAATGTATCAATGTAGTTTGCTAAAGGCATACATCAGTTATACAACAAGTAATATGGTTCTGGAAAGTAGTCTACACTAGAAATAAAAAAAAATAACAGAATAACCGGATTGATGCAGATAATTTACAGAAGTAAAACAACATCATTTTGAGAGAGATTGGGATATTCTTAAATAAATATTGTCCTTTCCCCTTTAAGAGAACCATTCCTCCACGCCCCTCCTTGTAAGGGCATGTTTACTTTTCCGTGCCGATATATTTTCTTCCTGGTTCCATTAAATAATAAACTCTCCTTTAATTTGGATATCAGAGTGGAGCAACTTTTGCCAAAGCGAATTATTAAAAATAGCTGTCTATCGAAGCTGACTGCGTGTGAGGGAGAAGCGTCCAAATACAAAATAAGTAGGCATTTTGTCGGAAGTAGGTAATAGAGGAACTCTTGCTCGATCGTTCTCTATCACTTTCACGCTTGTTTTTAGCTAACTAGCATATGGATCAGTTGCCTATCGACTGTAAATTACGTCCTGACTAGCTTGTTAGCTAGCACAGCTTGTTGATTTGTAGTCGATCAACAGCACCGTCAACTCAAACAGAATTGATGTCTTCCATATGACATCAACTCCATGTTCTAGCTTCTCAAATGTTGGTATTTTTCAGACACGACTAGTTAGTTAGCTATTGTTTAATTGTGTGTATATATATATATATATTATGTTTTGGGGGGATCTTTGCGTGTGATGTGCACTCGAGCGCAGTACAGCCCACGATTATTTCATAACCATACGTGGACATTGTGAAGGAATGCTTGGCATGTCACTACAATGGCTATCTTCCATGTGACGCCTAACTATAACGTTACGTTTCAAATGTCCATTGACGTCTCCTCCACTATCTAGGTTGTCTGCAGAGCATACTGTATCTTTAGAAACGGGTATTTGATCATCCGCTCCAACTACGTTCCAGATTTGTGATTACATCCTCGCCACCACGCCCACATATTTGAGGAACCCCCCTGCCCGCGTCTCGCAAGACGCTTGTGAAGAACCTGCGAACCGAGCCGTGCATTGCTATGGCTCTGCTGACCCTGCACCGGCCCCCGTCCATCTCCACGGCTCCGGTGAGTCCCCTTTCCCGCGCACATCTCAATGTAGAAATACTAGACTTTTTATTTTCCATGACATTGCCTTCACATCATAACAGTGTGCGATTTGATGCACTGGCTACGCCTGCTATTGCCTATTCATCTAGAATATATCTTCTTTGATTTAATGAACAACAATCATTGCCTGAAGCTGTCCAGTGTCCTGCTTGATGTATTTATTCTATTCTCGATGTCATCAAGTCATTGTACCCTGTGGATGTCAAGGGTCTTTGATGCTCTCTGGTAGAGAAGATGGCATAGCCTCTGGAAGTAGGGCTACTGAGGGCGCTGCAGCACCCCCTGATAAATCACAATAAATACGATTTTTTTTTTGTTATTTAAAATGGTTTAATATGTTGTTCCACAAAATTAGTGCTCTAGGCCTTTATTACTCCTGTATGAGCGGAGAAAACTACTCGTCAGCAGAGCGGAGAGATATTTCGTACCCCCTGGCCCACGCCTCAACAAAATATTTCCTCTGCACCCCCCAGACAAATGTCAGCACCCCCACCCCAAAACATCGGCCATGCAGCGATAAAGCAGATAACTAGAGGGCACAACATGCCATAGATCAGTTCTTCCCAACCCTCTCCTCGTGGACCACCCAACATTTCACATATGTGTTGTAGCCCTGAACTGGCACACCCGATTCAATTAGTCAAGGGCTTGGTGATAGTTGACTAATTGAATCAGGTGTGATTACAGTCAAGGTACATTATGTCACAGTGTATCTGTATTTGTGGGTGACTACAGTAGTCAAATCTACTCCTGCTGCCTAACCCTTGAAACCACCACACCAAATGATAACAATTATCCTCCTTATGTCCTTATCATTTCTCCCCTCACTCCTTCTGTATTTCTCTCTTTCACTTCTCTTTAAACATTTTAGAGCAACTTTAATAGGCTCATTTAAACGTTGTTAATTCCAAGGCCTCTTTGGTATGTTACGAGTGTGCCAATACATCAGGCGACATTTTCACTTTTCTGTTCCCAGCTTCCCCAGGCTGGCGGACATAACTTTGCCCTACCCCCCCCCCCCCCCCCCGCCCGCATTCTACTGTCATTGAGTCTCAAATCTCTACTACTGTTAATTCATTTTTTTCTCCTTCTCCTCCTTTCAAACCCTCAACGCTCCTCTCCTGTCCTCTCCTGTCCTCCTCGTCTCCAGCACCCCTCTACTCTTTTTTTTCTCCTGTCTGTCTAGACATGTCAGTTGCATAACAGGTAATGTTACTGTCTCAAGTTTCACTCACTCACACTGCTAAACCCCACTCCCTCATGCATTCTGTTTTTACTCTTTTTTCCCCTCTCTGTTTTGTCTTTTCTATTCCTCTGTTTCTTATCCCCGTCTCCCTCCTTTCTCTGTGTCCCTCGGTCTTTAACTTCCGTAGTTGTTTCCTCTGCCTCTTATCTTTGTAGCTGCACATTTTACAAGTGATCCTGCTCATTCTTTCAGGACACGGCACTTTAGATTTCTCCTGTAATCAATGGAATGACTCTATAATTAAAGAGGTTTGTCACTCTGTAGTCAGCAGACTTCATCATGTAACAAAAGATGACATATTTATCAGATTGTAGATTTTCACAGTGAAGAGTTTATAACCTGGTCCCAGATCTGTTTGTGTTCTTGCCAACTCCATTGTGGTCATTGTCAAGTGAATTGCAATGATTGACAGGGAGTTTGCATGATAGCCAGTGCCAGTCCGTTTGGGCTAAAGGGTTAGTGAATTAATCATCTTTCAAATAATTTCTTGAAGGATGAAAGCATTCCAAGAAGAGGGAGACTTCAGAAAAGGTATACTTTTTGTTGTTGTTGGTCTTTTGGTTGTGAATTAAATGTTTCTATAGTTTGGATAAAATAACTACAGTTTTGATATGTATGTTGTGAACATTTGAACTTGCAGAGAAAATGTTTTATATATATATATATATATATATACAACTGTATATTATGTTATTGTGCAGGAATGTATGTATGTATGTATGTATTATTCCTGTATTATGAATTACTGTGCAACTGTATATTATGTTATTGTGCAGGAATGGTTGTAAATATAAACATACATACACATGTGTATGTATGTTTATATATTTACAACCATTCCTGCACAATAACATAATATACAGTTGCACAGTAATTCATAATACAGGAATAATAATTAAATCCCCCATAACAGGGAGAGCTTTGCTCTGGTCAAGGGGGCCGTCCTTCTCTTGGAAGGAGAGAGGGAGGAGCCTCATGAAGAGACATCACCCAATCACTCTCCTTCACCCCTGAAGCTGGGGGGGGGAGCTTCAGACACACAGCACAGACATCTGCATGCCATGGTGTCATTACTAAGACCAGAGGACACTATCAAACTGGTGAGACCCATCAGCTGTCACATGACCACCGGTAGAATGTATAGAATAAGCATACAATGGATAGGACTGGCATTGTGTGACGGTTTAAACTTGGGTCATCTGTGGTATGCATACCACAACACTGTGCTAGTGCTTAGATAATGCCTGGGCATCAGCTTATGGGGATAATGCAATTCTTCAGGTCTCTCTTCAGCCAGGGTTACTCATCACTGTTACGTGCTTCACCAAACCACCTCTGTTACAATTGCATGACTATAACAGGCGTGATGCCCGGAGCACTGAGTAATGTAATGTTAAAAGCATCTACTAACGGGTCACATTCATGTAATGCTTTTCACTAGGTCTCAAAGCATTATAGCAAGGATGGTATCTCGCCCTATACACCACCAACATGTAACATCCTAGATCTGGTCCCAGATCTGTTGGTGCTCTTGCCAACTCCATTGCTCATTGTCAAGCCCAAACATGTTTGGCATAACAAGGAGTTGGCGTGTTGGCACACACAGACTGGCACTCATCCACTAGTAACATCCACTTACACATTCATAAATGCCCTTTACCCCTCTCTCACCCCTTATTATGCTTATCCCACTGTTCTTCCCTCTCTCCTTCCTTCCTACCTCCCTCTCACCTCCCCTTCACCTCTCTTCTCCTACCTCCCCCTGTCCTTGCAGGCGGTGAGATTGGAGTCAGTGAGTCCAGTCAGAGTGAGGTATCTGATCGTGGTCTCCACCCTCAGTAACAAACAGGAGAGCATTCTCCTGGGCATGGACTTCCCCAACACAGACAGGTGTGTTCCATGCCATAACCATTAACATGTTTCCATGGATACATCAGATGGGTCTAGACTAGAGAACGACTTGTGTTAAAAATAAATCTAGTAAATGTTGCCAAAACCGAGGGATGAAAACAGTCTGTCTCTGTGTCTTTCAGTGATCAGTGTACTATCGGTATGGTTGTGCCCATATGGAGTGCCACACAAGTATACCTGGACGGAGATGGGTAAGAAGTGGGAGAAAACCCACTGCCATTAGAAACAGAGAAAAATGGATGTATTTCCTGAGTGCAGGAGTCAAATGAGGAAACTAGGAAATAGCTAGCTGAGCCTGTTCCACGGTTGGCCTAGCATCTTGGAGGCTGGCCAAACATAATAGTACCAATGAGTAATCTCTCTGTTTATGTACCTGAATTACATCTGTTTTTGTCACTATGTCACCCCTTATGTCAACACTTTTAACATCTGCATTCATCACATACAGTGCATTCGGAAAGTATTCAGACCCCTTGACTTTATCTACATTTTGTTACGTTACAGCCTTGTTCTAAAATGTATTAAATACAATTCTCATCAATCTACACACAATACCCCATAATGACAAAGCAAAAATAGGTTTTTAGAAATGTTTGCAAAAAAAAGAGGAAGTATCACATTTGCATAAGATTTCAGACCCTTTCCTCAGTACTTTGTTGAGGCACCTTTGTCAGCGATTTACAACCTAGAGTCTTCTTGGGTATGACGCTACAAGCTTGGCACACCTGTATTTGGGGAGTTTCTCTCATTCTTCTCTGCAGATCCTCTCAAGCTATGTCAGGTTGGATGGGGAGCGTTGCTGCACAGTTATTTTCAGGTCTCTCCAGAGATGTTCGATCGGGTTCATGTCTGGGCTCTGGCTGAGCCACTCAAGGACATTCAGAGACTTGTCCTGAAGTCATTCCTGCATTGTCTTGGCTGTGTGCTTAGGGTCGTTGTCCTGTTGGAAGGTGACCCTTCGCCCCAGTCTGAGGTCCTGAGCGCTAAAGGATGATCAATGGAAACAGGATGCACCTGAGCTCAATTTTGAGTCTTATAGCAAAGGGTCTGAATACTTATGTAAATAAGGTGTTTAAGTTTAAATTTGTAATAAATTTGCAAAAATGTCTAAACCTGTTTTCCCTTTGTCATTATGGGGTATTGTGTGTAGATTGATGTGGAAAATGTTTTATTTAGTCCATTTTAGAATAAGGCTGTAATGTAACAAAATGTTGTAAAAGTCATTGGCTTTGAATACTTTCCGAATGCACTGTAAGTACTTTATAAAGGTTTGCTAACAATGTGTTGACTGTAAAGTTTATATAGTGCTTTTGGCTGTTCTGGAATGTGGTCAGGATTGTGTTGCTCATTGACCTGAGTGTGCAGGAGTGTCGGCACAAGCAAGAAGTTTCCTTTTACCACAGATCTAGGATCAGATTACTCCACCTCCGATCTTAACTAGGAGTATGAAAGAGCTTTTGAGGACATGTTCAGATCTGGAGCTAAATAAAACCCCAGAAACAGCATTAGAGTTTTGGTTTTGTAGCCCTGCCTGTTCTGTGTAGTTGTAATGTAGAGAATATGTAGGCTAGGGCTCTATCCAGATTTTCATACCATTTCTGTACTATACTGGGGTATACGGTATTACCATAAGTAAGTACAAGGGGCGCTAATTAGAAAATTATAATAATAATGACACATTTGACTCACAAAACAATTTAGGCAACAGGGATCTTTATCCAAGAGGGAATTGAATGTCGGCTCCAACCAAGAGGATTTATCTAGACACTTAGCTAGTAAGTTAACAAACCAAATGGTTAGCTGCAGTCCTGAACTGCATATCATTTTTTGGACACATCTTAGACTTCTTATAGTTGTACTCAACTTTATATTCTTTGGGATTTCAACATTTTTTTTTATACCAGCTGGATTTTGAAATACCCCCTTAAATGGTATATTCGGCCAAGCCTAGTTATAGGGCTCACATGCTGTGTGTCTGTTTGATACAGACGGTCTTTGATCTGACACTCACACCCACAGACTGGTTTCTGCCATCAGCAGGCTCACACAGTTAACGGTGTTCTCTCTCTCATTCTCACACCATCCATCTGTCTTGCACACATTCTCTCTCAATCTCCCTCCTCAGTGGGTTCAGTGTCACGTCAGCAGAAGAGACAAGAATCTTCAAGCCTGTTTCCATACAGACCATGTGGTAGGTTTTATTCAAGCCTGTTTCCATACAGACTGAGTTTTAGGTTTTATTCAAGCCTGTTTCCGTACAGACTTTAATTCTGTTTCCATAAAGTAAACACACACACACACACAATATTCCTTTTCAGTACTGTAATAGAATGACCTACAACCTCTACGCTTTCATCTGTCATGGCCTTGCCTCTTCCCGTGTGTAGGTCCTGCAGGGGTGGCCAACTCCAGTTGTCGAGGGCCTTATTGATGTCACACTTTTTCAGTGGTGTAAAGTACTTATGTAAAAATACTTGAAAGTACAACTTAAGTAGTTTTTTGGGGTATCTGTACTTTTATATTTTTGACTACTTTTACTTAACTACATTCCTAAAGAAATTATGTACTTTTTACGCCATACATTTTCGCTGATACTCAAAAGTACTCATTACATTTTGAATCGTTAGCAGGACAGAAAAATTGTCTAATTCACACACTTATCAAGAAAACATCCCTGGTCATCCCTACTGCCTCTGATCTGGCGGACTCACTAAACACACCTGCTTCATTTGTAAATGATGTCTGAGTGTTGGAGTGTGCCCCTGGCTATCGGTACAAAAAATAATTAAATCCAAGAAAATGGTGCCGTCTGATGCCACTTTTTCTCCACAATTTCGTGATATCCAATTGGTAGTTAGTCTTGTCCCATCGTCGGAGGAAACACCGTACAAACTGGCTACCGTGTCAGCGTGCATGCGTCCGGCCCGCCACAGGAGTCGCTAGAGTGGCCAAACCCTCCCTGAACCCGGACAACGCTGGGCCAATTGTGTGCCGCCTCATGGGTCTCCTGGTTGCGGCCAGCTGCGACACAGACTGGGATTGAACCCAGATCTGTAGTGACGCCTCTAGCGCGGCGATGCAGTGCCTTAGACCGCTGCGCCATTCAGGAGGCCTACTTTTGATACTTAAGTACATTTTAGCAATTACATTTACTTTTTATACTTAAAACCAAATACATTTAGACATTTACTCAAGTAGTATTTTACTGGGTAACTTTTACTTTAGTCATTTTCTATTAAGATATCTTTACTTTTACTCAAGTATGACAATTGGGTACGTTTCCACCACTGCACTTTTTCTCCATCCCTAGCCAACACAGCTGATTAATCAAATTGCATTCTAAACTGAAGATCATGATTAGGTGATTATTGGAATCAGGTGTGTTAGCTGGGGCAAAACTGTGACGCCAATCAGGCCCTCGCCACCCCTGCGCCTAATGTGTCTTTCGCTGTCCCCAGGTCAGTGCTGCAGGCGCTGCATGGCTGCTGTGAGCGGGCGGTGAAGGGTGCAGTGATTCCAGGCTGTGGGCTGGACTGGGCCCAACACTACTATGGGCATGTGGAGTCTAATCGCCTCTGTCTAAACGAGTGGGGAGCCATGACAGGCCTGGAGTCAATCAGGAGGGACAGCGCCGGACAGAGGTGTGTCTATTTATTTTTGACACCCTAGGGGGCGCGGCAATGCTGCCTGACCCTGAGCTCACCTGCGTGAATTGTTTGTTATATTGTTTGTTTATAGTGTTTGTTATATTCTTTGTTTTTATAGTTATCGTTACATTTTGTTTAGTTTTATCGACATCTAAGTGCGTCGCAAGTTTAACAGTATTGTTCGTAGCATGTGTGACGACCTTAATCCTAATCGCTGTAATATGCGGAGAACTTTACAATCACTCCCAGAGGTTGTAGAGATTCCGTGAGTAAATCAACCACCATCACCTACTCATGAGTTTCTGCTCTCTTTCCGAGATAAAGCTCACACTCCAAAACAGCATTGCCTTGCCTGATGGTTGTTCTACAAAGTCAAAAAGGGGAGCTAAGAGGCGAGGCTCAAGAGGTGGTATCGGGAACAGAGTACGGAGGCTGGGAAGCCGTCACCCGCTCCCTGTTCCTGATACCACCTCTTGAGCCCTGTGAAATGTGCGGTCATTAAATAACAAACTGGATGAGTTAGCGGCAAGGGCTACATTTGAAGAGGACTTTAGGGGAAGTAATTTAATTTGCTTTACAGAAACGTTGCTCAAGCAGGACCAGGCTGTATCACGACCGGTCGTGATTGGGACTCCCATAGGGCGGCGCACAGCGTCGTCCGGGTTTGGCCGGTGCAGGCCGTCATTGTAAATAAGAATTTGTTCTTAATTGACTTGCCAAGTTAAATGTGAACATTGATGGCTACACTGTCTTTAGAGCAGATCGAGACACAACGTCACAAATCAATGTATCTTTGTAGAGAATACTTGGGCCACGCTGTGTAATGTGATTGGACTAGTGTGCACCAGGCACCCATCGGTAACATTCTATCTACCACACGAGTTCGGACAAATTACCATTATTCTGGTCTATGTGCCTGGACCTAGGATAAAGTGGAGCAGAGGTTCTGTACAGGCAAGACAAGCATGGGAAGGGCTTAATGCAATGATGGGAAGAAAATAGAGAACGATAATATGTCAGACTGTTCAACCTTTGTAAATGACCTAAACTGGTTTTATGTTAGACGAATGTAAACAAATATGTGCAAGTATCCCCAAATCCTCTCTGGTTCAGATAAGAGAACGAGGTGGCCTCATGCTTCATGTCACACAAAGCATCGGGCCCAGACGGACTATGGGGCAAGTACTGTAGGTCTGCGCCGACCGGCTTAAGGGAGTGCTCACACGACTGTTTCAACTCCTGATGAGCACCTGTACAGTGCCAAAATCCTGGAAGGTGTCGACCAAATGAGGGGCCAAATGACTTTCGACCTGTGGCCCTCACACCACTTTTGGACAAATGCATGGAAAGGGTTGTTAGTAAGCACCTTAACCTTTCCATAGCAGATCAACTGGATCTGTTAGTTTGCCCATAAGACACAGAGGAGGACTGAGGATGCTACCCTGACCTTGGTGAACATGGTGGCTAGTAACCTTCATCATGCGAAATCACATTTTATTTATTGATTTTAGTTCAGCTTTTAATACAATGCAAATACACACTGCTGAAACGACTACTGGACCTGAATATCAATGGAGGCCTCGCAGGTTGGATCAAGGACTTTTTAACTGATCGCCTACAGAGGGTCCTCATGAATGGGGCCCCCTCTGTTGAACTGACCCTGAACACAGGGGTGTGTCCTTTCACTGTTGTTCTCTATCTACACTAATGAGCTGAAGATCCAAGGAAGCAATGTGAGCCTTTTCAAGTATGAGGATGACATGGCTCTGGTAGAACTCTATAAAAAAATGTTTAAAGCAAGGTGACACCTGTTCTTAATCAGGAAATTAAAGGGGTTTGGGGTCAGCCAGGGTGTTCTGGAGAGGATCCTCACATTCAATATGATGGACAAAGTTTTATTCTATGTCTGTGGGTGTGTGTTGGTGAACTGTGTAAGGGGAAGCGGGTAGTGATACTCTTGTCTCTGCACAGCTCGTCGGAGAGGGTGTCTGTGGAGAGGCAGATCAAAGAGGAACTCCGAGACATCATGAGAACAGAGGACCTGGAAAACATCACCTCCAAACAGGTACCACAGAGAAGGACAAGAAATGTGATGTTATATATTGGAACAAGCCCCAAAGTATGCAAGAAGACCAATACTTGTCAAGGTCACAGACAAACAATGGCTGACATAGCTGTCTGAAATACAAGTAGAAGTAAATACATTTTCTGGTAATATAGAGGCAGTCTGTCTACAGTCTGTGACCTAAATTAATGACTTGAAGAGTTTTGTGTCCGGATCTATGACACCTCACTTGTAACACAAACCTTTTGAACCAGCCAAGTCACAACCAGAGCTCACCACCCCTTATAACCTCGTGGATGGATTGAATTCCCAGAGGGTGCAAACATGGCGTTGTGCTGTTGATCAGTTGGCCATCCTCTTCCTGTCTCCTTCCCTAGGTCCGCAGTGCCCTGGAGACCAGGATAGGCATGGATATGAAGAACTACAAGGAATACATCGACAACGAAATGATGGTCACCATGGCGCAGATGGACAAGCCCTCCAAAATATTTGACTATTTGTTCCTGGTGAGTCCCATCTGACTCTGTCACATTTGACCTTTGGCTTATGCCACTCAGCAGTAGCCCCTAACCACAGCTCTGGAATCAGATGCCACTCAGCAGTATCCACTCAGCAGTAGCCCCTAACCTTAATCATGAGGTTGTAAAGAGTATATGACACTGGACCAGTTGTTGTAAGGAAATCTCCTCGGGGCTGATCATGACAGGAAGTAAATGTTTACATTTGAGTCATTTAGCAGATGCTATTATCCAGAGTGACTTCCAGTAGTGAGTGCATAAAGTTCATACATTTTGGTACTGGTCCCCCTGTGAGTATCAAACCTACAACCCTGGCATTGTATGTGCAATGCTCTATGAACTGAGCCACGGGAAGTGTGCTGCAACCAAGAGTATGTCGCATGACTCGAACTTCCCTTTTCAGAGCCTAGTGTTGACAGCTGTTGAATATAAAGCTCTGGCCCTCTAGTGTCCCCTCGTCTTCAGTGAATAAGGCTCTGTCTCTCTCTTTTAGGGGTCTGAGTGGAATGCTGCCAACTTTGAGGAGCTACAGAAAAACAAGTAAACCTTTCATTTACTGTGTTGGTGTGCGTATGCTCTTGTTATTGACTTGTATAAGGTGAGTGTGCAAACAAGCAAGCCAAAGTGTTGTGTGGTTGCTCGGTAACTTAAGTTTCTGCCAACGTTTCAGTGTGGGCTACATCCTGAACATTACGCGGGAGATCGATAACTTCTTCCCAGAGTCCTTCAGCTACATGAACATCAGGGTTTATGACGTGGAGGCTACAGACCTGCTGTCACACTGGAAAGACACATACACCTTCATCAACACAGCCAGGTAGTCCCACCCTCCTCTTCCTCCTCCCCTCTCTCTCCTATACGTTCTCCCTGCATTGTACTGTAACGATATGGCTTTGACATAGATTTGTTTTTTCTATAAATCTTTTTTTTACTGTTTGAATGTTCTGTAACGTTGTGCCCCCCTGGATAAACCAGCGACAGTCGCACAATGACACTCTCCATCGTAGTCGCACAATGATAACACAGCCCCTCTCTCCCCCCATACAGGCAGAGTGGCAAGGCGGTGCTGGTGCACTGTAAGATGGGCGTGTCTCGCTCTGGGTCCACAGTGGTGGCGTACGCCATGAAGCAGCAGCGCTGGCCCCTGGAGGTGGCTCTGTCCTACGTCAGGGACCGCAGGCCCATCGTCCAGCCCAATGTCGGCTTCATGAAGCAACTCCACACCTACAGCGGCATCCTTAACGCCAGGTCAGCATATTCATTTATCGTGTGTTTGGTTTGTGTGTGTGACTTTATTTTTATTTCACCTTTATTTAACCAGGTCGGCTAGTTGAGAACAAGTTCTCATTTACAACTGTGACCTGGCCAAGATAAAGCACAGCAGATTGACACACAAAACAGTTACACATGGAATAATCAAACATACTGTAGAAAAAGTACAGTGTGTAAATGAGGTAAGATAAGGGAGTTAAGGCAATAAATAGGCCATGGTGGCGAAGTAATTACAATATAGCAATTAAACACTGGAATGGTAGATGTACAGAAGATGACTGTGTAAGTAGAGATACTGTGGTGCAAAGGAGCAAGATAAATAAATACAGTATGGGGATGAGGTAGGTAGATAGATGGGCTATGTACAGGTGCAGTGATCTGTGAGCTGCTCTGACAGCTGGTGCTTAAATCTAGTAAGGGAGATATGAGTCTCCAGCTTCAGAGATTTTTGCAGTTCGTTCCAGTCATTGGCAGCAGAGAACTGGAAGGAAAGGCGGCCAATCGAGGAATTGGCTTTGGGGGTGACCGTGCTGGAGCACGTGCTGCTATGGTGACCAGTGAGCTGAGATAAGGCGGGGCTTTAACTAGAAGAGACTTGTAGATGACCTGGAGCCAGTGGCTTTGGAGATGAATATGAAGCAAGTGCCAGCCAACGAGAGTGTACAGGTCACAGTGGTGGGTAGTATATATGGGGCTTTGGTGACAAAACAGATGGCACTGTGATAAACTGCATCCGATTTGCTGAGTAGAGTGTTGGAGGCTATTTTATAAATAACATCGTCGAGGATCGGTAGGATGGTCAGTTTTACGAGGGTGTGTTTGGCAGCATGAGTGAAGGATGCTTTGTTGCAAAATAGGAAGCCAATTCTAGATTTAATTTTGGTTTGGAGATGCTTAATGTGAGTCTGGAAGGAGAGTTTACAGTCTAACCAGACACCTAGAATATGTGGACAACTACAAATACCTAAGTTAAAACCGTCCAGAGTAGTGATGCTGAGTGGGCGGGCAGCGATCGGTTGAAGAGCATGCATTTAGTTTTACTTGCATTTAAGAGCAGTTGGAGGCCATGGAAGGAGAGTTGTAAGGCATTGAAGCTCCTCTGGAGGTTAGTTAAGTGTCCAAAGAAGGGCCAGAAGTATACAGAATGGTGTCATCTGCGTAGAGGTGGATCAGAGAATCGCAAGCAGCAAGAGCGACATCATTGATGTATACAGAGAAGAGTCGGCCTGAGAATTGAACCCTGTGTTCCCCCCACAGAGACTGCCAGAGGTCCGGACAACAGGCCCTCCGATTTGACTCACTGAACTCTGTCTGAGAAGTAGTTGGTGAACCAGGCGAGGCAGTCATTTGAGAAACCAAGGCTGTTGAGTCTGCCAATAAGAGTGTGGTGATTGACAGTCGAAAGCCTTGACCAGGATCGATGAATATGGCTGCACAGTAATGTCTCTTATCGATGGCGGTTATGATATCGTCGACATCACCTGTATGTTCACTGTACCCTCCATTCCAGTCAGCAGCGCCACAGTGCTCTCTGGAGGCGGATGTCGCGAGAGAAGAGAAAGAGGTCTGCTGCTTCACGCAGCAACGAGGAGGAGGAGGAGGAGGAGGAGGAGGAGGAGGTGATGACGAGGAGGAGGATGAAGAAGAGATGGAGAGTCCGGATGAAGTTGATGAGGCAGATAAAGAGGTAAAAGTTACAGAATGTTTTTGGTTAGGATTAGTGCTGTGGTGATCATTACATTTTGTCAGCCAGTAACTGTCATGCAAATGACTGCTAGTCTCATGGTAATTGACCTCAAATTAACATAAACACGTTAAGCATCTCCAAAGTATACAAACCGCCTTTAGAACAACTACTTTTTTTAAAGTCTAATAAATCCATTTAATTTACACCATCACAGTAAATCCATTATTTTAGGCAGATCTTAAGAAACATGATATGAAGAAAATGTATTTCAGAAGAACAGAATTTCATATTCTAAGTTGGCCTACTGTATGTTATCTGGCTATGCGCCATGCCAATGGCAGCCAAGGCTGTTCATTTAGCAGGCAAGATGTGCTTATAATTCCCGTGACATTATTTTATGATTTTATATTAAGAAGACTATAAGTGAACATGGCTGAATAAAATGCATCTTTTTCCTCATACGATTGCCGAGGGAGTGCGGACATGAAGCGGCTGTTCTGTGTTTAGAGTAAAAAGCTATCATGTGAAATGGCTCAGTTTCTAGCCTAGACTGCACACGCTGTTAATTAGTCTCTCATTCACAAGTAATAATAGTCTCACCCATCAGACGATTCTATATTTAATATTGTCTTTACATATTAGGGCTATAACAAATGCAGTGCGTTCGGAAACTTTTCAGATACCTTGACTTTTTCCACATTTTGTTACGTTTCAGCCTTATTCTAAAATGGATTAAATAGTTTGTTTATTCTCATCAATCTACACACATTACCCCATAATGACAAAGCAGAAACACAGGTTTTTAGCAAATGTATAATAACTGATATTACATTTACATAAGTATTCAGACCCTTTACTCAGTACTTTGATGTACCTTTGGCAGTGATTTACAACCTAGTCTTCTTGGGTATGACACTAGAAGCTTGGCACACCTGTATTTGGGAAGTTTCTTATCTGCAGATCCTCTCAAGCTCTTGCAGGTTGGATGGGGATTGTCGCTGCATTGCTATTTCCAGGTCTCTCTGCAGATGTTTGATCGGGTTCAAGTCCGGGCTCTGGCTGGCCAACGCAAGGACATTCAGAGACTTGTCCCAAAGCCACTCTTGCATTGTCTTGGCTGTGTGCTTAGTTTCCTGTAGGAAGGTGAACCTTCGACCCCAGGCAGAGTGCTCTGGAGCAGGTTTTCATCAAGGATCTCTCTGTACTTTGCTCTGTTCATCTTTCCTCAATCCTGACTAGTCTCCCAGTCCCTGCCACTGAAAAACATCCCCACAGCATGATGCTGCCACCACCATGTGTCACTGTAGGGATGGTGCTAGGTTTCCTCCAGACTTGGCATTCAGGCCAAAGAGTTCAAGCTTGGTTTCATCAGACCAAAGAATCTTGTTTCTCATGGTCAGAGTACTTTAGGTGCCTTTTTGGCAAACTCCAAGCGGGCTATCATTTGCTTTTTACTTCCGTCTGGCCACTCTACCATAAAGGCCTGATTGGTGGAGTGCTGCAAAGATGGTTGTCCTTCTGGAAGGTTCTCCCATCTCCACAGAGGAGCTCTGTCAGTGACCAATACCTTTTAAAAACAGGCTAAGATAATTATCTGGTTGATAAGCTGAACCGGGTTGGAGCCCTCAAACCGAGTCATAGCGCAACATTTCTTTATGCAATCACGTGTGAACAGAGTTTTGATGGCCTCTACCAGGCTTGATTTATTTCTCAACTCCTAATATTAGGCACAAATTGCATCGCTTTACAACAGCGTAGCCTACTCGGTAAAAGAGTCCTACATTCGCTATTAAAGTGCATTCTGATGGCATGCCCATGCAGCTGATAATGGCTCATTTTTAAATCAAAACTAATTTCACACATGCAGTGCATTCAGAAAGTATTCAGACCCATTGACTTTTTCAAAATTCAGTTAATTAAGTTACAGCCTTATTCTATAATGGTTTAAATCACATTTCCCCCCCCCCCCCCCCCTCAATCTCCACACAATACCCCATAATGACAAAGCGAAAACAGGTTTTTAGAAATACCTTATTTACATAAGTATTCATACCCTTTGCTATGAGACTCAAGGAATTGTCCATGGAGCGCCGAGACAGGATTGTGTACAGGTGTAGATCTGGGGAAGGGTACCAAAAAAATGTCTGCAGCGTTGAAGGTTCCCAAGAACACAGTGGCCTCCATCATTCTTAAATAGAGGAAGTTTGGAACCACAGACTCTTCCTAGAGCTTGCCGCCCGGCCAAACTGAGCAATTTGGGGAGAAGGTCAGCGAGATGACCAAGAGACCGATGTAGCTCTCAGGGTGACCAGAGTTCCTCTGTGGAGATGGAGAACCTTCCAGAAGGACAACCATCTCTGCAGCACTCCACCAATCAGCCCTTTATGGTAGAGTGGCCAGTTTGCCAAACTGCCCCTAAAGGACTTAGACCATAAGAAACAAGATTCTCTGGTCTGATGAAAACAAGATTGAACTCTTTTTGTCAATGTCAATTGTCACGTCTGGAGGAAACCAGGCACCAATCATCACCTGGCCAATACCATCCCTACGGTGAAGCATGGTGGTGACGGCGTCATGCTGTGCGGCTGTTTTTTCAGCGGCAGGGACTGGGAGACTAGTCATGATGAACGGAGCAAAGTACAGAGATTCTTGATGAAAACCTGCTCCAGAGCGCTCAGGACCTCAGACTGGGGTGAAGGTTCACCTTCCAACAGGACAACGACCCTAAGCACACCGCCAAGACAACGCAGGAGTAGCTTCAGGACAAGTCTCTGAATGTCCTTGAGTAGCCCACCCAGAGCACCGACTTGAACCCGATTGAACATCTCTGGAGAGACCTGAAAATAGCTGTGCAGCGACGCTCCCTATCCAACCTGACAGAGCTTGAGAGGATCTGCAGAGTGGGAGTGACTCCCCAAATACAGGTGTGCCAAGCTTGTAGAGTCATACCCAAGAAGACTAGGCTGTAATCGCTGCCGAAGGTGCTTCAAAGTACTGAGTATTCATGAATACTTGTTTAAACATCTCAAGGATGATCAATGGAAACAGTATGCACCGGAGTTCACTTTCGTGTCTTATAGCAAAGGGTCTGAATACTAATGTAAATAAGGTATTTCTTTTTTTAAAAACCTCTTTGCTTCGTCATTATGGGGTATTGGGTAGGTCATTTTTTTCCACCCTCAATGTAATCCATTTTAGAATAAGGCTATAACGTAACAAAAAGTGAAGGGGCCTGAATGCTTTCCGAATGCACTTTATATCTCAAAGCCATAGCCTACCAGATACTTTGGTTAAAAAAGGTCCCCAGCTGTCCATATGGAGAGTTGGCAAATACATGTAACACATACAGAAAGCTGAGACCCTTGTCTCCAACAGTATTTGCTTTCAAAACGATTTTCCTGCAGTTGCAACTTGAAATGTTGCAATAACATGTTTTTCTCCCTCTACTGTGGGAGAGTGTCTCACTTGGAGCGTGGAGTGGTTTGGTGGATGGATGAGACATTTCGAATAATAGCGGTCTATTTAAATATAAAAATGTGGAAATTGAATGCCATGGTCAATACATGCGTGTTTTCAGAATGCAAAATTTGAGGCATGAAACATTTTTGAGCGTGGACAAGGGCAGTATTCTACTATTACAACTAGAGGTCGACGGATTATGATTTTTCGATACCGATTATTGGAGGAACAAAAAAAGCCGATGCCGATTGAGAGAGAAAAGGGGAAAAAAATATATATTTATATAAATATATATTTAATAATACTGAATGAACACTTATTTTAACTTAATATAATACATAAATAAAATCAATTTAGTCTCAAATAAATAATAAAACATGTTTAATTTTGGTTTAAATAATACAAAAACAAAGTGTTGGAGAAGAAAGTAAAAATGCAATATGTGCCATGTAAAAAAGCCAACGTTTAAGTTCCTTGCTCAGAACATGAGAACATATGAAAGCTGGTGATTCCTTTTTAACATGAGTCTTCAATATTCCCAGGTAAGAAGTTTTAGGTTGTAGTTATTATAGGACTATTTCTCTATATACGATTTGCATTTCATATACCTTTTGACTATTGGATGCACTATAGTATTGCCAGCCTAATCTTGGGAGTTGATAGGCTTGAAGTCATAAACAGCGCAATGCTTGAAGAGCTGCTGGCAAATGCAGGAAAGTGTTGTTTGAAGGAATGCTTACGAGCCTGCTGCTGCATACCACCGCTCAGTCAGCCTGCTATATCAAATCATAGACTTAATATAATAACACACAGAAATACGAGCCTTAGGTCATTAATATGTTCAAATCTGGAAACTATAATTTAGAAAACAAAACGTTTATTCTTTCAGTGAAATACGGAACCGTATAAATATTGCTGTTACATTGCACAACCTTCAATGTTATGTCATAATTATGTACAATTCTGGCAAATTAATTACGGTCTTTGTTAGGAAGAAATGGTATCACAGTTGGCAACGAGCCAGGCGGCCCAAACTGCTGCATATACCCTGACTCTGCTTGCACAGAACGCAAGAGAAGTGACACAATTTCCCTAGTTAAAAGAAATTAATGTTACCAGGCAATATTAACTAAATATGTAGGTTTAAAAATATATACTTGTGTATTGATTTTAAAAGGCATTGATGTTTATGGTTAGGTGCACATTGGTGCAACGATAGTGATTTTTTTTTTTTTTTACGAATGCGCTTGTTAAATCACCCGTTTGGCGAAGTAGGCTGTGATTCTATGATAAATTAAAAGGCACCGCATCGATTATATGCAACGCAGAACAAGCTAGATAAACTAGTAATATCATCAACCATGTGTATTGATGTCAGTGGTTAGAGGGCCTGGTACTCTGCGTTCTTTTGTCCATTAGCAACTTAATGACCATTAGTAGCATACGAAACCTGCTAACCCCATCAGCGCCTTTCATTTATAGAGAACCGTTTTGGAGTAGCCTAGTTACCTTGACTTAATGGTCACATGGGATTTGACTGCGGTCATTTTTTTTATTTAACCTTTTTTTATTGTGCTAGTCAGTTAAGAACAATTCTTATTTACAATGACGGCCTACCAAAAGGCCTCATGCGGGGATGAGGGCTGGGATTAAAAATATAGGACAAAACGCATGACGACAACACTACATGGAGACCTAAGACGACAACATAGCATGGCAGCAGCACAAAACATGGTACAAACATTATTGGGCACAGATAACAGCACAAAGGGCAAGAAGGTAGAGACAACAATGCATCACGCAAAGCGGCCACAACTGTCAGTAAGCGTGTCTATGATTGAGTCTTTGAATGAAGAGATTGAGATAAAACTGTCCAGTTTGAGTGTTTTGTTGCAGGTCGTTCCAGTCGCTAGCTGCAGCGAACTGAAAAGGGGAGCGACCCAGGGATGTGTGATTTGGGGACTTTTAACATAATGTGACTGGCAGAAGGGGTGTTGTATGTGGAGGATGAGGGCTGCTGTAGATATCTCAGATAGGGGGGAGTGAGGCCTAAGAGGGTTTTATAAATGAGCATCAACCAGTGGGTCTTGTGACGGGTATACAGAGATTACCATTTTACAGAGGAGTATAGAGTGCAGTGATGTGTCCTATAAGGAGCATTGGTGGCAAATCTGATGGCCGAATGGTAAAGAACATCTAGCCACGCGAGAGCACCCTTACCTGCCGATCTATAAATTACTTCTCCGTAATCTGGCATGGGAAGGCTGGTCATATGAATCAGGGTTAGTTTGGCAGCTGGGGTGAAAGACTGCTAACGATATAGGAAACCAAGTCTAGATATTACTTTAGCCTGCAGCTTTGATATGTGCTGAGAGAAGAACAGTGCCGTCTAGCCATACTCCCAAGTACTTGTATGAGGTGACTACCTCAAGTTCTAAACCCTCAGAGGTAGTAAAAACACCTGTGGGGAGGGGCATTCTTCTTACCAAACCACATGACCTTTGTTTTGGAGGTGTTCAGAACAGGGTTAAGGGCAGAGAAAGCTTGTTGTAGAGCGTTTAACACAACATCCGGGGAGGTGCCAGCTGAGTATAAGACTATCATCTGCATATAAATGGATGAGAGAGCTTCCTACTGCCTGAGCTATGTTGTTGATGTTAATTGAGAAGAGCGTGGTGCCCAGAATTGAGCCTTGGGGTACACCCTTGGTGGCAGGCAGTGGCTGAGACAGCAGATGTTCTGACTTTATACACTGCACTCTTTGAGAGAGGTAGTTGGCAAACCAAGCCAAAGATCTCTGAGACACCAATACTCCTCAGCCGGCACACAAGAATGGAATGGTCTACCGCAGGTATTCCCAAACTGGGGAATGCCGTCGGGGGTACGCCAAATTATATAGATTAAATCGTGTTTTTTTTTCTTCACATTTTCAAACAGTACATTTCATATTTTCCAACGGGGCTATACATTTTGGGTGAGTTTTTTTTTTTTTTTTCCCCCCCAAGAGTAGCCTCATTCCACTGCCAAAAAGAAAATTAAACCATCTAGTATTCAGCGAATTAACACAATGTCAAATACAGTTAGCCTAGTAAAATAATTAACATCCAATCACATTAACTGTTACTCTCTCGCGGGAAACCTTCACTCTTGCGCAGATATTTAGAAACGAAACCAGACAATTTGCAAAATAAGCCACGTGAGTTTGAGCGAGAATAAAGACGACTTTCGAGTAGTAAGACCTGTATAAAAGCAACAGATACCATTTAATAAAAAGGGTCTGGAAGCGTCTTATATGGTGAGCTACCGAGTGGCTAGGACAGGCAAGCCCCATACTATAGTGGAGGACTTAATTATTCCTGCTGCTGCGGATATGGCTGGGACAATGCTGGGGGAAAAGGCCCAAAAAACTATACAGACAATATATTCATCAAACAGCACTGTTTCACGACGCATCAATGACATGGCAGGAGATATTTTGAAACAATTACTACGCATACAAGCAAGTGAATTATATGCGTTACAGCTGGATGAGTCACCAGATGTGGCGGGCCTGGCACAGCTCCTTGTATATGCCCGTTGTTATATTTATGGGGGTCAATTAAGGAAGACATCCTCTTCTGGAAACCAGGACAATATGAGAGGATATTTTTAAAGTACTGGACAGCTTTGTGACATCAAATGGACTTTGGTGGTCAAGATATGTTGGTATCTGTACTGATGGTGCAAAAGCCATGACAGGGAGACATAGTGGAGTGGTAACAAGCGTGCAAGCAGTTGCTCCCGATGCCACTTGGGTACACTGCAGCATCCACCTAGAGGCTCTTGCTGCCAAGGGAATGCCTGACAGCTTGAAAGATGTTTTGTACACTACAGTGAAAATGGTTAACTTTGTTAAAGCAAGGCCTCTGGACACATGTATTTTCTGCATTATGCAATGATAGGGGCAGCGACCATGTAACGCTTTCACAACATACAGAAGTGCGCTGGTTATCAAGGGGCAAAGTATTGATGTTTTTTATAAATTGAGAGTTGCGCTTAGTTTTGTTTACTGGCCATTTTCACTTGTCTGACTGCTTGCATGATGACGTTTCTCACACGACTGGCCTATCTGGGTGTTTATTTATTTTGTTTCTCGCCTGAATTATCTGATTCTAGGATTACAGGGACTCCAACTATATTCAACGTGCGTGACAAAATTGAGGCTATGATTAAGAAGTTGGAGCTCTTCTGTCTGCATTAACAAAGACAACACACAGGTCTTTCCATCATTGTATGGTTTTTTGTGGTTGTGTGTGTGCAAATTAACTCAATCTTACGGACAATGTGATATAGCGATGCACCTGAGTGAGCTGGATGCGCAATTACACAGGTACATTCCCGAAATGGACAACACAAACTGGATTCGTTACCCCTTTCATGCCCTGCCTCCAGTCCACTTCCCGATATCTGAACAAGAGAGCCTCATCAAAATTGCAGCAAGCGGTTCTGTGAAAATTTAATCAGAAGCCACTGCCAGGTTTCTGGATTGGGCTGCGCTCAGTTTCATCGTGCCATTAAGACACTGATGCTCTTTGCAACCACGTACTTATGTGAGATTGGCTTCTTGGCCCTCACTAGCAGGAAAACAACTAAATACAGGCACAGACTGTATGTGGAAAATGATTTTAAGACTGACTCTCTCCAATACAAACCAACATTGCAGAGTTGTGCATCCTTTCAAGCACACGCTTTTCATTAACCTGTGGTGAGTCACTCACAATTTTTGATGAACAAAGGTTTTATATGTAAGATGGCTAAATAAAGAGCAAAATTATTAGTGCCCTGGTCCTATAAGAGCTTTTTATCACAACCCGGCTCATGGGAAGTGACAAACTCACTCATTCTTTGTTTAATAAATGTATTGTGTGTGGGGCAGGCTTACAATGATGGCAAAAAAACATTTGAGAGTGCGCTGACCTCTGGTGCTAGAGGGGGAACGCAGCTGGAGGTTGAATGTTTGAAGGGGTACGAGACTAAAGTTTAGGAACCACTGGTCTACCATATCAAAAGCTTTGGTCAATAAAAATAGCAGCACAACATTGCTTAGAATCAAAGGCAATGGTGACATCAAGGTCATGACACGTCACAGTAACAGCCCTAGTTAGGATGATATTGTGAAGATACAGATTATTTGTATTTTGTGAATCCTTTTGAGGTGCAATCAAAAGACTTCTCAATCTCTGTCTTGACTAGGTATTTGAAGACCCTGCCCCCAAGGTTGAGACTGGCGCAGAAGCTTCACTCACGGAACCGGCTTCCCAACTCACGGAACCGGCTTCCCAACTCACGGAACCGGCTTCCCCAATCACGGAACCGGCTTCCCCACTCACGGAACCGGCTTCCCCACTCACGGAACCGGCTTCCCCACTCACGGAACCGGCCTCCCCACTCACGGAACCGGCCTCCCCACCCACGGAACCGGCCTCCCCACCCACGGAACCGGCCGCCCCACCCACGGAACCGGCCGCCCCACCCACGGAACCGGCCGCCCCACCCACGGAACCGGCCGCCCCACCCACGGAACCGGCCGCCCCACCCACGGAACCGGCCGCCCCACCCACGGAACCGTCTGCAGCCAATCCCCTCATCACTGTACACGACAGTGACAAGGTGGGCAACCTCTCTTACAAGTGACATGACAAAACCTTTTCTAACATTTATATTACATTGAACCAATGTCAAAACCAACCTGTTTATCCATCTTTAATATCCTCCCTTCTCTAGGCGTCCTCTCAGAGCCCCAGTCGCAGTGGCAGGATGAACCTCTTCTCTCTCATGCAGTCCATCAACGAACTGGACGATGAGGACCTAAGGAATGAACAGGTAAGAGGAGGAAAAGATGGAGAAGAGGTGAAAGAGAAAAGAAAGCTACCATTTTTCTTACCCTTTCTTACCTTTTTTATTATTCGGCGATGTAGATTGCTAACAGTCACCGGCGGTCTCCAGGGCAGCGGAGGCGGAGTCATGGACGGAAGGGCCTCATGCATCAGAGGGCCCATGTGGACGTTTCACCTGAGCCAAGCAGCCTATCAGGTCCCAGAAAATGTGAAGGGGCGGGGCCAAGTAAACCTGAGTCCAGGGAAGGAGATACCAAGATGATGGAAGGCCGGTAGAGAGAGAGAGAAGGGGAGAATGGATGGAGAAAGAAGCCTAGAGTAGACACTAATAGGAAGAGATTAAATGTTCTGCCTTCTTTCAAGCTATAAACATGAAAGAATCACCCAAAGATATTTATATACATCATACTACTTAAGCCTTGTTCACACTGCAGGCCTTAAAGCTAAAATCAGTGTTTTTCAATTCTGTTTTGGAATACTAACTGTCCAAACAGCAAGTTACAAGTGACCAAATCAGATTTGTGTTTGTTCAGACAGCAGTCCATTTGCTTACATGGCTACACTAGTTGCCATAGTAATGATGGGTGTGTGCGTGCAGTGGTGTAGGCGGATTGGTGGTGTAGCAATGAGTCCTTTTTGACTAGCCAAGGCAGTCAACTAGCACATTCACTAATTAGTAAACAATTAACAAGCTCGTTAGCTACCACGTTCTTGTCAAACTGTCAACAGAGTGGCTAGCAAGCAACGAGATATGCCAAATAAGTCTAAAAACCATTTGCGGGCAAATAAATCTGATTTGACCGTTCAGACACAAGTTGCATGGCCAGGAATCTGATTGGTACCTGATTTCAACCAACCTACGAAGGTGTTTTGAAATGTGGCTTGAAATATGTTTCTGTTCATACTGCAGGAAAAAGAACAGATTTGAATCGTATATGCATTTTTTTTTTTAGTTACTTCAAACTGCCAATGTGAACAAGGCTTTAGACTCCCAATTATCATAGCATTATACACGGAGTATACAAAACATTCATCGTGGCATGGACTCCACAAGGTGTCAAGCGTTCCACAGGGATGCTGGCATATGTTGACTTCAATTTTCGCCACAGCTGTCAAGTTGGCTGGATGTCCTTAAACACAAGAAACTGAGTGTGAAAAACCCAGCAGCGTTGCAGTTCTTAACACAGTCAAACCGGAGCACCTGGCACCTTACACCGTTCAAATGCACTTAAATATTTTGTTTTACTGATTTCACCCACTGAATGGCACACAAACACAACCCTCGTCTCAAGGCTTAAATCCTTTAACCGGTCTCCTCCCCATCTACACTGATTTGAAGTGGTAACCTCAATAAGGGATCATAACCTTCTCCTGGATTCACATGGTCAGTCTGTCATGGAAAGAGGTGTTCCTAATGTTTTGTACACTCGGTGTATAATTTGGTTATTTAAGCGTCATTCCTTTTGCACAGTATTTCCTTTTTGGTTATTTTAATATATCACAAACTGTTCCCCAACACATTTACACTCCATTGGGAGTGATGGCTCACTTTTTTTGTCACTGCAGTATTACGACACCAATAATTATGTGTACGACCAAAGCTTAGTATTTCTGGTTAGACTTACCTACTGTCACTGAAGTTGGAATGTATGTACATTATCATACCGTATGTGTAGTGTGCCCCCCTTCTCTCCTCATGACCTATGACCTCTATGGTCTCATGATATCTATGCAATAATTCATTTGTCTTCTCTGAATTTGAGGCTTCCAGTTCAGGTTGTGTATTTTAAGTGCCCTTATTTTATGGATTTTCTTTTTTACAAACGCACATACAAGCTAGATCTTTTTAGAGTTTATGAAAATGGCATGCTAATTCATGCTGGCTCAATGATCCAAAACTTGAATTTTCTCACAGAGGTTTCAAAATAGTAATATTGAGTGACTGTTTTAAGCTGTGTTATTATTCTGGACCAATTCATGTCCAATCCAAGGGCACCAGACTGTTTGCCAATGTGTTCCTCTGTGCCAATGAACTTTCTGTCCTTGAGTTTTAGGGCCCAATTCAATCAGATCTGCTTTAGCAGACAGCCGCGGAGCTAATGTTTTGACGGTGTTGGAGGTGGAACTGCGTTAGAGCTGTCAAATCCACAAGTGGCTCCCAGCATGCAGTCGCATTAAGAAAAAACACATGCAGACTTGTTTACAAGTTCGAACACTGGAATGTAATCTACACCTCGATTACACTGATAGAAATCCTCATTTTGTTTAATGATTTTTCAATTTGAGCATAATTATTTCTATATAGCCTTCACGTTCTCATTCTGAACTTCTAATGTGAGTGCGGCGGATGTGGCTTTGTTACAATGATCGAGCAGCTGCTCACTGATTTGACAGTTCCACTCACCTGCGACACCACCAAAACATCCGCTAAGCGGTTGCCTGCTATCGCCGGTTAACGCTTGAACTGATTGAATGTAGGCGTTAATCTAAAGACAACAGATTTGAGGATCATTAGAAAACTTGGGTGTTAAATCCCTTAAAGTTATTGGAATGTTTTTATTTATTTTTTTAAACATTTCACTGTCGTTCCACAAATAGCCTTGCTGTAAGAGTGCCTTGGACGGGGGACCCAAAAACCAAGTTATTTCCTGAACACACAGACCCTGATTTAAAGTATTTTATAATATCTACGGTATCTTGCTATTTCTCCGAGCTGGTGGCTTTTTTTCATATTGATTAAAGGTTTGTCTTGTTCCTTGCTTGAATGGGATCATGTTATTATGTAGCTACTTGCATTGAATGCGTTCCTCTGTGTATGTCCTCTGACTTTCCTGATTATGACTAGCGTGCATGATGTTGGTCAGGTTACGGTAGGGTTTTTGTCTATCTTGGACTTTTGAGAGGATTGAGGTAGTTTTGGCATTATGTTGAAAGTTTCTGAACTTAAACTGGATGGTTCTTCCGCTCTTCATGCTGATTTCTTTATCGATCCTATATATATATATATTTTTTTTTTTTTAGTCTTCAGCTGGCTGTGTTTTTATATTCATCATTGAAACAAGTTTCCACCACATCATCCCATTGACACTGCCTGAGCCAACCTCTGCTGTACTGCAATCAAATCGATCAATGACCTGTATCTGTCATTGTTCTGGATAAGTGTTATCTCCCCCACTGTTTTCAGCACATTTGTTTACAGCGATACTGTATGAGTGAATAAATGTTTCAGAGTAACCAATGTCATGTTCATTTGTCTGCCTTTTTTAAAATTGAATTATACACAATGTTTTCTGTGTACTTGTCAACACGATACAACAAAAAGGGATATTTTGTTGGCTTGGCTAAGAGCCTTTAGTTATTTTTGTATTTACATAATACTAGTATAATGGAAACTTTTGGCCCCTAAAGTCAAATCCCAATGAATTATTGTTGTGGTTCACTGAGTAACCCCTCCCTCTTTCATCGCTGTCTGAAATGACAACCTGGGGGGAAAAAGTGTTTAACATATCTCCCTAAACACAACCTCAAACAACATGAAGCCTGTTGTCACATGGATGACTTGACAGTCCTTTGGTCAAAATCCCTATAGCATATGATACTGCCTCTGTATGTACCTCATCAGGACTACTGCAACATGGACTGTCTCAAACATCCGCCTGTACTTACAGCATCAGGATGGTGTACAGGGGATGTCTGTACACCATCCTAATGATGCCAGCCTGACGACACCTATGTGCCAGCACCTCGCCCACAGCCCGGCTGGCTGCCACACAATGGGTGGAACCAAGCTCACGCTTCAGGGCCCACTCTTTGGTGGAACACAACAGCACAGGGCTCTGGATCACTGTTGGCAAACACCTCTGCTGTCACATGGTGCTGGGAGCGCAAGAACACCAACCTGAAGGAAATGGGGGGTAGAGGTGGAGAAGAGAGGAAAAAGGCAAGATGGGTTGTAAAAGTGTACATCTGTCCAAGTATGAACGGGCACAGAGGTAGCCACACCTATGGTAGAACTTTTGAGAGGGCCAAGTTGTTCTCCAGCCCCTGTCCTTCAGCGCTAAAGCCATCTGCTCTAGGTTCCGTGGGTTTCTGTTCACGAACGTTGGGTTCACGGCTTCATTATCTACAGTGGGCTCGGGTTGGGGCGCCGCCTGGCTCATACAACGGACTGGAGAGAAGAGGGGGATTAAATTAAGAGCACAGAGGAGTATAGAGCAGCATTAGGAACATGCTAATCAAAAATAAATGTTCATACACATTAGAATTTACACAACACATTTGGCATCAACGGAGATCAGTATTTTCTTACTCGATTTGAGATAATGGTGGATTATAGAACCACGCAGCTCGCACCTTTGAATTAGTAATATCCGCACATTGACTTTTCATCCAACACTGCCATCTCATTCCGTATGTGGTCATATGAATAAAGTTCAGACTATACTTGATCATCCACTGTAGCGACTCAGAGAATAATTACTATCGATATTATTCAAACATTCGCCTTGACATGTGTGCCACCATCTTTTACACTTTACATTGACCACTTCCTTTTTCATCATTGACATCTGGTTGTGTCTCCTCTCGCCATAGTGAGGCACTCTTGCGCTTCATACGCATTTACACCACAACCCACTTACCACAGATGGAAGTGAGAATTAAATAGTCAAATGAAACCAATATTAGTTCATGTCCATAATTTAGAAAATGGCCTCCTCGCCTCATTTCTACAATAGGAATACCAAGTCACGAAGTAAAACGTACATCCACACAAGAACTGTAAGAAAAAAACAGCTTTAATTTCATTTCAGCCATAGAGTTTATCACACTAATAGTAAAAACAAAGACAGCATGATGTGAACCAGGATACAGAGAATGCAGCAGACTAACAGTTGTTCCATAAGGCTTGAGTTAGTTCCATGATCAGTCTCAGTGACTAATGAACAGATAAGGCCTGATTACAAACATGAAAACTAGATGGGCTCGAAGGCACACAAATCAAAGTTTATCTTTGGAAAAACATTGATCTTCATTCAGATGGTTCTCTGCTCATATCAGACATACTGTGAATGACGTAGTTGACAAGTTTCCTTTCCATAATCATTCACCGTGTCCAAATACGACATAAGAAACAGATGTTGAGTACCATAAAGGGTCGCACACATTACCAATAACAAAAGCAGCACAGCCATGTGATTCTCTTTCAGACCAGATGTGTTAAGACAACTGGTGTCCTTTATCTTTACAGACTTTGAGATCACTTTCATCATGTGTAAAAGTCAATAGCAACCATTTCCTGAGTTATTCAACCAAACAACACTATGAAGATATTACAACAGTTTTCAAATCATGCTTAGAATGATAAACTAAGAGAATGTGAATGATAAAAAACATGAATTATCTAAATACAGAAGGAACAACATAGATATTCTGATCACACAACATGCATGCTGAAATGGGCACAAACAATCAATAACACAGTCCAAAGTCCTCAATGCATTCTTGGACATTGAACAAGTTCTTCAAAACACCAAGCTTTCAATAAAAGAGAGCAATCATTCTCAAATGTGCGGGGGAGCGATAGGTGCAGAGCCAGTGACTGATTGAATAATTAACATTTGGCAAACATATTTAAAACGATCAATAAATTGATCACACAGCGGACGAGGCGTGGATTAGGGAAGAGAAGGCGAAAGGGTTCAGCTTGTAGCCTGTTCCGCTGTAGAACTTATTCTGGAACTCCACCCTAGGAGAGAAACAAAGAAAAATCAACAGACAATATTGCACATAATATATTTTCTCCAATCCTCCAGTCACACACGCCTCTCGTTCACTCATTCTGTCTTTCCCCCCAACCATCTCCCAATCTCTTACCAGTGCAGACGCAAGGCATGCAGGAAGGCAGACAGGCCCTCCATGACCAGGAGGATGGAGACTGTCAGCACAGCGAAGAAGGAAAAGACTACAAACAGGACCACAGATCCCACGTAGCCTTGCCCGTTTAGGGCGATACGCATCACCATCACCCAGAGCACCTCTGACAGCTCTGGAGGGACGGAGATGGAACACACGAAATAGGAGCTACAGCGAGTTAGTACTATTTAAAAATATGAGTCAGTTTGCGGTGAGTCACTACAAATCAGTGGAGAACGAGGGTGTGTGTGTGACTCACGTGCATGTGCAAGACTCAGGGCCCACAGTCGTAGGTAAGAGGCTGTGTTGGAGATGCAGCCTAGACAGTACTCTATGGTGTGGATGGCCTGGTGCATGAATACATCAGCAGCATCAAACTCCTACAGACACAGAGAATGTGCTATTGAAAAGTTGGCCGACTGAGTAATACGTTAAACGTGTCACTAGCTAAGCCTCTGCGAACACAGAAATAGAGCTAGCATAGGTAACACAGTGATAATGCCCCCTTTCCACCTCCTCTCTGTGACTCCCTGTCTCCAGCTCTCCCTGATGAGCGTTGATGGAATTGTTCTCAGTTAACAGGGGGCGGCTCTCTCCTGCCTGGAGGACACAGAATCACACCAGACCAACTCACATACAGAAGAAACAAAGTGATGCTAGATATTTACAATAAAATCAATACACATAGCAAAAGCTCAGTCAGAGTCAAGTTGCTCACCATGTGCCGGTGGTTCCTCTTGTGTGTAATGTATTGATGGATGGGTTTCCCCAGCAGTAGGACTGGAACAGAACACAGCGCCAGCACCACCAGGACCTGCTGCACCAACATCTACAGTGCAGAGAGCGGGAGTTAGAACGTCACCACATAGTGGCAGGTTGTACTTAGGGGTGAGCATGCTACCATACCATTGTTTTCAAGGATTCTGCAAACATTAAGCATACTTTAAACAATTAAGTATTTCGTAGTGAGCACGTTGTGTGCCCTTCCATACATATACTATAACCGTTCCAAACAGTGGGAGGTTTCCCTACAAAACACACACCTGTCCTTTGTAGAGGGGCGGGTTTTCCTTGTTCACTGTGAATAGGAACATGTCTATGAAGTGGATGAGGATGCTGGGGGTGGAGTTAGAGTGGGCCGTGTCGAAGGCCAGCCACTTGAAGATGACCATGAAGACCAGGTAACCAAACAGACACAGCATGAAGAACAGCTCTGGGATCAGTACCAGGAACACACTGCTCAACTGGTTAAAGTGTCTGGAGGGAGAGAGAGAGAGAGAGAGAGAGAGATGGGGGAGAGAAGGATGGGTAGAGAAAGATGGGAGGGAGGAGAGGGATGGCCGAGTGAGAGAGGGATGAAAAGAGATAGCCAAAGAGAGGTGGGTGGGTAGAGGGAATCATAGGTTTAAGAGAAAGGAATGCATAGGCAAAGGTATTGGTTTGAGTAGAGAGAGAGTCGGGATCACAGGAGAGGGACGTGAGAAAATGTGTAGATTACAGCGATAGTCCCTTGCATTTCAATACACACACACAAACTAACGCAATGTTCCCTCACTTGTAGTTGAAGAAGGACAGACAGACTCCGAAGGTCATATGGATCACCCCGATGATGACGGACATCTTCATCTTGTAGGAGTTAAGGAATGTCAGGTGGTTGCTGGACAGACCCCAGATCTGAGGACCACACAGCACAGTTACTGATAACTGAGTCATGGAAACAATCACACACACAGAGAGACAGACAGAAATTAGGAAGGGAGAGAGAGAGAGAGAGAGAGAGAGAGGGGAGGCAGTGTGGTGGATTTCCATACCGGGTCGATGCCAAAAGGATAGGGTCCTGTAAAAACCCCAGTGATGTTAGGATCCAGGGACAGGAAGTTGTTCTCTTTAAGAGTTGTTGGACTGAGCGAGAGAAAGATACAGAACTCAAATATTTTAAAAGATACAGGTCAATCAGAAAAAGGATTGTGGTGCTGTTACGCAAGTGTGAGTGATGCGACATGTGTCCTTACTGCCACTCTCCGCTCTCGAACATGGGTCGTACGTGCCAGCCGGAGCTGAAGGGGCTGAGTCCTCTGCTGAAACACTCGTTGTAGATGGCCCCGGTGTAGACAGAGAACAGTCCCATCAACAGGATCAGATAGCGTCCTCCAAACATCATCCTCCAGATCTAAACCACACACACAGACTTTATATTAGGACTGTTCCTCTGAATCAGTATAATTGTCAGTCTCTCAATTTAAAGTGTGTGTATGAAAGAGTGTGACGTGTTTGTGTGCACAACCTCATTGGTGTTGTTCCTGAGTTTGGGGTCCTTCTCCTCCAGGACCATCCAGAGGGCAGCCAGGAACATCAGCAGGCCGTGACCCACGTCTCCAAACATCACCGCAAACAGGAAGGGGAACGTGATGATGGTGTACACGGCTATGGAGAACGGGAATAAGAGAGGGTTGAGCGAGAAAACGAGAGATAATATTTCTGATAATTTACATATACTAGAGGTGGTTCTTCCCTGGGTTGGTCTGTCGGAGGGTTGGCGATTTGAAGTGATACATGTATTGATTGATACCTGGGTTAACCTCACGGTAACTGGCCACTCCATAAGCCTCTACGATGCTCTGGAAGCCGGCCGTGAAGGAGTTGGTAGGGAACAGGGTGGGAGGAGGGGTGGAGCAGGGGAGGCGGTTGTAGAACGAGTCCATCCCACTGCCACTCTTCCTCTGATAGGGGGAGAGCCAGAGAGAAAATGAAGGGGCTTAAAGTCATACACTTTTGGGGTACCTTGAAAAATTACATCCATTCCTCAGTTTAAACAGCATGACCAAAGACAACCCTCTCTTGTTGCCTTGCATCTTGCTTGGTTACTCAATCTCACACATTATTTCCCTTCCCTCACCCCTCCTTCTCTCAGGGCACTCTGTAGTTCGGGCAGCTTGCTGACGGGACACCAGGCCTCAGCGATCAGACACTTGTCGGTAACGGAGGGGCTGCAGAGGTTCAGCACAGCCTGGACAGCCTTAGACTTCTGGACCCGCACCTTCCACTGGGGCAGCACGGCTACAACACGCACCAACAGCTGCTGGAGGTAGTGCTCTGTCTGGGACAGGACCTGGGGAGGGGTGAAGGAGGACAAGGGATGGATTAGAGATGGAGTGTGAGGCAACTTTAAAAGTAAATGTTCGCTCACTGTTTGCTGTTCCCAATGTGATTCTTATTGAAGTTGGTGATACAGCAACAAAGATGAAGGTGAATGTGTTTTATACAGTGGTAGTCTGCCTTACAGATTTGATGTCTTCAATTCTGCCCTGCAGTCCCTGGAGAATCTCCTCTCTCTCCGTGGGGCTGTCGGGGTACACAAATGTCTGTGTGTGGAAGCTGGGAATGCAAGTTATTGAGGAGGTGCAAGAAAGACATGGGTCATTAAACAAGCATAAACATGAACCACTGCAATGTGTCAAATATCACAACGAAGGAGAAGTGGACAGGTTTACGCACCAATCACAGATCTTCTTGACCTTCTGTCCGATCTGATCTCCCCAGTAGGATATGAGGAACACCGTCCACTGCATCTCCCCCTGCCATCACATCAAATATTAGACGTGTTGACTCACTGACCATCTTACTTGCTACTCTACTTTCAGTATAGAGCTCCTCTTCCTTTCTTCCTCTCCTCACCGTGACAGGATGCTCTAGTTGCTCCTCCATCTCTCTGAAGTCCACGATGATGTAACCACGGCACGCTCGCCATAGCAACCGCTCGAACGAAGGGACTTTCCAGGGGTGGACCACACCGGCCACAAAACTGCAAATGAGAGAGGGATGGGAGAAATAAAAAAAATAATGAGGTAAGTTGGCATAAAGAGTATGTTGACCAACTGGAAAATGGAAATCAGTCATTGTCCATAGCCAATGTAAAAAAAATTAAGTGGAAAGACACTGGCAATCTCTTTGACCAATGAGGTTTACCTGAGGTGGACATCCTGTCGGTTAGGCTCCAATGTGTCTCCTGTTTCCAGTGGAGGCGGCGGACCCTGTGAGAGGAACAATGAAAATAGTTACGCGATTGTAGTTCTCCACTTTAATACATCCAAACAGTAGTTGTAGTTCTGAGGGAGTGGGTCTGGGTGGTGTAGTTCTGACCTGTGAGGAGGTGAGGGAGTGGGTCTGGGTGAGAACACCTTTGTATTGGCTGAGCTGGGTCATCTGGGCTCTGAGACTGTCTCTGTTCCTGGACACCTCTTTGAGCTCCCTGGCCATCCTCTCACTCTCTTCCTCAATGGTGAGTAGGTCTCTGGGCTGGGGGGCCGAGGGTGTCGGGCAGGGGGAAGGGAGGGGGCCATGGAGGGGGGGCCACAGAGATCGATTGATCTCCTGCTCCAGGAACGCTGAGTGGAGAGAAGGATGAAAAGAGAGCGAGATATGTAAGGAGAGAAAGTCAAATGCATAGGAGACAATGGTCAAACATCATTTTCTTGTATTAGGATAGCTTTAATGAGCGGCCTTGTTTTAGGAGCCGATAGTGAGGGATCTAGATACTTACAGAAGGTTTTCTCCAGTTCCTCACATCGTCTCACCTCCCCCACAAACTTCCTCTGGAAGGAGTTGACGTTGGGGTTCAACTGATTCACCACAGAGGGAAGAGTACAACAGACACACAGTTACTCAAGTTATTCACACGAGGGTTTACTACACGTCAGCTAATGTCGCTAATTTCAAACATAATAGCAAGATGGTAGAGACGTTAGTTACAGCTACTGTTTCTGAGACAGTCATTCTTAGTGAAGATACAAGACAAACAAGGTCAGGGGAGGACAGAACTCACATCTCTGAACTCGACCAAGCCCAGTTCTCCCAGTTCACTGACACAGTTGTAGGCTGAACCAGACTGGAGGAAGAGCTGCACCAGGCACACCTCCTCACTGCGGAACATAGAACCCATCGCCACCTAGAGATAGGCCTAGAGGGAGAGGAAGAAGGTAACGAGACAGGGAGATGGAAAGGAGATCGGATAGAAACAGTGAATAGATAAAAGTACTGAGGGATAAGGCGAAGAGAGAAATTGTATGTGTATGGCGGTTGCTTCAAAAATCAGGTGACCGCTGCAGATAAGGGAAATACAAAGTGCATTCTTCCCCTCTGACTAACCGAAAAAGTCACATGAATTTCGACAGTGGAATTTCCACTCAAGCTGCACTTCACAACGAATTAAATTCTCACCACAAGTCAGTGCGAAGGCCTCAATACACCACCCTTGATGTGGGTCACTAAAAATAGGTTAAACCATAGACATTTAGACTGGGGAGAGACTGAACCAAGATCGTCCGTGTACATTTTGGCCAAATGTTTATTTAAAAAAAAATGTTTGTTCCAGTTTTTGCCATATAAACATAAAAACACTTGATATTTAGAATTTCACAAGTGGGTGGGGTTAAATGTGGAATGTGTCACTAGCCAAATGCAAACAAACACTTCCTGTTCCTTCAAAATAGCAGCAGTTCACCCTTCTAACTTAATTATATTCATCTATAAAGTAATCTATTAATACATCCATCAATCCCCTGATAGAAATTAAGAAATATACCTATTTTATATTTACGATAGTCACAGGTTTGTAGGCCTCCTTGCTCGCACACGCCTTTTCAGTTCTGCCCACAGATTTTCTATAGGATTGAGGTTAGGGCTTTGTGATGCCCACTCCAATACCTTGACTTTGTTGTCCTTAAGCCCTTTTGCCACAACTTTAGAAGTATGCTTGGGGTCATTGTCCATTTGGAAGACCCATTTGCGACCAAGCTTCAACTTCCTGACTGATGTCTTGAGATGTTGCTTCAATATATCCACATAATTCTCCTGCCTCATGACGCCATCTATTTTGTGAAGTGCACTAGTCCCTCCTGCAGCAAAGCACCCCCACAACATGATGCTGCCACCCTCGTGCCTCACGGTTGGGAAGGTGTTCTTTGGCTTGCAAGCCTCCCCTTTTTTCCTCCAAACATAACGATGGTCATTATGGCCAAACAGTTCTATTTTTGTTTCATCAGACCAGAGGACATTTCTCCAAAAAGTATGATCTTTGTCCCCACGTGCAGTTGCAAACCGTAGTCTGGCTTTTTTATGGCGGTTTTGGAGCAGTGGCTTCTTTCTTGCTGAGCAGCCTTTCAGGTTATGTCGATATAGGACTCGTTTTACTGTGGATATAGATACTTTTATACCCGTTTCCTCCAGCATCTTCACAAGGTCCTTTGCTGTTGAACTGGGACTGATTTGCACTTTTCGCACCAAAGTACGTTCATCTGTAGGAGACAGAATGCATCTCCTTCCTGAGCGGTATGACGGCTGCGTGGTCCCATGGTGTTTATACATGCGTACTATTGTTTGTACAGATGAACGTGGTACCTTCAGGTGTTTGGAAATTGCTCCCAAGGATGAACCAGACTTGTGAAGGTCTACCATTTTTTTCTGAAGTCTTGGCTGATTCATTTTTATTTTCCCATGATGTCAAGCAAAGAGGCACTGAGTTTGAAGGTAGACCTTGAAATACATCCACAGGTACACCTCCAATTGACTCAAATTACGTCAGTTAGAAGCTTCTGATAGGCTAAAGCCATGACATCGTTATCTGGAATTTTCCAAGCTGTTTAAAGGCACAGTCAACTTAGTGTATGTAAACTTCTGACCCACTGGAATTGTAATACAGTGAATTATAAGTGAAATAATCTGTCTAAACAATTGTTGAAAAAAATGACTCGTGTCATGCACAAAGTAGATGTCCTAACCGACTTGCCAAAACTATAGTTTGTTAACAAGAAATTTGTGGAGTAGTTGAAAAACAAGTTTTAATGACTCCAACCTAAGTGTATGCAAACTTCCAACTTCAACTGTACATATAGGAATGTACTGTAAAAATGTTACTAGCCGTCAAATTCTCTTTCCTTGTTTCCTTCATTCCTCACTCTGTCAAAGCACATTGGGGAGAGGATTGAAGGTTCCTCCCCTCAGGCCTCCTTCTCCTCTGATGTGCTTTGAAAGAGGCAAGGGATGGAGGAAACAAGGATGGAGGAAGCAAGGATTTGACACCTAGTGGACGGGTCTGTAAAATGCAATAACCATGAAGAAAGAATGGTAATACAATAGTCTCTGTGTGTGTGTGTGTATCACTCCTACTTATCATCTGCCATTTAAAAACTGTAAATACCAACAGGGTTCCAATAGAGTCCAGGATTATTGGCTGCTCATTAAGAACCCCCAGAATCATTGTTAATATCCATTAAAGCACACATCGGATTGTCAATACAGATGAGTTTTAGGTCTGCATATGTGAGTGTTTAAAAGATTGGACATTTCTCAAATAATGTGTTCACTGTGGCACAACAAACTGGTGTGAGGAGTCAATCAGGATGACAGGGTCTGTGTCCCTTGATAGGATAGAGGGAAGAGACCCGTGCACTTGTCTCATGAAAACACTGATTGCACAACGTGATATAAAGGCTACAATACATGATATTCCCTATAATAAAATACATGGACACAACAATTAAATACAAAGATAAATAATCTCTGATATTATTTATTCAAATTAGCCTTTTCTTATAAAACCATTCAATATAGCCTACTAAAGCATTATTTGGCCACAGTGGATCATTAGCTTCTTAAAAAAAAAAGTTCTGGATTGTTTTAAAATCGCATTGCTCACAGTCGTAAGGAAAGGCAGCGCACGCAGCAAAGACCAAATACATGATTGTTGAGTTGCGTTCAGTGAAAAGTAGAGAGGAGCAGGCAGGCATATCGCAATATTTCAAAACATAGTTTGTAAAGCAAATGGTTATTGATGTAAAGAGAAGAAAATGAAAAGAATAGTCTGTCTTTTAGTTATAAAAATTCTCAACTTAACTGAGTGAACAACAGTACAGTATTTTATTGGCACCAACATGGAGCATCAGCAATTTCCCGTTAGTGCACACAACCACTCTTTATCATTGTTGGGTCAGTGTTTGTTTTTGGATAATTTCCTCCTCCAGTTTAGATAATGTCATAATCCATTTATGTCTTCCCTTCTCGTATTGTATGTTTTTATTGATCCATTTGTCAGGTTCAGCAAGCTACCCTATAATTCGTCATATTAAAAAAAGATTCTGCTAATGCCTCTAGTCATAAAGTATTGTACAATTGCATGAAATGTATTTATAAAAAGAAATAACTATCTTGACATTGATAGATGAATTACTAGCTATTAATAGATTACTAAATAGATAGTAGATGAATAGAATGATGTTAGAAGGGTGATAGGTTTGGTTTCGCTTTGCCAGAAAAGGATCACAGAATCAAAAATCCGCATATTCGTCCAGCTTCAATCAAATTAAAATGTATTAACTTCGCGGGGAGAGTTGCAGATGTAATCACGAGACATTGTTGTTTGCAACATTATATCTATCCAAGTTAGCAAAGGTTGCCTCCTATCTTGTCAGTCAAAAACAAAAAAGCTGATCCCGTTTTGCCACAACGTTTCCATGCATTGCATTAGACTAAGTTACCATAGAAACAATACATATATATATATATATATAAACTTATATTAGGCTAGATATTTCCAATGTCAGCAAATCAAATAGCCCACCAGCCTATAGAATGTCTAAATTTGTAGATAGAAAAATATGTTGACCGACCACACACGAATCTATCCTTTGTGAAAGCAGGAAGGAAATATACGATTTTACCTGTTTCCTTCAATCTGTCCAGCTCAATCGAAAACTTTTGTGGTGGCCGCTTGTAAAGAGTTGGCTCAAGGTGATAGACCAGAACAACAAACAGCGTCAAACAAATCTGTTTTCACAGGGAAGTCACAAAGTTTCTAAACATACTGTACTGGAGCGTGTTAATTTCGCCAACTGTGTTGCAAAACTTTTCTTAAACAGAATCAAATGGGGCGGGATCTATCAGAATGTGTCAAATAGAAACTCACGTTTTCGTTGCTAAACTTTTTCCGTTTGCTATGGTCTGAACAAATGATTACACCCCTCCCTGTCTTTGGTGAAATTATTTGGGAAGTACTGAGAGCACTTCCCGTTCACTGGCTTTATGTCACGTTACTTGTTCTCACGTGACGGTAGATACGTTTTGAGAGTCAAATAACCTTCCCCCCAGACTTTATTTGCATAGGGGGAGATAGGTCAGAGGCCTGTGGACAGTTGCCACATATACATTTAAAAACATTTAGGATTTTCTGCCCTGCAGGCAAGTATAGTATAAAACGTATATTTTCTTCCCCTATCATCTCAGTCCAAATTTCTCAAGCAAAGCCCTATTCCAAAATCACTGACATGTACAGTGCCTTCAGAAAGTATTCACACCCCTTGACTTTTTCCAAATTTTGTTGTGTTACAAAATGGGACTATCATGGATTTGTCCTTTTTACAACGAGCTACACAAAATACTCTGTCAAAACTAACGTTTGTAAAAAAAAAAAAGTGATGAAAAATAAAACACTAATATATTGTAATGACCCGGCTGGGTCATAAAGGAAAAAGAGACGGACTCTAGGTGTACAGGTCAGAACACAGGTTTATTCCTAAACTGGGCTATTGTTCAGGCCACAGCCCACGCCACTAAATGCCGAACGTACACAATTATATCATGTCGGGCTCCGAACAGAAAAAGAAAGAAGATGAGACAGTAATCCCTATTTATGCATTTCCAAATCCCGCGGGATTACCCATCATAGCCCCCCAACCTTTCCCTCTGTCCTGACATATTTAACCCCTGCTAGTAGCCATGAGAACCATAACACACCCACAAACACAGAACACAATACCGGGTCGTTACATAGCCCCCCCTTTCTAAACCCTAGCCCCTAGGGTTACACAACAAAATCCTTAAAACGACCCGGAGGTCGCATCAGTCTCTTGTGCCTCCCCGTGGCTCTCACCGGTGAACCCCCAGAACACTCACCTGCCCCAATGTCATTTCCAGCGCCCTCCGAAGAAGCAGCCCCCATCCCAGGCTCAGGTTGCGCTAGAGTCTCCTCGTTAGACTGTTCCCGTGGGCTCACATCAGAGACCTCACTCCCATTTCCTACCGTTTTCCTCCCTCTGTAGGGTGCCAATCGGTCCCGGTGGACCACCACCTTCCTGCTCCGTGGGGGGACCTCCACCCGGTACGTCACCTCCCCCACTCTCTCTATCACCAGACACGGCCCCACCCATGCACTGTCCAGCTTTGGGCACCGCCCCTTCTTGCGCGTGGGGTTGTGAAGCCACACACATTCCCCCGCTCCAAAGTGCCTCCCCCTAGCGCGCGAGTCGTAGTGGCGCTTTTGGCGCACCCCTGCGTTCTCGAGTTGCTCACTTGCGAAGGTGTGAGCCGTTTCTAACCGGTTCTGCAGACGACACACATAGTTCGGGCCAGGCAAAACCCCGTCGTCATTATCAGGAGGGTGGCCAAACGTCAGTTCGGCTGGGGTGCGCAACTCACGACCTAACATTAGTAGCGCTGGGGAGCACGCAGTCGATTCTTGAACAGCCGACCTACATGCCATAAGAATAAACGGTAAGTGGGTGTCCCAATCTCTCTGGTGTTTTGAGGTAACGATGGCCAGCTGCTGTGCTAACGTTCTGTTAAATCTTTCCACCAGCCCATCACTCTGGGGGTGAAGCGGAGTAGTGCGCGTCTTCTCCGCGCCTAACCGTCTACACAACTCTGAGAACACCCGTGACTCGAAGTTTCTCCCCTGGTCGCTGTGAATAGACTGTGGCACCCCAAACCGACTGATTATTCCCCCCACCAACGCATCAGCTACTGTCTCTGCCTCCTGGTCTGGGAGAGCGTAAGCCTCCGGCCACTTGGTGAAGTAGTCCATAGCGGTTAGAATCCACCTGTTACCGCTGTCTGTGGTTGGAAATGGCCCCACTATGTCTACCCCCAGTCTCTCCATGGGCTCCCCTACTGGGAATTGTTGTAGGAGGGCGTGTGACTGACCTGGAGGTCCTTTTTTAGCAGCACACTCGTCGCACTGCCTACAAAAGTCCTCAACATCCCTCCTGTGCCTGGCCCAATAGAAGCCTTTATGCACGCGCTTTAACGTTTTGGAGACCCCAAAATGCCCTGCGCCAACTCCCCCATGAAGCTGCTGTAACACGCTCCCCTGCAGCCTTTTGGCACCACTACCTGCCACGTAATTTCTCCAGTCGCTGGCTTTTTCCACCCCCTCTGGAGCACTCCCTCAGCCACTCTAAGGACTGTGAATTTAGCCCACAGTCCCTTGGTGACTGGTGATAGAGGGGCTACTTCCCCCCATGGCGGTCGTCTTCTCTCTTCCACCCACCGCAGCACAGGACGCAGCTCTGCGTCCTCCTCCTGGCGACGCCTCCACTCCCCAACGTCCACAGCCTCAAGCTCCCGGCACTCTGTCACACTCAGCTGACTCACCGTGGCGGTGACTCCCTCCTCCCTGCACAGTTCTCTCTCTCGCTCCACCCGTTTGGCGCAGTACCCACAGCCATCCTCAGCACACGGGCGGCGGGACAAGGCGTCTGCATTGCTGTGGCGAAGGCCGGCTCTGTGCTCCACCTGGAAGTCGTAGGGTTGCAGCTCCTCCAGCCAGCGGGCAATCTGACCCTCTGGCTCCTTGAAGGAGAGAAGCCACTGCAGGGCGGAGTGATCCGTCCGGACCACAAACGGCAGGCCCCCCAGGTAGTACTTGAAATGGCGTACTGCTGCCACGACAGCCAAAAGCTCTCTCCTTGTCACGCAGTAGCGTTTTTCAGCCTTATCAAAAGTTCTGCTGTAATAAGCTACTACGTGTTCCCCATCAGGACCACGCTGAGCCAGCACAGCCCCCAAACCCTCATTGCTTGCGTCGGTGTCCAGGATGAACGGACGGTTCGGGTCTGGTGAGGCCAGGACAGGGGCCTCCATCAGGGCACGTTTGAGAGCCTCAAACGCCCGCTGGTGCTCTTCGGTCCACTGAAAAACAGTGTCCTCCTTGAGAAGGTGGTTCAAAGGAGCCGCTACCCCCGCAAACCCCTTCACAAACCTACGATAGTTGGATGCCAGCCCCAGGAAGCTCTTAACCTCTTTTTTTCCCCCTGGAACTGGCCACCCCCTCACAGCCTCTACTTTGTCTGGCATCGTGCTGATGGCCTCACCACCCAGCTGATGCCCCAGGAACGCCACCTCCCTTTGCATGAAATGGCACTTTCCCGGATGTAATTTTAGCCCCGCCCCCGAGATCCTCTCCAACACTCGCCTAAGTGCCCCCAGTGCCCCCTCAAATGATGTGCCGTGCACCAATATGTGCCGTGCACCAATAGCTCCCCCGTGACAGTCCGTAGCTGGACAAGGGTCGGCTCCACCCGCACCCCAACAGGTAGTATGTCTGGTCTCACCAGGGTTACTGTAGAGCCCGTGTCGACCAGGGCCAAACATTCCACCCCCTCTACCTTGACGATGACATTGCAGAAGTCCCCAACGGTGGTACGTCCCACCACAACTACCGGACTAGGAAACACGGCGGCAGCTACACCCTGGGGGTGCAGGTCCCCACCCTCTTGTCTGCGCTGCTGGGTACCTCTTTTGCTTACAGTGGGTTCGGGGGCGTGGGTCCGCGCTGCCCCCTGCGCGAGAACCCACCGTCGTTTCCCTGGTGACGGGGGAATCTGCCACACTCCCGCTGAATGTGGCCAGGCTGGCCACAACCCCAGCAGACAATAGGAGTTGAGCTGACACTGCAACGCTGCCTGGAGCCCCTCTCCATGACAAGCGAAGCAGTCTTGACTAGCCCGCCCAACTCGTCGACCCACTCTGGTTTCGTGACCCCTGGCACCCCAGCCACCGCTGCTCTCACCTCTGGTTGACTGGCGACTTCCACTCTCACTCCCTCACCCCAGATCAGCTCCCTCTTCCTGGCTATCTCCACTGCAGCCCGCAGAGATGGTGGGTCCGCCATCTGAACATGCTTACCCAGTTCGGTGGAAGAGAGCGCTCTAATAAAACTGTCCCGTGCCAGCTTGTCTTGCACCCCAATCGGCATAGTTGCATAAGCCCGCCTGGTCAGGCTCAGAATACCACTTGCCAACGCCTTTAATGATTCCCCCTGAAGTCTCTTTTTGTTACTCAGTTCAATCCGCAGCATGTTGGGCTGCGCGTCGCTGCCGAAACGGCCCCCCAAGGCCTCCACCAGCGCACCGTAGTCGCCCCTCTCGTCCGGGGCTAGCGTTAACAGGCATTCCGACGCATCCTCTGCCAGGCTCAGGGCAAGCTGTAACGCTTTTGTCTCGTCAGACCACCTCCCGGCTCTAGCCAACAACTCGAATTGAGTGAAAAAAACTTCCCATTTACCTTGTCCATTGAACTTTGGTAGTTTAGCCGCTACCGTGGCTAATGGCAATAGGCCGCTGCCATCTCTGTTTACATAAGCAGGCCCCGCCGTTTCCGCACCCGGTCGCCGTGACGTCTGCTCTCGAGCAGTGTGAAGGAAAACCCGCCAGTTCTGCCATCTTGCTGACTGACAATTTAACTCCCGCCATGTGGCCCTCCAGCTCTTCTACGGCAGTCGCCGCCCGACCCTCCCGACCGGGTACCCCCGGGCCCACAACGGACACATTGTCCGACTCTTCCTTAATTTTCCGCCTCGCCCCAAGCATCATGACCGTAGATGCGAGTCACGCTAAAGCCAACCCGGCCTATACTGAACAGCTAACTCGCCTAGTCTCGATCCCGTAGTTCGAAAGCACTTCTGACGCCAATGTAATGACCCGGCTGGGTCATAAAGGGAAAAGAGACGGACTCTAGGTGTACAGGTCAGAACACAGGTTTATTCCTAAACTGGGCTATTGTTCAGGCCACAGCCCACGCCGCTAAATGCCGAACGTACACAATTATATCATATCGGGCTCCGAACAGAAAAAGAAAGAAGATGAGACAGTAATCCCTATTTATGCATTTCCAAATCCCGCGGGATTACCCATCATACCCCCCCCCCCCAACCTTTCCCTCTGTCCTGACATATTTAACCCCTGCTAGTAGCCATGAGAACCATAACACACCCACAAACACAGAACACAATACCGGGTTGTTGCAATATCTTGATTAGATAAGTGTTCAACCCCCTGAATTTGGGCTCTCCTCCGTGAGTAAGACATTTAAGTGTGTTAACCCTCGCAAGGCTGTTGGCCCAGACTGTATCCCGAGCCGCGTCCACCGAGCGCATCCTCAAACCTGCTCCTTTTACTCCGTTCCGAACGTACTAGACGACCAGTTCTTATAGCCTTTAGCCGTACCCTTATCCTACTCCCCCTCTGTTCCTCTGGTGATGTAGAGGTTAATCCAGGCCCTGCAGTGCCTAGCTCCACTCCCATTTCCCAGGTGCTCTCATTTGTTGACTTCTGTAACCATAAAAGCCTTGGTTTTATGCATGTTAACATTAGAAGCCTCCTCCCCAAGTTTGTTTTATTCACTGCATTAGCACACTCTGCCAACAGGGATGTCCTAGACGTGTCTGAATCCTGGCTTAGGAAGACCACCAAAAACCCTGAAATTTCCATCCATAACTATAACATTTTCCGACAAGACAGAACTTGTCGGAAAATCCACCTTTCCAGAAACAAGTCTCTCACCGTTGCCGCTTGCTATAGACCACCCTCTGCCCCCAACTGTGTCCTGGACACCATATGTGAATTGATTACCCCCCCCCCCCCCCCATCTATCTTCAGAGCTCGTGCTGCTAGGTGACCTAAACTGGGACATGCTTAACACCCCGGCCATCCTACAATCTAAGCTTGATGCCCTCAATTTCACACAAATTATTAATGAACCTACCAGGAACAACCCCAAATCCGTAAACACGGACACCCTCATAGATATCATCCTAACCAACTTGCCCTCCAAATACACCTCTGCTGTCTTCAACCAAGATCTCAGCAATCACTGCCTCATTGCCTGCATCCGTAATGGGTCCTCGGTCAAACAACCACCCATCATCACTGTCAAACGCTCCCTAAAACACTTCAGCAATCAGGCCTTTCTAATCGACCTGGACCGGGTATCCTGGAAGGATATTGACCTCATCCCGTCAGTAGAGGATGCCTGGTTATTCTTTAAAAGTGCCTTCCTCACCATCTTAAAAAAGCATGCCCCATTCAAAAAAATTCAAACCAGGAACAGATATAGCCCTTGGTTCACTCCAGACCTGACTGCCCTTAACCAGCACAAAAACATCCTGTGGCGTACTGCATTAGCATTGAATAGCCACTGTCATATACAACTTTTCAGGGAAGTTAGGAACCAATATACACAGGCAGTTTGAAAAAGATAGCTTTCCTAACAGAAATTTGCATCCTGCAGCACAAACTCAAAAAAGTTCTGGGACACTAAAGTCCATGGAGAATAAGAGCACCTCCTCTAAGCTGCCCACTGCACTGAGGCTAGGAAACACTTTCACCACTGATAATCCACGATAATTGAGATTTTCAATGAACATTTTTCTACGGCTGGCCATGCTTTCCACCTGGCTACCCCTGCCCTGCACCCCACCACAGCAACTCGCCCAAGCCTCCCCCATTTCTCTTCCACCCAAATCCAGATAGATGATGTTCTGAAAGAGCTGCAAAATCTGGACCCTTACAAATCAGCCGGGCTAGACAATCTGGACCCTCTCTTTCTAAAATTATCTGCCTGAAATTGTTGCAACCCCTATTACTAGCCTGTTCAACCTCTTTCGTATCGTCTGAGATTCCCAAAGAGTGGAAAGCTGCCGCGGTCATCCTCCTCTTCAAAGGGGGAGACACTCTAGACCCAAACTGCTACAGACCTATATCTATCCTACCCTGCCTTTCTAAGGTCTTCGAAAGCCAAGTTAACAAAGATTACCAACCATTTCGAATCCCACCGTACCTTCTCTGCTATGCAATCTGGTTTCAGAGCTGGTCATGGGTGCACCTCAGCCATGCTCAAGATCCTAAACGATATCATAACCGCCATCGGTAAGAGACAATACTGTGCAGCCGTATTCATCGACCTGGCCAAGGCTTTCGACTCTGTCAATCACCACATTCTTATCGGCAGACTCAACAGCCTTGGTTTCTCAAATGACTGCCTCGCCTGGTTCACCAACTACTTCTCAGACAGAGTTCAGTGAGCCAAATCGGAGGGCCTGTTGTCCGGACCTCTGGCTGTCTCTATGGGGGTGCCACAGGGTTCAATTCTGGGGCTGACTCTCTTCTCTGTATACATCAATGATGTCGCTCTTGCTGCTGGTGATTCTCTGATCCACCTCTATGCAGACGACACCATTCTGTATACTTCTGGCCCTTCTTTGGACACTGTGTTAACCCTCCAGACGAGCTTCAATGCCATACAACTCTCCTTCCGTGGCCTCCAACTGCTCTTAAATGCAAGTAAAACTAAATGCATGCTCTTCAACCGATCGCTGCCCGCACCTGCCCGCCCATCCAGCATCACTACTCGGTTCTGACTTAAGTATTTGTAGTTGTCCACATATTCTAGGTGTCTGGTTAGACTGTAAACTCTCCTTCCAGACTCACATTCAGCATCTACAACCCAAAAATAAATCTAGAACCGGATTCCTATTTCGCGACAAAGCATCCTTCACTCACGCTGCCAAACATACCCTCGTAAAACTGACCATCCTACCAATCCTCGACTTCGGTGATGTCATTTACAAAATAGCCTCCAACACTCTACTCAACAAATTGGATGCAGTCTATCACAGTGCCATCTGTTTTGTCACCAAAGCCCCATATACTACCCACCACTGCGACCTGTATGCTCTCGTTGGCTGGCCCTCACTTCATATTCGTCGCCAAACCCACTGGCTCCACGTCATCTACAAGTCTTTGCTAGGTAAAGCCCCGCCTTATCTCAGCTCACTGGTCACCATAGCAGCACCCACTCGTAGCATGCGCTCCAGTAGGTATATCGCACTGGTCACCCCCAAAGCCAATTCCTCCTTTGGTCATCTTTCCTTCCAGTTCTCTGATGCCAATGACTGGAACGAACTGCAAAAATCACTGAAGCTGGAGACTCATATCTCCCTCACTAACTTTAAGCACCAGCTGTCAGAGAAGCTCACAGATCACTGCACCTGTACATAGCCCATCTGTAAACAGCCCATCCAACTACCTCATCCCCATACTGTATTTATTTATTTATCTTGCTCCTTTGCACCCCAGTATCTCTACTTGCACATCAGTGTTTAATTGCTATATTGTAATTACTTCGCCGCTATGGCCTATTTATTGCCTTTACCTCCCTTATTTTACCTAATTTGCACCCACTGTATATAGACCTTTTTGTACTGTATTATTGACTGTACGTTTGTTTATTCCATGTGTAACTCTGTGTTGTTGTTTGTGTCGAACTGCTTTGCTTTATCTTGGCCAGGTCGCAATTGTAAATGAGAACTTGTTCTCAACTAGCCTACCTGTTTAAATAAAGGTGAAATAAAAAATATTTAAAAATAAATAAATACAAATGTGCAGACCAGCTGGCTGGAGTGTTTACAGACATACTCAGTGTCTCCCTATCGCAGTCTGCTATCCCCACTTGCTTCAAGATGTCCACCATTGTTCCTGTACCCAAAAAAACAAAAGTAACTGAACTAAATTACTATCGCCCAATAGCACTCAATGCTTTAAGAGGCTAGTTAAGGATCATATCACCTCCACCTTACCTGACATCCTAGACCCACTTCAATTTGTATACCGCCCTAATATATCCACAGATGATGGAGTCGCCGTCGCACTGCCCTATCTCATCTGGACAAGAGGAATACCTATGTAAGAATGCAGGCTCCCAAGTGGCGCAGCGCTCTAAGGCACTGCATCTCAGTGCTGGAGGCGTCACTACAGACCCTGGTTCGAATCCAGGCTGTATCGCAACCGGCTGTGATTGGGAGTCCCATAGAGCGACGCACAATTGGCCCAGCGTCAACCTTGTTAAGGTTTGGCCCGGGTAGGCCTAAGAATATGTTCTTAACTGACTTGCATAGATAAATAAAAGGTTAAATAAAATAAAAATGCTGTTCATTGACTACAGCTCAGCCTTCAACACCATAGTACCCTCCAAGCTAATCATTAAGCTCGGCGCCCTGGGTCTGAACCCTGCCCTGCGCAATTGGGTCCTGGACTTCCTGCCGGACCGCCCCCAGGTGGTGAAGATAGGAAACCACAGCTCCACTACGCTGATCCTCAACACTGTGGCCCCACAAGGGTGCGTCCTCAGCACCTCCTGTACTCCCTGTCCATGCACGCCTCCTACTCAATCATCAAGTTTGCAGACGACACAACAGTACTGAGCATGCCTGATTAAGATAACTCCAATTTGCATACTGCCCCAACAGATCCACAGATGATGCAGTCTCTATTGCACTCCACACTGCCCTTTCCCACCTGGACAAAAGGAACACCTAAGTGAGAATGCTATTCATTGACTACAGCTCAGCGTTCAACACCATAGTGCCCTCAAAGCTCATCTATAAGCTAAGGACCCTGGGACTAAACACCTCCCTCTGCAACTGGATCCTGGACTTCCTGACGGGCCGCCCCAGGTGGTGAGGGTAGGTAACAACACAGGGGCCCCTCAGGGGTGCATGCTCAGTCCCCCCCTGTACTCCCTGTTCACTCATGACTGCACGGCCAGGCACAACTCAAACCATCATTACATTTGCCAATGACACAACAGTGGTAGGCATGATCACCGACGAGACAGCCTATAGGGAGGAGGTCAAAGACCTGGCCGTGTGGTGCCAGGACAACAACCTCTCCCTCAACCTGATCAAGACAAAAGGAGATGATTGTGGACTACAGGAAAAAGAGGACCGAGCATGCCCCCATTCTCATCGACAGGGCTGTAGTGGAGCAGGTTGAGAGCTTCAAGTTCCTTGGTGTCCACATCACCAACAAACTAACATGGTCCAAGCACACCATGACAGTCGTGAAGCGGACACGACAAAACCTATCCCCCCTCAGGAGACTGAAAAGACTTGGCATGGGTCCTCAGATCCTCAAAAGGTTCTACAGCTGCACCATCGAGAGCGTCCTGACTGGTTGCATCACTGCCTGGTATGGCAATTGCTCGGCCTCCGACCGCAAGGCACTACAGTGGGTAGTGCGAACGACCCGGTACATCACTGGGGCCAAGCTACCTGCCATCCAGGACCTTCTTACCAGGCAGTGTCAGAGGAATGCCATAAAAATTGTCAAAGACTCCAGCCACCCTAGTCATAGACTGTTCTCTCTTACCGCACGGCAAGCAGTACCAGAGCGCCAAGTCTACGTCCAAGAGGCTTCTCAACAGCTTCTACCCCAAGCCATAAGACTCCTGAACATATAGTCAAATGGATACCCAGACTATTTGCATTGCCCCCCCCCCCCCTCTGTTGTCATCTTTGCATAGTCACTTTAATTAACTCTACATGTACATACTACCTCAACTAACCAGTGCCCCCGCACATTGACTCTATACCAGCACCCCCCTGTATATATTATTTTTTTTTACTGCTGCTCTTTAATTATTTGTTCCTTTTCTCTCTTATTCTTATCAGTGCACTGTTAGATAGGGGCTACATAAGTAAGCATTTCACTCTAAGGTCTACACCTGTTGTATTCGGCACATGTGACTAATACAATTTGATTACCAATGATGACAGCCTACATGGAGGAAGTGAGGGCCCTGGTGGAGTAGTGCCAGGAAAATAACCTCTAAACGTCAACAAAACGAAGAAACTGATCGTGGACTTCCGCAGCGGAGAAGGTGAATAGCTTCAAGTTCCTCAGAGTACACGTCACTGACAATTTGAAATGGTCTACCCACACAGACAGTGTGGTGAAGGCGGCGCAACAAACTTTTACAGATGCAGCATTGAGAACATCCTGTCGGGCTGCATCATCACCTGGTACGGCAACTACACCACCCGCAACCGCTGTGCTCTCCAGAGGGTGGTGCGGTGTGCCCAATTCATCACCAGGGGCACACTGCTTGCCCTCCAGGACACCTACTGCACCCGATGTCACAGGAAGGCCAAAAAGATCATCAAGGACATCAACCACCCGAGCCACAGCCTGTTCACCCTGCTATCATCCAGAAGGCGAGGTCAGTACAAGTGCATTAAAGCTGGGACCGAGAGACTGAAAAACAGCTTCTATCTCAAGGCCATCAGACTGTTAAACAGTCTTCACTAGCCGGTCTCCACCCAGTACCCTGCCCTGAACTTAGTGACTGTCACTAGCCAGCTACCACCCGGTTACTCAACACTGCACCTTAGAGGCTGCTGCCCTATGTACAGAGCATTCGGAAAGTATTCAGACCCATTCCCTTTTTCCACATTTTGTTACGTTACAGCCTTATTCTAAAATGTATTAAATCTCCCTGGTCTGTGGTTGAATCTTTTTGAAATTCACTGCTCAACTGTGTGGGGTACAGTAGAGATTACATAGTCATAAAAAAAAAATCATGTTAAAAACACTTATTGCACGCCGAGTCCATTCAACTTGTGACTTGCAAAGCACATTTATACTTCTTAACTTATTTAGGCTTTCCATAACAAAAGGGTTGAATACTTATGGACTCAAGACATTTTAGCTTTTAATATATAAAATAATTATCCACTTTGACATTATTGGGTATTGTGTGTTGGCCAATGACAAAAACAATATAAATGTAATCCATTTTAAATTCGGTCTGTAATAACTAAATGTGAATAATTTCCGAATGCACTGTACAAACAGAGCACACTGAATTTTTTGGTGCCTCAGACAGGCTGAATCGACAACTGGAGGCATATACAATACATTCCATTGATCAAGCAAATAGCTGGCTGTTTTTACATAAAACACTTAATTTATTGAGGTGTAAAAAGTGTGGAAGGGAATTCAAGGGATTAAGTAGCCAGCAGATCCGACCCGCTTGTTTACAGCTGTACTAGTGTCAGACAGCATTCCTGTGTAGATTAAGACACTGCGGAGCCGGCGCCAGATATGGCTCGGAAAACTTCTCAATCCAGGGATGAGAAATGCATTGTACTCTGAATTGTCCCATTATCCCAACTGTTACACTAAAATTTAACGACTGCGACTTCTTCCGGAAAACTGTCCTTTCCGTCCTCATGCTAGGTAGCAGAAGTCACAGCAGCCATTTTGGAATGGCAGTGTTAGCCAATCAGCTCATTTGTTCAACACGAAATGCCATTCCAAATGGCTGCTGTGGCTTCTGCTACTAAAACTAGCAGTGTTCAATCTCCGCTGTGTCTTAATCCACACAAGAATGCTGTCCAACCCTGTAAGCAAGCTGGTTGGATCTCCTGGCTAAGAATGAACACATCAATACAGGGAATTGGCTTATTCAATTTGACAGAACTTAGTTAAAACAAAAATACAATTTCAACAGAAGAGTACTGTTGGTCTAACCAGCAAAGGAGAACAGAGATTTGGGGAGGTATTTACGGAGAATAAATGAAGGGGAAACCTAAATACCTCAGCACCTGTTCCTCCACCCACCAGGATCCTAAATAACTACAGATCATCACAAATTTACTTTAAAAAAAAAATATATGCTAAGACCATCAACTGCTGGTAAATGTGACTGAAAAGCTCCTGCCCAGGCCAGTCAACCCACGACATTCGGATCACCGGTCCATATTTCTCAAACCCCAAACCCGACTGCAGCCGAGTCAAATTGGTCGCACAGGTCTAGACCTTATCCTCTTTCACTTCCTCCATCTGTCTGTACTAATTTACAGGCTGTAGAACTTAAGGCTTCTGTCCATTCCGGCGGAGGAAAGGAACTGAGCATTGTCTCCAAACGCCACGCCGGTCACCAGGCCAGAGTGGTCTGGAAAAAAGAGGGAAGACAGACATGATTAAAGATGGAAAAGAGCGACATGAAGGTGACTACTGTAAGATGAGGCATGCCATATGACAGTTTTTCCTAACCATGTGTACATATGTATGAGTTGTTTTATCACTGGTGAGCAAACAAGGTCAGATGAAGGTTGAATGTGGATATAAAATGTTAGAGGCTATGAATGTTTCTCACCACTGAAGTTTAGGACCTCCGACCACTGCTTGCAGATGTACACCCTGATGTCAGATCCACCCACAGCCAAGTACGTACCGCTCTGATCAAACACCAGAGACTTAACCTGAGAGAAAGAGAATAAGGTTCCACTGACAAAGTCCACAAGAAATAACTGTTATTCGCAGTAAATTAATTAGCTATATCTGTCCGATAGATGGGGAATACTGTGACTAGCAGACTGCACGGCTGCTCATTCTCACTTCGTAGTTGTTGTCCAGGGCGATGGTCTTGAAGTTCTTCAGTTTCCTCAGATCCCACAGCTTCACAGAGCTGTCCTGGGCACCTGGAGCACAGAGAGAGACTGGGTCAGGTCATGAGAAATACAGAACACTGTTTTGTCATTACATTTTAGATTGAATTGATAAACAAAGGGCTTTATTGGCATGGGAAACATGTCTACATTTGCAAAGCAAGTGAAATGGATAACAAAAGTGAAATAAACAAAGCAGAAATGAACAGTAAACATTACACCTACAAGTTTAAAAGGAATAGAGACATTATTATGGCTGTGTACAGTGTTGTAACAATGTGCAAATAGTTAGAGTACAATCTATTGGCTCGGTGGTTGGAGAGACTGACCTGTGGCCAGGTAGTATCCGTTCTCAGAGAAGGCGATGGAGGTGACGGGACCAGAGTGGCCGGGGAAGTTGGCCACGTTGGTGCGCTCCTTCAGATCCCAGATCTTGATTTGGGAGTCAGCTGTTCCCGTCCCGAAGATCAGACCGTCAGGGTGGAACTGAGCACAAGTCAGAGCTGGGGAGAAGGGGGGATAAATATGTGACAGGGAAAACCGGAACCCAATTTCCATATTGTGTCTAGCACAAACACTTACCAACACCAGCAGCCTCATCAGTGACTTTGGTAAGGACTCGGCCAGTTTGGATGTCAGAGAAGGCCCAGTACTAAGAGAGAGAGAGAAACAGAGTATTAACACACATCCAGACCTGCCAACTTTCGAGTACCAGACGCACACGGGAAATTGGAGATTCAAATCGCACGCTTAGCAAGTGCCGAATCGGAGTTCTTTCCCCAGCACAATCGTGCGCTCACTGTTTGTGAGTCTAATCACAATTATAATCAACACTAAAAGCAAAATCATTTTGAAAACAAAAGCAAATGATCGGGTTGACACAGACCGCAAACTGGCTACACAAAGCTTCAGTTGGCCACCGCAAAGGGAATCTGACCGCTGTTCAGTTGGCCACCGCAAAGGGAATCTGACCGCTGTTCAGTTGGCCACCGCAAAGGGAATCTGACCGCTGTTCAGTTGGCCACCGCAAAGGGAATCTGACCGCTGTTCAGTTGGCCACCGCAAAGGGAATCTGACCGCTGTTCAGTAGAAGAGTCCTCTGTTTCAGCCAATTTAAAGGTCCCTATTGAATTTCTTTGCAGCGCATAGATCATTTCAGATTTTCGAAATTGATAAAATCTCAAATCTAGTGCCAAGGCATTTTAGAAGCATTGCCTCTATAGCTAATACAGGAAACTCATTCATTCTTCATCGTGCAGTCTTCTAAACTCCCCACTCCATTTAAGATGTTTATATTAGATTATACTTTTGTAATGCTTTTTGTGACGCGGATCATAATTACAGTTACAGTCTATCAGGTTGTGATATCCTCGTAATGTTTGGTGGAAAATACAACTAATGGGACGCAGAATTAAATGTATATCACACTCGCACAAATGCGACCAGTTATTTGTCGAATTTGCATTTCATTTCTTTCACTAGCAAATGCTAGTGAACTGCTTGCACTTAGAGCCCACTGAATGCCCATCTTAGGTTGGCTAACGTTAGCTTGAAACTATTAGTGTTTACCTTTCCACAACACAGTCGAGAAGAGATTTGGCCATGTTGAAGTACAGCTGACAGGCAGCAAACTCAGCATCACAACAAACAGGAGGGGCAGACACGGGGTAGCTACGTCCAATAATGATGTATTCATCTCCATGTCCGTTGACACAAACTCCGTACATGTCCGTGTGTTGCAGCTCGAGAATCAGGATGTTACATTTACTCAGTGGATTTACTGAGTAAATTACTTTATTACAACGTAATTTTTTTAATAATCAGGCCCTATTCATTTCTGCATACTTTTAACTCTGATCTTGTACCTGCGTACATGGACAGATAATTGCATAGTTGGCACGCAAAATGCGTGCATGTTGGCCGATCTGCACATCCACCAACACAGAGTTGCCATCATTTACTTTTGACAACAGTACAGCTGGTGCATTCTATTCCACAGCCCAGGGGACCCGGGTGCTGGGACAATACAGGGGACTGACCTGGTCCTCAGAGGAGCTAAGCAGGTAGTCTCCGGTGGCGTGAAGTGACAGCCCGGTCACGCTCGCCTCGTGAGCTCTCACCACCTGGACACAGTTACCCCCGGTAACAGACCACACCCGGATGGTGCTGTCTGGAGAGGCAGAGAACACCACCGACTGGAGAAGACGGAAAATATAAATAAATTAAATAGTGTGGAAGGAAATTAGGCAAGTTAGTTGGTGCGGGTTACAAACTAAAACACAGCACATGTTCAACCGGGTACACAGATCAAGTCATCTTTTAACTCCTTTACTTAGAATTTCACTGTATGCTCAATGCTACTTCATACAGAGGTTCTCTTAGATCCTATGTCCTAGAAGTTCCACCCAAGACAGGTGTATAGACACGTATTGTTACCTGGGAGGGGTGGTAGATGACAGAGGTGACCTTCTTGGTGTGACCCTTGAGGGTGGCGATGATCTGCTCCTCCTTCTTATCAAACACAACCACGTTCTTATCAGCCCCTCCTGGCAACACAGAATACAGTCATCATGTACACTGTTTAGATATGCAAGAAAAAGAGATGTGGGGGAGAGTGGGGGGGGAAATTATTTTTTAAAGAGGGTGCTTACCAGTGAGTACTTTGTTAGTATCTGAAGGACAGAGGTCCATACACAGGATTCCTGGGACACTGGCGCTATGAAGACCCTGAGAGAATCAAAAGAACAGACAGTTCAGGGCAACCTTGGATAGTACTCAGCAGCTCAGTCAGTCCAACTACAGGTTATTAGACAGACAGTAGTACTCACAGCGTGGGAAGCCACTTGTCGGTACTTGCTCAGATCCTCAGCCCTGACCAGCTCCTCTGGCACAGTCTTGCCTCTCTGGTTAGGGAGTGAGAAGGGAGGAGTGGGAAAACAAAGGACCAAATGAGGGTGTATTAAAAGATTGAGTGGTTTGATCATCCATCTGTGCAATCCTACAACGCATGAGACATCTTCCTGAATTAAAATCTGACCTTCTTTCTCTCTGTGGTAAGGACGGTGGCCTTATCTTGGAGCTGAAAAGAGAGCAGGAGAGAAGCAACAAAGATGTTAATCACAGTTCAATGAATCACAAATCCATTCCCATATTGGGAGAGTCACAGTAATGAGAACACTAACCACAGGGGATTAGGAGAGGGAGAAAAATATCTTACCTTCTGGATGATCTCTGGGGTCATTCCCACCTGCTCACTAACCTCCATGGGCTCCCCACCTGCACCCTGCGAGAGGTAAACCAACACAGAGAAGACGAGTTAGAAAAGAGTAACAGCATGAATCCTCAGTCTCTGATGGACAGGAATCCTGTTTGATGGATGGGAATCTAGGTCAATCACTCACCCCAGCGGCTGGCTGAGAGGCAGGCATAGCCTGAGGGGCGACCAATCCGGCTTGGGGCTTGAGTGTGGCCAGGGCTGTAGAATGGGAGAATGGGCACAGAGTAAGCAATGGCCTTCACAGGTCAGTGAAGGAGAGAGGGGGGGGGGGGGGGGAATTCAGACTATAGAGAACCCCACCAAGGCTCCCTTGGCTCTCTCTTACCCTCTCTGGCTGCAGTGACCTCCTTGGTGAGACGGGCGATGACTCTGCAGGCTGCGTCATGCTGGTAGAGGGCGTGAGAGAGCTCCTGGCGAGTCGTCTGCAGCTGCTGCCTCAGAGTGAAACTGTGGAGCATCACCGCATCCTTGAAAGAGAGAGGGGGAAGACATTGAGGGAGAGATTCAACACGACTGAGGAACAGTATTTGGCTGTAACACTGTCCACAGTCAGACCACAAACTCCAGACGGTCTAGACACTCACCCACTCATCTTGCAGAGACTTGAGTATGGCAGGAATACTGGTAGCGGAGGCAGCCTTTGGTCGGATAGGATGAGACACTGGGCAACAGAAGAAAGGGCAGCAAAAACAATGATTTCAAATCAATAACTAAATATATGAAAACACTGAACCAACTTAGTTCTCCTTATTTAGCCAAAACTAAAATCAGTACACGTTTGATGTGATTAACCCTACACGATTACGTTAACCGTCTACTCCTGCCCTCTGTTTACCTTTAATATCGATAAGTTGCTCCTCGGACAGTGGTTGGCCGTTCATGGGGTCAACTCCATTCTCCGCGATGAACTTCTCGATCAGTCGGCGCTCGAACACCTGGTTGGACACCGGGGACACGCAGGGGTGCTCCGGGACCTCATTGGAAACTGAATAGGGGAGGAAGATTAAATCAACGTGGCCTCATAGCATTCCATATTATTCTGTACACTCAAATTTGTTAAATAAAAAAATATTTTAAAAAATGTATATGTTAAGTATCATAGTTTCAAAACGTACTGTTACCAATTTGCAAAACGTATGATATGTTACGTTGTAGCCAACGTTAGCTAGCTCTAGGAGTTAAGGTTAGGAGTTAGGTTAAAGGGTTAGCTAACATACTAAGTAGCTGCAAAGTAGCTAAACAGTAGTAAGTTGCTAATTAGCTCAAATGCTAATGTTGTCCGTGATGAGATTCGAAAACGCAGCCTTTTGGTTGCTATACGTTTGCGTATTCATATTTCAAAACTAACATAACATATACTAATTTCAGAGTCCCGGATGTGCGTTACTATGTTACGTCTAGTCTGAGACCAGTTTGTTACGGTTAACTAATAAGCCACCATGAATAACATGTTGTGACAGACTACAATCAGCTACAAGCAAACGTTAGCTTCCTAGCGTTGCACACTGTTAGCTAGCCAATGCTAACATTAGCTAGCTCATTTATTGAGGCATGTTCAACTTACTTGCGCAAACCAAAGACATCTTTCAAGTGCACGTCCCTCCACAGCTAAGCACGAACCGTTGGTGTTACTTTTGATGGCAAACTATCTTGAAATGTTTTGCCTAAAAGGCAACTAACGTTATTGTGCCTACTTTATTTATGGTACAAGTTTGCACGCTGGCGTTTCATTGCCGCTTCAAAAACATTGCATGCTGGGATAGTATCAGTTCTCCAACACGGGCTCTTCTTCGTTTTGTTTTCAGCTCATTCAAACAGTAATATAAATCACCGCCCCCTACCGTCATTAAACTAGTTTTATTTTCTTCAACATAACATTATTTGACTCACATACCAATGATACGTTAATAATACACAAGAAAACATTGGGAAAGTATGATGTGAAAATCATATATTGACACACTTTCAGATTGTATTTATTTTGGCATCAATGTAAATACCTGGTGAAAATAATAAGTCATATACTCATATGGATGCCATTTTATAGAAATAACTCAAAGTTTCTTACTTAACGATATGTTATCTAAAAAAGATAAATTGGTTATTGTGTTCATTCATTGGATTAATAGTTGGTAACACATGCAGTTAGCTATGCTTTTAGATTGAGAGGCCATTCCCTTATCAATCTACTACAAAATCTTACAATTCCTTATCTCTTCTTTAACCTTGCCTACCATCCTAATGTAACAATATAATTACACACATTACAGCAAATATACAGACATCTATGGTTAAAATGTGTAGTCCTGAGGGTTCGAGGTAGGTAGCAGCAAAGTAATTGTCGGGTTGAGTTCTAGGAACATTAACTGTCCAGTTGTACAAATTAATGATATTCCAAATGCAGGGTATTGCTCATCTCATGCTTAAAAAGAACAATAATGAAATGATCATACATACATTATATGAAGTAATACTCAATACTCAAATAGGAAGGCACTTTTTGAGTATTGAGTATTAGGCACTATAGTGACAAAAATCAGCCATGAACAGTAATATATATATATGATCATATCTCCCTCCACTATTTTCTCTCCTCCCTTTCTTTACCTGCGTTCACTCTTCTTCTCTGTGCTTTTATAAGAAGTTGAGTTTGTCAGAAGTGTAGATGCTGCAAGTCTCCGAGGTATCTGTGTCCAGTGGAAGTGTGGAGAAGTAGTCTTCTGCTTTCCTCCATCTCTCCTCGACTCCCTCTTTCTTGATCTGGAACTGAAAACAGTCTTCAGATGAGTGGAGGCAGTCGGAGGCGCCAGCGACAGAAAAGGAGATCACCCTCTCACTACCAGCAGTCTCCTGAGGAGAGAGAGTCAATGATAAAAAGAAAGAATAGAATATACCTGTCTATTGTGAAACAGAATATAGAAATAACAGAATGTATTTACCTCTCTACTGGGAGTGTGAGTAGTGGCAGTCTCAACTCTGAGTCTGTCTGTCTCCTGTTGTCTCCCAGTCCTCACTGGCTCAGGGGAGGGCTGTGGTGCACTGTTCACTACAAGTGGTGCGCTGTGCACAACAGGAGTGTAACCCTGAAACAGACACACGTAATATAGAAATTAAGAAAGGTAAAAAGAAAAACATAAGACAGAGCCTACATTTACAACTTCACCATGTACCTACAGAATGTGTATGTCTGGGGCTCCATATTTTTGGCGTTCCAATCTGCTGTGAATGACCGTAAAAACCATAGGGCTGGGGGCTGGGCGGACTGTAGTCCTGCAGGCGACAAATAAAACAACTATGTAAATATCACAACCACTACACTGAGTATATTAAACATTAGGAACACCTTCCTAATATTGAGTTGTATATTCAGCATAGACACACAGGGGAACACACAGGAAGACCAACATAAACCATCCACAGATAAGCTGTATGTGACCCTTGACCCAATTTAAAGATGGAAGGAACTGATGCCTGAGGAAATTCAGACTGGCGTAAAGGACTGGTTCTATTTTTACTCTGACACTCACTTCAGAATGCGATATCATACAGTTGAAATAGATGGACAACATAGTACCATGACAACAGGCTCACAGCATTGCGCACATACAAACCCTGGAATAACCCCACCATATTGCTTCTACCTTCCAAGCTCACACATAACTCTCACTCTACAGCCGTCACCTGGACACTGACTCTTGGCGGGTTAGCTGCAGGTGTGTGGTGACCTCTTAGGCCGTTGATGATCATAGTGAGGCTGCAGTTAGGGTAGCGCTTCATAAACAGGATGAAACCAGCCAAAGTCACAAACATGCCAGAAGGGACGCTGATGGACTTGAGGACCGCTCTCCATCTAGCAGTCTTACCTGGAGAAAAAAAAAAAAAGAAGAATCGGTAGAGCCATAGATACAAAGGGTGTGTGAAAGAAAATAAATTAAGGGAAAGGGGGATACCTAGCCAGTTGCAATTCTGAATGCATTCAACTGAAATGTGACTTCCGCATTTAACTCAACCCCTCTGAATCAGAGAGGAAGAGCTCTGCATCACGTAAAGGGAAAAGCTGTTGCTCACAGACACACACACGATCACTGTCCCTCACCGACCACATGGAGAACGGTAGATGACACCAGGTTGCCGTCCTGATCTCGAATCTCATACATCCCATCATGCTTTGCACTCAGCCTGGTGATGACCACCTCGTTGACAGTCCTATTTCTCCCCAGAGAGATGAGGCCCCAGTACCGGGAGTCCTGATCCACGATATGCCCGTCCCTGATCAGCTGCACGGGGCGGGAGTACCGGGAGTCAAGGGGAACATTGGAGGGGTTGGACGGGTGCAGGGAGGGGGTAAAAATGAGGTGGACATGAGGGACAGGGAGAAACAGGGGAAGGTTTAGCGACTCCTTAAAGAAGCGGGTGACATTGAAGGTGTGCCCTGCACCCACACAGGTGATAATGAGGAGCGAGAAAGAGTATGGGAAAGAGTGGAGTGGAATGAGGATGGTGAGGGACATCCAGATGAAAGAAAGAATCAGATAGATACAAGCATTAAGTGTCAGTTTGGACAATTTATCAGACTGCTTAAAAACTAATATCGCTTTCTTATCTCCATCGCTCTCTTAACCCTCCATCTAGATATTTTTGATATTTCCAGTGCTCACCATTGACAGTGAGTTTGCTGCGGGAGATTACTTTCCCATTCTCATCTCTGATGGTGTAGTTTCCCTGGTCTGCCTGGGTCACCCTCTCTGCCACCCAGGCCCTCCCGTCCGACCCCAGCCTCCCCCGGCCCGCCTCACTGGTCTCGAGGTCCGTCCGGTTCCACAGTACCACCGGCTGGGAATCAGGGGGGGAGCCCCGGGGGGAAAACTCCAGCAGGGAGCCATCTTTAGGGATGTTGTGCTGAAAAGTCTCCCCATAGCCCCGTCGGAAGGTTTTTATACATTCTGAGAAAGGGAGAATGAGAGAGAGATGACATTGAGAGTTATAAAAATGTTTCAAATGTCATACAATCAATTTCAACAAATATAATTAATCATTATATAATATTATAGAGAAAGAAACATACAGTAGAAAAAAATGGAGAGAAAGAGGTTGAGAGCGGTAGTCCCTGTGGCTGAGTTGTACCTGAGACAGTGAGGCGAACAGTCTCATCTGTGAATCCAGAGGACAGCTTGATAGAGTAGAGTCCCTGGTCACTGTGTGTGACGTCCTTCAACAGCAACGTTCTATCTTTGGTCCACTCAAACCGCGGGTCCTTCAACTACAAGACACAATAGCAATGCTTAGCATACAGGAACACGCTGTGCACATGCTGTACACACGCTACTGTACCTACATTGTTATTCTCCAGTAGCACTCTTCTTGGTCCTGGAGGGTAGCTGGGGGTAAAGGTCACAATCCTTGACCCTGAGTAGACCGGCAGGCGGAACTCTTGTCCAGAACACACTATCTGGAAGTCTTCATTCCAGCCTGAAAAAGAGAGGGACAAATAGAGGGAGGCAGAATGACATGTAAGACATTGATAGGAAATGAAATGATCAAAATAAAAAATGTGAATTTTTACAAATCCATGTGTGAGTTTTTGTGGATTGAAAAACAACCACAGCAACACTGGACAAAGAAAAGCTACGGGGAGAGAGAGAGAGATGGGAATCCAATTCTTCCAACATATTACTACTGTAAAGTAAATCACTGGTTGAACAACCATCTACGACTGGAACCAACAGCTATAACACTAAAATGGCAACAACAAAAAAACTCACCCAAAGAGACAGGGATGCTGAGAAGGGTACTCAGTAGGATAGAGAGGTGCATTTTCTGAGGACAGACACAAGACAGCTGTAGAGACACACCCACTGGGTCAGAGTTTAACTGTATAGCTGGTTCTAATTACATCTCACTTGTATCCGTCAAAATAAAGCCTACTTCATAATCTATGGAAGATTTGTTATACATATTTTAACATAGTTGAAAATGTGTTAGACATAATAGATGTTAGAAAGCGGACAGAAAATTCGTTGTACAATACAATAGGCTAACAGTATGGTATTCCAACAATGAATCTAGTGCATGATGAACATTTACAACTAGGCTACAGAAAACAAGAATAGGATTGTCCATGATTCATGGCCCATGAAACATTGTTTCATCGCTGCTCTCCTTTTCGACAGTGGAGTTTATCGAAAAACATCACCAAGGTAACTTGGTCCACAGAGCTAGTGGACTACTGTACAGTCAGTTGAACACTACAATTGTCATTCACCCCACTCCCCACAATTACCGAGCCAGCAAACACTGTTCACCATCAATCAACTACACAAGGGGGTGCTAAAAGTCTATCTTTAGAATGTTGCACTGCTAATTTCACACGACCTGTGATGCTGATATTTTTCGCTGAATATTGGATTAGAGTATTAGGCTATTATCGACGACATTAAACTAATGCACTACGACAAAATATTTTCCAGTAAGCTACTTATCGGAGCAATTTCTTAGAATCAACATTGAATAAAATGCAGATGTATTAGATGCCTATATTTGCACTCACCTATGCACGACGGCAAAATATACAGTGCTAATATTTTATATTATTGTATTGCAAGCCCATGTAGTGAATGAGCCAAGCAGCGTAAACCTAATTAACTGCGTATTCTTTGGAGGTTCTTCTTCTTCTTCTCTGGTATAATAGCATTTGCAACAATTGGTGGATATGCATGTCGCCACCTACTGTACGGCTGGATAATACGATCCCTAAAAATGGAAAATGCGATGTAAAAATATTCATACAAACGATCAAAAATAAAATTAAACTAACCAAAATCAATCTGCTTTGCTCCCTACACAGCCTCAGAAGGAGCCTAGGAGGTCGTGAGGGAGGTTGTTTCCTATGCTGCTACCTGGTCTTAGGTTAGCGTTCCAGGTCGTCTTTTTAAAATCAGATTTCACACAAAGACTGGAATGTTGCAGTGGCCACTCATTAATCGCAATCTTCTAATGCGCAGCGCAACTAGAAAATTATGACCTGGAACGCTATCAAGGTGCTGCGTAGATTATCATAAATCACCCCAATTTGCAGATAGTGGGTTTATGAAATTATATACTGCACAGGCAGGAATGTAGCCAACCGGAATGTCTCCACTAGGCTACAGTCTAGGGAAGTTTCAAGGCTCTGTCGACTTTCTGGGCCTTTTCTAATTTGGGAAAAAAGTCAGTCCTCCGCTCTTTCTCCTCTAACCTCTCTCCCCAGTGACCCGGAAACAGATGAGCGATCGAGGTCGAGCCTCACCCTCTTCAACATATATATCAACAAATTGGAGAGGGCACTAGAACAGTCTGCAGCACCTGGCCTCACCCTACTAGAATCTGAAGTCAAATGTCTACTGTTTGCTGATGATCTGGTGCTTCTGTCCCCAACCAAGGAGGGCCTACAGCAGCACCTAGATCTTCTGCACAGATTATGTCAGACCTGGGCCCTGACAGTAAATCAAAAAAAAAGTCCAGTCGCCAGGACCACTAATACAAATTCCATCTAGACACCGTTGCCCTAGAGCACACAAAAAACTAGACATACTGTACCAGGGCCTAAACATCAGCGCCACAGGTAACTTCCAGAAAGCTGTGAACGATCTGCTATTCCCTAACCTTCCATAACAAAGCCATCACCTACAGAGAAATGAACCTGGAGAAGAGCCCCTTAAGCAAGCTGGTCCTGGGGCATTGTTCACAAACAGACCCCACAGAGCTAACTTTTGGGTGAAATACCACAATGTGCAATCACAGCAGCAATATTTGTGACCGTTTGCCACAAGAAAAGGGCAACTAGTGAAGAACAAACACCATTGTAAATACAACCTATGTTTAAGTTTATTTATTTTCCCTTTTGTGCTTTAACTATTTGCACATTATTACAACACTGTATATAGACCTAATATGACATTAGAAATGTCTTTATTCTTTTGGAACTTTTGTAAGTGTAATGTTTATTGTTCATTTTTTATTGTTTAATTCACCTTTGTTTATTATCTATTTCACTTGCTTTGGCAATGTAAACATATGTTTCCCATGATAATAAAGCCAATTAAATAGAAATTGAGTGTCAATTTGTAGGTAAGTTAATGGAAGAGTGTCCTCCCTCCATAGCCACCTTTCAACGAAAATAGTCATGTAGAGCCTATACCTGAGTCCTTTGCGGAAGAGTTTTGAAATATGCCACACCCCCTTTGAATCAGCTTTTGTTTTGTCGGAAGACAAACGTATGCACACTTTTAAAAACAATATGCTATTTATCTTTTTATCTATACAATGTCTTGCACAACTAACTTAATGATACTCAATGCAGAAATCGCTCTGCCATTTCCTGGTTGCTAAAATTCGAATAGTTTATTTGACAAAATAAGCAAGTATAGTATATTATAAAGCAGGTGCGTCAAGCTCATTCCATTGAGGGCCTCGTGTCTGCGGGTTTTTAGTTTTTCCTTTCAATCAAGACTTAGACAACCAGGTGAGGGGAGTTATTTACTAATTAGCGACAATTAATCAAGTACAAGAGAGGAGCGAAAACCTGCAAACACTCCGCCCTTCGTGGAATAAGTTTGACAGTTGGTGTAGAGAATCTTTGAATCATCTAAATCGCTGTTAACTATATTTTCCACAACCAAAAATATTGTATTTTCAGCTGTGTGAAGCTGGTGTACAAAACCAAAAGACACAAAAATGAAACTTAAGAACGGAAGCATAGAAATAGCGCACATAGAACGGATGTACCACTTCTTAGACTTGCTTTAAATGACAATGACAGATCTATAACTTACATTTATATGGGAATTTTGTTGGGTTGCCAAAAAGTTACATACTACAGCTTTAATTCGTTTTTATTACTTTAAACATGTATTTCTGGTCCCACCCCTGTAAACAATTTTCAAGTACAGAAGCAAGTGCATACAGAATTAAGTGCATTTTCCTCAACCTTCCCTCACTTTGCAGCTTTCCTTACGCTGGGTGTGTCCCCACGTGACTCACATTTCAGGGAAAGCTGTGATGTCAGGTGGACTTCAGTTAGGTGTTAGCAAGACTATCTTCCTTCCGCCTCTCTTCAATAACCTTCAAACTTTTTTGAAACGAGGAGAGAGTATGCTGGAGTTAAGTATTTTGGATTGAGAAAAGGCCATGGGCTTTAAAAGTGATCTCAAATAGAGTGCCACTGTATGAGACATAATACCCATAAAATGTAGCAGTCAAACAGGGAAATGGTTCCAATTGTTTTTCCACCATTAATTTTTCCCATAGGGGATTTTAGAAACACTTAAAATAAGGGCTGTGTTTTGTGTAGGCGTACCCTATTGTGATGTTTTGATAACCATGTAAATCTCTCGAGGACAAGGTGACTTTTATCAATATATTTGCCTGTATTCACCCCGTAAAAATTAAATGCTAATTAGCTGCTAATGTGGCTATCATAAAGAACTACAAATGCCATGATGATTTGGCAAAGGTAAGAATCTCTGGATTAACTATCTAACGTTAGCAAAGGTGTCAGCTAGAGATGACATGTATGAGCTTGCAGGGATTTGTAGTTTTACATGTCTATTTTACGCTAATTAGCATTTTCAAATCTGAGAGTAAATGGAGCCGAATATATTGACAAGTCACCTTGTCCAAGTGAGGAATTACATGGTAGAGTTCGCGCCCCCCTCACGTATCAGATGTCCTTGTCAGTCATCCAACATGTATGGGTGTGTTCATTATGGCCAAATAGTGCAAGCTAAAACTCCCATGCAGTGCTTTTTTAAGGTGGAATGGGGGTAATGCTGTGCTATTTGAATGTTTTGACAATTAAAAGACTGACCTTAAATACATGGCGAGGGAGAGTTATCACAAAATGGCATTGAACAAGGACTGCAACTTTTTCGGATTATTTAAAATTCTGACAAATAGCCTAGGTGTTTTCACTAGAAACAAAACGGAAGCAAACAGAGAGGGACCTACCTCAATATCTCCAAACTCGTTTCATTGCAAAATGTTTTCGCTATGGTGTGCATTAGTCTAATGAATACACCCTAGGTCTTGACATCTGAAAATAAATAGCCTTGAAGTCTAGGCTATAAATTAGTGGCCTATATATGAATTCTGAAGATGACTTATTTGTCATGTTTGCATGCCATTATGAAAGATAAGAAGTTTAAAACTCATGTGACTTGTGTAAATGCTTCTGTCCTCTGTAGATCATGTGTCTCCTAGTAAACTCAGCAAAAAGAGAAACGTCCTCTCACTGTTAACTGTGTTTATTTTCAGAAAACTTAACATGTGTAAATATTTGTATGAACATAACAAGATTCAACAACTGAGACATAAACTGAACAAGTTCCACAGACATGTGACTAACAGAAATGGAATAATGTGTCCCTGAACAAAGGGGGGGTCAAAATCAAAAGTAACAGTATCTGGTGTGGCCACCAGCTGCATTAAGTACTGCAGAGCATCTCCTCCTCATGGACTGCACCAGATTTTAAATTTCTTGCTGTGAGATGTTACCCCACTGTTCCACCAAGGCACCTGCAAGTTCCCGGACATTTCTGTGGGGAATCGCCCTAGCCCTCACCCTCCGATCCAACTGGTCCCAGATGTGCTCAATGGGATTGAGATCCGGGCTCTTCGCTGGCCATGGCAAAACACTGACATTCCTGTCTTGCAGGAAATCACGCACAGAACGAGCAGTATGGCAGGTGGCATTGTCATGCTGGAGGGTCATGTCAGGATGAGCCTGCAGGAAGGGTACCACATGAGGGAGGGGGATGTCTTGCCTGTAACGCACAGCGTTGAGATTGCCTGCAATGACAACAAGCTCAGTCCGATGATGCTGTGACACACTGCCCCAGAACATGACGGACCCTCCAAATCGATCCCGCTCCAGAGTACAGGCCTCGGTGTAACGCTCATTCCTTCGACAATAAACGCAAATCCGACCATCACCCGTGGTGAGATAAAACCGCGATTCGTCAGTGAAGAGCACATTTTGCCAGTCCTGTCTGGTCCAGCGATGGTGGGTTTGTGCCCATAGGCGACATTGTTGCCAATGATGTCTGGTGAGGACCTACAAGCCCTCAGTCCAGCCTCTCTCAGCCTATTGCGGACAGTCTGAGCACTGATGGAGGGATTGTGTGTTCCTGGTGTAACTCGGGCAGTTGTTGTTGCCATCCTGTACCTGTCCCGCAGGTGTGATGTTCGGCTGTACCGATCCTGTGCAGGTGTTGTTACACGTGGTCTGCCACTGCGAGGACGATCAGCTGTCCGTCCTGTCTCCCTGTAGCGCTGTCTTAGGCGTCTCACAGTACAAACATTGCAATTTATTGCCCTGGCCACATCTGCAGTCCTCATGCCTCCTTGCAGCATGCCTAAGGCATGTTCACGCAGATGAGCAGAGACCCTGGGCATCTTTCTTTTGGTGTTTTTCAGAGTCAGTAGAAAGGTCTCTTTAGTGTCCTAAGTTTTCATAACTGTGACCTCAATTGCCTACCGTCTGTAAGCTGTTAGTGTCTTAATGACCGTTACACAGGTGCATGTTCATTAATTCTTTATGGTTCATTGAACAAGCATGGGAAACGGTGTTTAAACCCTTTACAATGAAGATCTGTGAAGTTATTTGGATTTTTACAAATTATCTTTGAGAAGCCGGGTCCTGAAAAAGGGACGTTTCTTTTTTTGCTGAGTTTATTACTGAGTGCCTTATTTATTTATGGGTGAGTATAGTGCCATCTGTACTTCACCTCTCTCTCTCTTTCAAATACACACGCACACCTCCCATCTGTTACTCATCTGTCTTTGAAACCCTCAGGGTCAGTTGTTGAAGAGGTTGAGGTGTAATACGGCAGAGAATACATGATGCCACAATGACATTTCAATTTTGTTTACCAAACTTCTTCCAACCAATTTCCCCCTGGGGTCCCAAGAAGCTTGGGTTGGACGGACCTGAGATGAGCTGTTTTGGAATAAGGTCAGAAGGGGAACTAATATGGGGATCCATAATAAATACAAATATGCAAGTGTTTTATTTTTCACTACATGTCTTATGCACTTTTAAGACCTGAAGACAGACTTAAGTCTAAGTATGTATTTTTGTCCTCATCTCCAGCTGAAGGACCCACGCTACATAAGTAGGACCTACAACTCCTTGACAGTACCAAATGTGATGGAAAAAAAATATTCCCATCCCCCTCTATCATGCTTGATAGACATTCCCAGTCTTCAAGTTGAAGGTGAGGGATTTCAACAGTAGGTCACAATCTGATTACACCTACAAAACATATCTAATACAGATACACTGCTCTCATAACTACTATCACCACCCTCTCTCTTGTCTCTGCTCTCATAACTACTATCACCACCCTCTCTCCTGTCTCTGCTCTCATAACTACTATCACCACCCTCTCTCCTGTCTCTGTTCTCATAACTACTATCACCACCCTCTCTCCTGTCTCTGCTCTCATAACTACTATCACCACCCTCTCTCCTGTCTCTGCTCTCATAACTACTATCACCACCCTCTCTCCTGTCTCTGCTCTCATAACTACTATCACCACCCTCTCTCCTGTCTCTGCTCTCATAACTACTATCACCACCCTCTCTCCTGTCTCTGCTCTCATAACTACTATCACCACCCTCTCTCCTGTCTCTGCTCTCATAACTACTATCACCACCCTCTCTCCTGTCTCTGCTCTCATAACTACTATCACCACCCTCTCTCCTGTCTCTGCTCTCATAACTACTATCACCACCCTCTCTCCTGTCTCTGCTCTCATAACTACTATCACCACCCTCTCTCCTGTCTCTGCTCTCATAACTACTATCACCACCCTCTCTCCTGTCTCTGCTCTCATAACTACTATCACCACCCTCTCTCCTGTCTTTTTTTTTTTTTTTGTCTCTGCTTTTTTTTTTTGTCTCTGCTCTCAAAACTACTATCACCCCCAGCACCACCCTCTGTCCTGTCTCTGCTTGCTCTGATAGGGTCTGCCGTAATTATGGGGAGAAGTACGCCCTGCAGGACTTTACTGCCTGGGGCTCTACCTCTCAGCCGGTGGTCCAGTGGAACCGCACAAACCTAGGGACCTTCAATGGGGAGGGGGGAGTCTGGAGGGTAGAATGTGGGTGTTAAGGGATCTCACCCAGGCACACTCGGGCCACTATGCCCTCCAAGGCACTGACAGGAGGTTGATATCTACAACGATGCTTAATGTCACAGCTGAGGGAAGATTCTGCCTACAACTTTCACTTTTATCTTGTTTGTCATTTCCCCTCACCCCAAATAATTTAACATTATTTTTATTATATCACTCGCTAATGCAATGCGTGTGAATGTCTCTCTCAGCACGTAGTACTCTAGGTCTTTCGGTTACTGTGTTCATTGTCATCATTGCTGAGGTGGCTGCATGCTGCTGTGTGAAGAAGTGTTGCTGCAAGACTGAGACCCCCAAACTAGACGGCTCTGTTCCTATGCCAGGACAGCCGATGGTGTAAATACTACTACAACAAACCAACATGTGTATCAAGGTCTAACAGGAGGATGTTAACTCCCACAATATATTTTGGGGAATATTTAACTTTGTGTATGGTTTTCAGGATAACTGTGAACCTTCTGCACCAATTTTCCGTAGCCACCCCAGGAAACCAGCTTTACCTGTAGGTGTATTCTCTCCTCTTTTATTTTGCCCTCTGCCTATTCCTTTATTTATTTACTAATTTCAAAATCTCTCACACTATCTCTACCCCCTGAGCCAAACAGTCTCGTTGTGGACAGTGAGCCGAATCCCTCCAATGAGACGAGTTTTCTGAATCCACTGGTTAGTGTATTTGATCCTCTATTTAATTTTTGCTCTAGTCACTTCCTGTAAACTAGACATAAAACATCTCTCCTCCTCTGTTTCTCACATGTTCTTCTCTCTTTCTCGCTCTCCAACCTGACCGTGTGTTCTTTTTCCCCTCAGCTGTACAATCTTGTTGTGGACAGTGAGTCTAATCCAGCCAATGGCAATGAGACTACACATGTGACTTCCCCTCAAATCCCCCCTATGATAATTCTTTGATATTTTCGACCCGGTGATTTGTATGTGTTTGTCTAATTGGTACAATGTGAGGAAGTCCTTATTACTGTTCGCCTGGCAACCCAGAATCGTTACTCTGGCCAAAATCTACACCACTCCCACAGATGTTAGTTTCTTCTCCACAATAAATCCGGATCGGAGTACTTCCCCAACCCTTCACTGGATGTGAACACATTCGTGGCCGTCTGTTTGGGCCAGAGTCTGAACACACGTCGGTAAAGTGGTGGTTTGAAAATTCGTCATTGACTTTGATACTCTGATTGTTAGCGACGATCCAATCGCTGATGACTTTATTTTGTACAATGCCCCTTGTGCCCCTCTTCACCACAAACAACTTCAATGATGGCAGTCTCAGACAGTATGTAGCAAACGATAGTGCAGCAGAAGAAGTGTGTCAGGCTATATTACCAAAGACTTTTTTATAACTAACCCAAGATAGATCAGAACCTGTCGTTTGCAATGGGAGCAAATTAATCATAGTGGGCAGAACAAGCATGGAGGTGGGCAGAGCCAAGCACAAGCTAGTGAGATCCTATTTGCGCGTTCCAGCATTTTGCATATTTCCGTTAGGGAACTCCTACCCTTGCACTCTAAAACAATGCAAATCAAAAAAATGCAGTCCACTCGGTGTGTTACATATTCTCGTTTTGGAAACAACTGTATGGAGATCAAATGTTTCATTGATGAGGAAATTAGCGGCCAAAATGTCGGCCAAAATCCATCTCGCTCCATCTTCTCCCACTGCCGGCCACTGTGTTTTCTCTCATCACCATATTTGGTAGTGAGTGGAAACGCCAACCGGACGCTTCACATTTATACATCTGGTGAAACATCAGGCTCATTGTTCTATCCATGATATTACTGTATAGTTGTCAATGTATTGGTTCACTCTGAAATGTTTTGGAGCACCAGCTTGTGCTAGCTGATGTTTTGAATATGAATACTGATTTCTCAACTGATGAACTTTGTAATATAATAAACTACAATATAAAAAAACATTGATCAACATCTCTCATTGACTATCACTGAATGATTGTAGTTCCCGCAGAACCTGTTTTGAAATGTTCCAGGAGTTATTTACATTTACATTTACATTTAAGTCATTTACCAGACGCTCTTATTACAAATTGGTGCAGTCACCTTATAATATCCAGTGGAACAACCACTTTACAATAGTGCATCTAAATCTTTTAAGGGGGGGGGGGGGGGTTAGAAGGATTACTTTATCCTATCCCAGGTATTCCTTAAAGAGGTGGGGTTTCAGGTGTCTCCGGAAGGTGGTGATTGACTCCGCTGTCCTGGCGTCGTGAGGGAGCTTGTTCCACCATTGGGGTGCCAGAGCAGCGAACAGTTTTGACTGGGCTGAGCGGGAACTGTGCTTCCTCAGAGGTAGGGAGGCGAGCAGGCCAGAGGTGGATGAACGCAGTGCCCTTGTTTGGGTGTAGGGCCTGATCAGAGCCTGAAGGTATGGAGGTGCTGTTCCCCTCACAGCTCTGTAGGCAAGCACCATGGTCTTGTAGCGGATGCGAGCTTCAACTGGAAGCCAGTGGAGAGAGCAGAGGAGCGGGGTGACGTGAGAGAACTTGGGAAGGTTGAACACCAGACGGGCTGCGGCGTTCTGGATGAGTTGTAGGGGTTTAATGGCACAGGCAGGGAGCCCAGCCAACAGCGAGTTGCAGTAATCGAGACGGGAGCTGACAAGTGCCTGGATTAGGACCTGCGCCGCTTCCTGTGTGAGGCAGGGTCGTACTCTGCGAATGTTGTAGAGCATGAACCTACAGGATCGGGTCACCGCCTTGATGTTAGTGGAGAACGACAGGGTGTTGTCCAGGGTCACGCCGAGGCTCTTAGCACTCTGGGAGGAGGACACAAGGGAGTTGTCAACCGTGATGGCAAGATCATGGAACGGGCAGTCCTTCCCCGGGAGGAAGAGCAGCTCCGTCTTGCCGAGGTTCAGCTTGAGGTGGTGATCCGTCATCCACACTGATATGTCTGCCAGACATGCAGAGATGCAATTCGCCACCTGGTTGTCAGAAGGGGGAAAGGAGAAGATTAATTGTGTGTCGTCAGCATAGCAATGATAGGAGAGACCATGTGAGGATATGACAGAGCCAAGTGACTTGGTGTATAGCAAGAATAGGAGAGGGCCTAGAACAGAGCCCTGGGGTACACCAGTGGTGAGAGCACGTGGTGCGGAGACAGATTCTCGCCACGCCACCTGGTAGGAACGACCTGTCAGGTAGGACGCAATCCAAGCGTGGGCCGCGCCGGAGATGCCCAGCTCGGAGAGGGTGGAGAGGAGGATCTGATGGTTCACAATATCAAAGGCAGTAGATAGGTCTAGAAGGATGAGAGCAGAGGAGAGAGAGTTAGCTTTAGCAGTGCGGAGAGCCTCCGTGACACAGAGAAGAGCAGTCTCAGTTGAATGCCCAGTCTTGAAACCTGACTGATTAGGATCAAGAAGGTCATTCTGAGAGAGATAGCAAGAGAGCTGGCCAAGGACGGCACGTTCAAGAGTTTTGGAGAGAAAAGAAAGAAGGGATACTGGTCTGTAGTTGTTGACATCGGAGGGATCGAGTGTAGGTTTTTTCAGAAGGGGTGCAACTCTCGCTCTCTTGAAGACGGAAGGGACGTAGCCAGCGGTCAAGGATGAGTTGATGAGCGAGGTGAGGTAGGGGAGAAGGTCTCCGGAAATGGTCTGGAGAAGAGAGGAGGGGATAGGGTCAAGTGGGCAGGTTGTTGGGCGGCCGGCCGTCACAAGACGCGAGATTTCATCTGGAGAGAGAGGGGAGAAAGAGGTCAAAGCACAGGGTAGGGCAGTGTGAGCAGGACCAGCGGTGTCGTTTGACTTAGCAAACGAGGATCGGATGTCGTCAACCTTCTTTTCAAAATGGTTGACGAAGTCATCCGCAGAGAGGGAGGAGGGGGGGGGAGGGGGAGGAGGATTCAGGAGGGAGGAGAAGGTAGCAAAGAGCTTCCTAGGGTTAGAGGCAGATGCTTGGAGTTTAGAGTGGTAGAAAGTGGCTTTAGCAGCAGAGACAGAAGAGGAAAATGTAGAGAGGAGGGAGTGAAAGGATGCCAGGTCCGCAGGGAGGTGAGTTTTCCTCCATTTCCGCTCGGCTGCCCGGAGCCCTGTTCTGTGAGCTCGCAGTGAGTCGTCGAGCCACGGAGCAGGAGGGGAGGACCGAGCCGGCCTGGAGGATAGGGGACAGAGGAAATGAAAGGATGCAGAGAGGGAGGAGAGGAGGGTTGAGGAGGCAGAATCAGGAGATAGGTTGGAGAAGGTTTGAGCAGAGGGAAGAGATGATAGGATGGAAGAGGAGAGAGTAGCGGGAGAGAGAGAGCGAAGGTTGGGACGGCGCAATACCATCCGAGTAGGGGCAGAGTGAGAAGTGTTGGATGAGAGCGAGAGGGAAAAGGATACAAGGTAGTGGTCGGAGACTTGGAGGGGAGTTGCAATGAGATTAGTGGAAGAACAGCATCTAGTAAAGATGAGGTCAAGCGTATTGCCTGCCTTGTGAGTAGGGGGGGAAGGTGAGAGGGTGAGGTCGAAAGAGGAGAGGAGTGGAAAGAAGGAGGCAGAGAGGAATGAGTCGAAGGTAGACGTGGGGAGGTTAAAGTCACCCAGAACTGTGAGAGGTGAGCCATCCTCAGGAAAGGAACTTATCAAGGCGTCAAGCTCATTGATGAACTCTCCAAGGGAACCTGGAGGGCGATAAATGATAAGGATGTTGAGCTTGAAAGGGCTGGTAACTGTGACAGCATGGAATTCAAATGAGGAGATAGACAGATGGGTGAGGGGAGAAAGAGAGAATGTCCACTTGGGAGAGATGAGGATTCCAGTGCCACCACCCCGCTGGCTCGATGCTCTAGGGGTATGCGAGAACACGTAGTCAGACGAGGAGAGAGCAGTAGGAGTAGCAGTGTTATCTGTGGTAATCCATGTTTCCGTCAGCACCAGGAAGTCTAGGGACTGGAGGGTAGCATAGGCTGAGATGAACTCAGCCTTGTTGGCCGCAGACCGGCAGTTCCAGAGGCTGCCGGAGACCTGGAACTCCACGTGGGTCGTGCGCACTGGTTAGAGTGGCAGCGGCCACGCGGTGTGGAGCGTTTGTATGGCCTGTGCAGAGGGGAGAGAACAGGGATAGACAGACACATAGTTGACAAGCTACAGAAGAGGCTACGCTAATGCAAAGGAGATTGGAATGACAAGTGGACTACACGTCTCGAATGTTCAGAAAGTTAAGCTTACGTTGCAAAAATCTTATTGACTAAAATTACGAAAATGATTCAGTACTGCTGGCTGGTGGAGTAGGCTAGCTAGCAGTGGCTGCGTTTTTGACTTTGAACGTGTAGCTGGCTAGGTAACCTCGATAGTTTCAGTACTACACCTTGTCATGATACAAAAGCAACTCTGTAGCTAGCTAACATAACACTAATCAAGATGTTCCTTTGTAATGTATTTAGTTTCTACAATGCTGCTCGTCGGTAATAGTTGGCTGGGTTTGGAAAAATGGTTGCTATTCACAGTATTAGGCAAGACTGTCTTCTCTTCTTGTGCACCAGTTGCATGGAATAGTCTACAATCCATGCTTCATCTAGATATGTTAGTGCCCCCCTAGCAGCCCGAGTATGGTAACTGCTGGTGGTGAAGTAGACCAGACTACAGAGGTAAAGAGGGAATTTACCCAAAAGGGCTTTGTAGATGAACACATACAAATGTATCTTTCTGCGCATATAAAGTGAGGTCCAACCTACCATTTGGTACAATGTGCAATGGTGGGTGAGTGACTTCGCATTTGTAATAAAGCTCAAGGATGCATGATAAACAGAGTCCAGTCTCTGTAAGACGGAGGAGGTTGCATGCATATACAACAAGTCACCATAATCAATTACAGAGAGAAAAGTGGCCTGAACAAGCTTCTTTCTAGCGATAAGCGGGAAAAAAGCCTTATAACGAAAATAAAAACGCAATTTCAATTTAAGCTTTGTCACAAGATTATCCACATGAACTTTAAAGGACAACTTGTCATCCAACCAAATACCTAGGTATTTATTTTGGAATCCCAAAAAGAGACGCAGCGTTTAGACCGATTCTGGACCTCCGCAACCTCAATGGGTACTTGAAGGTACTGAGGTTCCACATGCTGTCCCCGGCCCACGTATTGCAGGCCGTGTCTAGGGACCAGTGGTTTGTGACGCTGGACCTGAAGGATGCGTACTTCCATGTTCCTGTTCACCCAGCTCATTGGCAGTACCTCCGATTCACTTTCGAAGGGAGGGCTTACAGTTCTTCCCTTCGGCCTCTCCTTGGCACCCCGCATTTTCACAAACTGCATGGACGCTGTCCTGGCACCTCTCACGTCCCGAGGGTTATTGATCCTCAATTACCTGGACGATTAGCTGATTTGTGCCCCGACCAGGACCCATGTCCTGTCAGACAGAGACATGCTCCTGACCCACATTGGCGGGCTAGGCATTACAGTAAACGACAAGAGTCGTCTGACGCCCACCCAGAGGGTGGCCTTCATTGGCATGGAATTGGACTCAGTCCTCATGAGAGCACGCCTGGCCACCAGAAGGGTTCAGGCAATCTTATCTTGCTTCGACCACTTTCGGCAGGGGTGGGTGGTATCCGCCCAAACTTGCCAACGCCTGTTGGGCTTGCTGACGGCGGCCTCGTTGCTGATTCCTCTAGGCCTGCTCCATCTCCGGCCTCTTCAACGGTGGTTCAACTCCCACCGGCTGCACCCGAAGCGCCACCGTCACCGCCAGCTGTGGGTGACCACACAGTGCCTCAGGGCATTGTTGAGGTGGCGCTGTCACTCCTTTCCCTCAGGTGTGGTGGAGATGCTGAGGATGTGCCGCCGGAAGCTGGTCAGCACAGACGCCTCCCAAATCGGTTGGGGGGGTGTGACCAAGGGCAGGTCGGCCAGCGGCTGTTGGCTTCCATCTTGGAGCGACAGGCACATCAATACACTAGAGCTCCAAGCTGTACTGCTGGCCCTGCAGTCTTTTGTCATGACGTTGCTCTCTGAGTACAGGGAGGACAGTTGACCCCTCCCCCTTTCACCATCCCCCAACCTACCTCCCCCCACCCAGGCCCTGTGTGAAGGGGTTGTAAAATTCTAGAGGAGAATCTCCTACCACATGGCCCAGTTGAGACACAGAGGGGTTTCATAGAGAGACACAGGAAATTCTTCCAACTCACAGAATTGGGGAACCGAACGACATTTATGTTCTGGAGAAGGTATGGAAGATTGGTGAAGAATCCAGCTACGAACTGGTCCGCTTGGTACAATTTTGTGATACTCAGAAGAGACAATATAGCCATATTACCATAAAACTGTTTATATAATAGCCTCAGCTATGGGACTTGCATCCAAATGGTTGTATAGAATGTATTAATAAGGATAAAGCTATTTGTGATACATTGAGATGCTGTGTACTGATGTTAATGTGATAGAATGTATTTATGTTCAAAGATTAAATCAGTCATCGGCACGCCCCCAGGGACACGGACAGGACCAGGCGTCATGTGACAAGCCTGTTCTAGGTTCACCTATAAAACCCCCACCCTGATTTACATTGAGCGGACCAGGCCTCAGCTCCATTGCGAGTTGGCCAATAGGTTTGACCATCCAATTCCTCTACTGAAAGTGAACTATACCACGTGGTTAACTTTTAGACTATCGATACCGACAGAATAAGAACAAGTCTTTGATATTAATTATTAGTCTGCAGCTAAGTAAATTATATCATTGAACGCGAAGACCAACGAAACATCCATTCTATAACGACATTAATGAATGTCGCTTTGAAAGATCCATTCTGAGAGAGAGAGAGAGAGAGAGAGAGAGAGAGAGAGAGAGAGAGAGAGAGAACTCTCCAACAAGGATCCCGACGACACACTGAGCCTAAATATATATTGATTGCAATTGTTCCCGAATGAGTGAGCGTTCATGTGCAAAGGCTTAGCATATCAATTGTTAATATTAATGAACTCTGTGTGCCTCCTCAGCTGACCTTTTATGACCCTTTGTTTAACAAGACACCAGCCATGCCTGTTTAGCCCACTAGGGCACATTACTCTACCAATTCTTTGTGACGATAATTACTGTTTGTATGCTTTCTGTGAATTACTTAGTTTAGTAAATAAATGATTTTAAGACAATTGATGTATGGATGACTTTAGTAAAGGCTGGATTCGTGCAGATACAACAATTTACGACGTTTGGAATGAGACTGGACGCGAGGTAAAATACACCATTTAAACCAGAAGATAATCGGCCTATACTATAATATAATATATAATGTTATAATATGGGAAAGTTAAATTAGGAAAATTATTACTTTGTAATCTGAAAATTTTCCTTGGTGCCCCGATCTCCTAGTTAATTATAGTTAAACGATTAATCAGTTTAATCGCGTGATAATAATTACAGGGAGTTATTTTGATAAACATGTCTTCAGTTTAATGGTGACCCAAAGACACGACACTTTCCTTCCACATCTGAAGGGAAGACATGTCCTGGTCAGAATGGACAACACCACAGTGGTGGCTTTCATCAACCATCAGGGTGGACTGAGGTCCCACCGCCTCCATCTTATGGCACGGGAGCTCCTTCTCTGGGCTCAGGGCCGTCTAGCATCTCTACGTGCAGCGCACGTACCTGGCATCCTGAATGTGGCAGCGGATATGCTCTCGAGGGAGGGCCCGCGACTGGGACTGGAGCCTACATCCCCAGGTGGTGCAGCATCTGTGGGACAAGTTCAGGAGGGCGCAGGTGGACCTGTTTACCTCCCTGGACAATGCGCACTGCCTCCTGTGGTACTCCATGTCGGAGTCACCAGGGCCTCTGGGCTAAGATGCTCTGGCTCACGATTGACCAGGGCTGGTGCTTTACGCATTCCCCCCTTTTCCCCTGATCCAGGCTGTGCAGGACAGGACCAGGATGGCAGAGCACCGTCTGCTTCTGGTGGCCCCATACTGACCCAGACGACCCTGGTTCAGCCTTCTCCTGTCCCTGTTGTCTGGGACACCGTGGCAACTTCCCCTGAGACCGGACCTGCTGTCTCAGGCCGGGGGAACTCTGTGGCATCCGAGGCCGCACCGCCTCAGTCTGTGGGCTTGGCCACTGAACAGCACCAATGGTCCATGTTAGGACTACAGGAGGGTGTAATGAACACCATGCAGAGTGCAAGGGCACCGGCTACAACCGCGGCATACCAGTTGCGCTGGTGGTTGTTCTGCTCTTGGTGCACTGGAATTGAGGTGGTACCCGAGTCATGTGGGGTGCACTATGTCCTCCAATACCTGCGGTCTCGCTTGGATGAGGGCTTAGCAGCCTCTACACTGAGAGGGTATTTGGCCGCTATATCTGCCTGCCATGTGGGGTGGATGGACAGGCCAGTGGGGCGCCATCCCTTGGTCTCCAGGTTTATGAAGGGGGTTCATCGCCTGTGTCCAGCTAGGACCCGCTCAATGGCGAGCTGGGATCTGGATGTGGTCTTGCCAGCTTTGGCAAAGCCACCTTTCGAACCGTTGGAGTCTGCCTCCTTGAAACATCTCTCTATGAAGGTGGCTTTCTTGGTAGCGATTACTTCCATGAAGAGGGTGGGTGAGCTCCATGTAGAGGGTGGGTGAGCTCCATGTAGAGGGTGGGTGAGCTCCATGTAGAGGGTGAGTGAGCTCCATGAAGAGGGTGGGTGAGCTCCATGTAGAGGGTGGGTGAGCTCCATGTAGAGGGTGGGTGAGCTCCATGTAGAGGGTGGGTGAGCTCCATGTAGAGGGTGGGTGAGCTCCATGAAGAGGGTGGGTGAGCTCCATGCTCTTTCAGTAAGTTCTGAGTGCTACAGGATGGACCCCGGTGGGAGGAGTATATCTCTCCGCCCCAACCCTTCATGCCTCCTGAAGGTTCTGTCAGACAGCCATGTGAACATCCCTTTTATCCTGTCTGCTTATGACCCCCCCAGCAGTGGCGGGGGAGTCTGGGCCTGACTGCCTATGTGGAGCGGACATGGTCAGTGAGAACAACAGACCCGCTCTTTGTCTGCTATGGTGAGAGAGTCCTGGGAGCTGGGCTATCAAAGCAGAGGCTCTCTCACAGGATCATGGACACGATTACGACAGCATACCGCCTGGCTGACAGGCCAGTGCTGAGATCTGTGGTGGGACAGTCAACACGGGGTGTGGCTGCGTCCTGGGCTCTACTGAGAGGAGTGTCCCTCGCTGATATCTGTGCTGCGGCCAGCTGGGCTTCTTCTTGCACCTTTGCTAGGTACTATCGGGTAAATGTGACACCTCCCTCTGCGGTTGGTTCAGCGGTCCTGGGCATGGCCTCTCCTTCCGGGGACTGTGCCGGGACCCACCTTCCACATTGACGGCCCCTGCATCTCGGTCCCATGCTGGGACTTCGCCGCTGGCTGGCCAGGTCCCTCTAGCACCGACTAAATCTGGTGCGGGTATACCAATATATTGGAGTGAGCCAATATAGTGAAACATAACGATGGTTACATATGTAACCACGGTTATGTGAGCTATATGGATCACTCCAATCCTCTATGGTGCTAGAGGCGCCTCAAAAAGGATGTGTGTCGCGGCCATGGGGTCTATATATAGGGGCGGACCACAGCCGTGACACAAGTGTACACGGGAGTTAATCTGTAAATCCTCACCTCGGATGTATCCCTCCGCCGCGGAGTGATACCAACATATTGGCGTAATCCATATAGCTCACATAAGCGTGGATACATATGTAACCTTCGTTTTGTTTGTTTGTTTACATAGCTGATTGTTTCTACCATTGTGGCAAGATGGAGTATGCCTACAGCATCATTTAGTGGTTGTGTCGGAGACAACAGTTGACAATTGTAACATTTTAGCTAAACCTAACCCTTTTCCTATCTTTGACCTAATTCGCCTGACCCACTACGTTAGTTATTTTAACATGCTACGTAAACAAACCATCATTGCCGACAAATCATCATTATGACCACACCTAGCCTAGAGGTGTAAAACTCTCGTTTTGGTTCGGGGTGCTATGGTGTGCACTAGTCTAATGAATACACACTAGGTCTTGACAAATTAAATAGCCTTGAAGTCTAGGCTAAACACCTATATAAAACAGGCCTATATATGAATTCTGAAAATGACTTATTTGTCATGTTTGCATGCCACTGTGAAAGATAAATGTCACTTGTAGCGTAGGCATAACTTCAAATGAAATATATTTGACAAGGGAAAGTTTCATTCACATATGACCTACCTGTGTGAATACTTGTGTTCCCGGTAGATTGTCTCTCCTGATAATGCTGACTGCTTCATTTGTCTATTATACAAATACGTATGGGTGAGTATAGATATGGCTGAGTATGGTGCCATACTTTGTAGTCCTCTTCTCTTTCTCAGTCTGACTCACTCAGTCACTCACACAAACACCTCCTGTCTCTGTCTCTCATCGTCTGTCTTTCAAACCGGGTCAGTTGCTGATATTGTCGAAAAGGATGAGGTGTGTTATGGCAGAGAGTTCATGATGCCATGAAGACATTTTGGTTTCCAAACCAAACTCTTCATCCAACTGTCCTCTGGGGAAGCAGTATGGGATTTAGGTCAGAAAGGGAAATAATAATGACTCAATAATCCATGCAATCTGGGAACGCTGTAAAGTCCAGAAGTTGTTGGTGGAGCTAGAAAGTTCGCTGCCAGAAGTATTACAATGTAAACTTGCGTTTAATCAGTCTCTCTGCATATTTCAAGACATATGGGGGCATAGTGAGATATCCGATGGGTTGGACGCTTCTCTTCACTCATCTTGAAAAAACATTTACTAAAAACTTGGAAATCATTCAGTCCGCCATCATTAACACAATGGAAAAATGAAATGATTTATTATTTAAATATTGAGTGACGGAGGAAAAACAAAAGGGGGCAGTTTCAGGCCATGTGGTGGAGAGTGATGTGGGTGCTGGAGATGGGGGTGTGGGTCTGGATAGGTGTGATGTATTTGATGTTTGTATGATGTTGTTGTTTGTATGTGTATGTTTTATATTGTTTATAAAATATATTTTTAAATGCAGGTGTTCCATTTTCCACTAGCTGTATAGCAGTGGGAGGAGCTATAGGAGGACAGGCTCATTGTAATGGCTGGTATGGAATATATGGAACTGAGTCAAACATGAGGTTTCCATGTGTTTGACGCTGCTCTATTAATTCCATTTCAGATATTACACTGAGCCTGTCCTCCTATAGCTCCTTCCACCAGCCTCCACTGATGTACATGTCTTATGCACTTTTAAGACCTTATGATCTTTTAAGGAAGTGTTTTTGTCCTTCTCATCTCCAGCTGAAGTACCCACACTAAGTATCCCCTATATCTCCTTGACTGTACCAGATGTGACAGAGGGGTCAAGGGGATTTTTTCCATCATGTTAAATGATGGCTTTGCATTGAAGATCCTCAAACTTTATCTTCAAGGTTATTTCAGCAGTACACTCAAAAAAATTATGGCTGTTTGGATGACCCAATTGCTAAGTCGCAGGCATTGGATTACTTAGTTGGGTGGTTTTCTACAAAGTGCATTGTTGGGTTATTGATGCTGGGTTATATAGGTCATTCCAGTCCATCTAGGTCAGGTGCCTGCGCATTTACCTCTACTTTAAATGGAGCACAGTTTGTTATCGTGTGTTAAATCATATCAAATAATGTCATTCAAATCATTTGTCTCACCCACATACTGTAAGTATACATAGAGGTACGTGTATCGACTTCAAAACATCGTTCTCTTGGTTTTGGCTAATGGCTATGACTAATTGCTTCAAACATGGCATGTGGTAAATGCATGAAATAAGATATCTTCAACCTAGCCATGAAAGTAAATGTCCTTCCTCTTCATGTATTCAGTTGTATTACAGTTTTTCCCAATTGTTTACACACTAAAATCGGAACTTGAAATGCAATCACTGAAACCTGAAACTCATGTACCAAATCCCTAAACCAAGTCTGCAAACTTGCAAGCACAATTCCTGCTTTATGCTCAGTTTTCAATTCTATATCACACTTTTTGCAAAACACTACACACAGTTCTCTACATTAGGCACAACATTCAAAATTCAAATCTCTTTAGTCCCTTTGGAAAGCAAAGCCAATCACAATGCCAAGCTCTATACACCAAGTGGCAACACCCACTCCTCACAGGTGTAAACACTAGTTGCTGAATTGTTCACTTAGAAATCAGAACTGTAGCACTATAAAAGGCCACAGATGAGCTCTCCTGTTTTGGAGGAAAATGGTGAAGCTAGAGGTGAAGGAGTAAGAGGAAGATGAAGATGAGGATGAGGAAGGACAGTTGTCTCAGATGAGATCATCCGTAATGGGTCTGCGACCAAACGACCACCTCTCATCACTGTCAAACGCTCCCTAAAACACTTCTGCGAGCAGGCCTTTCTAATCGACCTGGCCGGGGTATCCTGGAATGACATTGACCTCATCCTGTCAGTAGATGATGCCTGGCTATTCTTTAAAAGTGCCTTCCTCACCATCTTAAATAAGCATGCCCCACTCAAAAACTTTAGAACTAGGAATAGATATAGTCCTTGGTTCACTCCAGACCTGTCTGCCCTTGACCAGCACAAAAACATCCTGTGGCGTTCTGCATTAGCATCGAATAGCCCCCGTGATATGCAACTTTTCAGGGAAGTTAGGAACAAATATAGACAGGCAGTTAGAAAAGCAAAGGCTAGCTTTTTCAAACAGAAATTTGCATCCTGTAGTACTAACTCAAAAAAGTTCTGGGACACTGTAAAGTCCATGGAGAATAAGAACACCTCCTCCCAGCTGCCCACTGCTCTGAAGCTAGGAAACACTGTTACCACCGATAAATCCACTATAATTGAGAATTTCAATAAGCATTTCTCTACGGCTGGCCATGCTTTCCACCTGGCTACCCCTACCCCGGTCAACTGCCCGGCACCCTCCACAGCAACCCGCCAAAGCCCCCAGCTTTTCTTCTTCACCCAAATCCAGATAGCTGATGTTCTGAAAGAGCTGCAAAATCTGGACCCATACAAATCAGCCGGGCTAAACCATCTGGACCCTCTCTTTCTAAAAATGATCTGCCGAAATTGTTGCAACCCCTATTACTAGCCTGTTCAACCTCTTTCGTATCATCTGAGATTCCCAAAGATTGGAAAGCTGCCGCGGTCATCCCCCTCTTCAAAGGGGGAGACACTCTAGACCCAAACTGCTACAGACCTATATCTATCCTACCCTGCCTTTCTAAGGTCTTCGAAAGCCAAGTTAACAAACAGATTACCGACCAATTCGAATCCCACCGTACCTTCTCCGCTATGCAATCTGGTTTCAGAGCTGGTCATGGGTGCACCTCAGCCACGCTCAAGGTCCTAAATGACATCATAACCGCCATCGATAAGAGACATTACTGTGCAGCCGTATTCATCGACCTGGCCAAGGCTTTCGACTCTGCGAATAAAAATGTGGTGATTGACAGACTCGACAGCCTTGGTTTCTCAAATGATTGCCTTGCCTGGTTTACCAACTACTTCTCTGATAGAGTTCAGTGTGTCAAATCTGAGGGCCTGTTGTCCGGACCTCTGGCAGTCTCTATGGGTGTGCCACAGGGTTCAGTTCTCGGGCCGACTCTCTTCTCTGTGTACATCAATGAGGTTGCTCTTGCTGCTGGATATTCTCTGATCCACTTCTACGCAGACGACACCATTCTGTATACTTCTGGCCCCTCTTTGGACACTGTGTTAACTAACCTCCAGACAAGCTTCAATGCCATACAACTCTCCTTCCCTGGCCTCCAACTGCTCTTAAAACGCAGGTAAAACTAAATGCATGCTCTTCAATCGATCACTGCCCGCACCTGCTCGCCCGTCCAGCATCACTACTCTGGACGGCTCTGACTTAGAATACGTGGACAACAACAAATACCTAGGTGTCTGGCAAGACTGCAAACTCTCCTTCCAGACTCACATTAAGCATCTCCAATCCAAAATTAAATCTAGAATCAGCTTCCTATATCGCAACAAAGCATCCTTCACATCATGCTGCCAAACACACCCTCGTAAAACTGACCATCCTACCGATCCTCGACTTCGGTGATGTCATCTATAAAATAGCCTCCAACACTCTACTCAACAAACTGGATGCAGTCTATCACAGTGCCATCCGTTTTGTCACCAACGCCCCATACACTACCCACCATTGCGACCTGTACGCTCTCGTTGGTCGGCCCTCGCTTCATACTCGTCGCCAAACCCACTGGCTCCAGGTTATCTACAAGTCTCTGCTAGGTAAAGCCCCGCCTTATCTCAGCTCACTGGTCACCATAGCAGCACCCACTCGTAGCATGCGCTCCAGTAGGTATATCTCACTGGTCACCCCCAAAGCTAATTCCTCCTTTGGTTGTCTTTCCTTCCAGTTCTCTGTTGCCAATGACTGGAACGAACTGCAAAAATCTCTGAAGCTGGAGACTCATATCTCCCTCACTAGCTTTAAGCACCAGCTGTCAGAGCAGCTCACAGATCACTGCACCTGTACATAGCCCATCTGTAAATAGCCCATCTATCTACCCACCTCATCCCCATACTGTATTTATTTATTTATCTTGCTCCTTTGCACCCCAGTATCTCTACTTGCACATTCATCTTCTGCACATCTACCATTCCAGTGTTTAATTGCTATATTGAAATTACTTCGCCACCATGGCCTATTTATTGCCTTAACTTACCTCATTTGCACTCACTGTATATCTACTTTTTGTTTTCTTTTGTTCTACTGTATTATTGACTATGTTTTGTTTATTCCATGTGTAACTCTGTGTTGTTGTATGTGTCGAATTGCTACGCTTTATCTTGGCCAGGTCGCAGTTGCAAATGAGAACTTGTTCTCAACTAGCCTACCTGGTTAAATAAAGGTGAAATAAATAAAATAAAATACAGCCGGGACAATGCGTCTGCCTTCACGTTCTGGGAGCCTGGTCTATAGGAAAAGGGTGAACACAAAACGGGTGAAAAACATGGCCCACCTTGCCTGGCGAGGGTTCAGTCTCCTCGCTGCCCGGATGTACTCCAGATTGCGGTGGTCAGTCCAGATGAGAAAAGAGTGTTTAGCCCCCTCAAGCCAATGTCTCCACGCCTTGAAGGCCTTGACGACAGCCAACAGCTCCCGGTCCCCTACTTCATAGTTTCGCTCTGCCGGGCTGAGCTTCTTCGAGAAGAAGGCACAGGGGCGGAGCTTCGGTGGCGTACCCGAGCGCTGAGGGAGCACAGCTCCTATCCCAGCCTCGGACGCGTCCACCTCCACTATGAACGCCAAAGAGGGATCCGGATGGGCCAGCACGGGAGCCGAGGTAAACAGAGCTCTCAGGTGACTAAAAGCCCTGTCCGCCTCAGCTGACCACTGCAAACGTACCGGGCCCCCCCCTTCAGCAGTGAGGTAATGGGAGCCGCTACCTGACCAAAACCCCGGATAAACCTTCGGTAGTAGTTGACTAACCCTAAGAACCGCTGCACCTCCTTTTCCGCGGTGGGAGTCGGCCAATTACGCATGGCTGAAATGCGGTCACTCTCTAGCTCTACACCTGAGGTGAAAATGCCATAGCCTAGGAAGGAGATGGACTGCTGGAAGAACAGGCATTTCTCAGCCTTGACGTACAGGTCATGCTCCAACAGGCGACCAAGCACCCTGCGCACCAGGGACACATGCTCGGCACATGTAGCGGAGTATATCAGAATGTCATCAATATACACCACTACACCCTGCCCATGCAGGTCCCTGAAAATCTTGTCTACAAAGGCTTGGAAGACTGATGGCGCATTCATCAACCCGTACGGCATGACGAGGTACTCATAGTGCTCCTGAGGTGGTACTGAAAGCCTTCTTCCACTCGTCTCCCTCCCGGTACCTGCTCCTGCTCACTCCATAAGTTAGGTCCGGAATTCTGTAGGGGGTGCGTACTGGCGGCAGAGAAGTCAGGCGCAGGGTAGCAAAAACTGATTCACAACGGTGCAATTTAATAAATAAAACCACCGTTAACAGAACAATAAATCAATGGGTAAACAAAACCCGTTACACACCAGCATAACGTGCACAAGCACTACAATAAACAATTCCGGACAAGGACATGGGGGGAACAGAGGGTTAAATACACAACATGTAATGATGGAATTGAAACCAGGTGTGTGGGAAGACAAGATAAAACAAATGGAAAATGAAAGGTGGATCGGCGATGGCTAGAAGACCGGTGACGTCGACCGCCGAACGCCGCCCGAACAAGGAGAGGGACCGACTTCGGCGGAAGTTGTGACATTCATACTAAACCATCTTTGCTATAATTCAGATTTCTCAAACGGGTCGATGATTGTAGTTGCCAGACACTGTTTTTTAAAAATGTTCCCAGAAGTTTCAGCCACTCTTAAACGTCAGGGAATCCCATTGGTTGGCTGTCTTGTTAATCATCCACCGCTGGGTGTGGTTAGGCGAGCATAAACAAAGATGGTCCACCTATTTCTAGTCCGGACTGCATATCTGTATGGAATTACATACATGAATGTTAGAGCTGCAATGTGATTTTGTTACATTAAAGAAAGCCCTTGTTGATTTAAAACTTGTACTTAATGCAGGCAAAACTAAATATATATTATTCTCTAATTCACAGAAACATTTCTCACATGGGCTACATATTCACTCATTGGATGGTTCTCTCATTGAGCAGGTTCCGCCTATAAATATCTGGACGTTTTGGATTGATAAAGATCTAACGTTTAAAAAACATACTGATGAGCTAGTTAAAAAGCTAAGATTTAAGGTGGACATCTTTTTTAAATAAAGGTTACATTTTTAAAAAGTCAAAAAATTATTGTACCATCAACTTTCCTTCTTGACTATGGTGACACCATTTACCAGAATGCAGCAGCCACTACTCTTAAACCTTTGTATGTTGTCTACCATAGCGCCCTTTGCTTTATCACAGGTGATAGTTTCAATACTCATCAGTGCATCCTGTATCAAATGTCCCGTACATCACTTCATTACTCCCTTTTTGTTTAGAAAGCTCTAGGTACTTACTATTCAAGCTTACGATTTACCTCACGTCGTTGTTAAAGATGTACTATGCAGAAATCGCTCCGCCATTTCCTGGTTGCTAAAATTCTAATAGTTTGCCTATTTTCAGTTTATGTGACAAAACAAGCAAGCATAGTGTAGAGAATCATTTTGATATCTTAACCACTGTGAAATACATTTTCCATAACAAAATATATAGTATTTTCAGCAGTTTGAAGTTGGTGTACAAAAATGTAAGTAAAAGATGCAACAATGAAACTTAAGCACAGGAAGCATAGAAATAGTGCACATAGAACATATTTACCGCTTCTTGCTTCAATGAGAATAGCAGATCTATTTCTATGTGAATTTGGTCAGGTCACCCAAAAAATTACATATTGCTGTATAAAAACATGACATACCAACTCTTGAGATTCCTCGTGTCTCCACGAAATGAACATTCAATTCTCTGGCTACAGCTCTGGTGGACATTCCTGCAGTCAGCGTGCCATTTGCATGCTCCCTCAATACTTCAGACATCTGTGGCATTGTGTTGTGTGACAAAACTGCACATTTTAAAGTGGTCTTTTATTGTCCCCACCACAAGGCGCACCTGTGTAATGATCATGCTGTTTAATCAGCTTTTTGATATGCCACACCTGTCAAGTGGATGGAGTACAACATTTTGCTGTTTTAAAGCTAATTTCCTGCAATTCTACACATTTTTCCATTACCTATGCTGTGTTCTTATGCCATCTGAGTGACTCAAACATTATAACAAAATCAAGCCCCATGTCATGACATTTTCAGAATTTTGCATTCTCCCTGACTGTCAACTTTTTATTTGGTGGTTGTTAGTTGAACTTCTGACGATCTTATACATATATAGCTCCATTATCTTTTCTAGTTTAACTTGTAATTTTTTTTAGAATACCTAAAATGATTTTCATTATTATCATTTTTGTATCATATTTTTTGAAGTGGCGACAACAATTATGCAGGCGTGGCACTCTGCTGCTAAATTAACATAGGGAAAACACTGACAGTGGGTAACATTTACCTGCATAGTAAATGTCCGTGTCAAATAAATGTAATACCCTGATTTAATTGACATTGAATACAGCTTAAATTCACAGTTCCTCACAGTCAGTGAACGCAATCTCCACCTCATCTCTCTCTCTCTCGCTCCTGTCTCTGTCCATCTTCCTGTCTCCCTTTAAATGTCATGCTTTCTCTTCAGGCTTGGCTCAGCTCATCACGGCTGATGTGTGCTGGGGTGATACCTACGAGATGACACAGGATATTTACAGTGATCTTTACCGAACCAAACTCTTCTTCACCACAATTCACCACCCGGAACTCAGGAGACTTGTGATGGCTAAGCTTGTGGTGAGCAGTTTTAAATGAACTATCGTATGTGAACTAGGCCCCCCATTCCCCAATGCTCTTGACTCCAGGCTACAGTGTGCGTGCGTGCGTGCGTGCGTGTGTGGGTGTGTGTGACTTTAGCCAGAGGTCCAAATTAAATGGTTGGAGCCTGATTACTTTCCATTCTGCACTCAGCACTGATATTTAGAGGATTTTCAGGATGTGTTTTTGTCCCTCTGATCTTCAGCTGAATGACCCATGGTACACAACCACCAAGATCTTTGAGGTGCCAGATGTGACAGAGAAGGATGAGAGTATGTTTTCTCTCATGTTTAACAATGGCAAGACCAGGGACATCGTTAGAATATCTACCCTTCACTATATTGGCCCTCTTATCCAGATATAGTCTTACCCATCCTGCCTCTCAGAATGGGTGGAGGAATACAATAAACTTGAGGGCAAGGACCTCAAGATGAACTTCCCATTGGACCCCACCCTGTGTAGCATCACCTTCACACCTGGACTCCAAGGTTCCGATGGTGTGCCTTGAGATCAGGGATCTGGCACGCTATGAATCAGACACGTTCGAGCTGACAGACCAGTATGGCAACCTTGCCCTGGTGGTGAAGCTGAGGAGTGGTGGTGAGTGAGTCTTGCTCTGCATCAACTTAGATTAACAATGGACATTTCTTTGTGACCAATACTTCAGACGAATACACATTGTCTTTGTGATGAGGTATCCGATATGGGTTGTAAACTCGTAATAAGGATGTAAGCTTCTTGAAATTAACAAATTCTCTCTCTCCATCTGTCTGTCTCTCACTCATTTCCTCTCACACCTATGCCTGTATGAGTTTATATTAGTGTTTTCTGCTTATTCTCTGCTGTGGTGGCTGTATGTTGTTGTTGTGTGAAGAAGTGTTGCTATAAGAAGCAGGTAGCCAAACCTGACAGCTCTGCTGCCACACCGGGGATCAACAGGCACCCCCTTTGGTTTACGATCATGACGTACATGCAAATACAAAGCAACATCTCTATGGTTGTCTGTGGCAAGTTCTGACAGGATTTTAAATGTATTTGAAGGATTGTTTTAATATTATGCATGTCTGTACGTGATTTACTGAACCCTAGTCAACGCATTCAACCTGCTGCTTCAAGTTACCTCAGTCAACCGGCTGCTTCAAGTTACCTCAGTCAACTGGCTGCTTCAAGTTACCCCAGTTAACCCAGTCAACCTGCTGCTTCAAATTACCCCAGTTAACCCAGTTCAAGTTACCTCAGTCAACCTGCTGCTTCAAGTTACCTCAGTCAACCGGCTGCTTCAAGTTACCCCAGTTAACCGGCTGCTTCAAGTTACCCCAGTTAACCGGCTGCTTCAAGTTACCCCAGTTAACCCAGTTCAAGTTACCTCAGTCAACCTGCTGCTTCAAGTTATTCCAGTTAACCCAGTCAACCTGCTGCTTCAAGTTACCTCAGTCAACCCAGTCAACCTGCTGCTTCATGTTACCTAAACCAACCCAGTCAACCTGCTGCTTCATGTTACCTAAACCAACCCAGTCAACCTACTGCTCCAAGTTACCCAGTCAACCTGCTGCTCCAAGTTACCCCAACCAACCCAGTCAACCTGCTGCTCCAAGTTACCCCAACCAACCCAGTCAACCTGCTGCTCCAAGTTACCCCAACCATCCCAGTCAACCTACTGCTCCAAGTTACCCAGTAAACCTGCTGCTCCAAGTTACCCCAACCAACCCAGTCAACCTACTGCTCCAAATTACCCAGTCAACCTGCTGCTCCAAGTTACCCCAACCTGCCAGTCAACCTACTGCTCCAAGTTACCCCAACCAACCCAGTCAACCTGCTGCTCCAAGTTATCCAGTCAACCTGCTGCTCCAAGTTACCCAGTCAACCTACTGCTCCAAGTTACCCAGTCAACCTACTGCTCCAAGTTACCCCAACCAACCCAGTCAACCTGCTGCTCCAAGTTACCCAGTCAACCTACTGCTCCAAGTTACCCCAACCAACCCAGTCAACCTGCTGCTCCAAGTTACCCCAACCATCCCAGTCAACCTACTGCTCCAAGTTACCAAGTAAACCTGCTGCTCCAAGTTACCCCAACCAACCCAGTCAACCTACTGCTCCAAATTACCCAGTCAACCTGCTGCTCCAAGTTACCCCAACCTGCCAGTCAACCTACTGCTCCAAGTTACCCCAACCAACCCAGTCAACCTGCTGCTCCAAGTTTACCAGTCAACCTGCTGCTCCAAGTTACCCAGTCAACCTACTGCTCCAAGTTACCCCAACCAACCCAGTCAACCTGCTGCTCCAAGTTACCCAGTCAACCTACTGCTCCAAGTTACCCCAACCAACCCTGTCAACCTGCTGCTCCAAGTTACCCAGTCAACCTACTGCTCCAAGTTACCCAGTCAACCAGCTGCTCCAAGTTACCCAGTCAACCTGCTACTCCAAGTTACCCCAACCAACCAGTCAACCTACTGCTCCAAGTTACCCCAACCAACCCAGTCAACCTACTGCTCCAAGTTACCCAGTCAACCTGCTGCTCCAAGTTACCCCAACCTGCCAGTCAACCTACTGCTCCAAGTTACCCAGTCAACCTACTGCTCCAAGTTTTCCAGTCAACCTGCTGCTCCAAGTTACCCCAACCTGCCAGTCAACCTACTGCTCCAAGTTACCCAGTCAACCTGCTGCTCCAAGTTACCCAGTCAACCTGCTGCTCCAAGTTACCCCAACCTGCCAGTCAACCTGCTGCTCCAAGTTACCCAGTCAACCTGCTGCTCCAAGTTACCCCAACCTGCCAGTCAACCTACTGCGCCCGTGTTTGTGAGTCCTCCTTTAGGTGTATTTTCTGCTCTATTTAATTTTGCTTACTTCATTGTGCAAAGAGTGTTTGGGATCTTGGAAGTTACTATATAAATGTATGTTGCTCACACGCACACGCACACACACACACACACACACACACACACACACACACACACACACACACACACACACACACACACACACACACACAGTAACTCTCGTCTTCTCTGTGTCCTGGTTTCTGCTTCAGGGAGACGGGAGGCGGCTCTGTTCATCCCTCAGGGTTCAAACGCTCTCTCCTCTGACTTTGGGCCCCCAGTTTTAGCTGCCCACTTTCTTTGGGAATCCCCTATCAAGGACAGGATGAGTTAATACTCCCATTGGGTTAAAAAGTTAGCAAAGTAATGCCCTCAACCCTTGTTTCCCCCTGTTGTTTGAGTATTCTCAAGAGTAGACATGCCAGCTCTGATACCCAACAAGACGCAGCAATCTTAATTTTAAACTCACTACATGGCATGTTGGTCAGGGCTCTGCGATAGAACTGAACAGAAAAGGAAGTCAGAATTGGGTTTATCATATCCGGTCACAGGGAAACATTTAGTGAAACCACTCTCCTTCAGATTTTATACATTTATCAACTTTCTCTTCAAGTTCTCTTCTCTCGACTAATGGAGGTGGTCATGAGGTGGTCTCATCATAATGCCCACCCTCTGCTTCAAGGAAGTGAGTAGAAGGGTAAAAGAGGGAATCAAATTAAATCAAATGTATTTTATAATTAACCAATAAGGCCAAAGGGGGTGTGGTATACAGTCTGATATACAACAACTGTTAGCCAATCAGCATTCAGGACTCGAACCACCCAGTTCATAAAGCCCTTTACACATCAGCAGAATATAATTGAACACTACCTCTCTGACTGTTACTCTGTGTGCTAAATTCTATGGCCTCTTTTGTCCTGTTGCCTTTATGTGTAAATGCTCTGCTCCATTCTTCGAACTGTGAACTACCAATTGTCATTAAGAGGATGTGGGAAAACTGTTGTGTATTTTGGGGAACTTATTTGCATTGAGCTGTAGTGCAGCATCGCCTGCACAGTATAACATTTCTTGTCATGAATACTGCTTTCATGTAATATTTTTTGTGATAACAACTGAAAGTAGGCATTGTGGCAAATATTCCAGCATATGCCTTTTTTGAAGGTATGATTTATGTTTAAAGTATTGTAATAAAACAGGCAAGGAGCAGGTCTCGAACCCTCGACCTTCTAGCCCGAATTCCAGCGCGCTATCGATGCTCGAGCGGCAGAGTCGATATCCGCGTTACACTATATATGTTTTAGCAATTTATTATATAATTTGTATGCACACAAATAACACCACTGCATCATGTATTATTTGACTTCTGTATAATATACACTACTTTCTGTGATTTGTTTTGTTTGGGTTTAGTCCAAACAAAATGGCATGATTCGCCTATTTGTATCCAGTTTCAATGCGGGACTTTTATTATGAAGGCGAACCGCTGACTCAATTTATCGCTAATATTGCTCACTTCACAGTCGTGACCAGAAGAACGAGCCGAGCTAACGAATCGGCAACGTTATAATACCAGTGCAGTCAAAGCGGCCAACGACCAAGGAAAAGCAGAAATACCAGTATAACTATATTGATACCCGTTTATCAACTATAAAAGTAATATTGTCAGTTGATGAAAAGCTAGTTAGGTAGATCGCCGTACACTACAGCTAATTGCTATATGCTAGTTAGCATCACGTAGCTAGCCTTTGCTCTATCTTCGACAACCGGTCCCTACGCACTAGCAGAATGGCCTTAAAACGAATTCACAAGGTAAATTGATTGTTGTTTGAGTCTTTGCCGTAAACACAGCTAAATAAGTTAGATATGTTATAGGTCATGTGGTAAATGTGTATATTTGTCGTTTTAGTTAGCTATGTAACGCGTCGTATAGTGAGCAGTTGCCAGTTCGCTATAACAAGCGTGCTTATTTGGTTGTTAGCCAGCTTGGCTTGCAGTAGTAGCATGGCCTAGTAGCTTAGCTAGCTAAGTAGTTAAGCTAACGTTAGCTAATTTAAAGTGTATGACTTAAATATTAGTTCAGAATCTAGCTAGCAGTAACGTTAGCTCAGAATCCGAAGTATATTAATCGTCTAACGTTAGTTTAGTCGGTGTCATTGTTAGCTAGTAACGTTTTCCTCTAAACTTTCTGGTGCTAGTTAACAAACAAGTCATGGTGAAACCTGATGAGATGATGGTTGTTGTTACATACCACTACCACCAACTCGTGGCAGGTTTCGGTTTGGTGTTCCTTGCTGGAAATATAAACCTTGTCATACAAGCTGGCCAAGTCGAGTGTCATCCTCGTGTTGGTATTTTCTGGCATCTATTCCGAAATTCTGGCATAAAAATATACATGGCTGCTGTGGTAATTATTACTAAAGTAAAATAGTCAAATTGCTGTGTCCTCAAACAAAGTAATACATATTCAACACTTCTCCTAATCTTGGTTTAGAGCGATGTCATGAGTGCACTGACACTTGACTATGACGCCGAAGTCAAGATAAAAATGCAAGAGAAGGTAGTTAGTTACTCGTTAGGAAAACACCCTATTACAGTGCCTTGCAAAACTATTCATCCCCCTTGGCGTTTTTCCTTTTTTGTTGCATTACAACCTGTAATTTAAATGGATTTCATGTAATGGAAATAGTCCAAATTGGTGAAATGAAAAAAAACAACACTTGTTTAAAAAAACGGAAAAGTGGTGCGTGCATATGTATTCACCCCCTTTGCTATGAAGCCCCAAAATAAGATCTGGTGCAACCAATTACCTTCAGAAGTCACATAATTAGTTTAAAGTCCACTTGTATGCAGTCTTAGTGGCACATGATCTCAGTATATATATATATACACCTGTTCTGAAAGGCCCCAGAGTCTGCAACACCACTAAGCAAGGGGATACCATGAAGATCAAGGAGCTCCCCAAACAGGTCAGGGACAAAGTTGTGGAGAGGTACAGCTCAGGGTTGGGTTACAAAAAAATATATGAAACTTTGAACATCCCACGGAGCACCATTAAATCCATTATTATAAAATTGAAAGAATATGGCTCCACAACAAACCTGCCAAGAGGGGGCCTCCCACCAAAACTCACGGACCAGGCAAGGAGGGCATTAATCAGATAGGCAACAAAGAGACCAAAGATAACCCTGAAGGAGCTCCACAGCGGAGATTGGAGTATCTGTCCATAGGACCACTTTAAGCCGTACACTCCACAGAGCTGGGCTTTACGGAAAGTGGCCAGAAAAAAAGGCCATTGCTTAAAGAAAAAAAATAAGCAAACGCGTATTGGTGTTTGCCAAAAGGCATGTGGGAGACTCCCCAAACATATGGAAGAAGGTACACTGGTCAGATGAGACTAAAATTGAGCTTTTTGGCCATCAATGAAAACGCTATGTCTGGCGCAAACCCAACACCTCTCATCACCTCGAACACCATCCCCACAGTGAAGCATGGTGGTGGCAGCATCATGCTGTGGGGATGTTTTTCATCGGCAGGGACTGAGAAACTGGTCAGAATTGAAGAAATGATGGATAGTGCTAAATACAGGGGGGTGAATACTTTCGCAAGCCACTGTAGCTACTCGGCTTTTAATGTTACAGGGCCATGGCATTAATCTAAAAGAATGCATATTCGATTTGTAATTTGCAAACATTCAAACTAAAACACCATGGATGAAGTCACCAATATTACATTGCTGTAGTAGCCTGTACCCTTGAAACATGAGCAAATTGGGCGTCATGTGTTGATTTTACATTATCCCTAGCTTACGAGCATTCAGTTTGAATAGGTGTAAACAAATGTAGGCCTATGCTTCCAGATAGCTTCATATTCACATTGAGTGGGACAGGCCCTGTGCCTAAAAATAAGTTGTTAGTAACCGTGGATCTTGCTTCAAAGCCCTTTGAGGCCTGCCTGAAAAATAAAGGGGAAACATTGGTTGTTACTGTACAAATAATGTATAGCCTAATAACCAACCTATTAGAATTGGATGTTGCTGTTTTAAACTTACTGACACAATTGAACTGAATTGAACCCAACACAGTTTTTTAAACCAGCAACAAAATGTAGGCCTAAACATGCAGGACGATGCATGTAAACTCTGGTTTATTATAGGGCTGGGCGATATGGGCAAAATAGTATATCACGGTATAAAAAAGACGGTATTTTGCTTTTTAATAATAAAAGTTCTAAATTTGCTTAATGAGTAGTGCGTGACCCTAGGATAGCAACACATACATTCTAAGTGATTTCAATGGGTCTTTCTCCATTCTGATTGTTTTATACTGTTCAATTCAACACCAAAAAAGTAATTTTCATCAATTTCTGAATTTGAGATCATTTCCACACTGCATGTAGGGCTGCACGATATGGGCAAGTAATCTGGGCCTTATTTTTAACAAAATGTTGCAATTTGACTTGCGATTTAGAGAAAATTCCAACAGTTATCTTTTTGTCTGTAAAAATAATTATGCTACGAATTGCGGTGGAAGCAATTTCATGTCAGTACTGTCGTGTCTTTGGCATCATTAAAACTGAAGACATATTTATCAAATAACTCTCTGTAATTATTATAACGCGACTAACCTGATTAATCATGTAACTGTAATTAACTAGGAAGTCGGGGCACCAAGGAAAATATTCAGATTACAAAGTTATAATTTTCCTAATAACTTTCAGATATTTTAATATCTGATCAATTAGTCTTCGAATTAATGACTTATTTACCTCACGTCAGTCTCATTCCAAACGTCGTAAATTGTTGGTTATCTGCACGAAGCCAGTCTTCACTGAGTCATCCCTACATCAATTGTCTTAAAATCATTTATTTACCAAGTAATTCACAGAAATGCATAACAAACAGTAGATATCGTTACAAAGAAATGATAGAGGAATGTGCCCTAGTGGGCTAAACCGGCATGGCGGCTTGTTAGACAAAAGGGGAGTGTGGGTCAGCTGAGAAGGCACTACAGAGTTGATAATTATAAAAATTGAAATGCTAATCCTTTGCACATGAACGCTCACTCATTCGGGAACAATTGCAATCAATATATATATTTACGCTCAGTGTGTCGTCAGGATCTCTGTTGAAAAGTTTGATTCTGTTGGAGAGTCTGTCCGCTCTCTCTCTCTCTGTCGTGGTTAGAATGGATAGTTTCAGAGTAACATTCATTCATGTCGTTATAGAATGGCGGTTGTCGGTCTTTGTGTTCAATGATACCGAATTCTTAGCTGCAGACTAGTAATTAATATCAAAGACTTCTTCTTATTCTGTCGGTATCGATAGTCTAAGAGTTTAACCACGTGGTATGGTTAAAGTTCAGAAAAAAGAATGCATGGTCAAACCTTGGCCCTCTCGTTATCGAGGTAAGCTGGTCTCCAACCTTTAGCCATCTCGTAATTGAGGTAAGCTCGGTCTGGTGATAGAAAACCAAGGTGGGGGTTTTATTCGGGACATAGAAAAAGGCTGTCTCATGACGCCAGGTCCTGTCTGTGTCCCTGGGTACGTGCCAAGGACTTAGTTAAGACTCCAAAGGGAATTGGAGTTTCCTTCATTAAACAGTCCAAAATCACATTACACAATTTCACAAACAGTTCCATCCTTATTCATTCATTTTATACAACCATTTAGATGTAAGTCTTATACCTGAGACTCGTCTATAAACATGATTATGGTAATGTATTGTCTCATGAGTTTCACAAAATTGTACCAAACGGACCAGTTCGTTGCTGGATTCTTCACCGATCTTTTATACCTTCTCAAGAACATAAATGTCGTTCGGTTCTCCAGTTCTGTGAGGTGGAAGAACTCCTTTGTTCTCAAACATGGACACGCATGCTTTGTTTAACCTTTCTAGGGAAGGTGGGACGAAATCATCCCACCTACGTAACAGCCAGTGGAATCCTGTGGCGCGTTATTCAAATACCTTAGAAATGCTATTACTTCAATTTCTCAAACATATGACTATTTTACACCATTTTAAAGACAAGACTCTCGTTAATCTAACCACACTGTCCGATTTAAAAAAGGCTTTACAACGAAAGCAAAACATGAGATTATGTCAGCAGAGTACCCAGCCAGAAATAATCAGACACCCATTTTTCAAGCTAGCATATAATGTCACATAAACCCAAACCACAGCTAAATGCAGCACTAACCTTTGATCTTCATCAGATGACAATCCTAGGACATTATGTTATACAATACATGCATGTTTTGTTCAATCAAGTTCATATTTATATCAAAAACCAGCTTTTTACATTAGCATGTGACGTTCAGAACTAGCATACCACCCCACAAACTTCCGGTGAATTTACTAAATTACTCACGATAAACGTTCACAAAAAACATTATTTTAAGAATTATAGATACAGAACTCCTCTATGCAATGGCGGTGTCTGATTTTAAAATAGCTTTTCGGTGAAAGCACATTTTGCAATATTCTAAGTAGATAGCCCGGCATCACAGGGCTAGCTATTTAGACACCCACCAAGTTTAGCCCTCACCAAAGTCAGATTTACTATAAGAAAAATGTTATTACCTTTGCTGTTCTTCGTCAGAATGCACTCCCAGGACTTCTACTTCAATAACAAACGTTGGTTTGGTTCAAAATAATCCATAGTTATGTTCAAATATCCTCTGTTTTGTTCGTGCGTTCAAGACACTATCCGAAGTGTAAAGAATGGTGACGCGCCCGACGCGTTTCGTGACAAAAAATTCTAAATATTCCATTACCGTACTTCGAAGCATGTCAACCGCTGTTTAAAATCAATTTTTATGCCATTTTTCTCGTAAAAAGCGATAATATTCCGACCGGGAAACCGTGTTTTAGTACAAAGAGAAAATAAAAACATGGGGTCGCCTCGTGCACGCGCCTCAGTCTCATTGTCCTCTGATAGACCACTTACCAAAGGCGCTAATGTTTTTCAGCCAGGGGCTGCCTCGACATCATTCAGCTTTTTCCCGGGTTTTGAGAGCCTATGGGAGCCGTAGGAAGTGTCACGTTACAGCAAAGATCCTAAGTTTTCAATAAAAAGAGTCAAGAAGCCCAAGGAATGGTCAGAGAGGGCACTTCCTGTACAGAATCTTCTCAGGTTTGTGCCTGCCATATGAGTTCTGTTATACTCACAGACACCATTCAAACAGTTTTAGAAACTTTAGGTTGTTTTCTATCCAAAGCCAATAATTATATGCATATTCTAGTTTCTGGGCAGTAGTAATAACCAGATTAAATCGGGTACGTTTTTTTATCCGGCCGTGTAAATACTGCCCCCTAGCCCTAACAGGTTAATGCCAGTGGCAGGTCACTGGTAAAAATAGAAAAGAGTAGATGGCCTAGAGAGCTGCCCTGCGGTACACCACATTTTACGTGTTTAACGTAAGAGAACCCGAGTTCTATTAGATGGCTCTGAATCCACAAAATGGTAGAGGTTGAAAAGCCATAAAACAAGTGTTTTTCAACAACTGGTTATGGTCAATTATATCAAAGGCTGCACTGAAATCTAACAGTACAGCTCCCACAATCGTCTTATCAATTTCTTTCAACCAATCATCAGTAATTTGTGTCAGTGCAGTACATGTTGAGTGCCCTTCTCTATAAGAATGCTGAAAGTCTGTAATTTATTTTTTTTACTGAGAAGTAGCATTGCATTTGCTAAGAGCTGTCAGCAAGCTGATTTAGGTCTGCTATTAGAACCAGTAAAGGCTGCTTTACCACTCTTTGGTAGCGGAATGACTTTGGCTTCCCTCCAGGCCTGAAGACAGACTTTTCTCTAGACTGGACTTCCTGATGGGCTGTCCCCAGGTGGTGAAGGTAGGCAACAACACCTCCGCCACGTGATGATCCTCGACACGGGGGCCCAACAGGGGTGCGTGCTCAGCCCCTCCCGTACTCCCTGTTCAACCATGACTGTGTGGCCACGCACGTCTTCAGCTCAATCATCAAGTTTGCTGACGACACAATAGTGGTAGGAGGGAGAAAAAAAACTCCCCCTCAACGTTAACAAAACAAAAGCGCTGATCGTAGATTACAGGAGACAAGCAGGGAGTGCACACCCCATCCACATCGATGGGGCCGCAGTGGAGAAGGTGAAAAGCTTCAAGTTCCTCCGCGTGCACATCACTGACAACCTGAAATGGTCCCTTTACCCATACAGTATGGTGAAGAAGGTGAACAGCGCCTCTTCAATCTCAGGAGGCTGAAGAAATTCGGCTTGGCCCCTAAGACCTTCACAGACTTCTACAGAAGCACCAGTGAGCGCATCCTGTCGGGCTGCATCACCGCCTGGTACGGCAATTGCACCGTCCGCAACCGCAGCCCAACGCCCTGGCTTGGATGATCATACCATGCTCAGTTGCTTAGGACACTCGTTTAGCCCATTCTAACGTTCAATCAAGCACTAACTTAGATGCCTGTCTGCCTGCTTTATATTGCAAGCCACGGCCACGTGACCCACTATGTATAAACAATCCAGTTTCGTGAACGGGGTGGTGTACCTAATAAAATGTCAGGGAGTGTACAACGGCCGCATTCCTGGGCTTTTCACGCACAAGTGTCCAGGGCAGGGTCTCCAACCTTTTCTGAGTCAAAATGCAAGCCGAGCTCTACTGTTCAATTTTGTTTTACATTACTTAAAACCGGTATTAAGCCTATGCAACATCAACCAATTAAAACCGTATGTACAATTAGGTTTGTGCAGTAGGCTATACATTGGGTCTTTATTGGGCCTATTGGCTATGCTTGAAGTGTCCTGCCAATGTTCTTAACATTTTGAAATTTAAAAAATGTATAGATAATTTGTTACTTGAGGCACAGCTAAGTGAGCATAATAGTTTTTTTTTTATTATTATTATTTTTTTACTGGACTGATGACCTGCATCTGATGGTCAGTCTGAGGGGAGGGAGCAGCGGTTAGGCTGCCTCTCACCCGAGTCACTGTCCCTCTGCTGAGAAAAGGGGATACAGTCTTCCAGCTGATGGCGAAACTCAAATTGCACGGCATTATTTCTGTCTCATGCACCAGTTCATGTTACTCCTATGATCAGAAAAAGTGAAATATTCCTTGATATTAAAAAAAGACAAGGCGCTAATATTAACAATGCAAGCTTATCGGAACACTTTGCTTTACTCATTCATTACATCTGCAGTGCTGGTTGTAGCGTGAGTGGAAGTAGGGAGAACGTGCATTTTATAGCTTATAAAGGTGTTGAACAGTCTTGACAGTGCTGAAATAACTTAAACATGAACTTGCTCAAAAACAGTTTTCGTTGTCTCTTTCTAGTCATGGTTTTGAAAATCTCACTGTCAACTTTGCTGTGTGTTCAAGGTTTCTTATAGTCTATGGTTCGAGTACTGTGCATACACAGTGATCTGAGCCATCTGATTGGCCAGCGGTAGGCCTATGGGTGCACTTGATTTGCTCGCTGGGCCTGCCGTGTAGGTGGAGATGTACCTTTTTAGACACATGAAATGGTTCAAATTGGAACACTTCGCCTTCCCGGTGCCTTGGCTACTGAATCAAGTGCATCTACCAGCAGCAGCGCGAAACAAATTGGAACTCAAGGCTTTATCGTAGTTTTTTTTACAGAAGTGTTTAATCAACTGGGAATTCTTTAGAGATCAACCAGTCGATCACAACCCAAGCTCATCACTACGGTTTACTGAGAATGATGCGACAAACAAAACATCCAGTCAGCGGTAGTCCTGTGGGCGTAAACAGCTTTGATGAGAGGTCGAAAGAGAATGGCAAGAATCGTGCAAGCTAACAGACATGCTAACCTCTAACCATCACAATAACAGGAGGTTTGTGTTTTTGGGGGGTATGATATTTGTGCGTCTAACTTTCTCACTGATCATTATTCACGATTCATTCAGGACTATCTCTAATCATGGTAGTGTTTTTGGAAACATTTTATTCTTATTTATAATGACAGGGACGGCCTCATGATTTACCATTCATTTATATTGGGCACACATTAATCTGAAACACGGCAAATGCATCCCCAAAAAATTGCAGTCACAAGCTTGATGTAGTCATTGCGTGCTATGAATACGGGACCAAATGCTAAACTTTTGACTACTTTAACACACAAGTGAATTTGTCCCAATACTTTTGGTCCCCTAAAATGGAGGCACTATGTACAAAAAGTGCTGTAATTGTTATTAGCGGTTCACCCGATTTTATAGATGGAAAATTACCTTGTGTACGACAAATACATGCTTATTAGATTTGTATGCTAGTGACAAGATGATCAATGCTTAGCTGCCAGTTGACAAATAAAAGAGATCTTGCTCTTATGCATGTCATAACCTAACCTGTCTAGTATCCACTTTAGGAGCAAACTGTTGTCTTGAGAGCATGTGTGAAAACCAGATTGGCGACAACACTATCAGTAGTGTAAAATGCAATGGATACACAAACAAGTTATTTAAAAAAAATAAAAATAATTCAGTACACAAAAACTTAACACTTTTGTGCTTATGTGCCCTGTCATCACACACTCCCTTTTAATCCGCAACAAAGTCAGTCTGATGGAAACAACTCTGGTGGGAAAATGTGCATAAAAAAAGCTTGTTATATATAATTTTTGTGTAAATCTGTTTCAAATTTTATGGAAACCTAGCTACCGTCAGCAATGCTGCTGTCATCTTCCCCTCCAGTGTAGCACTGGTCAGGCCAGTCCACGCTCTGACTTGGGGGTTTGAGACATTGCCACAAGTTATCAGGGATAGGCCTCATCCATCATGCAAAGTTGGGACTATCGCTACACTCTAGGCTAATTATTTTCCTCGACTCACATACGCATCATTGAAGTCTATGCAGGCCTATGTTTATTACTGAGATATAGCAGGTCTGTATTTACATAATAGTAACATTTTTACCTTTTCTAACCTGTTAGCTGACCATGGGTGAGGAAGCCTAGGCCCATGTCAACACAGGCTGTTACAGGTTGAGTGACGGCTGTGTGTGTCTGTACTTTAGCTCAGCTTCGCACAGACACCAACTTTGCCTGACGGCAACACAGCCCACAGCTTCCTGCCTGCTCAAGGCTTGCACCTATTTTACTGATCTATTCGATGACTAACATTCTCACTCTCATGTCACTCCCACTTGGACCCACATGCAATATAGACAATATTACTATTGGCCCAAGAAGTTCTTACCTGATCTGTTGTCCTGAAGTGCTTGCTCTGACAGGGCTCTGCAAGATACCATATGCTCAATCACTGCAATACAAGAAACTGTTTAGTCACTGCCCACTTTCATTATGGCCAAGGCTAATCATTGAGCTACAGTTGTTATAAAATTGATTCCTCTTTTCATCAGTCTCTAATTAAACTTTCAAAATACTTCCTGTGCACCTTGCTCTTTGCAACACCAGCAATGTAAATGCTCTTCCAAGTATGACTGTGAGGTCTGTGCAGTAGCAACGATGAGTTAACAGTGTTGGTACTTGGAAGGGGAACGGGGGGCTGATGGTGTCCTGGTTTGGTCTCTCTGTTTCAGGAGCTGAACGACCTGGGCAGGGACCCTCCTGCACAGTGTTCCGCTGGCCCGGTTGGAGACGACAGTAAGGCCAAACTGAGCACTTGTATTAAACATAACATTATAATAATTTGTAATTTATTACATTTGTAAAGCGCTTTTCATTATACAGAATAATCTCAAAGTGCATAAATAAATGATCAACAGCATGGCATCTGAAACATTCCTCAACTGTCTCTCTGTTTTGGCAGTGTTTCATTGGCAAGCTACAATTATGGGGCCTGTGAGTATCATTATAAAGTGTTCCTCTGTTTGATGAATTTGAAGTTGCTTTGGCTGCTCAGTGTGACTGTTGAGATGTAATTTTGTTTCCTTTTCAGAATGACAGCCCATACCAAGGTGGTGTTTTTTTCCTGACTATTCATTTCCCCACAGACTACCCCTTCAAACCACCTAAGGTAATTATTTCTGCTCTTGTTCCTCTGTTCTTTTACAATTGAAGTTGTCTTGATGCATGTAGAAGATTGAGGAATGAGGTTTCCGTGGATCAATGTGTTTGATTGCTCCTCCAACCTTTTCATTGCAGCTTGCGTTCACCACAAGAATTTATCACCCAAATATTAACAGTAACGGCAGCATCTGCCTGGATATTTTGAGATCACAGTGGTCTCCAGCATTAACTATCTCTAAAGGTAGGGTGTCGCTTTTTATTCTTTGTGCCCTTCGTGTTACGCATTTTTACCTTGACTTCATTTCGATTCACATGCCTAAGATCCACTCCTAATCCTTCTTTTTAATCTCCCTTTCAGTACTTTTGTCCATTTGTTCACTCTTATGTGACCCCAACCCTGACGACCCGTTAGTGCCAGAGATTGCCCGTATCTACAAAACAGATACGGAAAAGTTAGTATATTGTACTCTAATCATTTTGTGAAAAATATTATGCAACTTTTTGATCCAAAGGCTTGAACAATATCGGTGCAAAGTGAGTTATACCCTATAATATTAGATCTAGATACTTATAATATAGGACTTTTCCTTCTGCATCAGGTATAATAGACTAGCGAGAGAATGGACAGAAAAGTACGCTATGCTTTAGGGTAAGACTGCCCTGCATCGTCGAGGGAGAGGATATTGTTGTGGGTTCTGACATTTATACTGTTGACAGCACTTCAACTAACTCAATGAGGCTGACATTTTGCCACTAAGTAAATTTGCCTTGGTGGATGGTGGCTTTGCTCTGACCTGTATTCCCATTGTCTGTCTTGGACTGTTTGACAGTATTGAATGCCATTTTGGTGGGACTATGGGAGAGTCCTCTGTGTGTGAACATCATGCATCTTAGGTTTATCTTGGGTAGTTGCTGTGTTGTAAGGCATGACGTTGTTCTTGAAGCTCCACCCCTTGTCTATTGTGGATTGATTTATTTTCTGTTACTTTTCCGACAGGTACAACAGAATAGCCCGGGAATGGACTCAGAAGTACGCCATGTGATAATCGGTCATGGTCGTATCAACTTGCATTATAGCTGGGAAAAAAACTATAAATTACTGTTCTTTTTTTTTGTCCATTTGGCCGCAACCCCTTACCGTCAGCAAATAACAGTAATTGATTCTTTGTTTTGCCCCCTAAATGTATTCACATCCTCTTAACAAGGACAAATGTCTCCAATACCCCTTTTCTTTCTTTACAAAAGATGCCAATTGCTCTGAACTCAGTGAAGCATGTCTGTATAAAGCCAACCACAGCCACTTTGTGAAGAGCTCTTGATTGCTCTGAATTCATGCAGGAGGTGCCAACTAAAAATAAAGATTCTCAATGCCACCATTTCTGTATTGAGAGAATCAACATGGTTCAATCACACTTTTGTACGCTTTTCCAATAGCATTAGAGAACTGATGTCTGTGAATATCATACACTTAATCTTAGTTATGATTCACCCATTTTTAATGTTTTCTATCATTCCATGTGTATCTGAGCTTCCGTTCAAGCAGGCAGAAATTCACCCGGTGAAAACCTTGTCATACCGGCCTGCTTGAACAGCAATAGCTCAGATACACATGGAATGACGCAGGAATCGATAGAACATTAGAGATGCACAAACTTTAACATTCAAAATGGGTGAATCTTAACTTTAACTGTTTTGAATGGAGAATTGCTGAAGATATCTGCAGTAAATAAGAAAAATATTTTATGCATGTTAATAAGATAATTGGTTTATGTGCTGCTGAGAATGGATTGAGAGCAAACGTGTTCACTTTGATATTTTGTTACTTTTTGTTTTTAGAACGTGGAGCCATTAGTTAATCATCATCCATAATACTGTTCTCTTTTGCACTGAATACGTTATTCAAAGTTCTCAATGGCTGATCGATCAACTAATAGCTCTGCTATTTAATGGTTACTTTTTTTTCTCAATAAAGTTGAACAAATAACTCGTTGTTTTTGTTTGTAGCAGGACTAATTTTAAATATGGGGCTGTTGATCGCATTACAAGTAGCAAACGATATGCCTCTGGGAATGCTGAGAAGCCCTCAACTGTAGGGTTATTTATAGGCCCCCCATGACTAGAGCAGCTATGGACCTTCAGATGTAGTAGCCATGTATTTTCCAATACCTTAATTTAAGAATCTGCAGACTAAGACAGGTCAAGTCCACTTCAATATTGATGCACCTGGATGCTGAATACCTGCATTTGAATCAGAAATGGTTGACATTAAGTACACTTTATCCAGAGTGACAGACGCCGTGTTGTGCATATTTTTTCAGGCCTGTGTCATAACTACATCACATTAACCTCACCCAATATGTAGCTACTAAAATATGGGACAAATTGCACACCATTAACAATTTTATTAAAAAAGTATTACAATAAAACCCATTAAAGCAAACATTGACTGTACAAAGCTGTTTCACATGGTACAGGTATAAATATTGAAGCCCCACACAGAGATGCAGTGCCAATCCAAACTTTTGCTTGGGACAGATACACATTTTAAATGTCTAAAAATGCCAGTGTTGTCAGGAAGATGTTGGAATGGCTTCAAACAAATGCCTTTCAATCTGCTGTTGATAACATGAAATATCAATGGGGATGCTGAATACTTCATTACAAAATAAGGCACCATTCTCCAACACATCTTCACACAGAACTCGACCTGCAAATGACACAAAACCAGAAACAAATGACTTCCAAAACTGAGTTTACCCCCCCCAACTCGATGGAGAAAACCTCAGTACGATGAAAAGCATGTCGACACAGGAATGAACTAAAGGCCGACCAAAAGTGGTTTCTGTACTGTAGTCCAGGATGAGGATTGTGCTCTAACAGACATGCATAGTGGAGGATAATCCATTATACTTATGACTGGTAGCACCACTTCTATAGGAAATTCAATTTGATGTTGTACAAAAACATTGCAGGAGGGAGGTGTTGATGGTTGCTTGGTTCCAATACAAACCATTCTATCCATGTGATATTTCCACAGCTACGGAATCACTTTTTTTGAGTGGGAGATTCATAACAATGAGTTATCCTTTTGGCAGCATACTACTGCTGTATATGGGAGCAATTTTAATTTCATATAATTTATCCAAAGCGGCTTACAGTTAAAATCCATTCTGTATGGGGTCCTTGCCCTATAAATCAGGTGTTGGAAATCATTTTGCCCCGGGCCAGATGGTCTTTGCCAAAGTCCGGATGACCATACAAAAAATGTGTTATTAGAATTGGCTGCTTGTTTGACTATGACTACATTAACTGTAGTGGGAGGAGAAAATATTAGATCATATTTTGAATCTAATAGTCAACATTTTTATAAATTATTGTTAGTTTCAAGGATTTACACTACATGCTGTTTGTTACCTTGGAAACACCTTTTCCCCAGAATAAAACCCATTCATGATGTTTATACAAACATCACATTTCAAATAGATTACTTATTATGCAAACATAACCTGCATATTATATTTACGTATACAAAACCACTTTCAAACGTTACTGGGCCAAATAGAAAAGTGAGGATATTTAGCATGATGTGTGAGGTGTGCTTGTAGGATTCATCCCTTTCAGAGGGAAATTGTCTATAGCCTGCTTATAGGAAGCAGAAGCTTCATGAAATCCTGACATTGACAGGGCCATGATATGTAATGGACCAATCTGGCGGTCACGCTGTGGAGAGCTCCACCCCACTGTCACACACTCCGCTGTCCTCCCATCCGTCCAGCTTCAGATCACACACACGTTCTGAGACACCCAGCAACACAAAGAGAGAGAGATAAGGGGGATTAAGAGCAGGGGACTTCTTATCCAAGATTATTCTATTGAAATCACATAAGGTATAACGGCGGTTGTTTTTGAGCTTACCTAGGAGTTTTGTGGTGCTTTGGGGAGCCTGTTCTGCTTCACACAGTGCCCCCTCAAGTACTGTCAAAGCAGAGCAGTTCCCTACAGTCCTGAGTCCCTCCAAAAGGTCCTTGACCTTTCCTCCAGACACCTACAGACGGTGGCATAGAAGTGTAACGTATCAAGTTGTCACGTGCACAACTATAGTTAAATGCCTTTCTTGCAAGAGCTTATCCCAACAATGGAGTAATCCATATCAGTAGTACTATAAAATAAAGTAGAACAAACGAGAAATAGAGAGCAAGAAAGTAAGTAAGCTATATACAGGGCCAGTTCCAACACCAATAAAATACATACAGATAGATAGATAGAGGTAGATATGTATGTATAGGGGTAAGGTGACTATGCATCAGGATATATGATACAGATTAACAGCAGTGTAAATTATGATTGTGAGTGTGTGTAGAGTCAGTATAAATGTGTGTACATGTTATGTGTGTGTGTTGGTGTGTCAGTGTGCGTGAGTGTGTACAGTCCTGTGAGTGTGTATAAAGACAGTGCAAAAATGTAAATAAAAAAGTGTCAACTCAGACAGTTAAAAGTGGCTACATGGACAATGTAGCAGTTTTATGGCTTGGGGATAGAAGCTGTTCAGGAGCTTGTTGGTGTCAGACTTCATGCACCGGTACCGCTTGCCGTGCAGAAGCAGAGAGAACATTATGGCTTGGGTGGCTGGATTCTAACGATTTTCTGGGCCTTCCTTTCACACTGCCTGATACCGAGGTCCTGTACAGCAGGGAGCTGAGCCCCAGTGATGTACTGGGCTGTCCGCTGTATCACACCCGCCGTGATTGAGAGTCCCAAAGGGCGGCGCACAATTGGCCCAACGTCGTAAGGGTTTGGCCGGGGTAGGCCGTCATTGTAAATAAGAATTCGTTCTTAACTGACTTGACTAGTTAAATGAAGGTTAAATAAATACAAAAGATTTTTCAAAGATTTGGACACCGAAAAACTTGAAGCTCTCGACCGGCTCAACTGCAGCCTCGTCGATGTGGATGGGGGCGTGCTCACCGCCAGTTTCCTGTAGTCCCCGATCAGCTTCTTGGTCTTACTGACGTTGAGGGAGAGGTTGTTGTCCCGGCCCCACAGATCACTGACCTCCTTCCTGTAGGCTGTCTCATCGTCGCCGGTGATCAGACCTACCACCGTCGTGTCGTCAGCAAACTTGATGATAGAGTTGGAGTTGTGCGTGGTCACCCAGTCGTGGATGAACAGGGAGTACAGGAGGGTACTAAGCACCACCCCTGTGGTCCCCATGTTGAGGGTCAGCGTGACAGAGGTGATGTTGCCTACCCTCACCACCCGTAAGGGTGGTGGTTTTAAATGCTAGTAAAACTAAGTGCATGCTTTCAACCGATTGCTGCCCACACCCTCCCGCCCGACTAGCATCACTACTCTGGACAGTTCTGACTTAGAATATGTGGACAATTACAAATACCTAGGTGTCTGGTTAGACTAAACTCTCCTTCCAGACTCACATTAAGCATCTCCAATCCAAAATTAAATCTAGAATTGGCTTCCTATTTCGCAACAAAGCATCCTTCACTCATGCTGCCAAACATACCCTCGTAAAACTGACCATCCTACCGATCCCTGACTTCGGCGATGTAATTTACAAAATAGCCTCAGACACTCTACTCAGCAAATTGGATGCAGTCTATCACAGTGCCATCGGTTTTGGTCACCAAAGCCCCATTTACTACCCACCACTGCGACCTGTATGCTCTCGTTGGCTGGCCCTCACTACATATTCGTCGCTAAACCCACTGGCTCCAGGTCATCTATAAGTCTTTGCTAGGTAAAGCCCCGCCTCAGCTCACTGGTCACCAAAGCAAAGCCCACCCGTAGCACTCGTTCCAGCAGGTATATTTCACTGGTCATCCCCTAAGCCAACACTTTCTATTGGCCGCCTTTCCTTCCAGTTCCCTGCTGCCAATGACTGGAATGAATTGCAAAAAATCACTGAAGCTGGAGACTTATATCTCCCTCTCTAACTTTAAGCATCAGCTGTCAGAGCAGCTTACCGATCACTGTACCTGTACACAGCCCATCTGTAAATAGCACACCCAACTACCTCATCCTCATATTATTACTTACCCTCTCGATCTTTTGCACCCCAGTATCTCTAATTGCACATCTATCACTCCAGTGTTAATGCTAAATTGTAATTATGTCGCCTCTATGGCCAATTTATTGCCTTACCTCCCTGCTCTTCTACATTTGCACACACTGTACATAGATTTTTCTATTGTGTTATTGACTGTATATGTTTGTTTGTGTGTAACTGGGTGTTATTGTTTGTGTCGCACTGCTTTGCTTTATCTTGGCCAGGTCGCAGTTGTAAAATGAGAACTTGTTCTAAACTGGCCTACCTGGTTAAATAAAGGTGAAATAAATCAAAATAAAAGGAAGTCCAGGATCCAGTTGCAGAGGAAGGTGCTCAGTCCCAGGGTTCTAAGCTTGGTGATGAGCTTGGATGGGACTATGGTGTTGAATGCTGAACTGTAGTGTATGAAAAGCATTTCCACATAGGTATTCCTCTTATTTAGGTGGGTGAGGGCAGTGTGGAATGGAATTGAGATTGCGTTGTCTATGGATCAGTTGGGGCGGGTCCAGGGTGTCTGGGATGATGGAGTTGATGTGTCCCATGACCAGCCTTTCAAAGCACTTCATGATTACAGATGTGAGTGCTATTGGGTGGTAATCATTGTGGCATGAAGCCTTACGAGTTCTGGAATGATGGCGGTCTCCTGAGACGTGGGGAATAAAGGCTGGGTCAAGGAGAGGTAGGACATGACCGTGAATATGCCTGCCAGCTGTTATGCGCATCCACTGAGTACGCGTCCTGGAATACCGTCCGGCCCCGCGGCCTTAAGTGTTGACCGGATTAAAGATCACGCCGGCCTCGGAGAGCGAGATCACCCAGTCCCCTGGCTCGCTGGAGGCTCTGACGCACGGCATCATTCAACAATTGAGTCAAAATTCAATCGAAGTGTTGAAAAAAAAAGTCCCCAAATTTCCATGAGAACATATTCATTCACTTTCTGTTCTGATTTTAATTTAAGGTGGGAGAAATCTGATCAAGAAAGAGGACAGACTATGAAAGTGAAATTTCAATCTTACAATGGCTGTGTGACTCACAAGCCCTTATATTTCCCCCTCATGTCTTTGCTTATGGTTGGGATAGTGTGTGTGTGTGACCTCGTAGCTGTCCAGCAGCGTGCTTGCGGGGGAGGAGCTGAGTCTGAAGGCGCTGTTGAGGATGCCCAGGCCCAGTATGTGTGCCAGGCTTTCCCAGCCACCCTCCGGGCACTCCAGGGCCTGGCATAGTGCCCGCTTTGTGTCTGAGCCCAGGCTCTGCATGTCACCTACAGAAATATGACATTGTTGTACTCCACAGTGGACAAGAACCAAGATGAGACAGCAGGAGAACCCTATGGCTTAAGCTGTAGAGACTACAATGAAGGGGCTTGTTTAAACTGAAGTGCGTGTGCCAACCTTGAGGGGGGACGAAGACGTCGGTCTCTGGCTTGTACTCTTTTCCATTCAGGATTTCCAACACCTAGAAGTACAAGGAAGAGAGAGAATATTTAGCGAACGTTCCAGTTGATCAAAGGTCAATTCTTCAACTTTTGAATTCATACACCAGTAGTTTCGAACAGTCATAAAATGACTTTCATAGTAAAACATTTAAGTGTGAGAAAGGACTGTAGCAATATTAGTCAGCTGAGTGATATGTGACCATAGAAGAACATTGAGGTTAATGACAAACACGGAACCCACCTCAGGAGTGGCAGCCATGTTGAGAGGAGTTGTCCCTGGGATGTAGCCTTCGTCCTCCTCTTCCTCATCCACACAGCAGTCATGCTCTCTGAAGAACAGGGGCTCAAAGTTTTCTTTGTGAGGATCGGCACCTAGACATGAAAAGATTGATGAAGTCATTTCTATCTTTGAGCTCGGACTATATTATAAAAAGGGTCAGTTACAGAGCAAACATCAAGACAGTCATCAAATTGAGACATTTGCAGAAAGGGGACAGTTTGAAGAAGCGTAGTCCCACCTGCAGCCATGAGGAGAGCGGTCAGCTTGACAGAGCCCCGCCCTGTGGCTGTATGGAGAGGGCTGGAACCGTTGTAGGTGCAGCAGTCCACATTAGCATTCCCCTAGGGAGAAAGAGAACACTGTCAACACACACATCTTACGCCCACGACCATCGACCCTCACAAGGAAAGGGCTACTTGGGTTGTGTTAGTTTGACTATACTAAACATACTCTAGGTCTCCCATCCAGGTATTGACCAGCCCCAACTCTGTTTATTCTCAAGATGCCAGCAGAAAGATGCAGGGTGGTAGGTATGGATGTAGGCAAGGCTTCTATGATATATACCTCCAGTAGCAGGCAGCCTGCCAGGGAGATGTTGTCCTGCTCAGTGGCCAGATGGAGCGCCGTGCGGCCGCAGCTCCTCTCCTGGACCTCCACACTGCCCCCGCTCACTAGGAGGTCCCTGAGGGAAGACAGGCTGTTGGCCAGCACAGCCAGGTGGAGGGAGCACAGTCCTGGAGGATAAAATCACTGTCATACTCCAGTGGACTCTTCACAATGTACTGTGTGTGTGTGTGTGTCTGTGTGTTGTACCTGCTGCGTTGGGGAGGTCCACTAGTTCCACTATCTCTCTGTGTCTCAGTAGAAATCCCACCATACCTCCCTCCTCCTGCTGGGCGGCCAGGTGAAGAGCTGTGTTTCCGTGGCGATCAGACAGAGTGACATCAGCCCCAGCCAATAAGAGGGCCTCAGCTGCCGCCTTCTGCTGTGTTATTACCGCTAGGTGCAAAGGAGTCTGGTATAGAGGGACAAATATGGGGTTCTGATTTTACTACCTCAGATCACCACAGAATATTTTTTTTATTTTACCTTTATTTAACTAGGCAAGTCAGTTAAGAACAAATTCTTGTCCGTGTGTGTTTGTTACCTGGTAGAGGTTGTTCCTCATGTTGAGGACCTCCTCTCCAGGCAGGGCAGAGAGGACCTGGGCTAGACTCCTGACTGCGTCTGTCTGGCTGTGGATCACCCCCAGATGGAGACCACTGGAGAAACAGAGGATAAGCCCAGATTGGCATGTGCTACTGGAGAAATTATGCCACATTTCAGGGCTAGATATCCTATTGGCATCAATGCAAAACTCAATGCAGATGGACACAAAATGGAGGCAAATGAATGCAGATAGAAAAGTTTGAAAAATGCATGGACAGTTATATTTCCATTAAAATTAGGTCTGAAGTGATAGGAGAGGGGACGTACGTGTCACCGTTCTCGTCCTGAGCAGTCATGAGCTGGCGCTGTGGAGCCAGCAGGTAGCTGACGTCACCAGTGACGGCGTACTGGAAGAGGGCTTCAGCCTGCCTCTCAGCAACATCCACCAGCCTGGCCTCCAGCACACACTCTGTACACAAACATAAAAACACTGTCATTGACTGGATACACAACACCCTGGCTTCCAACACACTGTCACACACAGACACCCTGCAGTGGTCTGCTCCCTGAGGCACTGACTCACTCTGGCTAATCACTTTACAAACGTCTCGGTTGACCTCACCTCCAGTCCTGTCCCCTGGTCCTAGCTCCACACCGGCCCCTCTCTCCTCACTCGTCTCCCCAGCAGAGGCATCCTCTGACTTGGCTCGGACCCCCACCACTGCCCCTGAGGCCGGGTCATCATCCATGTCGCTGTCATCACCACTGTCCTCCGCTCTGCCTTGTGGAGCTGTGTTGAGAGGGAACATGGGTTGAGCTTCATTCCTATCCTGAACTGAAACAGAATTGATCTCTAAAACCTGGAAAACAGACAAGCACACTCACCATGTTTAATTCCCGCCCCGCCACCACTCATGCCAGGGGAAAAGCCAGAGCTGTAGCTGGTGCCGTAATTACTGTAGGTGGAATAGCCCTGGAAGAAACCTAAAATATAATCAAAAGTTGTTATTTTAGCCTGAATAGACAATAAAGCTTTTGAAAATGGTACTTCATCTTGTGTTTAGGACTTTTATGAGACATTACCCATTTGAAGTTGACATGGCTTGTCTCGTTCACCTTAAAATAATATTTCATTACATTTATTCAGTTTTGTAAAAATGAATGATTTATAAGAAACATGTTTGTTGTACCTCCTCCTCCCCCTGTAGCGGGACCCCCCCCCCCTGGTCCACGGTACAGGCCCCCTGCGCCACCGTGGCCGCTGTAGTCCTGGAAGTTAGGCAGGGTCTTCTGTCTCTTCCTCTGAACCTCTTCCTTATCTGAGGATGAAGACCAGGGGCAAGACGGGCGGATTGACTTGACAGAATAATGGGTTATGTTCAATTTGAAGAATGGCACAAACTACAGTGGGTTGGGATGGAGGCCAGCATGCACACGGGGTCTCCAGGTAGTGGTCTGGGGGTGTTTCAGACCGGCTCACCTATGATCTGCGGGTGGTAGGTGAAGGGCTTGGGCTCGCTCGTCTCATTGTCCGATTTACGCTTCAGCTGCACAAACACCGAGGTGGGTTTCTGGAGGTTCAGGTCTCTGTATTTGGGGGTCTTGAAAACAATGGCAAACTGTGGAAGGGGAAGGGGGTGGAGATTTTACTCATGGTTAGGTTATTGTATTGTTACAGGGGAGGAAATGTAAAATACAGGAGAGGAAATGGACTTCATTGGCAACTTATGTGTCACTGACCTGTCGGTGGACATCGGTGGGGGAGAAGTCTCCAAAGGCCTCCCATGTCAGCCCTGTCTCGTCATCCTCATAGAAGCGCACCTGGATGTCATCTGTCGCGACAGGGGAAAGATACACTGTCACAACACCACCTTCAAACTAGGAGTAAAGTAATAAACAGGCGATGTGAAAGATATCGGAAGATAATACAAGTTCACTAGAAAAAAAATCACTTATTTTTTATCTAAACTAACAAGTATGTACATAAAGCCTTCAAGTGTTGCAGGGTATCTTTCACGTTTCATCGGTCATGGAACAAAAAGGATGTCAACGTCTTTCCAAGGAAACCAGGAAATGGTGACACACATCTCCAGACGGAAGTATTTGAATATCTCAGAGAAACGTTTTGACTGCACTGTACACTCTCTCGACAAGGAAACTCCGGTCTTAGGAAAGCTACTGTGTGCGCAGGCATCTGTTCCAACCCAACACTAATACACCTATTTCAAACAATCATTGAAAATCGTGGTCTTCAGTATGGATTGTTTGAATCAAGTGTGTTAGTGCTTGGCTGGAAGAAAAGCCTGAAGGACAGGAATAGGATATCACTGATTGAGTCTGATAAGCATGATGCACAGTGAGGTAGAATTATTGGAGACTGGAGATGAGGCTCTTTGTTTGGAAGTCAAACAGCAGAGCCCAACAGAGACATGAACTTCTGTCCCAAGAGAGGATCTTTCATTCCAGGGTTGTTGACATTCTGCCAACCGACCAACGCAGAATGTTTTTAAGAAAACATAGCGAGAACGACAATAGGCCACTACAACTCTCTTCCTCTTCCCACATTTGCATAACAGATGGGGAATTCCCTGAGGTTGGAAAAGCAGGCCGGAGGACTTCCTTCATGAGTAGTACAGTGTGATGAATGATGATGTCAGATAGAGACATGTACCGGGTTGATTTTAAGAGCCAGCTAGATAATGCTTCAGACAACACGTTGACAATTAGATCTTCATGATAAAGTTGTCTTGATAAATCACACTTGGGAGAATAGATGGTACAACCATGGCGCCTGCATCTTACACCGGTTTCACACTATCGTGCTGACCAAAACGGTACCGGCTCAGATATTTTCCTTTCCAGCAACTATGGTGGATGCGTAATCGTGCCAGCGCAGTACAGCTCGGCTCAAGGTTGACTCAGCTGTGGAGTGTGAAAAAGGAACTAGGGTACCTTTCTGAACCTTGTCACAGAGCAGGTAGACCTCCTCTCCTCCAGTCACACAGCCAGCTGTTCGATCCATCCGCACTATCTTCAGGTTAGACGCATTTGGAGCTTCTGCAGACAGGACAAGGGAATAGAGAGATGGTCAAAAGGGTCAACTCAGATCTTCTGTTTAGTGCAAGCAGAATTACATTTATATTTATTGACAGCTAATAGGTAACTAAAAAAAAAGGTATTCTTTGTGGTGCATCATCCCTATTGGATGCCTTGCAAATCCTTGAAATTGCCCTTTGTTAACAAATTTCAGACCACCATTTTGTTTGTTTCTTTTCAAAATCTTTTCTAATTTCAAGAAACCCCAGACACCCCAAATGTGAAGAAGAAAAGACTTGACATACACAAACTGTGTGGATGCTTTCACGCAGTAAAGGGCTGGCATCATGAAATGAAAAGTGGATGCCTAGTTTCAGCCTTGGAGAGGAAGCCGAGTGACAAATGTGATGTAGAGGAAGATACCCGCACAGAGCTACGCAAATGAAACCAGGGCACACAGATCTGGTTTAATTTCAATACATCTGTATAACTCTGAATAAAAACATGAATTCAGTGATACACTGCATAAAGGCACGAGAGCGGTTCTATTCATTTGTTCAAACAATAGTCCCTTCCGGAGTTTCATTAAAGCTGAGGCACTTGGTCTTATAGCTACTGGGTTGCATGTAGCCTGATATGGTGTGTTCCTATGGTGAGGTGAGGGATCTTTGTCCTAAGATGGACTTAGAGAAGGGTAATGGACCACCCTTCACTGGTAATGTAAAGAATAAACAACGGTGGACCACAGAGAGTTCTTATTGGGTCATGGCTAAAGACTGTTTTAGCTAGCTAGTTAGCTAGCTAGCTAGTCATTGTTTTGTTGGGGTCAGAGTGCACTGGAAAGCGCAGCACAAACGGCCAAATCCTAACTTGAGTTCAAACCACTTTAGCTAGACTTTTGCATTAATCATGCATTGACATCAATGGGAGAATTGAGTTGCATATGCAAATGTTAGAAACATTTGGTGGAATTGGCGCTAAGTGACTATGTGGCTGTTAGTGACTTACTGCTGTCGAAGATGGGGTCTGATATGACGGGGTCCAGTCTACGGGAGAAGCCCCCGTCACTGTCTGGGAGGAAGGCTGTGAACATGAGGCGCACCACGCTCAGGTCCATCTCTTTAGCCTGGTAGGACGCTGCGCTGCTGATCAGGTTTCTCTGGTGATCTGAACACACACAAAGGTTGAATGAAGCAGGCAATGCATAAATCCACATACAGTTCCTTCAGTAAGACTTTTTCCACATTTTGTTGTTACAAAGGGTTAAAATGGATGCCAACAATGTACACAAAATACTCTGTAATGTCAAAGTGGAAGGATTTTTTTTAACAAATAAAAATAAAACACTAAAGATATCTTAGATAAGTATTCACACCACCGGGTCAATACACGTTAGAAACACCTTTGGCAGTGATTACAGCAGTGAGTCTTTTTGGGTAAGTCTCTAAGAGCTTTCCACACCTGGATTGTGCAATATTTGCCCATTATTCTTTTAAAAATTCTTTAAGCTCTGTCAAGTTTGGTTGTTGATCATTGCTAGACCGCCATTTTCAGGTATTGCCATAGATTTTCAAGCAGATAAGTCAAAACTGTAACTTGGCCACTCAGGAACATTCAACGTCGTCTTGGTAAGTAACTGTAGATTTGGCTTTGTGTTTTAGTGTCATTGAAAAACTCCCAGTTCTTGCCGACGACAAGCATATCCATAGCATGATGCAGCCACCACCATGTTTGGAAAGATGAAGAGTGGTATTCATTGATGTGTTGTGTTGGATTTTCCCCAAATATAACACTTTGTATTCGGGACAAAAAGTAAATTCCTTTGCCACATTGTTTTACAGTATTACTTTAGTGCCTTGTTGCAAACAGGATGCATGTTTTGGAATATTTGTTTTATTCTGTATAGGCTTCCTTCTTTTCACTGTCAATTTAGGTTAGTATTTTGGAGTAACTACAATGTTGGTGATCCATCCTCAGTTTTCTCTGTATCTGTTTTAAAGTCACCATTGGCCTCAGTGAAATCCCTGAACGGTTTCCTTCCTCTCCGGCAACTGAGTTAGGAAGGGCGCCTGTATCTTTGTAGTGACTAGATGTATTGCTACACCATCCAAAGCCTAATTAACAGCTTCACCATGCGCAAAGAGATATTCAGTGTCTGCTATTTATTTTTTTAACCAATGCAGTGCCCTTCTTTGTGAGGCATTGGAAAACCTCCCTGGTCTTTGTGGTTGAATCTGTGCTTGAAATTCACTACTCGACTGAGGGACCTTACAGATAATTGTATGTGTGGGGTACAGAGATGGGGTAGTCATAATAAAAATCCCGTTAACCGCTATTATTGCACACAGAGTGAGTCCATGCAACTTATTATGTGATTTGTTAAGCAACTATTTTAGGCTTGCCATAACAAAGAGGTTATATACTTTTAACTCAAGACATTACAGCTTTTCATTTTGAATTAATTTGAAAACATTTCTAAAATCACAATTTCACTTTGACATTATAGGGTATTATGTGTGGATCAGTGACACAAAAATCACAATTTAATCAAATGTTATATTCAGACTGTCACACAACTAAATGTCAAAAAAGTCAAGGGGTGTGAATACTTTCTGAAAGCACTGTATGCAAAACAAAAAATATTCTTAGTGTTCTGCAGAAAGATAGTGATTCAGTCCATTGTCTTAAAAGGTGACTAACCAGTGAGCTCTCGGGGGATGCGGAACTCTCCCTGGAAGGCGTCCATCTCGGGGTGGATGACGATACCACAGTTGTAGCCCATTCTGTAAGCCTCAGACATACGGTCCTCCAGTGTCTTACTCACATTCTTCTTGGTCACATGGAGGATGCCCAAGTTGGGGAAACTGTCACATGGAGTTATTGATTAATATGTGGTATGTTTTTAACCTCTTACGCTTGTGGAAATTGGCCTATGGATATGGCCAAATTGAAATGTTTCTAATAGAACTATGAAAAGCATATTCATGACCATGGTAGCAATTGAAAAATAACAATTTGGAGATTATGGGGAAAATATTAGACCACAGGTGAGGACACAACAGTTCAGCTTACAATACTGAATCCAAACATTACACTGTTGATTTTATGTGCATTTTACATTTACTGTACTTTTCACAGCATTTGTCAATGATTACAAGGATTTGAGTGGAGGTCTAGCTGGCTTCTCCAAGTGGTCACACACCTCTCTAAACTGTGCACAGTTCCCAAGTCATTTCAAAGCACTTTTATGACTCAAGGAAAGAACCTTCAACTATAAGGTGCTTTTCCCCCCATTCTTTTCTTGCTCTCCTATCTTTGCCATTGAGGAACTGAAGCGAGCACACTTGTAGTTTTTTTATTTCGAACACTGCCGTGTCCCCACCATCACAAAATTACTGTTGTTGTTTACGCAATCCAAAAACATTCCATTATAAAAATCACAATTTGGGTCAGGTGGGCATCATTTGAAAGCGTATTATATTGCCAACATGGCTAGCTAAATTATAAAATAGGATCTTACAGTGTTAGGCTTTCAAAAGGCACTTCAGAAACATAGCAATTTTGGTGTGTATAGAAAGGAGTCATTAGTGCATTCAGGTGCTTGTACCCAATAAGACAAATATAGGCTCATTCTCTTCAGGACAACCCAGGCTATAAAGCATGTAATCTTTCTAACTGTGGATCAAACATAATTCTAAACGTTGATACTGTAAATGGCATGACTCCTCGATTTAAAGCATTTCCCTCAGTCAGACAACAACAAATGTGCAAAAGTTGCCCAATTTGCGGGAGGGATGGGGGCATTTCTTGTCACGCGCGGTGTTCAAGTTTATAATGGCTGTCAGTCAAAAGCTTTGACATCATGTATAGCATGTTACTGTACAGCCACTGCACTCTAATTTAGGCACTTATCAATGACAAAATCTGCCATTTCAACCTGTATACAGGTTGACACAGGCTGTTAATGGGAAGGGCTACGTAAACATGCAAGATAACACCACAACAACGTACCTTCAGGTTAGATGGGGAAACCCTAAGTCAGAAATCTCATCACTACATAGGATCTCAAAGGAAGGACCTATAATCAGTGTATAGGAAGTCCTGACATGTCTGCAATGTTGTCAATAAGTAAGCATATTAAAACCTGTTGAATGTACCGGTAAGCTAACTGGTATGTGTGCGTGTCAACTAGAGAGAGAATGGTGGAAACAAACACCTGATGCTGGAGTCTTTGGGCTGTAGGTCTGCGATGCAGATGCCCTTGTCACACTGCTTGCCCACCAGACTGTGGGCATGGAGGTGGGCATCTTTAGAGTTGGTCACCAGCTGTACCACCACACGTGCCAACCCCTGGTAGTTACAGATCTGCAAAGAGGGAGACAAACACTTTTTAGACCAGATATTAGAACTACAGCCCCGGGAGCCAGACTGATAGTGATTCTCACACACACCACACACACACACACACACACACACACACACACACACACACACACACACACACACACGCATCGAAAAAACTGTTGAAAATGCCAGTCCAAATGGTAAACAATATCTGACTGATGAATCGACCAAATGAAAACATGAAGGATGGATGAAAACAGTGTTCCACATGGCTCAAATTTTGACACTCGCGGTTAGGGTAGCTTGGGAACCTCAGTCTTTGCACACTTTTTAAATAAGTGACCAGAGTTATTTTTTATTAAACAACAGTGAAAGGTCGAGTTTTCAGCCAAAGATCCCATCCAATCCGAAACGCCATACCGTCACAGAAAACCCCTCAGTAAAATGGTTAATAAACATTACTTGGCACGAAAGGTCCCATAAGAATCTATTTTGTATTTTCCCAAATTCTGTTTTAAGTTTTTATTTTCATGGTTTGGGATTTTTTTCAGTTTTTTACTCTCAATATTACAATTATTCATAGAGAAACAACGAAAATTGATGTTGAGTCCATGTCGATGCTTAAATTACATCAGAAGACCATTTTTTAGGTCTGGAATTTTCTTAATTTTTTCCCGAATTCCCCTTTAATTGCACATCTAGAAACAAAGGAATGTGTTGGCCTAGCAAAATTTATACTGTTAGGCCTACTGCTGAAGCACATGTCATGACAGAGTTAGCAAAACAATCAGCACCCAATTGATAGAAATAATCCTGGATTAACATTTAATTGAGAATGTTTTTAGGGAAAGTCTGTCTACCCACAAGACGGTTATCATTAGCATCGCTAACTGGCTACATATAGAGTGGTAGACAAACGCGCAACCAAAGACAGAGGGGGGCAATATTGCTGAAATTAATTGGCAGATATTGTGTTTGGCTTTTTAAACCCACAGTGGCTAACCAGGGGTGGGATAATGTCACTGTGGCTTTGATTGGATAGCTCACGCGATCATTGGTTACTTTGTTTGACATTTTGCGATGGAACACGTGAAAAAAATGCATGTATTGCAGAACTGATTGGCGAGCTACTCGTAGGTGGGCTGCGAGCTACTGGTAGCTCTACCTGTTGGAGAATCCTGCTGTAGACGAATGCCACTGAACTAGGCCTCCACTTCGCCTCTTTCTGGTTCCCCGAGACAAAATTGGCCTACATACAAAACCAACACAATTCCTAGAAACAGCACGTGCCGTTAGACGCAGTAGCCAGCGGGTGAACCTGAAGAACACATTTTGAATTTGCCTAGGCCTACCTAGAAAAGTCTCTAGCTGCTCTTGAACTCAAATGTCTCTTTCCTCAACCCTGTCCTTAGCCACAGCACATACACTACCGTTCAAAAAGTTTGTGGTCACTTAGAAATTGCCTTGTTTTTGAAAGAAAAACATTTTTTTTTGGTCCATTAAAATAACATCAAATTGATCAGAAATACAGTGTAGACATTGTTAACGTTGTAAATGACTATTGTAGCTGGAAACCGCAGATTTTTTATGGAATATCTACATAGGCCCATTATCAGCAACCATCACTCCTGTTTTCCAATGGCACGTTGTTAGCTAATCCAAGTTTATCATTTTAAAAGGCTAATTGATCATTAGAAAACCCTTTTGCAATTATGTTAGCACAGCTGAAAACTGTCGTTCTGATTAAAGAATCAATAAAATTGGCCTTCTTTAGACTAGTTGAGTATCTGGAGCATAACCATTTGTGGGTTTGATTACAGGCTCAAAATGGCCAGAAACAAAGGACTTTCTAATGAAACTCGTCAGTTTATTCTTGTTCTGAGAAATTAAGGCTATTCCATGCAAGAAATTGCCAAGAAACTGAAGATCTCATACAACGCTGTGTCCTACTCCCTTCACAGAACAGTGCAAACTGTCTCTAACCAGAATAGAAAGAGGAGTGGGAGGCCCTGGTGCACAACTGAGCAAGAGGACAAGTACATTAAAGTGTCTAGTTTGAGAAACAAATGCCTCACACGTCCTCAACTGGCAGCTTCATTAAATAGAACCCGCAAAACACCAGTCTCAACGTCAACAGTGAAGAGGCGACTCCAGGATGCTGGCCTTCTAGGCAGAGTTCCTCTGTCCAGTGTCTGTGTTCTTTTGCCCATCTTAATCTTTTCTTTTTATTGGCCAGTCTGAGATATGGCTTTTTCTTTGCAACTCTGCCTAGAAGGCCAGCATCCCGGAGTCGCCTCTTCACTGTTGACGTTGAGACTGGTGTTTAAAAGGCGAATTGATCATTAGAGGACATTTCTAAGTGACCCCAAACTTTTGAACGGTAGTGTACATATACGGTTTTCTAGAATATAAGGACTAGAATACAACTCCTCCCTTGGTTACCTATTTGGGTTATAGCCAGACTGCTACGCGCTCTCCTGCTTACATAGTATGGTAGTGTGGTGTTTTGTGTAAGGAAATACAATTTTGTAAAATCTAAAATGTGCTCTCAGGGTTGACTCTTAGCCTGTGCAGCTAGTTCATTCATAACGACTTAATGACTAAATTACTGAAATGTAAAAGTAAGGATTTGACTGGCTGGCTGAGTAGGCTCAGTTAGGAGCTGGAGTGTGATGGTCACTGTGTTGTGTGTGTCATGTGGTTATTCAGACCCTTTCTCCACGGGGAAAATGAGTCTCTCTTGCGTCAACAAAAAACACACATACAATCACACGCAACAAGCAATCAAAATGGTTGAAGATGCCAGTTCAAATGGTCAACAATATCTGAGTGATGAATCGACCAAATGAAAACATGAAGGAAAGGACGGATGAAAACAGTGTTCCACATGGCTCAAGTTGACACTCAGGGTTAGGGTAGGTTGGGAACCTCAGTCTTTGCACACTTCTTCATACGCCACCAGATCTATTTTCAAACTATGGTAAAAGGTCAAGTTCAGCTAAAGATTCCCAACCAATCCAAAACTCTTCGGTTTACCCATCACGGGAAACCCCACAGCTTACCCATCAACAATTCTTCACAGAAAAGAGAATGTGCATTTCTCTTCAGTGATCAGATATGCATTTCATGCAGTTGAATCACTTTCTATGACACACAGACCAATGTCTCACAGAGTTCTGTTCTGACTAAAAGAAAGCCGACATAGATAGATCTAACAATAGAATGTAAACAACATGCTTGATCTGTCAAAGGCTGATAACATTAATTCAATACAGCAACAATGATGCATCAATTAAATGATTAACTCTGGGAGTGACTTATGTATGCTATGAGCTTATGGATATCAACACATGTAATGGACACAGGAGGAGGTAAAAGTATGCCATCTAACCACTTTGAAATCTTACACATGCTTCCTTGTCAAAATGAATAATACACTGTAGACCAGGGTTTCCCAAACTCAGTCCTGGGCCCCCTCCCCCCAACCCCCCGGGTGCACATTTTGGTTTTTGCCTTAGGACTACAGAGCTGATTCAAATAATGAAAGTTTGATGAGGAGTTGGTTATTTGAATCAACCGTGTAGCGCTAGGGAGAAAAGCAACACGTGTACCGGGGGGGGGCCCAGGACCGAGTTTGGGAAACCCGCTGTCGACGAATGCCACTGAACTAGGCCTCCACTTCGCCTCTTTCTGGTTCCCCGAGACAAAATTGGCCTACATACAAAACCAACCCAGTTCCTAAAAACAGCACATGCCGTTAGGTGCAGTAGCCAGAGGGTGAGACTGAAAAACACATTTTGAAGTTGTCTACCCAGAAAAGGCTCTCTAGCCTGCTCTTGCGCTCAAATTTATTTTTCCTCAAACCCGTCGAGAGCCACAGCATATACATATCCAGCTTTCTAGAATATAAGGACTAGAATATAACTCCTCCCTTGGTTACCTATTTGAGTTATCTTACAAGGTGAAAAGTGAGGCTGCAGTGAGAATGCTATTGTGTTGTCCTTGTCTTGCAGATCAGATTCAATTTAAAATTGCCCCTCTTGGGATGGATGCAAGCACTGACTTGTGGAGAACTCAGACATTCTGTACTGTCGCCTCATATGAAACATTTGATCTCAATCCCAAAGGCTAGAGTATAGAGTCATATTAAAAGCTTTAGCTTCACCGTCCAAATAAATACATAGGGGAGCATATATGTTGCACAGAAACAGAACTCATTTATCAATGTACTGTGTGTCTTCTTTGTACAGATGCACAACATAGACAGTGGGCTACATGTGCCTGCACAACCTCTAGAACAGGTTTGAGAGACAATACTTTCTTCGCTCTGAGGCAGTCGTTTCATGTCTGAGTCTGTCTGAGATCGTGGGGGCGAGCTGAAAATACTGTTTCCTGTCGGAGACGCCACTCAACAGTTCCTAGTAATTACCCCTATGACACAGGAGGAAATTCCCAAAAGGCTTGAAACAAAGTAAATGGCAGGTCAGATTTATATACCTGTTTTCAAACACCAAATTTTCAAAAATGTGCTCTCAGGGTTATTGGCTCTTAGCCTGTGCAGCTAGTTCATTCATAACGACTTAATGACCAAATTACTGAAACATAAAGGTAAGGACTTGACTGGCTGGCTGGCTGAGTGACAGGCTCAGTTAGGAGTTGGAGAGTTAGGAGTTGGAGTGTTACTATCACAAAGGTTCAAATGTATTTAAAGAAAAGCACTCTACGCAAACGAGAGGTTGGAGAAAGTGACAACAGTACTCCTGCTACTCGAAGAAAATATGTGGAGACACGAGAAGAGGGGATTTCCCAGAGTTTAGTCTGAACATTGTTCAAATTGTCTAAGATAAATTCATATTTGTGGTGTGTGAGTGAGAGAATGGATATATTTGCATGCCATGAACGGATTTCTCTCAGGGGCCTGTAAATGTTAGTTTGAAATACAAGCGGAACTGATCATAACTTTTTCCGTTTATACGCAACAACAAAAAATATTACATCTCAAACACATGAGACAGAAAATTCCAAGGAATCGCAAGCAGAATTCCTACTTCTGCTTGTTCAGTTGGAGGATCAAAGGAAGAGGTCCTCCCGAGTGGCGCAAGAACTGCATCGCAGTGCTAGCTACGTTACTACAGATCCTGGTTCGATCCCTGGCTGTGTCGCAGCCAGCCGTGACCGGGAGCCCATGAGGCAGCGCGCAATTGGCCGGCTGGGTTGTCTAGAAACTCCTGTGGCGGGCCGGGTGCAATGCACACTGACACGGTCGCCAGGTGGACGGTGTTTCCTCCGACACGTTGGTGCGGCTGGCTTCCGGGTTAAGTGGGCATTGTGTCAAGAAGCAGTGTGGCTTGGCGGGGTCGTGTTTCGGAGGACGCACGGCTCTTGACCTTCGTCTCTCCTGAGTCTGTAAGGGAGTTGCAGCAACGGGACAAGACTAACTACCAATTGGATACCATGAAATTTGGGAGAAAAAGGGGTAGAAAACATGATAATAAAGGATGGAAGGAAGGTGTGAAGGACAGACAGCAGACAATGAGAGAACAGAACGAATAAAATAAAGGAGGGGAGGAGAGAAATAACTAAGGAAAGAAAGGAAGAAGGTAGGATGGAAAGCATGAAGGAAGAAAGGAAGGAAATTATGACATAAGGAAGGACATGTTGGTGGAACTTACCTTGATATTGGGATAGGACTTTCTGTTCTTCTCACTAGAGGCCCCTGGTAGCCCGCCATGAGAGGGTCCCTCACAGCCATAACGAAACCTGAAGCCCCGCTAGAATAGACATAGAATACCTTTAATGACACTCAACTGAACACTTTTCAATACCACTTTGAAATGTGATTAAATTCCATTTTTGAGTCTAGCTTGTTTATGTAGCCTGTGGTGTAACTGAGAGAAGGAGCACAATGAAGAAAAGGGTTACCTGTTTAGGCTGTTCAATGATTTGGAGGTAGGGTCCATCTGCTGTAACTAAGAACAAATAAACAATGGTTTACGTTAGTTTTACAGCAGGACTGGCCAACCCTCCTCCTGGAGAGCTTCTGTACTGGGTGTGCATACAGGCTTTTGTTCCAGGCCTGCTCTAACATACCCGATTTTTCTAATTAATGAGCTGCCAGTGAGAACATTGATTAGCGGAATCAGGTGTTAGAGTGGCGCTGGAACAAAACCCTGCACAGCCAGTAGCCTAGCTCTCCAGGACCTTCCCTCTACTAAACAAACATATTACTTTTCCCCAGGTGCTGTGGTAGAGGATGTATTTTAAGTCAGATAAGAAGCAACACTGACAAAAGGTGTGAACCTTTTAGGAATGGGGGCCAGGTCTATCTTCCGTGTCAACAAAACACCTTCTGCTCTCTGTCTCAGAACATCTTCCTCCTCAAACAACTACGCCTCTTCCCCTTCCTGCCTAATGCAGGGCCCGCTGCCTAAGCCACATCCTCCTACTGACATAACCTCAATCAAGAACCTCATCTGCCAAATGATGTTCGCCTTCAGATCTCTATAGAACAGACAACCTTCACCCGGACATTAAAATGTGACATTTTCCTTCAGCTCTAAGAATGGAGCATGTCTTGATCCATACTTGTAAGATGAATGAAGTAGCTTATCGGGTATGTCCATTCATCTAGACTGCTCTTGAATATGCCAGTTCTGGGTACAGAGATGGGTATCCCCCAAGAAAGTAGTAATAAAAGAGATGTATTTTATATAGCTCTTTTCATTACAAACAACAATCTCAAAGTCGCTTTGAATACAAAAACAACTGTAGGGATCTTGCTGTTCACGGTTGACGGTCTTTCACAGCTTCATATGTCTGGGCAGTTCAAAAAGGCAGACAGCAGCATTAACTTGAACCTTATTTGCCCATTCCCACAACCACTAGTCTTGCATAAAGATCCACTACTAGTCTCACTTAAACCTTGGTTTTACAACAGCCCTCTTGAGACCAAAGGAGAAGTGAAAGCACAGAGAAGGAGAAGTACGCTTTATGTCTACATTACAACTCTGCAATATCATGACATCATGAAACTGAGTTTAGAAAAACAACTTTTTCCATAATAGAACAGAGGTGGCAAGGAAGAGCTTACTCTTGACAGTGAAAGCACTCTCCAATTTTAGGATACCACTGGCATTCATTAAATTACATCTTTAGTTAGGCCTATTTCACCTCTATTTGGGTATAAAGGCCTAAACCATGGGGCATATCTGAAGGGGACAGATGGGTACAGGTAATCAATATAGCTCATAATGGGTTTATAAAGGGGGTCATGACTTCTTACCTGTCCGGAGTGAGTTGGAGTGTGACATGGGAGAGAAATTCAGAGGATCCCATAGTGGATCTATGTCAAAGTTGTACTACAAGAAAAGACAAGAGAGAACAAGGACATTGAAATCTAATTTCACTGACAAATGTAGAAAGGTATGACTAACATCTATGAAAGAGATACTGGCAAACCTATGTCAGATGAAGAGACATCTTTAGCCACCGTGTTAACCTCTCCTTTAATATGTGCTATATGTTTATAGGGAAATCGATTTATGGTTAAAACTCGGTGACAAAAGATATAGCCTAGAATGAATATATGACAAATACAGAGATTCAGTGTCGACATAGCGTGGACATGAAACACCTAGCTTACCGGTTGGTGAGGTAGGTAAGGCTCCTCTTCTGCCATGGTGTCTGAGAGAGAAGACAAAGACCTTGAGAAAAGTCATGGCTTATAAAGCAATAGTGCACATATGGATATTACATACAGATATATCAAAATTAATTACCGGAATTAAAGAGGTCATTGATTTCCTGCATCTGACCCAATCTCAAATGTGGCCTGATTAAACAGTTCTCGTTACATTTGGATTTGCTACTGGTAATGCTCTGTGCATAAACCACTTAGCTAACTAGCCAGTTCAAGTTTAATAGCTAACTAAAACAAGTGTCAAGATAAGAGAGTACTGCTTTAGCTAATTTAAGTACATTTTCCAATAGCCCCATAATGACTAAATAAAGAAGAGCAAACTGGCTTTATTGGCTTTACTTAGCTAACTAGCTAGCTACTTCATTGTTTGATTGTGGCTAGCATACATGCTAGTTGATTAAACTATTTTAGTTGGCTAGCATACATGCTAGCTGGCTAATAAAGAGGAAGTGGACAAGGCTAGCTACCTAACTAACTTGGTAGCAAAGTTATACCAGCTAACGGTAGCTAAGCTAACTATCAATAAACTTTCTAAATTAGTTACTCATTAAATTCAAACATTGTAGCCAATGCTTACCTTAGGTCACAAATGCGATTCCTACATCAACATAAAAGTCCAAGGCAATGGCAGTCCCAATCCAATCAGTTGAGTCGAGTTTTGCACATTATTGCGCCATGCTTGCGACCTGAACTCATTTGACCTAATCAAACATTGATAGTATCTATGGTAAATTGTTCATATTACACACAACTTGTTTGCGTCAATAAACGAACATGAAATATGTCAGTACTAGCTAACAACAAAGGACATCGACTTATACAGTTGTTCAGACACTTGACTTCCCCACTAGAAATTTCACAGCGGTCAAGTGAGCCGACACTCTCACTCCTGAATTTTGATGCGCGAATACACAACACTTTAGGGTATCACGTGTTTTCTGAAACTGAGTAGGATGCACTTTCATGCACAGATGGAGACGATAGATAAAACAATTTAGAAAAAATAAATGGAGACGATAGCTACAAATCATTCCAAGCAAACCGTTTGAAGCACACTTATTCAATCTTCCATAATCAAAATGATCAAATTTCTCGCTTTATCAAAACTTTCTTTGATATCCCGTGTAGAGTAAGGCTGCAGAAGCTGCAGTAGCCCAGCGGGGGTGCTGTTTAAACAAATGTTCAATTGTGAAAGCAAAATGTGTTTACAGTCATGACGTACAAACACAGTGCATACACACACAGTTTCACAGCAAGATCTAAGTGAGCTTGATGTTTTTCTTTGTATTTCATTAAAGAGAGTTTAGAATTTTGTTTAAAGTGTTAAATAACTACATTTGTTTGATCTATCCTCAACAAAATTGTATCTTTATAAACCATACAATGCCAGCTACAAGATTGGAAAAATACATTTACTGTATATTACAGTGACATTTTTTTGAGTTTGTAATTCAATTTTAACACAGTAAAAATGGATGGTAAACATTTTGTGACGAGTGCCACTAGTATATCAGTAATACAGTGTGATTAACATGGCGCACCATTACTTCCTTGTGATGTTGGGGGAGAATTTGAAGAAGGTGAGAAGAAAGGAGGATGTACACCATTGTAGCCAATTAACAGAAGAGGAGCAGAAGAGACTCCAACCTGAAGAGAGAACCAACTCACTGTACAGGGTTAGATTTGTTTTCAAACTATAACATATATCATTTCATTAAATTAATACAAATTCTTTAAAAAGATTTAAATTAAGTCAGTCAAAAATTATTATTGATCAACTAGTAGCACACGTGACAACATTTTTACCATCCATTTTTACTGTGTTACAGTTGAATTAGAATCCCTCAAAGTTCATTATAATAGGACAAAACAAGTATTTTTCCCATGTTGGAACTGGCATAATATGAGCATGTTATGCTTTGCGATATTGATGACAATGGATGATTGATCTACTAGTGGCTCACATGTGACAAAACATCTTTAAACTGGCATAATATGGGCATCGTATGGTATGCAACAGTCATCACACTGGATTAATTATCTACTAGTGGCTCACATCTCAAAATATGTTTACCAGACATTTTGTCTGTGGAAAACTTGAGTTATATACCCTCAAAGTTCACTTTAATATACTGAGTATACAAAACATTTCCATGACATAGACTGACCAGGTGAATCCAGGTGAAAACTATAATCCCTTATTGATGTCACGTGTTAAATCCACTTCACTCAGTGTAGATGAAGGGCAGGAGACAGGTTAAAGAAGGATTTTTAAGGGATATGGATTGTGTATGTGTGCGGGGTGAATGGGCAAGACAAAAGATGTATGTGCCTTTGAACGGGATATGGTAGTAGGTGCCAGGCGCACCGGTTTGAGTGTGTCAAGAACTGCAGCGCTGCTGGGTTTTTCACTCTCAACAGTTTTCCGTGTGTATCAAGAATGGTCCACAACCCAAAGGACATCCAGCCAATTTGACACAACTGTGGGAAGCATTGGAGTCAACATTGGCCAGCATCCCTGTGGAACGCTTTCAACACCTTGTAGAGTCCATGCCACGACGGATGATTCTGAGGGCAATGTGGGTGCATCAATATTAGGAAGGTGTTCCTAATGTTTTGTACATTCAGTGTAGAATAACCAATTATTTTAAGCAATATTTTAAACTGGCATAAAATGGTCATCACCCTGGATTTATGATCTACTAGTGTCACACATAAAAAATTAAAAAAGTATACCAACCATTTTTACAGCTATTTTATATATATTTTTTACATAGGCGTCATCAAAGTTCACTGTAATATAACTATACTGAACAAAGATATAAATGCAACATGTAAAGTGTTGGTCCCATGTTTCATGAGCTGAAATAAAAGTTCCCAGAAATGTTCCATACGTCCAAAAATATTATTTATCTCAAATGTTGTGCACAAATGTATTTACATCCCTGTTAGTGAGCATTTCTCCTTTGCCAAGATAATCCATCCACCTGACAGGTGTAGCATATCAAGAAGCTGATTAAACAGCATGATCATTACACAGGTGCACCTTGTGCTGGGGGCAATAAAAGGCTACTCTAAAATCTGCACTTTTGTCACACAACACAATGTCACAGCAGTCTCAAGTTTTGAGGGAGCGTGCAATCGTCTGAGACCAGCCACCCGGACAGCTGATGAAACTGAGGAGTATTTCTGTCTGTAATAAAGCCCTTTTGTGGGGAAAAACTCATTCTGATTGTCTGGACATGACTCCTAAGTTTTATTTAATTTTATTTCACCTTTATTTAACTAGGCAAGTCAGTTAAGAACAAATTCTAAGTGGGTGGTCCTGTACCCTCCCAGGCCACCCATGGATGCACCCCTGCCCAGTCATGTGAAATCCATAGATTAGGGCCTAATACATTTATTCCAATTGACTGATTTCCTTATATGAACTGTAACTCAGTAAAATCGTTGAAAATGCTGCATGTTACATTTATATTTTTGTTCAATACTTTCAAAAATGATACAGATAAAGAATGTGGGACAGATCAACTAAATGTAGTTATTTAACACTAAACATAATTATATAATTCATCTTTAATGAAACACAAAGAAAACATATTAAGCTCAATTAGATCTTGCTCTGTGTGTGTGTGTGTGTGTGTGTGTGTGTGTGTGTGTGTGTGTGTGTGTGTGTGTGTGTGTGTGTGTGTGTGTGTGTGTGTGTGTGTGTGTATATATATATATTATGTCATGACTGTAAACACGTCTTGCTTTCACAATTGAACATTTTCTAAACAGCACGCTTGTTAGGCTACTGCAGCCTCTCGCTACCCGTGATATCAAAGTACATTTTCAAAAGGAGCAAAAGTGAAATAAACGATTTGGTATAATTTTGATTATGGAAGATTGAATATCTGTGCTTCAAACTGTTTGATTGGAATGATTTGTAGCTATTGTCTATCTGCTCTATCCTTACAAGAAAATACGCGATGCCGTAAAGTGTTGGGTATTCGCGCACCAAATTCAGGAGGAAGCTAAGCGCAGATAGCTTGACTGCTGCCGCGTTCAAAAAAACTTGGAGCTCGGAATTCAAAACGTGGAAATCTCAGAATTCCGTGCGTTCAAGATAACGGGAATCGCGAGAAAAAAACGAGCTCCGATTGGGGAAATTTGGTTTGAACGGTCATCCAACTCGAACTTCCAAGTCGGGAACTCGGGCCTCTTTCTAGAGCTCAGACTTTCCGACGTTAAGATCACTGACGTCATGATTTGACCTCGGTTTTCTTTCGAGTTCCCACTTGTGTTGAACGCACCATGCGTTTTTCGCGTGTCGGCTCACTTGACCGCAGTGAAATACCCAGTGACGTAGCAGTATATTCAACTTCTTTGCAATCTGTAATCATCAGTCCAAAACAGTTGCAACGAGTTTCCCTCCCGTTTCGTTCTGTTTAAGAAAGTTTTTGCAAAATAATCGGCGTAATGAATAACCCCCTGTTCTATATTTAAAAGGGGAGATAAGGATGCTCCTAACTGTTACAGGCCTATTTCTATTTTGTCCTGTTTATCAAAAGTGTTGGCAAAACTTGTCAATAATCAACTGACTGGCTTTCTTGATGTCTATAGTATTCTCTCGGGTATGCAATCTGGTTTCCGATCAGGTTATGGATGTGTCACTGAAAAAGGTCCTCAATGATGTCACCATTGCCCTTGATTCTAAGCAATGTTGTGCTGCTATTTTTATCGACTTGGCCAAAGCTTTTGATACGGTAGACCATTCCATTCTTGTGGGCCGGCTAAGGAGTATTGGTGTCTCTGAGGGGTCTTTGGCTTGGTTTGCGAACTACCTCTCTTAAATAGTGCAGTGTATAAAGTCAGAAAATCTGCTGTCTCAGTCACTGCCTGTCACCAAGGGAGTACCCCAAGGCTCAATCCTAGGCCCCACGCTCTTCCCTAATTTACATCAACAACATAGCTCAGGCAGTAGGCAGCTCTCTCATCCATTTATATGCAGATGATAGTCTTATACTCAGCTGGCACCTCCCCGGATGTTGTGTTAAATGCTCTACAACAAAGCTTTCTTAGTGTCCAACAAAGTTTCTCTACCCATAACCTTGTTCTGAACACCTCCAAAACAAAGGTCATGTGGTTTGGTAAGAAGAATGCCTCTGTCCCCACAGGTGTTTTTACTGCCTCTGAGGGTGTAGGGCTTGAGGTAGTCACCTCATACAAGTACTTGGGTGTATGGCTAGACGGTACACTGTCCTTCTCTCAGCACATATCAAAGCTGCAGGCTAAAGTTAAATCTAGACTTGGTTTCCTCTATCATAATCACTCTTCTTTCACCCCTGCTGCCAAACTAACCCTGATTCAGATGACCATCCTTCCCATGCTAGATTACGGAGACATAATTTATAGATCGGCAGGTAAGGGTGCTCTCGAGCGGCTAGATGTTCTTTACCATTCGGCCATCAGATTTGCCACCAATGCTCCTTATAGGACACATCACTGCACTCTATACTCCTCTGTAAACTGGTCATCTCTGTATACCCGTCACAAGACCCACTGGTTGATGCTTATTTATAAAACCCTCTTAGGCCTCACTCCCCCCTATCTGAGATATCTAGTGCAGCCCTCATCCTCCACATGCAACACTCGTTCTGCCAGTCACATTCTGTTAAAGGTTAAGCACACACATCCCTGGGTTGCTCCTCTTTTCAGTTCGCTGCAGCTAGCGACTGGAACGAGCTGCAACAACACTCAAACTGCACAGTTTTATCTCAATCTCTTCATTCAAAGACTCAATCACGGACACTCTTACTGACAGTTGTGGCTGCTTTGTGTGACGTATTATTGTCTCTACCTTCTTGCACTTTGTGCTGTTGTCTGTGCCCAATAATGTTTGTACCATGTTTTGTGCTACTACAATGTTGTTGCTACCATGTTGTTGTTATGTTGTGTTGCTGCCATGCTGTGTTGTCATGTGTTGCTGCCTTGCTATGTTGCTGTCTTAGGTCTCTCTTTATGTAGTGTTGTGTTGTTTCTTGTCGTGATGTGTGTTTTGTCCTATATATATATTTTATTTATTTTTAATACCAGCGCCGTCCCCGCAGGAGGCCTTTTGCCTTTTGGTAGGCCGTCATTGTAAATAAGAATTTGTTCTTAACTGACTTAAATTAAGGTTAAATAAAAAATGAAATACATATATCTATCGTAGCACCTGCCCCCTGGTGACCATTACGTAGTATGGTAAAGCTGGGATGTTAAGTAACAACATTTTACATTACATTTTAGTAATTTAGCAGACGCTCTTATCCAGAGCGACTTCCAGTTAGTAGTGAGTGCATACATTAGTGACAGAAGAGAGAAAAAATACATATTAGAATTCATTTCCTGCAATTCTACACATTTTGCCATGGGGCTTAGAGAATTTTTTAGCAATTCTACTTATTTTGCCATGGGATGGAGAGAAATGTTTGCCATTTTTAATATATGAGTGAGAGTGACTAACAAAATCAATGGAGGCCCCTGGTTGGTAATTGAAACATGATTACTACACATGTAGATAGATTGATAAAGTGGTCTAGACAGCTGAACATTTTTAGCTGACCTGGCTAATTGAGTGACTGTCAGTGACTGACATAACAAGAAACTAACTGCTGATGCGCAACCACATTTTGAAATTGCACCTTGTGTACTGTTCTAACTCTCAAAGTTGAGACCCTGACTGAGTTTGAGTTTTTTGGGGGCTAATTGATCTGCGCGCCTACAAAAGGGGGGCCTCGCCAGGCAGCCAGTTGCCCAACAAAGCCTGAGCAACATGACAAAGAAATGGCATTCACTTTCCAGCACTTATACGTTTGCTACTATCTGGTACCAAATTATTTTCTACTTGATGCAATGTAAAATACCTGGTGATTTCAGTACCGTAAAAAGTGCAACCCATTTCTCCCTTGTAGTATTCGACCCAGACATGACTTCCCAACTACAATAAAAACTCAGGTACAATAATACATAAGATGTCCCGTTTATTGATTTTATTTTAACTGGACACAATTGTTACACAGTATCTTTTCATATATCTTTAGTTATTTTCACATATATCTTTAGATTTAGTTTTTTAAACATCAGAGTAACCAAACTTAACACCTAAAAGCATCTGTAAAACAATACATTTAGTGCAATTTACAGTTCAAACTAAAAACAGCTTTTGTCTGCAAAAATATACATATTTATTCATTTAGCTTTTAACTCCCATTGAGACTTGGTAAAAGCGTAAAATACCTTCTATTACGGCAAATCAAATAAAAACACAGAATTGACAACATAAGTCATCTATAGGCACATTAGCTCAAAATGGTCTAAAAATGCCTAGATGAAGATATTCAATCACTGCACCAGCAGGAGTGGACCACACATGTTAAACACTTTGACACACAGGTAATACCACCAAGGTTCTAGAAGCACTTGAATGAGGCACCACGTGGAGTTTAGGTCTAATGACACCACAGAACGACACTTTGGCCTGAAGTTTCATCGCACAGCAACAGGCACAAATGATGCAGAAGCTGTAAACTTACTACGGTATACACATAAGCGACATTCAACACAAAACAGTACCTTGGGCATTGACGCAATGCTGTTATGGAGTTTTCAGTGCGGCAACATTGAGGAGAAATAAAAAATGTATTAAAATAATGGCACTTTTTAGGGCAAACACAAAAATGTTATGATTGATAGCCATCAAACTGTGTGCTGATGCATTTGCCAGCAATCAGTCATCACTTCTTCCATGTCTTTTCAAGTCATCCCTTGGTGTGGACATTCTTCCGTCTTATGAGAGGGGTGAAAGGGGCATTCCTATTGGAGCATTATCTTTGGAGTGGATTGCTTTTGGTGATGGAGTTATTGTGTGACTAAACCATCACAGCAATGGTTGTAAAAGACTGTCTATCCCAATGAGCACTGCAAAACAGAGATGACCACTGACACCAAAGACAGATACCAAAGACACTTATTGATCTAAAACCAATCCTTGTCTTCACATACTGTATACACAGAAACACTTTATGCCTCTAAATGGAATAAACATGGACAATCTCATATTACAGCTAAACAGCACTATGTTTACTCCCATTTTTCTTTTACACAGGATGTTGACTGTATATGCACTTCACAACACAATAGCTGTGTCCCCTCAGTCTAAAATGGGTTCATGTCCTTGTCATAAGTCTCTATGGTATATGGCAAGGAAAGGAAGGGGACACAAGGAAAGGAAGCCATTACGAGGATTGGAACAAGGTCAATGAGGAACCACAGGTGAAATCACCACAGTTGGTGTGTCTAATGGGACCCAACTGTCTAGGACCCTATTCATTCAAGCCCAGTTAGCTGTCAATGCACCTTGGAAATACTGTGCTTTCACAAATACTTTCACACTGCTTTAAAGGACTACAGATTCTGACTCACCCACAACACCAGCTTACCAGCTTTGATTGAATAGGGCCCGAAGCTGCTAGTGGAGTGAAAGATTCAAACGCTTTGCTACACACTAGCACCAAGTCACAAAAGTGAGTCAACTTAGAATCAATCAAATACTGTTCCGGCGACATCACGTGCTGGAGTATAAAAAATGAGATCCTCCTTCAAATGAAGGAGTCATTTCATGACTGCATTTCTTGTAAATTTTACATCACCAGGAATGCGGACTAAGTGCTGACAACAAGAGAACAAGCACTCAGGCGTACCATCTCTACTATGGATGAAACATGACCTCCAGGCCAAGCAAATGACTGGAGAAATCCAACAGAAGTCTCTCTAGTTTATAATGTAGATTTAGGGTTGGCTGGTGGTCTCCTCCCTGCATTCATTCCATCAGCTACAAAAAATGAGCAGCAACAGAGATATGTAGGACAACGAATGGAGTGCAACATTCATGATTCCATTCAAACCCAATGATACTTATGTTTGGAATACATTTGTGAGGCATTAAGTGAAGGTGAGTACTTGTTCTGCAGCGAGGGTGACTGCTACAGAGACAGGTTATAAACAATAGGAGGAACTTGGCTATAGACTTGAGTATGCACTAACTGAATGTTAAGATGGGAGTGTGTTTGTCTGTGCGGATGTACATATTTCTGAGGCTACTGTCGTAAGTCTCCACTTGGAATATCGATTTTCCTCAAAGTATTACAACTGAATGAAACATGTACGTATGAAATAACATGTAATGTCTCACATGCACTTCCTAGAATTGTTATTGAGTGGCCAGTGGGGTTTAGGCAAATAGTGAGTTTTTTTCACTCTAATATATTACACGTAAGCATTTTGACCTTGGTAAGTTGTTGTTTTACATTAATACTAGTACTTTGTAAAATCAAATACTAAACTATTTGTCAAGTACTAGACTATTTGTCAAGTAGTAAGAGACTATTTGTGAAGTAGTAGGCTATTTGTGAAGTAGTAGCCTATTTGTGAAGTAGTAGCCTATTTGTGAAGTTGTAGATCATTTGTCAAGTAGTAGACTATTTGACGTTAATCCAGCAAGCAGCTTGATGTCTGAACTTTAAAAAAGCAACAATTACACTTTATTTTACCGTCTGGTATTTACTTTGATATTACACGGTAACACAGTAATTACATGTTGTTCATAAACACCTCTCGGTTTCTTGGGGACTCATTGTAACCATCTGGTACCAAAAGCTATAGTACCAGATAATACCACGGCCAATTGTTACAATGTATTTGTCTCTGATAAAAACCAGGTCATACCAAATCTGAAGGACTGCAAAAATAAAACAAACTAACAAATCAGACAGGAAGCTAATCTGAATGATCTTAACTGGGGAAACCGAACCCAACAGCGGTGAAATGGATCAGCAGTAAGATGAGAATGAGAGGGACTGCTAAATGCTTGTGATATCTCCTCCTTTATCAATGTAACACTCCAGGAGCTGACAGTGCTAGCTACGCAAACCATCTGAGAGCCTATGGGGCACACGGGCCCCTGCCACAGCTGTTTAGAGCAGCCAACAGGCCACCATGCTCACATGGTGACACCAAGGAGCAGGTGTTAGGGGGGGGGACGTCAGTGTCCCCCATCGCTGGACGAAGGGCTTTCGGATCGCCTCTCTTTCAGGCTGGCAGGCTGCTTCTTCTGTTTGTGTTTGGACTTCCTCAGCATCCGTACCTGAACACAGCATCAAGGACACGATGGCTTAACAGCGCTTGACTTTATAGATAGGCATGGGAGATTTGCAACCATGGTGAAGGACACCACAGTAAAGTTGTAACTATTTGCCCCATTTAGTAGCAAAAAACGGTTACCTTTGGGCCTGCTGCAGATATGATGATATTTCCAGGGGCCTGGATCCAGGGCTCTCCATCCACCTGCACAGGGATGGGCTTGGTCACTGTGATACGCACGTAGTTGCCCTGGGCGAGACGGATCCCAGAGCGCATGCCGCCCTGCACCTGGCCCTGGACCACACAACACAGATATATCTGTATACAAACCGCATTCGTGGTATCCTGATGTTAACGCTGTACACTGGAGAAAAGGTTCTGAAACACTGGGATCATTTTTAGCACTGATCTCTCTCTTCTCTGTGGTATCAGGACATACATGGTACTCAACAGAGTAAGGGCAGTAGGTGATGAACTCACCATGTGCACTACCCCGGTCACCCCCACCACTTCCAGCATGCCATCATCAATGCGGGGTTTCCCGTAGCGCGAGTCACCCTCTGATCCCCACAGGTCTGCCCCAGAGCCCCAGCTGAACACACACACACACACACACACGCAGTTGTAAGTACTGACTGTGTTTCAGATCGTTATGTACTTTTAGGTTTGAGTGGGTAAGGGGACCGTGTGAGGTCATTCTTCTTCATGAGCATGCATCTTGAAGTGAATGTCATGCGTCATGAGTGTCTGACTGTCAGCCGCGTGTAGAGTTTAACCCTGTGTGTTTTTGTGTGTATTTCCTACCTGGGGATGTTTAGGAAGATGAGGCCTTCTATGCTGGGCAGTTCCACGTCTTGTTTGTCCACCTGCAGTTTAAGGTCCTTGTGAAGGTTCCGCGTGTGGCTCAGCTTCTGCAGACCCGCCTTCAGGTACACACCTTTGTTATGGAACCTACATACCACAGGAGGTTGGTGGCACCTTAATTGGGGAGGATGGGCTAGTGGTAATGGCTGGGGCGGAATTAGTGGAATGGTATCAAATAAATCAAACATGGTTTCCATGTGTTTGATGCCATTCCATTCGCGCCGTCCCAGACATTATTATGAGCCGTCCTCCCCTCAGCAGCCTCCACTGCTACACACACACACACAACAAGGATAAGTCGTTTTGGGGATGTTCTCTTTTTTGAGACATTTTAAAGCAACTTCTTACTGGAGGTGGTCTCCTACCTGCTGTTGAACTTTCCTGGTTCTTCTTCACGGGCATGGTGGAAGTCCAAACTGAGCTCAGCATCGATTCCCAGGCCAAAATAATTGTTCATCTGCACTATCTGCAACAAGGGAGACCACCAGTAAATGAATGATCATGACGACCAGCACGCCCATGCATCAACTGAATAGATCTCTTGGCATTATAGTTATGATTCAAATTATAACTATTGCCATTGTTATCTGCATTCATCTGATTGTACCTTTGGTGGTTCCAGGAAGCCGTTCTCCTTGCCATCCTCTGTGACTTCCTGTGCATCCAGCAGGATGGTCCAGCGGTCCATCTGCACCTCCTCTGCCTCGTCTACAGACACAAGGATGTGGTGGGGGTCCTCTCCGCTGTAGCCCGCCCCCCAGCGCAGTATCCGCGCCAGGTCATTACCTGATGGAAGGCATTGGGGGGGAGAAGATATTGGGGGAAATAAAATCAAATAATTAAACTACTGATGTACGCTGATTAAAGCTAATCTATGCACACTACAGTGATCAGAAGAGAAGGGTGTGTCCTCTCACCTGTGCCCAGTGGGACAATACCAATGGGGGGCTCGGGACAGACCAGCTTGTGTCGGACGGCCTCCAGGACCCCCAGGACCCAGCCCACCGTCCCATCTCCCCCACACACCAAAACCCTGAAGCGGGGTACCTCTCTAAACGTGTGCAGTCTGTGGAGGATAGAAAAAAAGAATATAAAAAAGAGATAAGGTGTTTATTTCATTGGTTAGAATTATAGCCTAGTAAGCTAGTTAGATATATCTCTTACATAAATAATAATTTTTCTATTATTTTCTACAACATATATATTTAAAGTCAATCATGTGTTCGCTGGTTGGCTAATTTCTTTGTTTCCGTGTCATGGCTAACAAACAATCATAGTAGAAAGAAAACTCCTTCCAAAGACCTTGTGGAAAAAAACATTGCACAACACAGACCCCCGTCTACAAACACAACAGCTCTGATGTCACACTGCTGAATGAGGCTAACCACCATTTGTCTCACCCAGGCAACGGTCCCCCGTTGGTCATGTCAAACACTTGGTGGGGGTTGAGAAGCTTCCGGAAGCCGTAGAGAAGCTCTTGGCCCTTCAGCCCGCCGCTCTTGGGGTTGACAAACACCAGTAGGGGCGAGCCACCTTTGGGCAACTTGTTGTGCTGCAGGGGAGTTACAACAGCAGCAATGTCAATGGAGTAAAGCAAGCCAGCTTCTTTAAAAAGTTCAGGTCACGTAAATGACACATTCAATTGGGATCTGGAATTGTTTACTTCAAATTGATGCAGAATTACCATGATCTCTGGTATGACTAGGGAGGTCAGCTGCTGGTTGCTGACAGACGTGTCTTTGGCTAACATGTAGATCCTCTCAGCCTCAGAGAAGCACGATATCTGCACCACTACTGCACCTACAACTCAGACAGAAAGCAAACCTCAGGATGTGATGTTGCATAACAAGCACTGTAAATAGGACCTCTCATATAGCCCAGACTGGCACACATTCAATGTTATGATGACATTTAGTACTTTGGATGTATTGCACCAAACATTCTCCACAAATAAATGGTTTATTATAATAAAGACATCACAAGATAAATGGCTGTGGGCCATACAGCAGGCTTTATATAAATGGCCCATTTAGCTCTAGGGAAGTGGCAGCTGCAGTGGGACACTCACAGTCAGTAAGAAAGAGGCTTATGTAACACTGAATGGGGCAGGATCCTGCTGCAGTGGCCTGCGGCAACAGAGGAGCGACTTGAGCAGTGTCAAGCAGGGACACACAACCCAGAACAGACCGTCTGTTTCAGAGCCAACTAAAGCTTGTGTGTCCTGAATGGGGATGATGTGGAATGAGGGCACAGGGAGGGGGACAGGGAGGGGATTGTGGGGAGAAAAGAGTGGGATGAGATGGAGGGGGGTGGAAAAGGGAAGGTGGTGCTCCACTGGCTGTTTCCATGGCGACATACCCACCTTGGCTCCCGTAAACATGTGTGATGGTGACCAAGTGACCTAAGGAGCAGATTCACATCTAGTTAGTTAACAGTCTTAATCACATTTCAATCAACTATACTCCATTTCAAGGGAAATGTTCAGGAGGATTTCTGGGGTATAGCTGAACAACACTGAATACTGTGGGATTCCGTCCGTTTTAATTCTAGAAAAGGAGCAGCATGGTGATGCGATGTGTGTAGACTCACTCTTGATAGCTAAGTGCTCCTGTAGCAGGTCGGTATATTCCTCCTTGCTCAGTTGTACAGGCAGTCCCTCTAGCAGCAGGTTGACCTGCACAACCTGCTTCCTGCTCTCCACTATGTAGAAACGGGTCTGGTTCATCTGCCTTAGGGAGATCTGTCAGAAACAAAAATACACAGATAAACACCCCTGTTCATAAACACCTACACACACATACGGTGCATTCGGAAAGTATTCAGACCCCTTGACCTTTTCCACATTTTGTAATGTTATGCACACCCAATCACCCATAAACTTAAATGTCAGGTTGAAGTTCCTCATACCTTCCTTATCTCCTGCAGTTTGTACAGCAGCAGCTCCTGGCCTGTCAGCCCTTGTCTCTGAACTGAATGTAGAGAGAGAAAGAACACAACCCGTCAGTGAACTTTGATAAGATACAGTAATGAAGGCATATAAACAGAGTATGACACTTGCTATGTAAAAACCCAGCCTTGGTGTATAGGTCTGCCACCTCCCTGTTTCCTGTTTCCTGACCTTGCTTACTGCCCATGTAAACCTCCACAAGGCTGAAGCTTGACGGGTCTTCGTCCTGGAGAAAAGAGCATCACCAAACAAGAGTATTGAACGAGGGTTGTCATTAACAGATACGTTTATACAGTCAGAGCAATGGAGTCTCTAGTACAACCATTAATTGCAACTTCCGTGAACAATATTAGTGCCAAGGTATGTGCCAAGCTGCAGTTAAGGTGGACTGGGTGTGTTATGTTGGAGACCTGCTGGTAAGCTGTACCTGTCTTCCCAGTTGAGTGAGGACCTCCTTAATGACAGAATCCACTGTGCTGTTCTTGGAGATGGAGATGGATATGTACGCCACACCAACCCTGTAAACAGAGCCAGGCAGTAGAGATGGGAGATAGAGGTATGGTATAAGGGCAACTTTTACCATGGGAACAACTCATTAGGCATCAGCAAAGGATTTGGTCAAAAAGTAATGCACTTTTAGGGAATAGTCATTTGAGATTTGCCCAATGACTAAGTATTGTCCCGCTGCAGTACTCACTTGAGCCAGCCAGCATAAACCTTGAGGACCTCTGTGTCCTGGGGTTTGGCCCTTAGAAGCCACACCTCGGGCACATTCTCCTTAAAGATGGCCTTTTCGTCAGGGGTGCCGTTACGGTTGAGGATGTCATTGCTGTGTAGAGCCTGCTGGCCGTTGTCTTGGAGCTCGTAGTCCAGCGAGTCATCTGGGATGTAGAAGGTCCTCAACGCTGACTCCTGCAGACAGGGATTAGATCAGTGATCATCCTCCTGGAGAGACCTACTGGGAGTGCAGGCTTTGACACACCTGACCTGATTCTAATGACCAGTAGTACTTAAACACTTCGCATAGTCAGTGGTGGAAAAAGTACCCAATTGTCAGTAAAGTAAAGATACCTTAATCGAAAACAACTCAAGTAAAAGTGAAAGTCACCCATTAAAATACTACTTGAGTAAAAGTCTAAAAGTATTTGGTATATACTTAAGTATCGAAAGCAAATGTAATTGCTAAAATATACTGAAGTATCAAAAGTAAAAGTATAAATCATTTAAAATTAAGCAAACCAGACAACATCATTTTCTTGTTTTTTAAATTTATGGATAGCCAGGGGCACATTCCAACACTCAGACCTCATTAACGAACAAAGATTTAGTGAGTCCGCCAGTTAAGAGGCCGTGGGGATGACCAGGGATGTTCTCTTGATACAGGCGTGAAAAGTACATTATATTCATTTGGATTGTAGTGAAGTAAAAGTTGTCAAAATTATAAATAGTAAAGTACAGATATGAAGAAAAAAAACTACTTAAGTAATACTTTAAAGTATTTTTACTTAAGTATTTAACACTACTGCTGACCAGCTGAACATCAGGACCTTGGCAATTTGTAAGTCGCTCTGGATAAGAGCGTCTGCTAAATGACTTAAATGTAAATGTAAATGAATCAGGTTTGACAGAGCAGGGCTAAAGGCTGCATACACAGAAGATATCCAGGAAGGAGTGGTGGGAGAAAATAAATGCACTCTAAAAACAATGAATCACTTGATGCCAGAAAAAAGCAGAAATAATCCAGTGTTAATCCGGTTTTAGGGAATGGGCAGAATCTCACCACCACCTCCTCATTCTTGGTTATCCGAGGAATGGAGACCAAACGAAAGTGGCTGCGCTTGACTGCATCATCCCCATCAAACACCTTGAGAACCTGCTTCCCTGCAGTTTGTAAAAAAACACTCTTTAGACAAACGTGGGAAATTCTACATGTATGGACCTGTATAATTAGGATTAGGATAGATTACTAAGCATTAGCAAATGCTGAACATTGGGAGCGTTAGGACCCGTTAGCTCAGTGTCATGCTCCAAATAGCGCACACAGGTAAAGCAACACAAAATACAGTACCAGTCAAACGTTTGGACACACCTACTCATTCAAGGGTTTTTCTTTATTTGTACTATTTTCTACATTGTAGAATAATAGTGAAGACATTAAATACTATGAAATAACACATATGGAATCATGTAGTAAGCAAAAAAGTGTTAAACAAATCAGAATAGATTTTAGATTCTTCAAAGTAGCCAGCCTTTGCCTTGATGACAGCTTTGCACACTCTTGGCATTCTCTCAACTAGCTTCACCTGGAATGCTTTTACAACAGTCTTGAAGGAGTTCCCACATATGCTGAGCACTTGTTGGCTGCTTTTCCTTCGCTCTGCGGTCCAACTCATGCCAAACCATCTCAATTGGGTTGAGGTCGGGTGATTGTGGAGACCAGGTCATCTGATGCAGCACTCCATCACTCTCTTTCTTGGTCAAATAGCCCTTACACAGCGGTTGGAACCAAAAATCTCAAATTTGGACTCATCAGACCAAAGGACAGATTTTTACTGGTCTAATGTCCATTGCTCGTGTTTCTTGGCCCAAACAAGTCTCTTCTTATTATGTGTGTCCTTTAGTAATGGTTTCTTTGCAGCAATTCGACCATGAACGTCTGATTCACGCAGTCTCCTCTGAACAGTTGATGTTGAGATGTGTCTGCTACTTGAACTGTGTGAAGCCTTTATTTGGGCTGCAATTTCTGAGGCTGGTAACTCTAATGAACTTCTCCTCTGCAGCAGAGGTAACTCTGGGTCTTCCTTTCCTGTGGCGGTCCTCATGAGAGCCAGTTTCATCATAGCGCTTGATAGTTTTTGCGACTGCACTTGAAGAAACGTTCAAAGTTCTTGACATTTTCCGGATTGACTGAACTTCATGTCTTAAAGTAATGATGGACTGTCGTTTCTCTTTGCTTATTTGAGCTGAGCTGTTCTTGCCATAAAATAGACTTGGTCTTTTACCAAATATAGCTATCTTCTGTATACCATCCCTACCTTATCACAACACAACTGACTGGCTCAAACACATTAAGGAAAGAAATTCCACAAATTAACTTCTAACAAGGCACACCTGTTAATTGAAATGCATTCCAGGTGACTACCTCATGAAGCTGGTTGAGAGAATGCCAAGAGTGTGCAAAGATGTTATCAAGGCAAAGGGTGGCTACTTAAACAAATCTAAATATATTTTAGATTCTTCTAACAATTCTTTGCTTACTACATGTTTCCATATGTGTTATTTCATAGTTTTGATGTCTTCACTACTATTCTGCAATGTAGAAAATAGTAAAAATATAGAAAAACATTGGAATGAGTACAGTTGAAGTCGGAAGTTTACATACACTTAGGTTGGAGTCATTGAATCTTGTTTTTCAACCACTCCACAAATTTCTTGTTAACAAACTATAGTTTTGGCAAGACATATACTTTGTGCATGACACAAGTAATTTTTCCAACAATTGTTTACAGACAGATTATTTCACTTATAATTCACTGTATCACAATTCCAGTGGGTCGGAAGTACACTAAGTTTACTGTGCTTTTAAACAGCTTGGAAAAGTCCAGAAAATTATGTCATGGCTTTAGAAGCTTCTGATGGGCTAATTGACATCATTTGAGTCAATTGGAGTGGAGGTGTACCTGTGGATGCATTTCAAGGCCTACCTTCAAACTCAGTGCCTCTTTGCTTGACATCATGGGAAAATCAAAAGAAATCAGCCAAGACCTCAGAAAAGAAATTGTAGACCTCCACAAGTCTGGTTCATCCTTGGGAGCAATTTTCAAATGCCTAAAGGTACCACGTTCATCTGTACAAATAATAGTACGCAAGTATAAACACCATGGTACCACGCAGCCATCATACCGCTCAGGAAGGAGATGCGTTCTGTCTCCTAGAGATGAACGTACTTTGGTGCGAAAAGTGCAAATCAATCCCAGAACAGCAAAGGACCTTGTGAAGATGCTGGAGGAAACAGGTACAAAAGTATCTATATCCACAGTAAAACGAGTCCTATATCGACATAACCTGAAAGGCCGCTCAGCAAGGAAGAAGCCACTGCTCCAAAACCGCCATAAAAAAGCCAGACTACGGTTTGCAACTGCACATGGGGACAAAGATCGTACTTTTTGGAAAAATGTCCTCTGGTCCGATGAAACAAAAACAGAACTGTTTGGCCATAATGACCATCATTATGTTTGGAGGAAAAAGGGGGAGGCTTGCAAGCCGAAGAACACCTTCCCAACCGTGAAGCACGGCGGTGGCAGCATCATGTTGTGGGGGTGCGTTGCTGCAGGAGGGACTGGTGCATTTCACAGTATAGATGGCATCATGAGGGAGGAAAATTATGTGGCTATATTGAAGCAACATCTCAAGACATCAGTCAGGAAGTTAAAGCTTGGTCGCAAATGGGTCTTCCTGTCGCGACTCCCGCCGAAGTCGGCTCCTCTCCTTTAATTTTGTCTTGTTTTTCCGCACACCTGTTTTACATCCCCTCATCACTCTACGTGTATATTATCCTCTGTTCCCCCCCATGTCTGTGTGTGTAATTGTTCGTTACGTGTCATGTGTGATGCTTCATGCTGTTTTTTCGGCAGGTCTTGTTTGGTACCCGTGGTATTGTATGCTGTACATTATTTGTGTGACGAGTGCGCTATTCGCTTTTGCCTTTGGCGGGAGTGTCGTTACGCAGTTGCGTCCGACTGTTTTCCTTCTGCCAAATAAAGTGTGCCTGTTCACTCATCTCTGCTCTCCTGCACCCGACTTCAGTTTACCAGTTGCGCACACTCTTGACACTTCCAAATGGACAATGACCCCAAGCATACTTCCAAAGTTGTGGCAAAATGGCTTAAGGACAACAAAGTCAAGGTATTGGAGTGGCCATCACAAAGCCCTGACCTCAATCTTATAGAAAATGAGTGGGCAGAACTGAAAAAGCATGTGCGAGCAAGGAGGCCTAGAAACCTGACTCAGTTACACCAGCTCTGTCAGGAGGAATGGGCCAAAATTCACCCAACTTATTGTGGGAAGTTGTGGAAGGCTACCCGAAATGTTTGACCCAAGTTAAACAATTTAAAGGCACTGCTACCAAATACTAATTGAGTGCATGTAAACTTCTGACCCACTGGGAATGTGATGAAAAAAATAAAAGCTGAAATAAATCATTCTCTCTACTATTATTCTGACATTTCACATTATTAAAATAAAGTGGTGATCCTAACTGACCTAAGACAGGGAATTTTTACCAGGATTAAATGTCAGGAATTGTGAAAAACTGAGTTTAAATGTATTTGGCTCAGGTGTATGTAAACTTCCGACTTCAACTGTAGGTGTGTCCAAACTTTTGACTGGTACAGTAACTTCTTACAGAAACGTTAGGGACTCTCTTATATAGATGAAACATGGGAATAATTGTAAAGGTTTTGATGTGACTTCAATGATCACAGGGAAACATTACTGGCCAAATACACAATGTGACAACTTATCCTGTACCTACCTGAATCCGCTGTGGTTGCCGGCTGGCTCTCCTTTGTAGTTGCTGGAATCTGGGTGTCAACTTCATCCAAGTTATCTGATGAAGCAAAAGTCTAAGTATAGGTACGTGAAGGCAAACAATGAGGAAATAGAATGAACGTTGCATTTGTTTTCCCACATAGTTTACACACGAGTGAAACATGGAATGCCTTTTTAATTTCAAAGTCAAGCAGTTTATCGTTGCTCATCTTGCTTGACAAATGACTAGTGCATCTTGTCTGACCTAGAACAAGAGACCAATGACAAGTTGACACTTGCTAAAAGGCAGACGTCATTCCTAACAGCCGAGATGCCAAAGTAAGAATGTTTACAAAGGGACAGAAAAGTTGACTGTGTGGTATTGTCAGAGAATGAATTAGGCCTAGTTCTCACATTTTCAGAACAGAAACTCAGCCATTCAGTTACAGTGCCTTTGGAAAGTATTCAGACCCCTTGACTTTTTCACATTGTTACATTACAGCCTTATTCTAAAATGGATTAAATCGTTTTTTCTCCCCTCATCAATCTACACACAATACCCCATAATGACAAAGCAAAAACAGAAATGTTTGCAAATATACAAAGACATTTTAAAAACTGTGATCAGACCCTTTACTCAGTACTTTATTGAAGCACTTTTGGCAGAGATTACAGCCTTGATTGAGTCTTGTTGGGTATGACGCTACAAGCTTGGCACACCTGTATTTGGAGATTCTTCTCTGCAGATCCTCTCAGGTTGGATGGGGATCGTCGCTGCACAGCTATTTTCAGGTCTATCCAGAGATCGGGTTCAAGTCCGGGCTCTGGCTGGGCCTCTCAAAGACATTCAGAGACTTGTTCCAAACCCCTCCTGCGTCATCTTGGCTGTGTTCTTAGGGTCGCTATCCTGTTGGAAGGTGAACCTGCTCAGACTGTGGCTTTTATCAAGGATCTCTGTGCTTTGCTCCGTTCATCTTTCCCTTGATCCGGACTAGTCTCCCAGTCCCTGCCGCTAAAAAACATCCCCACAGCATGATGCTGCCACCACCATGCTTCACTGTAGGGATGGTGCCAGGTTTCCTCCAGATGTGATGCTTGGCATTTAGGCCAAAGAGTTCAAGCTTGGTTTTATCAGACCAGAGAATCTTGTTTCGCATGTTCTGAGTGTCTTTAGGTGCCAACCGAAAGGCTGCTGGATCGAATCCCCGAGCTGACAAGGTAAGAATCTGTCATTCTGCCCCTGAGCAAGGCAGTTAACCCACTGTTCCCCGGGCGCCGAAGACGTGGATGTCGATTTTGGCAGCCCCCCGCACCTCTCTGATTCAGAGGGGTTGGGTTAAATGCGGAAGAAGCATTTAGTTGTACAACTGACTAGGTATCCCTTTAATTAAGGAGTGGCTTCCGTCTGGCCACTCTACCATAAAGCCCTGATTGGTAGAGTGCTGCAGAGATGGTTGTCCTTCTGGAAGTTTCTCCCATCTCCACAGAGGAACTCTGGAGCTCAGTCAGAGTGACCATCGGTTTCTTGGTGACCTCTCTGACCAAAGCCCTTCTCCCTCGATTGCTCAGTTTGGCCGGGCAGCCAGCTCTTGGAAGAGTCTTGGGGATTCCAAACTTCTTCCATTTAAGAATGATGGAGATCTATGTGTTTCCTAGGGGCCTTTCAAAGCTGCAGAAATGTTTTGGTACCCTCCCCCAGGTCTGTGCCTCAACACAATCCTGTCTTGGAGCTCTACAGATAATTCCTTCGACCTCATGGCTTGGTTTTTGCTCTGACATGCACTGTCAACTGTGGGACCTTATATAGACAGGTGTGTGCCTTTCCAAATCATGTCCAATCAATTGAATATACCACAGGTGGACTCCAAGTTGTAGAAACATCTCAAGGATGATCAATGGAAACAGGATTCAATTTCAAGTCTCATAGCAAAGGGTCTGAATACTTGTGTAAATAAGGTATGTTTTTATTTTTAATGAATTTTCAAAACTTTTGAAATACCAGTTTTTGCTTTGTTATTATTGGGTATTATGTGTAGATTGATGAGGATTTTATTTATTTATTTAAGCCATTTTAGAGAAGCTGTAACGTAACAAAATGTGGAAAAAGTCAAGGGGTCTTAATACTTTCCAAATGCACTGTATATCTTATTACTTTCTTAATTGGCTTTCCAATGTGTATATTTTGTGTGTACACTGTCTATATTCGTTTGTATGGTAATGTTTGAGTGTGAAACAGTTGCTTAGAGGATGTGGCTTTGGGTATGGGGTGGGGAGGGTCAATGGATGGTGGAGACCAATGTTCCCTCAAATTTTTTCAGCACTGAGCAAATTTCAGGTCTGCTGAGCGCAAAGTTGAAGGTTGTGAAAATTCTGTGCAACTTCCAGCGCGCGTTTACTGTTATCACTGAGGCTGTACCTGCTTTAAGTTACAGTTTTAACAGTGGCCAAGTAGCCTACTGTGGCTATTTGGTCATAATGTAGGTCTACCAGAGTGGCCTACCATCAAAACAATAGAGAAAATGTAAATCTGAAGCCATTCTTGTGATTGTGACTTTGCCATTGTAATTGTTTGTAAGCTTGTGTAGTCTAAAATGAATCTATGATCGTATGCTATCCATTTGTTTTTTGTATGCTGTTTGTATGCCATTTTAATATTTGAGAATTAACCAATGATATTAGGCCATTCTTGGCCATGATTACAGACACCTGTGTGTCTTTTGACACTATAAAAACGAGTCATCCCGCAGTGTTTGTGATCATACCCTGATGAAGACAGCTTGGCTGTCGAAACGTTGGTAATTCCATTTTTGCATCTGAGCTCCTAGAGTGTGCGGCTCTCCTTTATTTTCAAGTTTTCTACTCCGCTACCCAGCACCTCGCCTTTATAGGTGTGCGTTTATTTTTCTTCTAGATCATAATGTAGGACTACCAGAGTGGCCTACCATCAAAACAATAGAGAAAATGTATCCCACAACATTTTAACATTGAAATAGCTGTTCTATCGTTCAGCCTACAGTAGCAGCCAATGTGTTGTGTTCAATGTAGGCCTACATTCCATGAGACTTTGGAAAAATACATGCAGGGCTTGACATGAACCTGTTAATCCACTTGTCCTGAACATTTTGTTGTGTGATGCAAGAAACCACTTTACAAAATAAAATAAATCATTATTCCCATACCATTATTACAGAGAATCCGACAAATGATGCTACCCTCTGCCTATTGGCTCCTTTGCTTACTCAAGCCTGTCTGTCTTAAAAATACAACACTACCCCTTTAAGACAAACAAAAATCTCTTTACCTGACTCGCTTTCAAAGATGTCTAGAAATGTACACATTTAGTGCTCTTGTAGAACTATGCAAAATGTCTTGAATAGTTTGTTTTGTTTCGGTATGTTGCATTGAAAGCTGCTAATATTGCGTTGAGTCGATCACAATTGCCACAGTAAAGGGAAACGCTGATAGTGCTAGCAGGGAAAACTCTAGAACAGTGGCCACCAACCTTTAATGAGTCAAAACGCAAGCCGAGATTGACCGCTCAGATTGTTTTTTAACATGACTTAAAAAACGTAAGCCTATGCAACATTAACCAATTAAAAACAGTACTGTAGCAATGAAGTTTGTGCAGTAAGCTATAGGCCCAATACATTATCACCACATATTGGCTTTGCCAATGCATTGTTTTTTTGAAACTGGGGGCTGATGATCACCCGATGCAGTTCTTGTATTACTTGTGAAGCACAGCTGAGTGAGCATACATTTAAATAATTAGCTTTTTATTTTACTGGGCTGATGGTGGCTGCATCTGATAGTCAGTCTCAGTGGAGGGAGAGAGCAGAAGACTGAGGGTCCTCCACTGACACTGACCAAAAAGGGACACCGAAACTCGAGTCGGACCGCATTATTTCTGCTTCATGGACAAATTCATGTTGTTGCTCTTATGAACAGAGAAAGTGAAATATTCCTCGATATTAAAAAACACCCAAGCTGCTAATAATAACAACAATGCAAGCCTATAGATACACTTTCCTACTCATTCTAAAAGTTGTGACAGTGCTGAGTAAGAACTTAAACATGAACTCACTCACACACACAGCAGCTCTTTGCTGTATTCATTGACAGTCTCTCTCTAGTCATGGTTTTAAACATTTTGAAATCTCACAGTATCAACTTTGCTGTAGCTTTTTATTTATTTATTTATTTTATTTAACTAGGCAAGCCAGTTAAGAACAAATTCTTATTTACAATGACAGCCTACTGGGGAACAGTGGATTAACTGTCTTGTTCAGGAGTAGAACGACAGATTTTTACCTTGTCAGCTCGGGGATTCTATCCAGCAACCTTTCTGTTACTGGCCCAATGCTCTAACCACTAGGCTACCTGCCGCCCCAGGTATGCCTGCTACGTTACTGCAGACACAGTAATCTGAGCCATCTGATTGGCTAGCGGTAGGCCTGTAGTGCACTTGATTTGCTCTCCAGGCCTGTCGGGAAGGCAGAGTTTGTACCTTCAGACACATGAAATGGTCCAAAATGGCAACAGTTCGCCTAACCGGCGCGCAGCGCAGCTGAATCACATGCACCTACCGCCAACAGCCTGAGACGGAAAAAATATATAAATAGGAACACAGGACTTTATCATTGTTTTTTTACAGAAATGTTTGGTGATCAACTACAAAGGCCTTGGAGATCGACCGGTCGATCGCGACGACCGGTTGGTGACCACTGCTCTACAAAGTTGAGTGAAGTTCGCAGCTTAGAGGGAACATTGGTGGAGAACACCAGCTTACCCAGTTCATTCTGGCAGCTCTCAGAGATGCGGTAGCAGTGCATCTTGCTGAAGTTCCGTGAGCATATACGCACGCAAGCGGGGTGAAGGAGCATGCTACGTAGCCGTCCTAGGCCACACTCTGGAGGCACAATGACATAACAGGCAGCGTGTGTCTGCAAAGGATGAAACAAATGCATTATTAACTATAGTTGTTCTTTAGTGGCGGTACTTTTGTTGTCGTTTTGAGGCTTACCGTCATACCACACCACTCGCACCGCATCCCCGCCAGGACGTCCGAGGAGCCACAGGTGCGTCGGCAGACCTCACAGCGTGCACCTGAGGGGATGTTTCCCTCCCGCCAGTGGTGGTGAAGCGTATCCTAGGACAAGAAGAGTGAAAAGGAGACGGAGAGAGAGGTGGTTCAAAAAGCAATAAGTGAATTAGTCACCACATTGGAATACACTCATTATCCTGCTAGATTTGCTTTAATGTAGATCTGGCTGGACCAAACATATTTGATATTGCTCAGCACAGCAGTAATTTCTCTCACATCGTTTCAGTGTGCTTGCTCATGGAAAGCTTTGTCACAAGACGATTCCTCCCCTGACCGAGGCAGGTTATCAGTGTTAAAGCTGGCCACTCTACCATAAAGGCTTGATTGGTGGAGTGCTGCAGAGATGGTGGTCCTTCTGGAAGGTTCTCCCATCTCCACAAAGGAACTCTGGAGCTCTGTCAGAATGACCATCGGGTTCTTTGTCACCTCCCTGACCAAGGCCCTTCTCCCCTGATTGCTCAGTTTGGCTGGGCGGCCAGCTCTAAGAAGAGTCTTGGTGGTTCCAAACTTCTTCCATTTAAGAATGATGGAGGCCACTGTGTTCTCTGGGAACCTTTAAAGAACTCAGAACGGGCTGTTCTGTTAACATTCTTGCGACATCAAAGGATGTTTTGTGCACCCTGATACAAACATTATATGAATGTCAGCACAACTGATCAGTTTTAGTGTTTTGGGAACCTCTTTCTTGTCATATCCCCACAATGTTCCCACAACCTAAAGACAATTTTAAACATACAAATGTATTTCTGGGAACATTCTTGCACCATCAGGCCAATGTTTTTTTTTACCTATTAGAAACATTGTAATCATCAGCACAACTGGATTGTTGTTTGTGTTTTTGGAACATATATTTTGTTATGTCCCCACAATGTTCCCACCAGACTGCTCCTACAACCTAATGAAACATTCTGGGAACATTTAAAGAATAGACAAAATGTGTTCTGGGAATGTTCTTGCAACGTCAGGTTGCAAACATTGTATAATCATCAGCAGAACTGGACTGTTTTTGTGTTATGATAACATTTGCAGCAACTTAATAAATGTTCTGGGAACTTTCAAAAGAACCAATTTTGTTTTGCTGGATTAACTTTAAATGAAAAAGGTGTGAACACAATGCACCTTTAAGACAGAAGGCGTGGAATACTTACAAAGTCCTGACTCCCATCCTGGTGGCAGAGACGACAGTCACCACAACTGAATGCAGCACATTCCGAGTGGGCATGCAGCTCACAAACTGAAACCGAAAACAGAGGTTATATTACTTTTCACTACTACTAAGTCACTACTATGACTGATGGACCAGCTCCCAGTTAGATTTCCCCCAAGGAAGTTTAAATACAGTGTGAATGTCATGTACGAAAATGTATGCACTCACTACTTACTGTAAGTTGCTCTGGATAAGAGTGTCTGCTAAATGACTAAAATGTAAAAGTACATTCCCCTACTACTGCAGTTTGATTTGAGATAACATGTTAAATATGAGGTGACAGTACAGAATGTTACCTTTTATTTTAGGGTATTTTCATAAATATCTGATTTACTGTTTAGAAATTAAAGCACTTTATATATCTTTATAGACAAATTCACTTATAGTGTATTAAAGTAATCAAAAGTTGAGTATTTAGTCCCATATTCCTAGCATGCAATGACTACATCAAGCTTGTGACTTTACAAACTCATTGGATGCATTTGCAGTTTGTTTTGGATGTATTTTGGGTTATGTTTTGCCCCATAGGAACTGAATGATGGCTGGAGTAATTTTCTTTCTAAGTGAGTAGATAAGATGTTTCTGAACACTTCTAAATCAACCCTGATATTGCCATGATTAAGAAAAATCATGAATAATGACGAGTGAGAAAGTTACAGAGGCTACAACAAAGCATGCTAACCTCTCACCATTACCAAGGATGGGGGAGATAACATTTTTGGGAGGTATATGATCTTCGCCCCTCTAACTTTCTCACTCAGGCCTTCCGAGTGGCGCAGTGGTCGTAGTGCACTGCATCATAGCGCTTGAGCTGTCACTACAGCCCCGGGTTTGATCCCAGGCTGTGTTACAGCCGGCCGTGACCGGGAGACCCATGCTGCGGCGCACAATTGGCCCAGCGCCGCTCGGGTTAGGGGAGGGTCTAGCCGGCCGGGATTTCCTCGTCTCATCACGCTCTAGCGACTCCTTTTGGCGGGCCGGGCACCTGCAAGCTGATTTCGATCGCCAGGTAGACGGTGTTTCCTCCAACACATTGATGCGGCTGGCTTCTGGGTTAAGCAAGCAGTGTGTCAAGAAGCAGTGCGGCTTGGCAGGGTCGTGTTTCAGAGGACACATGGCTCTCGACCTTCGCCTGTTGTGGAGTTGCAATGGGACAAGACTAACTACCAATTTGATATCACGAGAATTGGGGAGAAAAAAAATGGATAAATGTACAAAAATAATGGTAGCATAATTATCCATAATCATGGTAGCAGTGGCGACCCGTTATTCAGGGCAGGTGGGTTTTGAGCCCAACCGGTTCAGTTTAGTATTTTTTGTTGTTGCCTGTTTTGCATGTTATTTTGGCATTCATTGATGTCACATATCAGCTTGCAAATAATGTTTAAAAAAATTATAATAGACTTAATAAAGCTGCATACAAACATGGTCTCTTTCTTGAGTAAGGCAGCTCCAAAATGCAGGTGTTTCAGCCCAGCTCAGTGCTTTTTGTGGTGGTGGGGCAGCCAGCGAAAATACAGAGCGTAGGGGTTGGTAATCTTCTTTAGTTGCGGCGTGATTGGCTCAGTGTTCTGTCACACACGGGGACTCTACAGGTAGAGCTAGGAAGTTCAAGCCCCCTTGGGTGCTGCCATAGATTTACATTAGAAGTCGCTGTCCAAGAAGGCTTAAGGACATTGGCCACAGATAAAATGACGTCAAATCACATTATATCTACCATAGCTTTGATTGGACTGATCATGTCAACATCATACTTTCACAATCTTACCTAGCTAGCTAGACAAGCAGTCATCATCATGAATCACGTTGACAATCTACAGGCAAATCGTTTTCAATCCTCGTCATATGAAGAGAAATTATAGATAAATCGTATTGGTGGTCATTTGCCATAAATATTACACAACAAGTCGGAAATTCAACAATGAGTGGTTTGGAAGGAATCAACGGCTAACTGCAAGCATTGCAAAACAATCACTATTTTGCTTCCCCTGCCTGCTATTTGGTGGAGAGGATGTGTGGTCCAAGTCTGGGTTTTAGGATTTAAAACATCTCTCTGAAAGGGTCTCTTTTCCAAGCTTAAAATGATAAACATTCACATTGGTCATGCTGTCAGTCCAGCATGACTTATGCCGCGTTCAAAACAACTGGAAACTTGGAACTGGGAAAGCTCATACTTCATTGCTTCACTCTGAAAAAAAACAAGCTCTGACTGGGAAAACACATTTTGAACGGTCATCCAACTCTGAATTCCATGTAGGGAACTCGGACCTCTTTCTAGAGCTCCGACGTCATGATTCAACCTTGTTTTTTTTCTCCAGAGTTCTCAGTTGTCTTGAAAGCACCATAAATCCAGAGAATGCCAGACTGTGACAAAGTTGGATGACAAAGTTTGCCCACAAGAAGGACCGCCGCACCAAGTTCAAGTGAGCACAGCACAATAACGGTGAGTCCAAAAATGTCTTGTATGTTGCTGCATAAATTAAGTAATTTGCCAGGGAGATATGTACAGTCGTGGCCAAAAGTTTTGAGAATGACACAAATATTAATTTTCCCAAAGTCTGCTGCCTCAGTTTGTATGATGGCAATTTGCATATACTCCAGAATGTTATGAAGAGTGATCAGATGAATTGCAAAGTCCCTCTTTACCATGCAAATGAACTGAATCCCCCCCAAAAACATTTCCACTGCATTTCAGCCCTGCCACAAAAGGACCAGCTGACATCATGTCAGTGATTCTCTCGTTAACACAGGTGTGAGTGTTGACGAGGACAAGGCTGGAGATCACTCTGTCATGCTGATTGAGTTCGAATAACAGACTGGAAGCTTCAAAAGGAGGGTGGTGCTTGGAATCATTGTTCTTCCTCTGTCAACCATGGTTACCTTCAAGGAAACACGTGCCGTCATCATTGCTTTGCACAAAAAGGGCTTCACAGGCAAGGATATTGCTGCCAGTAAGATTGCACCTAAATCAACCATTTATCGGATCATCAAGAACTTCAAGGAGAGCGGTTCAATTGTTGTGAAGAAGGCTTCAGGGCGCCCAAGAAAGTCCAACAAGCGCCAGGACCGTCTTCTAAAGTTTATTCAGCTGCGGGATCGGGGCACCACCAGTACAGAGCTTGCTCAGGAATGGCAGCAGGCAGGTGTGAGTGCATCTGCACATACAGTGAGGCGAAGACCTTTAGAGGATGGCCTGGTGTCAGGAAGGGCAGCAAAGAAGCCACTTCTCTCCAGGAAAAACATCAGGGACAGACTTGATATTCTGCAAAAGGTACAGGGATTGGACTGCTGAGGACTAGGGTAAAGTAATTTATTCTGACGAATTCCCTTTCCGATTGTTTGGGGCATCCGTAAAAAAGCTTGTCCGGAGAAGACAAGGGGAGCGCTACCATCAGTCCTGTGTCATGCCAACAGTAAAGCATCCTGAGACCATTCACGTGTGGGGTTGCTTCTCAGCCAAGGGAGTGGGCTCACTCACAATTTGGCCTAAGAACACAGCCATGAATAAAGAATGGTACCAACACATCCTCCGAGAGCAACTTCTCCCAACCATCCAGGAACAGTTTGGTGACGAACAATGCCTTTTCCAGCATGATGGAGTACCTTGCCATGAGGCAAAAGTGATAACTAAGTGGCTCGGGGAACAAAACATCAATATTTTGGGTCCATGGCCAGGAAACTCCCCAGACCTTAATCCCATTGAGAATTTGTGGTCAATCCTCAAGAGGTGGGTGTTGTATCTGTATTTTGAAATAGGCTACCACCACTACAACAGAAGCTGTGGTGTCACTTATTGTGCATACTGTTACCAACAACAACTGACAGACTCCAAGCATTGATTGTGCAAGAATGGATGTGGCCCAGAAGTTAATGACAGCATGCCAGGGCGGATTGCAGAGGTCTTGAAAAAGAAGGGTCAACACTACAAATATTGACTCTTTGCATCAACTTCATGTAATTGTCAATTACAGCTTGCCTCTTATCCGGTCATCGTGCCCTTATGCCATAGTTTGTACATCTCAATTGTTTTATTGCTTATATAGTTCTCTCTCATTAGTATCTTATTCATCATTTTAGGCAATGTTGGAATTATTTCATTGTTTTGCTTAGTTTGTGTACCATAATTAGCTCATGTGCTTTTCTTAAAACTTCTTATGGATACGTGGGACGGTAACGTCCCACCTGGCCAACATCCGGTGAAATGGCAGAGCGCCAAATTCAAATTAAATTACTATAAATATTAAACTTTCATGAAATCAAAAGTGTAATACATCAAAATAAAGCTTAACTTGTTGTTAATCCAGCCAAGGTGACAGATTTCAAAAAGGCTTTACGGCGAAAGCAAACCATGCGATTATCTGAGGACAGCGTCCAGCACACAAATGCATAACAAATCATTTTCAACCAGGGAGTTGCGACACAAAAGTCAGAAATAGCGATATAATATATGCCTTACCTTTGAAGATCTTCTTCTGTTGGCACTCCAAAATGTCCCAGTTACATTACAAATGGTCATTTTGTTCAATAATGTCCTTCTTTATATCCATAAAAACTCAGTTTAGCTGGCGCGCTTCAGTCAATAATCCACTCGCTTTCCCTCCTTCAAAATGCATACAAAATGAATCCCAAACGTTACCAATAAACTTATCCAAACAAGTCAATCAACGTTTATAATCAAACCTTAATACGCAAATTAAACAATAAAATGTAAGACGGAGAATCGTTATTGTCTTTAACGGAGATAAACAAAAAGAACGCACTCTCTCAGCCATGCGCTTGGAAACAATACAGCCAAAATGGGAGCCACTTAGAAAAACTACAACTTCTCCCTAATTTTCCCAAAAAACAGCCTGAAACTCTTTATAAAGACTGTTGACATCTAGTGGAAGCCCTAGGAACTGCAATCGGGGACGATTTCGCCCTATTATAAAAGTACCAGTCATTGAAATCAGTGGTATGCTGAATTCTTTATTATTTTGTCCTCTGGGTTTCACGTGCCATTTCAGTTCTGTTATACTCACAGACATTATTTTAACAGTTTTAGAAACTTTAGAGTGTTTACTATCCAAATCTACCAATTATATGCATATCCTAACTTCTGGGCCTGAGTAGCAGGCAGTTTACTTTGGGCACGCTTTTCATCCAGACGTCAAAATACCGCCCACATCCCAAAGAAGTTAAGGAGGAGGGGACACTATATAATGTTCTTGGGTCTGTAACCATGTTTGCCAGTGACAGTCTCTTCCCATTCAAATATCGTTTTTTCTCAAATATCGTTTTTTCAACAAAAAGTTCAGTAATATACCCATGTAATTCCAGTTGATTTTGCGAGGGTTGTTTTGTTTGCGCAATGTGCTGTCATTGCGTCAGTATATTGTCTATAAAAGTAGATCCTCGTGATTGTATTTTCCTTCCTTTTTAGACCACATAGGCCTATTCAAATAATACAATGTTGTGTAGTGGCTTTGCTGGCATGCATCTAAAAAAACATGGTTGAATTTGCCCCACCAAGATTTACATGCTAAAATCACCACTGGGTAGCATCCACATTCATGTAGATGTGTTCACAAACATCAATTCTTACTAGCAATAAAAATGACACAATACATTATTCTCCATTCACTTCCTATTGGACTAAACAATGCGAAACACAACCAAACAAGCTGTAAATGCATTCAACCAGTTTATAGAGTTACAAGCTTGATGCAGACATTGTGTGCAAGGTACATGTGACCAAATACTAAACTTTTGACTACTTTAATACCCTATAAGTGAAATGTGTCCAAATACTTATGTCATCTTCAAATAGAGGACTAAATATATTAAGTGCTTTAATTTCTAAACTGTAAATCAGATATGTATGAAGGTGACATTCTGTACTGTCGCCTCATATGAAACATTTGATTTCAAATCCAAAATGCTGGAGTATAGAGCCATATGTAATATTTTAGCATCACTCTTTAAATACATATGGAGGGGAGTGTTATTAAAATCTACTTTGGGTGTGTACATGTGTGTTTACTGTCCAATGTAGCTTATGTACACATACGTTGAGGTTTAGCTTCCATATGCAACATCATGACCTGCACACTTCTACGAAGTAAATATGCAACACCTTGGCCGTACGTTGCAAGTACATTGTGCCATTGGTCGCATATACACTGTCTGTTGTGAAAGCTCTTGAAAACCAACCTTCACAGCGAATGGCTGTGTTTCCCTCCAGATGTTTTCGACACACACAGCAGAATCTCTTTTTCTGCCCTGCTGGACCAAAGCAATGGGCGACAGGGACCTGGAGTTCACAAATGGACAAAAAAGGAATATGCACACTTCTACGAAATAAACATTCAACACTTTGGTCATACGTTGCAAGTACATTGTGCCATTGGTCGCATATACACTGTCTGTTGTGAAAGCTCTTGAAACCATGCATAGATTGTTGGGCAAGCATACACTAACCACAATCACAAGCAGCGATAGAGCAGTTTAACTTTCTGCTGTCACTCACCCGCACCAGCGTCGGGGCCATACATGAACACGCAGTCCTCACAGTCTTCAGGCACTTCTCATGGCACATAAAGTTACATACTAGGAGTGGGAGGAGACACCAGACAACAGAGTCAGTCAACTAGTCAATTCATCCTTGGAGCATCAGTAACTAGGCTTTCCAAAGTCCCATTCATTTCTTGTAATGAGATTTTGGTGTTACACTGTCTATAAACTACCTTTGTATTGGCTAATGTCTTGTAAATGCATTAGTAATGCCTTCACCCAATAATGCATTACAATATTTTCTAAGCATTCGTAATAGTCTTTATAGATTGGCAATTCTATGGTAACCAAGTGACACTGAGGCTCAGATTTTTTACTTTAAATTGTATGCCAAACAAAAACCAATTATTGCTCAATTTAAAAAATAAAAATAAATGAGTAAATGTGTTTTTGTATAATGTTCTGTGAAAATTGTTAAAAGTGGTCCTTGTGTATATAGTTGTATGCTTTGTTTAACTTTGCAATCATTGTTGTTGTTGTTTTTAAGTGAAAATCTGATTCTCGGTGTCACCCAGATGCAAACAGTCATGATGCATTACAATAGATCTACTCTAGAAAGTGCTACTGAAACGGGTTCCTGACAAGGTTTTGGCTCGGGCCTATATGTTGAAAGGAGCAGTGGTTCGTCACAACCGGGCACACACTGCTTGAACCAGGCAATAAGCAGCCCTATAGACCTGAGATATTATGGGCTTGGGCTAGATGGCATAGTAACAAGTGTTCTAATAAGACAAGCTGTCTAACAACAAGAGTGCATGATCGCATCCACCTTCACGGAGGCGACATGCAGTCTATGCTTCACATTTGACACATTAGCAAATAGGCTGTTACAGCATTTAAGAAGGCACATGAGTCTATAATCTAGCACCACTGTAGCATTATAAACATTTCTTATGCCATGTCTAGGGTGTTTAGCTTTTTTTTGCTCTCGCGCATCCAGTCCCCTGTTGCCATGCCGACCAGTTAAAGTGTATCACGATTTGACTGCAGCTAATTGCGCAACAGAGACTTTGCATTTCCCCTCGTTCGCTCTGCCTGGTAACACTGGGTGCTGTCCATCAGTCTTATGCAATGCTGCTGTGCTGTCCCCATGCTTCAGTGTAAGGCTAGGCATTGCTTTGTTTCCTATATGTTTTTTCACATGTTCATAGGACATACATTTTCAGATGTCAACCATGATGGACATCATGGAGTAAAGGAGAGGGACTTTACTGAATTGACATTCATTGATAGCATCCTAATGCCAGTCTGTGCATGATAATGGCATTGGTCTACAGGCTGCAGTTTAACATTTTTACACACACAAATGTATTGGACACAGCGACAAGGCCTCTTTCACACACACACACACACACACACACACGTTACTACACACATACAGCTCTTCCTCTCGCCTACGACACGCACACAAACTGCCATCTGGGTGAGTACTGCTCTATGACCATGCCATACTGTACATTGCGACAATATCTAGAACCTATAAGCATTACGTCAACCAAAATGCTTCACTTTGTGAATTCAACAATTCAAGGAAAATTCCCCAATGTCAAGCACATTTTACATTTCAGTTGAGCCGTTTCAACTCAACTGGTCTGGTCAAGTGAAGAAACAAAAACAAATGTCACGTCTCATGTAAACCAACCTACCTTCACAAATGAATCCGATAAGACCCCATATGAAATCACTGCAGTTGTGGCAGAACGTTGGTTTGGTGAGAGTCACTTTCCTAAAACAATGTCCGGGTGCACTGACATGGTACCTTGAGCGAGACCCAGGGGATTGTTGTGCCTTTTTCCTCCCGGACAGGGGGCTTGCGCTTGGGCTTTCCATGATGGAATTCTCATTCTTCGTTCGAGTGCTGTTTGCCATCGTAACTGTGCACCACAAGGGTCGTGTAAAATGAACACGTAGCTAGGGTGTTTGAGTGAAAATATGTTTCCGCTGCCAAGCGGCAAAACCAGCGAGCTCCAGCTACGTTATGCCCAACCGCCGTGTCATTACACTTTGGAGCCAGTGGTGCCAGCTGCTGCTGGAGCTATAGCGGTCATGAAGTTAGCTAACAACAATAGACATGGCATTGCAAAAATAAAAAAAATAAAAACATAAGTCTTGAATGATCCAGAAAGATGGTTAATTGACAAAACACTCAGTCTTGTGGCTCGTCACCAGGAAACATGAAAAATAAGCTTACTAGCTAACTTAACGTTAGCAAAACGCTACATTTGCTCGCAAAACAAATTAAAGGCAAGCAAGAAAGCAAGTTCAAAGAAAATCTATCAAAGCAACAAGTGTCAATCTAAATAATTAGCGACTTAAATTGCTAACTAAATTGGTTGTTTTTATCCTGCTCCGTTTTTCTTTTGCAGCTTTTACACATCAGCTGCTAGCTACTTCCGCCCGCAGTTTTCATAGTTGTTGCAGCGGTTTTCATCCGCCCTCACACGGTTGGCCCTTACAGCGCCCAGACATGATGAGTGAGTGACCAGCATCAGAGAATATTCAACGCAAATGAAGGACAGCACAAACAGAAAAGTCCTTGCGGGGCTCCTGCAGCCATCTCGACCTTAACGCGCCAGCAACCCTATTGCCCTAACAACTAATTGTGCAGTTCTCAAGATTATAAAAATTACATGTTTTACAACGCAATAAACTCTTGGCTGTTATTCACTAGCCTACTTGTATTGCCCATAATCTTTTGGCATGCGGCATTTCACCTACCACTGGTCACCAGTATTGTAATGACCTGACTAGATTATAAAGGAACAATTGTCCAGACAGAGGTTTATTAACCCAACTTCACACGCACTGTTTGGCCGTTGCCCACGCCAAATAAATGAAGGATACCCTATAAAACAACCGTGACCTTCTCTTGTGAAGGCCAGCCATAAGAGAGAGAACAATAGCTAAACCTGGTCTTAACTTCCAATGCTCCATCCCCCTGCCCAACCCCCCTCCACGCTACTCCGCTAACCACCAGGATGCCCTGCATCAGAACATTCCAGGCATTCTCGTGATTGGCAGATAGCAGGTTGATTGGCATGGCGGACCCCGCGAACACTGGGTACTGGTAAGTACAACACAACCAACTAATAGCATAACACATAACAACACACAGCTGTCTGTGCGGGTTGCTACAGTATTATACTTATCCGTGGTCAAACGAATTGGTGGAAACCTGACAAAATGTATAACCTATCAACTCAAAAGTAAAGTGCATGGGTGTCCTTCATCATAAACCCCAATGGGCCTCTTTCTGCCTTTCTTATCGTCCCTGGCATTCAATTCATCAGTCAACCAACTCTTGAACATAGGCCGGTTATTTTTATTTTTTTACCTTTATTTAACTAGGCAAGTCAGTTTAGAACAAATTCTTATTTTCATTGACGGCCTAGGAACAGTGGATTAACTGCCTTGTTCAGGGGCAGAACGACAGATTTTACCTTGTCAGGTCGGGGATTCGATCGGGGATTCGACCTATCGGTTACAAGTCCAACGCTCTAACCACTAGGCTACCTGCTGCCACCTAGTGGTATTTAGGTGAAAATACATGTGACAATTCACATTACATGAACACAGTGCAATTTATAAACCTTGGCTTGAAATTATGTCACTGGGGATAGCTAAGAGCATGCAGATCAAGAAGTGGAAATCCAGGGCCCAGATTTTCAAAACATTTACACTCAAAATTAAAGTGGAAAAACACACTACAGGCTGATCCAACTTTGATGTAATGTCCTTAAAACAAGTCAAAATGAGGCTCAGTAGTGTGTGTGGCCTCCACGTGCCTGTATGACCTCCCTACAACGCCTGGGCATGCTCCTGATGAGGTGGCGGATGGTCTCCTGAGGGATCTCCTCCCAGACCTGGACTAAAGCATCCGCCAACTCCTGGACAGTCTGTGGTGCAACGTGGCGTTGGTGGATGGAGCGAGACATGATGTCCCAGATGTGCTCAATTGGATTCAGGTCTGGGGAACGGGCGGGCCAGTCCATAGCATCAATGCCTTCCTCTTGCAGGAACTGCTGACACACTCCAGCCACATGAGGTCTAGCATAGTCTTGCATTAGGAGGAACCCAGGGCCAACCGCACCAGCATATGGTCTCACAAGGGGTCTGAGGATCTCATCTCGGTACCTAATGTCAGTCAAACTACATCTGACGAGCAAATGGAGGGCTGTGCGGCCCCCCAAAGAAATGCCACCCCACACCATGACTGACCCACCACCAAACCGGTCATGCTGGAGGATGTTGTAGGCAGCAGAACGTTCTCCACGGCATCTCCAGACTCTGTCACGTCTGTCACGTGCTCAGTGTGAACCTGCTTTCATCTGTGAAGAGCACAGGGCGCCAGTGGCGAATTTGCCAATCTTGGTGTTCTCTGGCAAATGCCAAACGTCTTGCACGGTGTTGGGCTGTAAGCACAACCCCCACCTGTGGACGTCGGGCCCTCATACCACCCTCATGGAGTCTGTTTCTGACCGTTTGAGCAGACACATGCACATTTGTGGCCTGCTGGAGGTCATTTTGCAGGGCTCTGGCAGTGCTCCTCCTGCTCCTCCTTGCACAAAGGCAGAGGTAGCGGTCCTGCTGCTGGGTTGTTGCCCTCCTACGACCTCCTCCACGTCTCCTGATGTACTGGCCTGTCTCCCGGTAGCACCTCCATGCTCTGGACACTACGCTGACAGACACAGCAAACCTTCTTGCCACAGCTCGCATTGATGTGCCATCCTGGATGAGCTGCACTACCTGAGCCACTTGTGTGGGTTGTAGACTCCGTGTCATGCTACCACTAGAGTGAACGCACCGCCAGCATTCAAAAGTGACCAAAACATCAGCCAGGAAGCATAGGAACTGAGAAGTGGTCTGTGGTCCCCACCTGCAGAACCACTCCTTTATTGGGGGTGTCTTGCTAATTGCCTATAATTTCCACCTGTTGTCTATTCCATTTGCACAACAGCATGTGAAATTTATTGTCAATCAGTGTTGCTTCCTAAGTGGACAATTTGATTTCACAGAAGTGTGATTGACTTGGAGTTACATTGTGTTGTTTAAGTGTTCCCTTTATTTTTTTGAGCAGTGTATACATTTCTAAACTGAAGGGGAACACAATTGAATGGGGGCTCAGGATTAAGACTAAGCCGTTCTGCCAGTCACATTCTGTTAAAGGTCTCCAAAGCACACACATCCCTGGGTCGCTCCTCTTTTCAGTTCGCTGCAGCTAGCAACTGGAACGGGCTGCAACAAACACTCAAACTGGACTGTTTTATCTCAATCTCTTCATTCAAAGACTCAATCGTGGACACTCTTACTGACAGTTGTGGCTGCTTTGTATGATGTATTGTTGTCTCTACCTTCTTGACCTTTGTGCTGTTGACTTTGCCCAATAATGTTTGTACCATGTCTTTGTGCTGCTACTATATTTATATTGTTTTTTTTTTTTTAATCCCAGGCCCCCGTCCCCGCAGGCCTTTTGGTAGGCCGTCATTGTAAATAATAATTTGTTCTTAACTGACTTGCCCAGTTAAATAAAGGCTAAATAAAAAAGACAACACATGATCATTTTAATCTGGATTAAATGTTTTCAAAAACTGGGCCCTGGTGACCAGTTTTGAGAGGAATATGAACTCATTTGTATTCTATTGTAGGCCTACCTGTACTAAACAAAAAATATAAATACATGTAAAGTGTTGGTACCATGTTTCATGAGCTGAAATAAAACATCCCAGAAATGTTCTATATAAGCACAAAAAGCTTTTGTGCACAAATGTATTTACATCCCTATTAGTGAGCATTTCTCCTTTGCAAAGATAATCCATCCACTTGACAGGTGTGGCATTTCAAGAAGCTGATTAAATAGCATGATCATTACACAGGTGCACCTTGTGCTGGGGACAATAAAAGGCCACTGAAATGTGCAGTTTTGTCACACAACACATTGCCACAGATGTCTCATGTTTTGAGGGAGCATGCAATTGGCATGCTGACTGCAGGAATGTCCACCAAAGCTGTTTCCAGATAATTTGTTTATTTCTCTACCATAAGCTGCCTACGTTGTTTTAGAGAATTTGGCAGTACATCCAACTGGCCTCACAACCGCAGACCACGTGTAACCACGCCAGTCCAGGTCCTCCACATCCGGCTTCTTCACCTGTGGAATTGTCTGAGACCAGCCACCCGGACAGCTGACGAAACTGTATTTCTGTCTGTAATAAAGCCATTCTGTGGGGAAAAACACATGGGTGGCTCAGGCCCACGCATGACTGCACCCCTGCCCAGTCGTGAAATCCATAGATTAGGGCCTAATGAATTTATTTCCTTATATGAACTGTAATTCAGTAAAATCATTGAAATTGTTGCAGGTTTTCGTCCAGTATACATACGGTTATACTAAACTGAGAAAATAGGTGAGGCATAGACCCAACAGGTCTCAACCAATGATTTATACTGTATATACAGGGAATTTGGAAAGTATTCAGACCCCTTCCTCCACATTTTGTTACATTACAGCCTTATTCTAAAATGGATTAATATATTCCCCCCCCCCCCCCATCTACACACAATACCACAATGACGAAGCAAAAACAGGTTGACATTTTTGCACATTTTAAAAACAGAAATACCTTATTTACATAAGTATGCAGACCCTTTGCTATAAAACTCAAAATTAAGCTCAAGTGCATCCTGTTTCCATTGATCATCCTTGATGTTTCTACAACTTGGGAGTCCACCTGTGGTAAATTTAATTGATTGGACATGATTTAGAAAGACACACTCCTGTCTATATAAGGTCTCACAGTTGACAGTGCATGTCAGAGCAGAAACCAAACCATGAGGTTGAAGGAATTTGTCAAGGCACAGATCTGGGGAAGGGTACCAAACAAGTTCTATAGCATTGAAGGTTCCCAACAACAGTGGCCTCCATCGTTCTTAAATGGAAGAAGTTTGGAACCCCCAAGACTTTTTGTAGAGCTGTCTGCCAGGAACATTTTGCAATCAGGGGAGAAGGGCCTTGGTCAGGGAGGTGACCAAGAACCTGATTGTCACCAGAGCTCCAGCCTTCCTCTGTGGAGATGGGAAAACCTTCAAGGACAACCATCTCTGCAGCACTCCACCAATCAGGCCTTTATGGTATAATGGCCAGACGAAAGCCACTCCTCAGTAAAAGGCACGACAGCCCGTTTGAAGTTTGCCACAAGGCACCTAAAGGACTCAGAACATGAAACAAGATTCTCTGGTCTGACAAAACCAAGATGTAACTCTTTGGCCTGAATGCCAAGTGTCACATCTGGAGGAAACCTGGCACCCTACAGTGAAGCATGGTGGCAGGATCATGCTGTGGGGATGTTTTTCAAGCAGCAGGGACTGCGAGACTACAGTCAAGATCAAAGGAAAGATGAATAGAGCAAAGTACAGAGATATCCTTGATAAACTGTTTCAGAGCACTCAAGACCTCAGACTGGGGACAAAGGTCACCTTCCAACAGAACAACCCTAAGCACACAGACAAGCATCGGGACAAGTCTTAACGTCCTTGAGTGGCCCAACCAGAGCCCAAGCTCCCCATCCAATCTGACAGAGCATGGGAGAAACTCCCCAAACACAGCTGTGCCAAGCTTGTAGCGTCATAACCAAGACTCAAGGCTATAATCATTGCTAAAGGTGCAGCAAAGTACTCAGTCAAGGGTCTGAATACCTACATAAATGTTTCTGGAATACATCGTCTCTAAACCTTTTTTTGCTTTGGGGTATTGTGCATTTTTTTTATTCAATTTTAGAAGGCTGTAAAGCAAGAAGTGAATAAAGTCCAGGGGTCTGAATACACATACCATTTGACCTCTAATCACCATTAAGTAATTTACATTTTAGTCATTTAGCAGATGCTCTTATCCAGAGCGACTTACAGTAGTGAATGCATACATTTTCCCCGTACTGGTCCCCCGTGGGAATCGAACCCACAACCCTGGCATTGCAAACACCATGCTCTACCAACTGAGCCACACGGGAGCAGATTTTTACCTTGTCGGCTCGGGGGTTCGATCTAGCAACCTTTTGGTTACTGGCCCAAAGTTCTAACCACTAGGCTACCTGCCACCCCCTTTACATTACCCATGTCTTATTGAATGACAAGCAAAATGGAAAAAAAAGTTGAACTACTTTTTTTTTTTTTATTGCAAGTGAACCAAACAAACAGGTACAGCTGAAGGTTGCCAGATACAGGAAATGTGAAGAAACTAGTCAGAGGTTTTAAAAGGAAAAAACAATTTAAGCCATCTCCTCTTCACCCAACTCCTCTTCAAACTCTCCCTCATCTTCTGCAGTGGCATCTTGGTACTGCTGGTACTCAGACACCAGATCATTCATGTTGCTCTCTGCCTCGGTGAACTCCATCTCATCCATGCCCTCTCCGGTGTACCAATGGAGGAAAGCTTTACGGCGGAACATAGCTGTGAACTGCTCAGAGATGCGCTTGAACAGCTCCTGGATGGCAGTGCTGTTGCCGATGAAGGTGGCGGCCATCTTGAGGCCACGGGGAGGAATGTCACAGACTGCTGTCTTGACGTTGTTTGGGATCCATTCAACGAAGTAGCTGCTGTTCTTGTTCTGTACGTTCAGCATCTGCTCGTCCACCTCTTTCATGGACATGCGCCCGCGGAAGACTGCGGCTACGGTAAGATAGCGTCCGTGGCGGGGATCGCAGGCTGCCATCATGTTCTTAGAGTCAAACATCTGCTGAGTGAGCTCTGGAACTGTCAGGGCTCTGTACTGCTGGCTTCCCCTGCTGGTGAGAGGTGCAAAGCCGGGCATGAAGAAGTGGAGACGGGGGAAAGGCACCATGTTGACTGCCAGTTTGCGCAGGTCGGCGTTGAGCTGGCCGGGGAAGCGGAGACAGGTGGTGACCCCACTCATGGTGGCAGACACCAGGTGGTTGAGGTCTCCGTAGGTGGGTGTGGTGAGTTTAAGGGTACGGAAGCAGATGTCGTAGAGCGCCTCGTTGTCGATGCAGTAGGTCTCGTCTGTGTTCTCTACCAGCTGGTGGACTGAGAGGGTGGCGTTGTAGGGCTCCACCACGGTGTCTGATACTTTAGGGGAGGGCACCACACTAAAAGTGTTCATGATGCGATCAGGGTACTCTTCACGGATCTTGCTGATGAGCAGGGTGCCCATGCCAGAGCCAGTTCCACCTCCCAGGGAGTGGGTGAGCTGGAAGCCCTGGAGGCAGTCACAGCTCTCAGCTTCCTTCCTCACTACATCCAAGACAGAGTCAACTAGCTCTGCACCCTCAGTGTAGTGGCCCTTTGCCCAGTTGTTACCAGCGCCACTCTGACCTGGAATGGACAAAAGTAGGACGTCACTGCAAAGATGAGATGTTATGGAAAAACTGAGCCCTGGTGATTGATTGTGCAAACACTAAAGTCAGGGATGACAAAGCAAATTAAGCGACATGGAAACCCTTTGTTTCACGTAACCAATGCCGACAGTTTGTCTCTGGTGACTGTAGTCAGGTAATTAAGGTGTACTGTAGTAACATGCAACGAATCCAGGCACAGATAACATCCAAGCTGATTTATAGTCAAACTGCCAAGAGTTTCTTACCGAAGACAAAGTTGTCAGGCCTGAAGATCTGACCAAATGGTCCAGATCTCACAGAGTCCATGGTCCCAGGCTCCAAGTCCACAAGCACTGCACGTGGCACATACTTTCCACCTGAAATGACAACACAAGAGCACTTAAAATAAATTGACATCCTTTCAAAACCCATTCTACCACAATTATAATAGTAACTAGGACATGAATTTTGTATAGCCAGAGTTGGACAATGGCCAGATTAAAAGACCAAATGTGGATCATTACATCACACAACCTAACTCACCTGAAGCTTCATTGTAGTACACATTAATCCTTTCCAGCTGAAGATCACTGTCCCCATGGTAACTTCCAGTGGGGTCAATGCCATGCTCATCACTGATCACCTCCCAGAACTAAAGACAAAGCATGCATTTTGATAAGTCTGAAAATGTATAGTCAATTCAGTTAAGATATTTACAATCTAATTAAATAAAAGCAAACACATTTTTGAAAAAAAATAAAAAGAGTAATCGGCTTTGTTGCTTCATTCAAGTACTACATCAAAAAACAAAATGGTTTCCAAAGTTGGCACCATTTTAAATCATCGATTTTTTTGCGGTGTCTTATTGTTAAAATGGACAAAAAAATTAAAAAAAAAAAAAAAAGGGGAAATAGTGCTCGATGTATTAGAAAAAACAAATATGCATATGTAAACCTAAACTATAATAGTTGCAGTGAGCGCGAGCAGGTTTTAGCGCACCAGGCTGAACAAGACAACCAGCCATATTACAACTGCGCGCGCTGATTCAACGCGGGGCGGCCAACACCCTTGAATTAGACTCCCTGCGTCGATCTGAAGGTTTGCCCCGTTAACAAGTTGATGCCTCTTCAAAAATCATTGGACTTGTTGGAACAAACGGGAAGGAAAATAATAAATTAAGGGGATGTGATATTTTCCGCCAAACAATAATTGAGCCAACCAAGAGCAAAAAGTGACCACATTGTTTTCAATCCAAGACATACCATTTTAAAAGTGCCCAATAGTTACATTTTCTCGGGCACAATTTGAAATATAATGAATACAATATAGCGTGGTCGTAGACTATTTTTAAACAAATCATACTTCTAAACCCAATCAAAAGACATGGATTTAAAAGCCTAAAGTGTACAAACCTTAGCGCCAATTTGATTACCGCACTGCCCAGCTTGTAAATGAACAATCTCCCTCATTTTGTTCGTAGAGTAAACTTAGTCTACTTTCAAGGAGTTCCTTCTTTGAGCGGCTACAATCGTCAAACTGTTGCTCCAGAGTAAATTTGTTAGGTCATGCTCTAAATTCGCGTCAATTTATAGCAATCCTATTGGTCCATTTGGTCGCAGTACCCGCGTTGTAAGCGACGTGATTGGTGGAATTCTGATCAGAAACGCTACGATATCACGTGTCTTAATAGAATGAATATTATAGGACCATAAAGAATGAAGTGGGAATAAAAGTAATGGCTACAGTAGAATACATCTTGGCCTCCAGATTGTAAATTGCATTAGGTTTAGCATATTATCAAAAGTCTAGCATGTCATCGCGACAGAATTCATTCGTTCAAGTGTGTAGCATTCAATCTGAATTTTTGTATCACGAAACATATCTCCACTAATAAGGGAGAAATAATCAATAGCCATATTTATATAATTTCACCTTTGATTTGGTCAATTTTCGTGGAGGCATAACGCAGGGAACGAGTTACGGTTATTTTACATTTTTGGACTCTTGCTGAAGTCTTTACATGCAATCTTCAAGACAGTCTTCTAATTTATAAGAGTTATAAATCACGTATCATTGTTCACGTTAAAAGGTTCCACATCATATCAGTTATTTTTTAAAGTCTGCAACATTACCCTAACCATTGTCAGGCTGAAATCTCAGATAGACCTACTTGTGGGTTGTGTTGGGTCCCTTCCCTCTACCTTGATTATGAGATACATACTGTACCAGTGAAAAGATTGGACACCTACCCATTCAAGGGTTTTTCTTTATTTTTACTATTTTCTACATAGAACAATAGTGAAGACATCAAAACTATGAAATAACACCATTTTTTTTTTACACAAAACAAAATATATTTTAGATTCTTGAAAGTTGCCACTCTACCTTGACAGCTTTGCACACTCTTGGCATTCTCTCAACCAGCTTCGCCTGAAATGCTTTTCCAACAGTCTTGAAGAGTTCCAACACATGCTGAGCACTTGTTGGCTGCTTTTCCTTCACTTTGCGGTCCAACTCATCACAAACCATCTCAATTGGGTTGAGGTCAGGTGATCGTGGAGGCCAGGTCATCTGATGCAGCACTCCATCACTCTTTCTTGGTCAAATAGCCTTTACACAGCCTGTGGGTTGTGTTGGGTCATTTTCCTGTTGAAAAACAAATTATAGTCCCACTAAGTGCAAACCAGATGAGATGGTGTATCTCTGCAGAATGCTGTGGTAGCCATGCTGGTTAAGTGTGCCTTGAATTCTAAATAAATCACTGAGTGTCACCAGCAAACCAGCACTACACCTCCTCCTACTACACATGTGGAGATCCTCCGTTCACCTACTCTGAGTCTCACAAAGACACAGCAGTTGGAACTAAAAATCTCAAATTTGGACTCATCAGACCAAAGGACAGATTTCCACCGGTCTAATGTCCATTGCTCGTGTTTCTTGGCTCAAGCAAATCTCTTCTTATTGTTGTCCTTTAGTAGTGGTTTCTTTGCAGCAATTCAACCATGAAGGCCTGATTCACGCAGTCTCCTCTGAACAGTTGATTTTGAGATGTGTCTGTTACTTGAACTGTGTGAAGCATTAATTTGGGCTGCAATTTCTGAGGCTGGTAACTCTAATGAACTTCTCCTCTACAGCAGAGGTAACTCTGGGTCTTCCTTTCCTGTGGCGGTCCTCACGAGAGACAGTTTCATCATAGAGCTTGATGGTTTTTGCGGCTGCACTTTCAAAGTTCCTGACATTTTACGCATTGACTGACCTTCTTGTCTTAAAGTAATGATGGACTGTCGTTTCTCTTTGCTTATTTGAGCTGTTCTTGCCATAATATGGACTTTGTCTTTTACCAAATAGGGTTATCTTCCGTTTCCCACCCCTACCTTGTCACAACACAACTGATTGGCTCAAATGCATTAAGGAAAGGAATTCCACACATGAACAAGGAACACCTGTTAATTGAAATGCATTCCAGGTGACTACCTCAAGAAGCTGGTTGAATAGAATGCCAAGAGTATGCAAAGCTGTTATCAAGACAAAGGGTGGCTACTTTAAATCTCAAATATATTTTGATTTGTTTAACACTTTTTTGGTTACTACATGATTCCATGTGTTACTTCATAGTTTTGACATCTTCACAATTATTCTACAACACTGACAAACACAAAAATAAAGAAAATCCCTTGAATGAGGAGGTGTGTCCAAACTTTTGACTGGTACTGTACATCCACGACATGATACTGCCACGGTGCCTGGCCCATAACGGAGCAGATGTCTGTTGGTGACGTATTGTGTTAGTGGCCTACTTCCCAAAGAACTGTAGGAGAGCGAATCAGAACAGCTGAAGGGGGTCTCGGCCCTATGATCCTGCTGTATAGACGCTAATGATACACTCCCTGCGCCACAAAACCCTGGGCCTCAGGGCAGGAGGAGGCCACGCCTACACAAGTATAACTCCTCTATCTCATATTGTTTCATCTGACTATTAAACATTTGTCAGCAACCCTTTATTTGTAGATGCTCTACAGACGATGAGTAACATTTCAACTATTCACTTACTCTAGCTCTAACCTTAACCCTTATTCTAAACTTCACCCTAAGCTTAGCAAGCAGTTGCTTAACAGATAGTTTGTTATAGTTGGGTTTCTGACTTGACAATCCCCAACAGTTATACACATGTATTTACTCTTTTGTAAAATTGGATTTTATGACTAATTGAGTCATGCCAGGGTAAATCCAAAGAGGAATTGTGATTCTAGCCAAGTCAATCTCCTGCATTTATAAATTATGAAATTTATTAACTTTAAAAGTTCATACTGCAGAAACAAGTACTGTCGAATCATAATGAACCTACGAGCTGATGTGGCTTCTCTGAAAGCAGAGCAAGATGGACTTTGTTATCATAACCTCGGCCATTATAAAAACGAATGAGATGTTTTATGGTCACTGGGTCTTAATACAAATTGTTATCAAAATAATATTTTTGCTGGGAGAAAGAATTAAAAATACACATGCATGATTTCCATGCAAGCAAATAAAAAATAAAGAAAATCCATTGAAGTCTTCAGAAGGTTTTCCTCCAGTACGTGTGGCTCAACAAAAACCCTCTGTTCAACTCTCCATACACTCTTGTACAATTATTGTCTGTACAATTATTTGATTTTAACAAACATCATTCCTAACACATTTCCCAGCGATCAGATCTTGTTCAGAGGTTGTCGTCCTGCTCCAGTCCATGCTTCTCGATGTAGCGTCTAGAGGAAAGGAAGGCGGGAACAACTAACAGAGTTGACAGGTGGACAATAACGACGAGTGTAAAATGTAAGGCCAAATGTGTCAATTTTATGGGTGGGTGAAATTAAAATCAATCCAAGACTGAATAGCAGCTTTGATCTCACCTTCTTGCAAACTCATACATGGCCTCCTTCCTCTCTTGTAGGGACATGTGTCGGTCTACTGGCGATTTCCCAAAAGACTTGGCAGCAGGCTATGGGTCAAAATCAACAAAATCTGACTATACAGCAAGCTCCTGATAAATAGAATAGTGTAGCAAGATGATACCTCAATTACTTTGCTGGCAAGGTAATAACCACTGAGGGTACAAAAACATTAGGAACACCTTCCCAATATTGAGTTGCACCCCCTTTTGCCCTCAGAACAGCCTCAATTCATCAGGACATGGACTCTACTTGGTGTTGAATGCATTCCACAGGGATGCTGGCCCATGTTGACTCCAATGCTTCCCACAGTTGTGTCAAGTTGGCTGGATGTCCTTTGGGTGGTGGACCATTCTTGATACACACAGGAAACTGTTGAGCGTGAAAAACCCAGGAGTGTTGCAGTTCTTGACACACTCAAACCGGTGCACCTGGCACCTACTACTATACACCATTTAAATGCATTTAAATATTTTGTCTTGCCCATTCACCCTTTGAATGGCACACATTCACAATCCATGTCTCAATTGTCTCAAGGCTTAAAAATCCTTCTTTAACCTGTCTCCTCCCCTTCATCTACATTGATTGAAGTGGATTTAACAAGTGACATCAATAAGGGATCATAGCTTTCACCTGTTCAGTCTGTCATGGAAAGAGCAGGTGTTCCTAATGTTTTGTACATTCAGTGTAGACTACCAGTAGACTTAAGACATCATTTAGATGATTGGCAAACCTTAATGGTGGGAGCAGGTGTAGCTGAAACGGAGAGGGACCTCCAGGATGGGCCTGGTGCAGATGTGGCTCCGCCTGTGGCCTCCAATGGAAACTCCTCAGTGCTCTCCAGCAGGTTAGTGATAGTGGTATCCACGCAGTTGGTTTGCACTGTACAAAGGGTAAGGGAAAAGGTTTGGGAAACGCTGCATGCTACTGTGCCTTTTTCTCCCATTGATCCTAATGCAAACTCCATTGGTAACACTTTACCTGAAACCCAGTGTCATAACACATTACGACAGTAGTAACCATGTCATAGCAGTTGACAACCTGTCATAATATGGTCATAACACTGTCATAACCCATATATTTACACCAGTTGTGACATATATTGCACTATTGTATGGCTGGTTATGACACCTACATAAGAATGTTTCATTTGAATAAAGCTTTCGGTTGAAAGTTTGTTTCTTAAATCCTTTGTTGTAATGAACTATTTACGGTCATGTTTTTTCATTTGATTTTAAATAACTTGTAGAAAACACTTTGACACTGTCAAGAAGCATTATGACCATCATAACTATATAAACCAGATAGGCCTATCACGTACATGCCCTTATATCAGTCATCAGTCAAAAAGAGGGTGTCTTGTCCTGCTCCTGAAATCTGCTCCTGTATTCGTCCCAGTCATCAGCAACAGAGCATTGGGGTAGGCGCATGTCTGACATCAACGTGTGCAGTTACAATGATAACTTAATATGGTTAAACAATTTTTTAAAGCATATAACATAAACATAATGTTGACAAGTAGGCTATGGTGTAATGGAATTGCCTTCTGTAGGTTTTTACACACTTATGTACTGACTTGCCTAGTTAAAGGTTAAATAAAAAATGTAGGTGTCATAACCAGCCATAAAATAACACAATATATGTCACAACAGGTCTAAATATGCATCATGATAGTGTTATGATCGTATTTTAAAACAGGTTGACCTTGTCATAACGCGTTATGGCACTGGTTTCAAGTCAAGTATTACCACTCCATTTCACAATGAAATGCACATGCGACTTGAATTGGTGCACTGCTCGTCACCATTTCAAATTCTCTGTCACTGCACTGGAAATGCAAAGCGGAAATGAAGGATTGGCGTACCCAGGTCTCTGGTGATGACGCCGAGGGGGATGTCAGGCAGAACCTCCTTCACCTGCTGGGCCATCCTGCTGATCCTGAGCTCCTCCACCCCAGAGCTGCGGACCATGAAGCCCATAGGAGGTGGTCTGGCACCCAAATCTGGACACAGACAGCAGCAAATACACACCATCACTGACGGTCCCAACCACCTCCAAGTGAGCATAACTTGCACCAAGACCATGCTGTAAGAGGAGCTTTGTCAGGGAAGGTTTCTCCAGGGCTCTTACTTGAGGTTGTAGTGTGTGGTGCAACGTGCCGTTTCCTTTTCACGTGCTCGGCTTTGTCTGCTTTGGTAATCTGTGTTGAGACCACGCCGAGCTCGGTGGCTAGGAGCTGAAAATGGACAGCACAAAGACCAATCAGAGGACAATCGAATAACCACTCGCTTAAGTGTTCCATATCATTGAGAATTTTGTAATATCACAAGCTCAGAGCCTGGAATTGGGTGCTTTGTGATAACTTGCAATATGCATTATCCTTCAATAAGATACATACTGGTTTTGTTGGATACAATGTGGGCATTAGGGAACAGAAGGCGTTGCAGAACAAGTGTGTAAGATTTTATACCCCTTGGATTTTGTTGGCAAACTCTTGAACGGATTCTTCGTCTTGTCTCGACACAGGGGGGAGCCATCTGTGAAAGTAAACGAAACAGGATCTCTACAAGCTTTGTGAGCAGTGATAGTAAACTTAAACTTACCCCTTGATGTAAACTTGCTTCTACCTCTAATCAAGCTGATTGAAAAGTTATGACAACACACAGTCGCTAGTGAAAGTCTACATACCGCTTGCATAGTCTTCACATTTTACTGCCTTAAAATGAAATAAAGGGATTCAATTGGATTCCTTTCCTACCGATCTACACAACCTACTCCACATTTTCAAAGTGAAAGAAAAATTATAGAAAATGGTTCTAATTAATAAAAAAAACCGAAATGTATTGATTGCGTTCGTCTTCACCTGCCCCAGAGTTAATACTTGGTGGAAGCACCTTTGGCAGCCATTACAGCTGTGAATCATTTTGAATCAGATTCTACCAACCTTGCACCACCTTTGGGCAACGTAAAGCCATTGTTTTTGTCAAAATTGCTCAAGCTAAGTAAATAAGGTTGGGGATCATTGATGGACAGTAATATTCCAACCTCGTCTCTGACTTTCAAGCAGATTTAAGTCAGGACTGAGAATGAACCATTCAAGAACACTGAACACATATTGGTCTATACCAGGGTTACGTTTTCAGAAGACCACAACAGGGTTTCCTTTAACTTTTTATTTGGGCTTTGCTCTTTTCATATTTATTTTGATCCTGACAAACTCCACAGTCCCTGCCGGTGACAAGCATACCCATAACATGATGCTGTCAATATTTTAAAATACAGAAGATTGCATTCACCCCACATTACTGGCCTTTAAAAAAAAAAAAAACACTTCAAATCATCCATTCTGTTTGCAACACGGCCATTAAGTAATACTGCAAGACAACACGGCAAAGAAATTTGCCATTTAGGGACTGGGGAGTTTGTCAGGATCAAAATAAATATGAAAGGAGCATACCAGTTTTATTTTTCCGTGGGACAATTACACGTTAATGCCAAAGACGCACCAGAATGGCTTCAAGAGATGTTGAGTGTTCCTGAGTGGTCAAGTCTCAGTCCTGACTTAAATGTGCATGCAAATCAGAGACAAGGTTTGAAAATTGCTTTCTATCAATGACTCCCAACCAAACTGAGCTCGAGACATTTCGACCAAAGTATTCATACCCCTTTACTTATTCCACATTTTGTTGTGTTACAGCCTGAATTCAAAATAGATACATTTATTTTTTTCTCTCAACCATCTACACACAATACCCCATGACAGTGAAAACATGCGTTTTTAGAAATGTTAGCGAAATTATTGACAATTAAATACAGTAATGTCTCTACATAGGTATTCACACCTCTGAGTCAATACATGTTAGAATCACCTTTGGCAGCGATTACAGCTGCGAGTCTTTCTGGGTAAGTCTCTAAGAGACTTGCACACCTGGATTGTATAATATTGGCACATTATTATTATTATTATTTCTGTCAAATTGGTTATTGATCATTGCTGGACAACCATTTTCAGGTCTTGCCATAGCTTTTCAAGGTGATTTAAGTCAAAACTAACCCGGCCACTCAGGAACAGTCACCGTTTTCTTGGTAAGCAACTCCAGTGTAGATTTGGCGTTGTGTTTTAGGTTATTGTCCTGCGGAAAGGTAAATTAATATCCCAGTGTCTGGTGGAAAGCAGACTGAAGTAGGTTTTCATCTAGGATTTTGCCTGTGCTTAGCTCCATTATGTTTATTTTTTTAACCTGAAAAACTACCTAGTCCATAATGACTACAAGCATACCCATAACATGATGCATCTACTGTACCATTATGCTTAAATATGGAGAGTGGTACTTTTTTTATTGGATTTTCCCCAAACATAACACTTTGAATTCAGGACAGAAAGTTACTTGCTTTGCCACATATGAAGGCAAAATTAGTTTAGTGTCTTGTTGCAAACAGGATGCATGTTTTGGAATATTTTTTTTATTCGGCACAGGCTTCCTTCTTTTCATTCTGTCAGTTAGGCTAGTATTATGGAGTAACTACAATGTTGTTGATCTATCCTCAGTTCTCCTATCAAAGCCATTAAAGTGTGTAACTGTTTAGTTACCGTCGGCCTCCCTGAGGGGTTTCCTTCGTCTCCGGAAACGGAGTTAGGAAGGACGCTTGTATCTTTGTAGTGACTGTGTACAGATCAATAAGAATTTGTTCGTAACTGACTTACCTAGTTAAATAAAGGTTAAAATTATTATTATTATTTAAATACACCATCCGAAGTGTAATTAATAACTTCACAATGGTCAAAGGGATATTCAATGTGTGCTTTGTTCATTTTTACCCATCTACCAATACATGCCCTTCTTAGCGAGACCTCCCTGGTCTTTGTGGTCGAATCTGTGTTTGAAATTCACTTCTTGACTGAGGGACCTTACAGATAATTGTATGTGTAGTGTACAGAGATGAGGTAGTCATTCAAAAATCATGTTAAATACATTTATTGCACACAGAATGAGTCCATGCAACTTATTATGTGACTTGTTATGCACAGTTTTACTCCTGAAATGATTTAGGCTTGCTATAACAAAGGGGTTGAATTCTTATTGACGCAAGCTAATTTCTTTTATACCCATCTACCAATAGGTGCCCTTCTTTGCGAGGCACACCTTGGTGTTCGAATCCGTGTTTGAAATTCACTGTTTGTCTGAGGGACCTTACAGATAATTGTATGTGTGTGGGTACAGAGATGAGGTAGTCATTCAAAAACTGTACTGTATGTTGACCTAAGGGTTGTGCATAGTTGGTAGAATCTTATTGAATATGATTCACAGCTATAATGGCTGCCAAAGGTGTTTCCACCAAGTATTAACTCTGGGGGGGTGAAGACATATCCAATTGTTTTTTATTATTAATTTGGAAAATGTTATATTATTTCATTTAGGAAATGTGGAGTAGGATGTTTAGATCTGTAGGAAAAAAATCCAATGTAATCCCTTAAGATTTCATTTTAAGGCAGCAAAATGTGAAGTGTGTTGACTTTCACTAGGAATTGTACTGCTGACGCTGACTAAACATTAACTCTGAAATGGCAAGAGCGTCACATATCTAGGACAAACCACTGCTAATTCTAAGGGGATTTTTTAATGAGTAATGGAGTGGACTTTAAGGACAAATAAAAGTTGTCAAATATCAATTCTACACTATTACAAGGTCCAACCAGAACCCGGAAAATGACAAGTAGTAAGAGACAGTAATTATTTAGTACCTTACATGGTACACTGTACATGGGACGAAAAAGGTCCACAACAGTTCTGTCAGCCAGAAGGAGTCTGGCGTGCTCTGGAGAAAGAGGAACAAACTGCATTAGCGCTTTCATTACAGGAAATCCTCTGCATGTGTCTGACAGAAATATGTTAAGACTGATAGTGACAAATCAACAACACAAAATCATATTTAGTCTACCAGCGGTGTGCAAAACAATTTTACAGGTCTTCCTATGGACTGTTGGACAAATTGATGGCTTGATCAACTCTAATATACGAGTGGTGTTTCAAAAAATAAAAACTATAAAGGAAATAATGTCACACTTTCTTAGAATTTCTATAAAAATGACGTTTAGTGTGGAACTTGCTCCTCCCATTTAAATGCACACCCACTTATCTACCATATATTACGAGTCTATTCAACAAGACTGAAGAAACAACAGTTGTCTTCCCTTGAAAGCCCAACTCTTTAAAACAAAAACTTTCACCAAATGTATATTGCTAAATATGCCACATTGCTTTTAAAATATGACAAAGAGGCAGTTTAGTTTTGATCGTATTACCAGAGCTAGAAAAGGTCTCTTCACTTGCAAGGCCATAGGCTGAATGGAATCAGTCAAGGAGAAAGGCCAGGAGCTGAGGGAGAGAAAACAGGTTGATTTGCTCAGTAGCTCTTAGCACCAGTAATACACGGGCAGTACAGAGGCAGCCTATAGCAGTGTTGGCATTCTGCTCAGGACAGATTCTCCTCTAATCACCTGCTAATAAATCACTAACCATTTAAGTTGCTAATAGCAATAGTTCTCTGTCCTACTGGTGAAAACTAGAAAATGTATTTGTGATGGCGAGAGTGGGGTAAGTAGTATATATATATAGCTCAAAAAAATAAAGGGAACACTAAAATAACACATCCTAGATCTGAGTGAATGAAATAATCTTATTAAATACTTTTTTCTTTACATAGTTGAATGTGCTGACAACAAAATCACACAAAAACAATCAATGGAAATCCAATTTATCAACCCATGGAGGTCTGGATTTGGAGTCACACTCAAAATTAAAGTGGAAAACAACACTACAGGCTGATCCAACTTTGATGTAATGTCCTTAAAACAAGTCAAAATGAGGCTCAGTAGTGCGTGTGGCCTCCACGTGCCTGTATGACCTCCCTACAACGCCTGGGCATGCTCCTGATGAGGTGGCGGATGGTTTCCTGAGGGATCTCCTCCCAGACCTGGACTAAAGCACCCGCCAACTCCTGGACAGTCTGTGGTGCAACGTGGCGTTGGTGGATGGAGCGAGACATGATGTCCCAGATGTGCGCAATTGGATTCAGTTCTGGGGAACGGGCGGGCCAGTCCATAGCATCAATGCCTTCCTCTTGCAGGAACTGCTGACACACTCCAGCAACATGAGGTCTAGCATTGTCTTGCATTAGGAGGAACCCAGGGCCAACCGCACCAGCATATGGTCTCACAAGGGGTCTGAGGATCTCATCTCGGTACCTAATGGCAGTTAGGCTACCTCTGGCGAGCACATGGAGGGCTGTGCGGCCCCCCAAAGAAATGCCACCCCACACCATGACTGACCCACCGCCAAACCGGTCAAGCTGGAGGATGTTGCAGGCAGCAGAACGTTCTCCACGGCGTCTCCAGACTCTGTCACATGTGCTCAGTGTGAACCTGCTTTCATCTGTGAAGAGCACTGGGCGCCAGTGGCGAATTTGCCAATCTTGGTGTTCTCTGGCAAATGCCAAACGTCCTGCACGGTGTTGGGCTGTAAGCACAACCCCCACCTGTGGACGTCGGGCCCTCATACCAGTCTCATGGAGTCTGTTTCTGACCGTTTGAGCAGACATGTACATTTGTGGCCTGCTGGAGGTCATTTTGCAGGGCTCTGGCAGTGCTCCTCCTTGCACAAAGGCGGAGGTAGCGGTCCCTGCTGCTGGGTTGTTGCCCTCCTACGGCCTCCTCCACGTCTCCTGATGTACTGGCCTGTCTCCTGGTAGCGCCTCCATGCTCTGGACACTATGCTGACAGACACAGCAAACCTTCTTGCCACAGCTCGCATTGATGTGCCATCCTGGATGAGCTGCACTACCTGAGCCACTTGTGTGGGTTGTAGACTCCGTCTCATGCTACCACTAGAGTGAAAGCACCGCCAGCATTCAAAAGTGACCAAAACATCAGCCAGGAAGCATAGGAACTGAGAAGTCGTCTGTGGTCACCACCTGCAGAACCACTCCTTTATTGGGGGTGTCTTGCTAATTGCCTATAATTTCCTATTCCATTGTCTATTTGTTGTCTATTCCATTTGCACAAAAGCATGTGAAACTTATTGTCAATCAGTGTTGCTTCCTAAGTGGACAGTTTGATTTCACAGAAGTGTGATTGACTTGGAGTTACATTGTGTTGTTTAAGTGTTCCCTTTATTTTTTTGAGCAGTGTGTGTGTTGTGTGTGTATATATATATATATATACACACACACACACTTTTTTTACATTCAGCATCACTATGTCAAGGGAAATGTAGTGTTCTTTGTAACAAAGATATCTACAAATATTTCAGGATGTTGTATCCCTGGAAATAATCATAATTAATGTAAACATAACAGTTTAAAAAAGTTATTCTCTTGGCACAACTTACCCCTGGTGTGGGGTAAGCTGAGCATAGGGACAGGGTATGTTGAGCCGCCTTGGGGTAAGTGGGTGGTTGTGTCCTTTGACAAAGGGTGATGGTGCTGGTTGGTCAAAGTTGAATTCATGGAATGGGGGTGTGGTATATCGTATATCTTAAATGTATGCCTACATTCAGATATAGAGCTCTCTGTTCAATATCACTTACCCTTCCATTTCTTGACAAGTTGTCTGGGACAGGTATGTGGTTTCGATGTGCCAATTTGTAGGCTAGTTCTTTGCATTTGAAGCTACTAAGACCATGAAACTGATCCGCAAGATTCTTGATATGTTTAGCAAGCTCAGACTCCATGTCATCAGATAAGACCTTGTGTGCCTCTGCTACTCTGTCATAGCCTCTCTTTCATACAGGTACATGTTTGTTTTCTTTTTTTTGTCAATGCATCTCTTTACTGTCAATTCAGTCTATTTGTTCATCCTTTGCTGCTGCTTGAATGGACATCTTCCCTTCTCTTACTTCCTTCCTTGGCTGCTCTCTCAAGAACCTCAAGGGGGGCTAGACTCCTGCTTGTTTTACATTTGTATACACGGGGCATGATGATGTCTGCTCTGTAACAATAAAAATACAATATCTTGAGTTCATATGCATGACACATTGCAAAAATATTATGCATATAACTGACAAAATGTAATCATAATTCTTATGGGGTACGGTAGCCATTGGCTCACTGTACCCCAAGGCAAAAATGTTGATTATATTAGCCCACAAAAAAGGTACAAGGATGTACTTTCATGCTAGGTTTAGGACCTCATATTGTAGTTTATAGAGACCCTAGGCCTTGATGACTCTCAGTTCCATTACACATAAAAGTAATTGGACGAAGGCGTCTTCTGCACAGGGAATTTTTGTTAAGAGCCCCGGCGCTCGGTCTGAACATTAACACGCATTGCTTGTGGTACGGTTTAAGAAGCATAAGGACCATATCTTTCATATAAGCGAGAACTAATTTTCTAAAAACAAAAAGGTTAAAATTTATACACACCTTTATAGGGTTAGTGTTCCCGCACGGCCATATCTCCATGTTACAGCGCTTGTTTACGGAAAACAGAGGAGAGCACCTGTGTTAATTAGCCATCTAGCGTGCTCCAAACGCCTGTGTGTAAGCTTAACTCTGGAAGTGTAGTGGAAGTGTAGTTGTCTGATGTATGTATAGCTGTATGGAGCAGTGCAAAACTGCTACAGTAAGTGTATATTTCTTATTTGAATGATCCTTCCTCGCTAATGAAAGATAAGGGTCATATGTTTAGAAAGCCGTATCGCAAGCGATGATTATTGACATTTCTAAACGTTAAAACACAGCGTGGGGATTGTAGTTTACATGAGCCAGTCGTGGGCGAAGCTAACCGCTGAGAACTGTAGGGAGAAGGCAGAATGCCACCTAGAGTTTGAATACTAGTAGAGACCCCAACTGATGTATAAATCAATCTTAAAATGATCTACTTTGGTTTAGATTAGGGGTGCATATCTGTCAATTTTGCTGCCGACTATACGACCCTCATTAACCGGCCAAATAACAGTAAATAAAAATTCCTAAACAGTAAAATTGCGTGACCAACAGAAATTATTATGTATGCATACAAGGAATTAACATGTTTCATTAAGTGCGCACCTAATGCGAGTGGTTCCATGTGACAGAGATTAAAATCTTGGCTACAAATTTAGAAAGAAGAGAATCTAATAGCAACAACTAGGATGAGTTGCTAATATGACTAGGACTGTTCGTTTGATTCCGGAGAATGAAGGAAAGTTGATATGAAAACCAACAGGAGAGAAATGCTGGTTTATGGCATGAGGAATTCTATTAAATAATTGCCTCCACGTTTCTACGGTTGGATTTTCACTAGGCTAATTTGAAGCAAGGTAAGACATGCCTCATTTACAGTAAAGTAAAACTTTCAGGATTTAAACAATTATACTGCCTCAAGCTCACAATACATTGTACTGCCTCAAGCTCACAATACAAAGTGGTGGCTGACGCGCTGATAGCCTGCCTACTGTTGACTATAGCCTTTGCACTCGAATGGTAAATGGGAGACGTGCTTTAATTACGAGTTGAGATTGAGAAATAAAAATAGCTCTTTAAATCGTGACCATCAAAACAGTTAACATGCGATTGCATTTAGAATAGTCATTTGTTGCACAATGACTGGGCTTCCAAAAACACGTTTCACTCCAGTAGTCTACAGGCTTTATGAGGAGCTACTCTCGTGCTGTCTGACAGATGGTAGGCTATTCCGCTCTTCAAACTAGGCTCTGTACGCATGTGATAAATAACATACATGATGACTAACGAAAACAGACGCCGATTTAATTCCACTAATGAAAATACACACGCCGATTTAATTCCACTAAATAATGCAAATGCACCTATAGACCGATAAGCATGACCGGTCAAATGTATTTTCGGCGGCTAACCAATGAACACAGCGTTTCCCAAACTTGATCTTTGGGACCCCATGGGGTTCATGGCTTTAGTTGTTTGTGCTAACACTACACAGCTGATTCACATCAACAAAGCTTGATGATTAGTTGATTATTTGAATCAGCTGTGTAGTGGTAGGGCAAAAACCAAAATGTGCACCCCTTGGGGTCCAGAGGACAGAGTTTGGGAAACCCCGAATTAACGGTTAACATCAATCACTTAAACACAAGCATCATGAAACCTATAACTTAAATTAATTGGACTTTATGAAAATCCGTTTTTTGGACCAAACTTGCTTACCACTTTTCCCATGTGGCTTCTTCCTTCACAGACTGAATGAAATGACCTCTTCCTAAATATTTGGTCACATTATTAATTTTGTGTATGGTTTCCTAGAAACAAAGGGTGGCTCAACTAACCCTTAGGCTCAACTTACCCCACTCTCCCCTATACAAAGAGGGCAGATAGATTCTTTGTTTTTGATTATTTGTCTTAAGCATAGGATAAACCCCATAGAAAGCATTGATATGCACATGATGCTTTAAGCATCGACCGATTATGATTTTTCAACGCCGATACCGATTATTGGAGAACCAAAAAAAAAACAGTTGATGCCGATTAATCGGCCGATTTTTGCAATTGTATTTATTTATTTGTAATAATGACATTTACAACAATACTGAATGAACACTTATTTTAACTTAATATAATACATCAATAAAATCAATTTAGCATCAAATAAATAATGAAACATGTTCAATTTGGTTTAAATAATGCAAAAACAAAGTGTTGGAGAAGAAAGTAAAAGTGCAATATGTGCCATGTAAAAAAGCTAACGTTTAAGTTCCTTGCTCAGAACATGAGAACATATGAAAGCTGGTGGTTCCTTTTAACATGAGTCTTCAATATTCCCAGGTAAGATGTTTTAGGTTGTAGTTATTATAGGACTATTTCTCTATATACGATTTGCATTTCATATACCTTTGACTATTGGATGTTCTTATAGGAACTTTAGTATTGCCAGTGTAGCAATATAGCTTCCGTCCCTCTCCTCGCTCCTACCTGGGCTCGAACCAGGAACACATCGACAACAGCCACCCTCGAAGCAGCGTTACCCATGTAGAGGAAGGGAAAAAACTACTCCAAGTCTCAGAGCGAGTGATGTTTGAAACGCTATTAGCGCGCACCCGGCTAACTAGCTAGCCATTTCATATCGGTTATACCAGCCTAATCTTGGGAGTTGACAGGCTTGAAGTCATAAACAGCGCAATGCATTGCGAAGGGCTGCTGGCAAAACGCACGAAAGTGCTATTTTGAATGAACGCTTACGAGCCTGCTGGTGCCTACCATCGCTCAGTCAGACTGCTCTATCAAATCATAGACTTAATTATAACATAATAACACAGAAACACGAGCCTTAGGTCATTAATATGGTCGAATCCGGAAACAATCATCTCGAAAACAAAACGTTATTCCTGTTACATTGCACAACCTTCAGTGTTATGTCATAATTACTTAAAATTCTGGCAAATTAGTTCGCAACGAGCCAGGCGGCCCAAACTGTTGCATATACTCTGACTGCGTGCAATGAACGCAAAATGACACCATTTCACCTGGTTAATATTGCCTGCTAACCTGGATTACTTTTAGCTAAATATGCAGGTTTAAAAATATATACTTCTGTGTATTGATTTTAAGAAAGGCATTGATGTTTATGGTTAGGTACAGTCGTGCAACGATTGTGCTTTTTTCGCAAATGCGCTTTTGTTAAATCATCCCCTGTTTGGCGAAGTCGGCTGTCTTTGTTAGGAAGAAATAGTCTTCACAGTTCGCAACGAGCCAGACGGCCCAAACTGCTGCATATACCCTGACTCTGTTTGCAAGAGAAGTGACACATTTTCCCTAGTTAAAAGAAATTCATGTTAGCAGGCAACATTAACTAAATATGCAGGTTTAAAAATATATACTTGTGTATTGATTTTAAGAAAGGCATTGATGTTTATGGTTGGAGCAACGTGAACCTAAGCGATTATATGCAACGCAGGACAGGCTAGATAAACTAGTAATATCATCAACCATGTGTAGTTAACTAGTGATTATGATTGATTGATTGTTTTTTTATAAGATAAGTTTAATGCTAGCTAGCAACTTACCTTAGCTTCTTACTGCATTCGCGTAACCTCGTGGAGTGCAATGTAAAGCAGGTGGTTAGAGCGTTGGACTAGTTAACCGTAAGGTTGCAAGATTGAATCCCTGAGCTGACAAGGTAAAAATCTGTCATTCTGCCCCTGAACAAGGCAGTTAACCCACCGTTCCTAGGCCGTCATTGAAAATAAGAATGTGTTCTTAACTGACTTGCCTAGTTAAATAAAGGTCTAAAAAAATAAATAATGTAATAATATATATATATTTTATTTTTTAATATTTTTATATATATATACATATATATATTTTTTTTAATCGGCCAAATCGGCATCCAAAAATACCGATTTCCGATTGTTATGAAAACTTGAAATCGGCCCTAATTAATCGGCCATTCCGATTAATCGGTCGACCTCTAGCAGTGATACTCTTGGTTTTAAGAAACCAACTTCAAAAACAAATAGAGTGACAGACAGAACTCAATACACTTGAGGACAGGAAAAATGCAGTGTATTGTGACTCACCTGAACTTGAGCAGGCCAGCGCGCCCATTGGTTGTGTCCTCCTCAGGGAAGAGGAGCAGGGGCAGAGTTCCTGGAGAGGAGCAGTATCTCCTGAGGGACTCCATCTCATCCTGGCCCGATATGGCACCCAGCTCCATAAAGCCTCTGGCCCAACACACGAAGCCCGCAGAGTCCTCCAGCATGGGCTGAGCAGAGGAGCACAGGTCACATGACAAGGTCAAAATAAATAAACACTGGTTGATGGCCAACGGTTGAGTCAATGCAGCTGCATCTCTAGACAGAGATCTTTGTTCGGTTGGGCAAGCACAACTCCAGGAGCTCAAAATGCAACACTATAAATAGCTTCACTTCATCAACCAAAATACTCACTGTATTGCACGAGGTCAGAAGATTGACAATGTTGTGGTCAAACTGGGTCACGTGATTGCAAATGTACAGTTTTGTGCTTTTGTCTCTTAAACGTGGGCTGTTCTGTCTCACGTGCATACCAAGGACTGAGGACATTACTCTCACAATGAATCTGGAACAGGAAGAAGGCTTTGAGTTATATTCCGTAAGCACGAAACAGGAGAATATGTTTTGAAACTGAGAAATACTACATGAACTCTAAGGCGGCAGGTAGCCTAGTGGTTGGAGCGTTGGACCAGTAACTGAAAGATTGCTGGATCGAATCCCCAAGCTGACATCTGTCATTCTGCCCCTGAACAAGGCAGTTAACCCACTGTTCCCCGGTAGGCCGTCATTGTAAATAAGATTTTTTTCTTAACTGACTTGCCTAGTTAAATAAAGGTTCCATTTAAAAAACTATTCCAAATCTGCCAATACTTCCCACAATTGGCTCCTCCAAATGTGCACTCTTCTTCCCATATTGGGAGAAGCCAATTGTTGCAGTCTAGTCAGATGTTGGTTTTATTATAAGCAGGAAGTCAGCCCAAGGTGTATGATGACATTATATTGCTGAGTCAACCTTCAACTGTTAGTCAATAATGCAAAACTACCCTTACCTTCTAGCAAGACTGTCTGGGAGTGCACAGCTCACCAAAAACACATGTGCACCTACGAAGATTCGTAGTAACATCAAACACAGGCCAACTGGAGAGTAAAGCAATACCAGCAACAGGACCAGTCCATCGTTTGGCAACCTGTTTAAAACACAGATTTTCAGTGTGGTCATGGTCAAGCAGAATATTCCGAGTCCAATCGGACAGATTAAAAATTAGCAAGATTATAAAACAGCTAATGTCAGTTGGCTAAACGTGTTAAGAATAACAGCTGCATCGTGTTGCTTAGATGGCTACTAACTAGCAAACTAATGTTACTTATTGATACTAATCAAGATACTAGCTAACTAGTTAGCTAACGTCGTTCATAACAATACTGATATATTTTGGGCTAATTTTGCTACCTAACAAGCTAAATGGAAGGCAAGAAGACTGTGACCTAGCTAGCTACTAGCCAGAGCCGATTATGATCAGCCAAGACTATGGAAAATGTTTGCTATGGGAGTACTGATAAGCTAATTTATCTAGCTGCTAGTTAGCTAACGTTAGATACTTGTCTTGACAACAACACATCTTGTTCTTACCGCTGGAAGTCAAACATCTGTTCTATTCCTTGAGATTCCATTATTTCACCTTATCTGTCGGTTGAGTAAGTTATTTACACGGGTTACGTTCCTGCATACTAGCTAGCTAATCAAACGTATACACTAATTCCAAACGATAAAAAGGTAAAACTGGCAACAGCTCGTTAGCTCATGTTGTAGCTGGCTAAAGTGTCCAGTTAGTCTACCTGGGGCGCCATGTTGAACGCTAGAAAGAGCAGAATAGTGACGTTTTCCCACCACTTCCGGTTCCTTCTTTTTCGTTAGCGTTTGACACACCAAAAATGGTCACCACAAGCTGGAAAGGGCTAAGGAAAACAGTCACCATATTCAACTTGCTCCTGTATCGTTATTTTCATGTTTTGTGATATCTCTGAGGAAAAATGGGTGGTACACCATCTCCAGTGGTGTAAAGTACTTAAGTAAAAATACTTTAAAGTACTACTTAAGTCGTTTTTTTTCTCTCAAAACAACTAGAAAATGATGCCCTCTGGTTTGCTTTATATAAAGAATTTGAAATTATAATATTTTACTTTTGATACTTAAGTCTATTTTAGCAATTACATTTACTTTTGATACTTAAGTGTATTTAAAACCAAATACTTTTACTCAAGTAGTATTTTACTGGGTGACTCACTTTTATTTTAGTCATTTTCTATTAAGGTATCTTAACTTTTACTCAAGAATGACAATTGGGTACGTTTTCCACCACTAACCATCTCTGAGGGTGCTACAACGTCATGCACAACAGTGCAGTTAGCTACCTAGCTATTCCAAATTTCTGGAAGCTAGCTATTCCCAATTTCTGGAAGCTAGCTGTTCCCAATTTCTGGAAGCTGGCTAAGCTAGCCTACTTTCTATTTGCATGTCTTGACTGGATGGCTTGTTTTTCTGCCTCTTCTGTTGCTAACTATGTATTTCCTGTGTAATGACCTTTACAAAGGAAACATTTGCAGGCACAAGGTGTCCTGAACCTGCATGCAAAAACACTGCTGGGACAGTGTCACTGCCAATCATACCATTCTGCCTACCCCAGCTTGATCTCCAAAGTCTCCAAAACAGAGTGTACCACTGGCAGCACATGGGAAACTGTGAGGATCCAGGTAATGGCAGCTATGAGGAGGATGCACAATGTCAAAGATTGTCTATTATATTGACAAGATATTAGTGCAGGGATGTGCAAATGGGCATTTGGCCCCCTTTTGTAGGACAGCAGACCAAAAAATGAAAGTGTCTTATTTTTTTAGGAACTCAGTTGAGTATCAACTTACTATTGAGAGTTAGAATAATAGAATATACAAGGTGTAATTTCGAAATTTGGTTGCGCATCAGCAGTCACTCAATTAGCCCATGTTAGTTGTACGCAGACCCACGAGCCCCTCATGATGAGTTTTGTTTTTTGTGGCCCCCACACACATCAAAGTTTCCCATCCCTGTATTAGAGTGACCGCTCTAACAATGGAAGTACATGTCCTCAAAGATGGAAGGCAGGTGGGAGGAAGCGAAATCAGGTGGGACCATTCTAGCCAAAGAGAGGGAATATGTATGCCAGCCATTTTTATATATATATATATATATATATATATATATATATATATATATATATATATATATATATATATATAGAGAGAGAGAGAGACTCATCTTTGTATCTGTACTATTATAGTGTCTGTGACAGCATGGGCAGAACCATTGAGGCTGTCTCCATTTTAAAGTAGTACATTTTCTTGTTCATTGGCTGATTGCTCCCAATTCATAGGAATCCCCACCCAGTTGACTACTTTAAAATGGTGGAAGCCCTTGATGACAATGTCCATGCTGAAACGTCTTATTGGATATCCATGATGAGACCTCTATCTATCTCTATGACAACAGGCAAAACTCCAATATCAAGTTGTTTTCAGGTAAGTTGCCAAAATGCCACGTGCGTCCACTTATGTCTGTGCATTTGTAACAACCTAACCATTACAAAACTTCTATTCAATCAAATAAGCCTCACGTAGCAAATTATAGTTTTTTTTGTTTGACCAAATTCGACAGTCTCTCATTAGCTAGGTAACAGTGTCTAGGTTTCCATCCACTTGGCGACAGATTTTCATGCAAATATTCTAAAATCTGCATAAAACTATATTCTCCCACCAGAGGGGTGTTTGCATCAAACTGACATTTATTGCGGAAAAAGGCTTTGCTTGGTGACATAGTGCACATAACAATAATTGTTGCGGTTAAATTCCCATGTAGCGAATAAAAAATAGAAGTTAAATGGGTTTCCATCGCATTTTCAACTCTACTGATATTTTTTTCTCGGTATACAGTGCAGTTGTAGCTTACATTATGAAATTATTATGGACAAAAGAGCAACATTTTTGGTTGTTTTTGTGATCAAGTTATTATTTTTTTGTTTGACAAACAAACAAAACACAAACCAAGAGACATTTCCCCCCCCCCCCTCATATGCACAAAAAGCTTATTTCTCTCAAATTGTGTGCAATTGTGTTTACATCCCTGTTAGTGAGCATTTCTTGTTTGCCAAGATAATCCATCCATCTGACAGGCTGTGGCATATCAACATGCTGATTAAACTGCATGATTATTACACAGGTGCACCTTGCGCTTGAGACAGTAAAAGGCCACTCTTAAATATGCAGTTTAGTCACACAAATGTGCCAGGTGTACCCTGGGTGCAGAGCATACAGACAGAGGTTGAGTTTATCTGGAAAAGTTGTTTAGGAGTTGCATAACTCATGTGGGCAAAATTGTAGTGAGTCATTTGGGTTCCTGATGAGAATATGATGTTGGACCAGACAGTACTCCAGTTAATATCTACTGCTGGTATATTTTTGTTCCATTTTTAATAGATTGGTAATATGTTGGTTTGAGTAGGAATAGGAATATATACCAGTCGAAAACAGCACGTTCGGGACAAGGTAGCGCGTCCTGTTCACCGGACGCGCTACCTTGTCTCGAACATGCTGTTTTTGACTCTCTCTCTCTACCGCACCTGCTGTCTCTAACTCTGAATGATCGGCTATGAAAAGCCAACTGAACATTTACTCCTGAGGTGCTGACCGTTGCACCCTCTACAGCTACTGTGATTATTATTATTTGACCCTGCTGGTCATCCATGAACGTTTGAACATCTTGGTCATGTTCTGTTATAATCTCCACCCGGCACAGCCAGAAGAGGACTGGCCTCCTCTCAGAGCCTGGTTCCTCTCTAGGATTCCTCCTAGGTTCCTGCCTTTCTAGGGAGTTTTTCCTAGCCACTGTGCATCTACATCTGCATTGCTTGCTGTTTGGGGTTTTAGGCTGGGTTTCTGTATAGCACTTTGTGACATCGGCTGATGTAAAAATGGCTTTATAAATACATTTGATTGATATATATAATTTGGAGACTGCCCTTACCCTAGCTATTATTATTTTGTGTATAGGATGAGATGATCAGATCCCCAACGTACTCCATAAGCACTTAGAGCAGAACGAAGCTGCAAATAAAATAAAAATTAAACCCAGGCAGATCGTATTGCCTTTTCATGTCTTGGAACGCATGTAGGTTTCAACTCTCCACAATGTCAGAGAGAGTATGAATTCCCCCCTCACTCCAAGCTGGAAAACATATAGGCTGGCCACCCAAAATGAGACTGTCATTATTAAACGATGGCATATTTTTTTTATTGAACCTTTATTTAACTAGGCAAGTCAGTTAAAAACAAATTCTTATTTACAATGACCAAAAGGCCTCCTGCGGGGACAGGGGCTGGGATTAAAAATAAATAATATGGGGGTGATTAATAATATATTTGCAATTGTTCCCCATTGAACGCCATACTGTAAGCATTTGCGTGATGATAGGGTCAAAGGTGAGTTTAGCTTTTTTGATTGAGATGTTGAAATATACCAGATCTTGGAGCCTGTACGGCTTTGATATATTCTCCTCCAGGGGGCGCCAGGCCACTGGGTCTAAACCACACACGTAGTGGGCGCAGAATAAATACACGTTTTATTTGTCAAACGGCAGCCAAGCGTCGATCATAATGTCACCAGAATAAGACACACGATATTTATTGAAAAGATGCATCAAGCTCATCATTGTTAGCCACCCTGTGAAGTTCATCACAACATATTTAATCTGTAGCCTAATAAACTGCATGCTTTCCTGAGTTCCTGGGAGGACCGCACAACATATCATTGGTAACTCCAAGTTTAGTTCGATATTATTGTTATTATATAAATAGTTGTGCATAAAGGCTTTCCACCGCCATTTCTCGCATACCTAATTTTACCGACAAAAAATATCCCACCTTATCTAGAATATTTTTGTTGTTGTCTACATTTGGAAAGTTCACTGACAAATTCGCTGTTTCTATCCGGATTGTCGTGACATTTTGTTTCCGACATGTTACTTTACTCAGATTTTGGGCGGAGTAATCAAATGAAATTATGTTGGGCATATACACATGTTTAGCAGATGTTAATGCGAGTGTAGTGAAATGCTTGTGCTTCAGGTTCCAACAGTGCAGAAATATCTAACAATTCCCCAACAACTACGTAATACACACAAATCTAAAAGGGTGAATGAGATATGTACATTTTAAATATATGGATGAGCGGCATAGGAAAGGTGCAACTAGATATCATATGCATATACTGTATTATATACTATGAGTAATGTAAGATATGTAAACATTATTAAAGTGAAATTGTTTAAAGTGACTAGTGATCCATTTGTTAAAGTGGCCAGTGATTGGGTCTCTATGTAGGCAGCAGCCTACATAGATTGCTGTTTAGCAGTCTGATGGCCTTGAGATAGAAGCTATTTTTCAGTCTCTCGGTCACAGCTTTAATGCGCCTGTACTGACCTCGCCTTTTGGATGGTAGCGGTGTGAACAGGCAGTGGCTCCAGTGGTTGTTGTCTTTGATAATCTTTTTTGCCTTCCTGTGACATCGGGTGCTATAGGTGTCATGGAGGGCAGTTAGTTTGCCCCCGGTGATGCGTTGTGCAGACCACACTACCCTCTGGAGAGCCTTCTGGTTGAGGGCAGAGCAGTTGCCATACCAGGCTATGATACAGCCTGACAGGATGCTCTCTCGACAGGATGTGGATCTGTAGAAGCCAAATTTCTTCAGCCTCCTGAGGTTGAAGAGGCGCTGTTGTGCCTTCTTCACCACACTGTCTGTGTGGGTGGACCATTTAAGTTTGTCATTGATGTGTACACCGAGGAACTTAAACTTTCCACTTTCTCCACTGCTTTCCCTTCGATGTAGATAGGGGGGTGCTCCCTTTGCTGTTTCCTGAAGTCCACGATCATCTCCTTTGTTTTGTTGACGTTGAGTGAGAGGTTGTTTTTCTGACACAACACTCCGAGTGCCCTCACCTCCTCCTTGTAGACTGTCTCGTCGTTGTTGGTAATCAAGCCCACTACTGTTGTGTCGTCTGCAAACTTGATTGAGTTGGAGGCGTGCATGGCCATGCAGTCGTGGGTGAACAGGGAGTACAGGAGGGGGCTGAGCACGCACCCTTGTGGGGCCCCAGTGTTGAGGGTCAGCGAGGTGGAGATGTTGTTTCCTACCTTCACCACCTGGTGGCGGCCTGTCAGAAAGTCCTGGACCCAATTGCACAGGGTGGGGTTGAGACCCAGGGCCTCCAGCTTGATGATGAGCTTGGAGGGTACTATGGTGTTGAATGCTGAGCTGTCAGTGAACAGCATTCTTACATAGGTATTCCTCTTATCCAGATGGGATAGGGCAGTGTGATGGCGGTTGCATCGTATGTGGACCTGTTAGGGCAGTATGCAAACTGAAGTGGGTCTAGGGTGCCTAGTAAGGTGGAGGTGATATGATCCTTGACTAGTCTCTCAAAGCACTTCATGATGACAGAAGTGAGTGCTACGGGGCAGTAGTCATTTACAATTGAAGTCGGAAGTTTACACACACTTAGGTTGAGGTCATTAAAATTCGTTTTTTCAACCACTCCACAAATTTCCTGTTAACAAACTATAGTTTTGGCAAGTCGGTTAGGACATCTACTTTGTGCATGACACAAGTAATTTTTCCAACAATTGTTTACAGACAGATTATTTCACTTACAATTCACTGTATCACAATTCCAGTGGGTCAGAAGTTTACATACACTAAGTTGACTGTGCCTTTAAACAGCTTGGAAAATTCCAGAAAATTATGTCATGGCTTTAGAAGCTTCTGATAGGCTAATTTACATCATTTGAGTCAATTGGAGGTGTACCTGTGGATGTATTTCAAGGCCTACCTTTAAACTCAGTGCCTCTTTGCTTGACATCATGGGAAAATCAAAAGAAATCAGCCAAGACCTCAGAAAACAAATTGTAGACCTCCACAAGTCTGGTTCATCCTTGGGAGCAATTTCCAAACGCCTGAAGGTACCACGCTCATCTGTACAAACAACAGTACGCAAGTATAAACACCATGGGACCACGCAGCTGTCATACCGCTCAGGAAGGAGACGAGTTCTGTCTCATAGAGATGAATGTACTTTGGTGCGAAAAGTGCAAATCAATCCCAGAACAACAGCAGACCTTGTGAAGATGCTGGAGGAAATTAGTACAACGGTATCTATATCCACAGTAAAACAAGTCCTATATCGACATAACCTGAAAGGCCGCTCAGCAAGGAAGAAGCCACTGCTCCAAAACCGCCATAAAAAAAGCCAGACTACGGTTTGCAACTGCACATGGGGACAAAGATCGTACTTTTTTGAGAAATGTCCTCTGGTCTGATGAAACAAAAATAGAACTGTTTGGCCATCATGTTGTGGGGGTCCTTTGCTGCAGGCGGGACTGGTGCACTTCACAAAATAGATGGCATCATGAGGGAGGAAAATTATGTGGATATATTGAAGCAACATCTCAAGACATCAGTCATAAAGTTGAAGCTTGGTCGCAAATGGGTCTTCCAAACGGACAATGACCACAAGCGTACTTCCAAAGTTGTGGCAAAATGGCTTAAGGACAAAGTCAAGGTATTGGAGTGGCCATCACAAAGCCCTGACGTCAATCCTATAGAAAATTTGTGGGCAGAACTGAAAAAGCGTGTGCGAGCAAGGAGGCCTACAAACCCGACTCGGTTACACCAGCTCTGTCAGGAGGAATGGGCCAAATTTCACCCAACTTATTGTGGGAAGCTTGTGAAAGGCTACCCGAAACGTTTGACCCGGGGTTAATCAATTTAAAGGCAATGTTACCAAATACTAATTGAGTGCATGTAAACTTCTGACCCACTGGGAATGTGATGAAATAAATAAAAGCTGAAATAAATCATTCTCTCTACTATTATTCTGACATTTCACATTCTTAAAATAAAGCGGTGATCCTAACTGACCTAAAAACAGGGAATTTTTACTAGGATTAAATGTCAGGAATTGTGAAAAACTGAGATTAAATGTATTTGGCTAAGGTGTATGTGAACTTCCGACTTCAACTGTAGTTCAGTTACCTTTGCCTTCTTGGGTACAGGAACAATTGTGGCCATCTTGAAGCATGTGGGGACAGCAGACTGGGATAGGGAGCGATTTGAATATATCCGTAAACACACCAGCCAGTAAAACCTATTACTTCCTTTCTGACAATGTCCAATATGTATGGGTGGTTCCATTTTTGTTTTTAGCACTTTTTGACCACACTCCTTTTGATTTCAACAAACTTTCCATACTCTTTCTTATCTTATATATAATATGTATGTTGTGTTTTAACCGATGGCGGTCACAAGACAAACACCTCAGATGATGTAAAATAGGGTCTAAGCTACAAGAAATGCGGAAGATGAAAACGAATCTGAGTTTGACCTTAAAGGTTAAATTACAATTCTTATTAAAAAACCTTTTTTTTCAACTCAACCGTTTTATATTTTCCAGTGATGCAGACATGGATTTCTCATCGTATGGTGGTGTATGCAAAATGGGTCAACTTTGGGCACCTTTATCTCCTGAATGTGTAGGGATTCAGGTTCAAAAAGTCACTTTCTGACCACTTCCACCATAGGCAAATATGTATGGAAAGTTTTGTTCAAATGAAAAGGGGTGCGATTCAAATCAAATGGAACAACCCATATGCATAGTCATAATCATCTACTGATCTCTAGCTTCATTGACTTTTTGGATTGAAATCTAACAATTTGCTGTAATTGTTCTGCTTTTCTCTATTCAACAGGCTCCTCTGCTGTCAAAGAGAGAGAGGAGGATCTCAAGCAGTGACAAGCTGGTGAATGTCTTATAGGACCTACTAGGATCCCATGGTGAGAGATGGACTGAGGATCTGAGAAGATATGCATCACAGTTGCCAGCGCCACAGAGACTTGGTGCTCTTAGGGGAAAAACACTTTTTCTCAGCCAGTATGGAAGAAAACAGGTATGCTATAGTATAGCATACAAACTGTTATCTGTAGATCATATTGATACAGGCCTAATTTTATGTTTTGTGTGGGTTTAGTGTGTGTTTATTCCAATGCATCTGTTACAGGTCCAGATTTGTGGCCAGCAGTGGCCCAAGCACTGGGTGCAGAACATTTGGCAAAGATAGCTTGAATATCCAAGGATGGATTCAGAACTCCGGTAGTGACCATGCTAGTTGGAGAGGACAGCTGGGTGACACATGTAGACAACAATATCAGGTAATGACTCCTTTAACCCTTTCAATGACATTACTACATTACTACCAGTATTCTTTAAAAAAAGAAATGGTACCAGAAGTGTTACTTTGTAGTCTCAAGGGAATAGTTGCATGTTATGTACTCCTTGTCCAATTGTTTTGTCATGGTTTACAACTTTCTTTGAGGGATGAGTTTGATGTGACCAGGTGCATGTTCTCTGCTGGCAACATCACAGAGAAGCTCAGGGTTGCCTCATTCAACTGCAGTGGGGAGACTGTGGTGGATTTATATGCAGGTAAGAAAATACATCTTGTATATATCTGTGTATATTGTCCATGAACTACAGAAAAGATTCATAATCTATGCATAATTTAGCACTATAGGATTACATTGTTATTCCTTATATTGTTATTTTTTATTAGGTATTGGCTACTTCACTATCCCATTCTTGGTGCATGCGGGGGCTAGCCATGTTCATGCTTGTGAGTGGAACCCAGATGCCGTGGAAGCCCTGCAGAGAAACTTGGGAGTTAAATGGAGTGTGGCATCACTGCACCGACCACAACAGAGACAACCGGCAAGTAAGGAACAACATCTTTATACTGGAGATCAGAAATCAACCAGTTTATGTGATCTGAGAATAATCGTTTTGGGTGTTTTTTCCAGCTCCCATTGTGTAACCTGGCTGACCGGGTGAATTTGGGTCTTATACCCAGCTCTGCAGATGGCTGGCCTGTTGCCTGTCGACTACTGAGGAAAAGGACCGGTGGCATGTTGCATATTCACCAGAATGTTACCGCACCACATCATATTACAGACTGTGACACTTCCTCTGTTCCTGTCATGGAGAGAGTGGACATTTCTGGAGGAGACATTACATTACATTACATTTACATTTAAGTCATTTAGCAGACGCTCTTATCCAGAGCGACTTACAAATTGGTGCATTCACCTTATGATATCCAGTGGAACAACCACTTTACAATAGTGCTTCTAAATCTTTTAAGGGGGGGTTAGAAGGATTACTTTATCCTATCCTAGGTATTCCTTAAAGAGGTGGGGTTTCAGGTGTCTCCGGAAGGTGGTGATTGACTCCGCTGTCCTGGCGTCGTGAGGGAGCTTGTTCCACCATTGGGGTGCCAGAGCAGCGAACAGTTTTGACTGGGCTGAGCGGGAACTGTGCTTCCTCAGAGGTAGGGGGGCCAGCAGGCCAGAGATGGATGAACGCAGTGCCCTTGTTTGGGTGTAGGGCCTGATCAGAGCCTGAAGGTATGGAGGTGCTGTTCCCTTCACAGTAGGCAATCACCATGGTCTTGTAGCAGATGCGAGCTTCAACTGGAAGCCAGTGGAGAGAGCGGAGGAGCGGGGTGACGTGAGAGAACTTGGGAAGGTTGAACACCAGACGGGCTGCGGCGTTCTGGATGAGTTGTAGGGGTTTAATGGCACAGGCAGGGAGCCCAGCCAACAGCGAGTTGCAGTAATCCAGACGGGAGATGACAAGTGCCTGGATTAGGACCTGCGCCGCTTCCTGTGTGAGGCAGGGTCGTACTCTGCGAATGTTGTAGAGCATGAACCTACAGGATCGGGTCACCGCCTTGATGTTAGTGGAGAACGACAGGGTGTTGTCCAGGATCACGCCAAGGTTCTTAACACTCTGGGAGGAGGACACAAGGGAGTTATCAACCGTGATGGCGAGATCATGGAACGGGCAGTCCTTCCCCGGGAGGAAGAGCAGTTCCGTCTTGCCGAGGTTCAGCTTGAGCTGGTGATCCGTCATCCACACTGATATGTCTGACAGACATGCAGAGATGCGATTCGCCGCCTGGTTATCAGAAGGGGGAAAGGAGAAGATTAATTGTGTGTCGTCTGCATAGCAATGATAGGAGAGACCATGTGAGGATATGACAGAGCCAAGTGACTTGGTGTATAGCGAGAATAGGAGAGGGCCTAGAACAGAGCCCTGGGGGACACCAGTGGTGAGAGCGCATGGTGCGGAGACAGATTCTCGCCACGCCACCTGGTAGGAGCGACCTGTCAGATAGGACGCAATCCAAGCGTGGGCCGCGCCGGAGATGCCCAACTCGGAGAGGGTGGAGAGGAGGATCTGATGGTTCACAGTATCAAAGGCAGCAGATAGATCTAGAAGGATGAGAGCAGAGGAGAGAGAGTTAGCTTTAGCAGTGCGGAGAGCCTCCGTGACACAGAGAAGAGCAGTCTCAGTTGAATGCCCAGTCTTGAAACCTGACTGATTAGGATCAAGAAGGTCATTCTGAGAGAGATAGCAGGAGAGCTGGCCAAGGACGGCACGTTCAAGAGTTTTGGAGAGAAAAGAAAGAAGGGATACTGGTCTGTAGTTGTTGACATCGGAGGGAGACCCAGAAGAGGTGTCTCCTAAGGGGAGTGACAGAGAAGTTTGGGGTGCCTGGACAAAGGACACAGCCATCCACATTGCCTCTCTACTGCAGGACATCACTGGGGGACCATGCAGGACTGGCGTCCAGCACATTGAGCATGTCAAGTCATACACACCCCACATTCACCATATAGTACTATTCTTAGAATGCAGGCCACTATGAGGAGACAAAAGACAGGACTGTAGCATGACTCTTATTTGTGTAGTCGTACCAGTGGCGGACTGGGACCAAAAATCGCCACTTTCTAACACCCTGGCCCATTTTTTCCCCCCCTTGAGGCCCCCATTATTAGCAAGATAATGAGAATCTTGCGCTAAAACCCCAAATTAGACAGGCCCACTAGGCTAAAAATGGACTAGTCCATCTGGTGTACTCTGCCATTTGTGGCTATTAATAAATTGTTGCACACTAATTTAAATGAATCATAATTGGTTTATACAATGTGAAAATGAAACTGTTGTTTACCGGTTGTTGTACAACTGATTTTACAAATGTTTATACATGCAATGACTGTGGTTGCTTTGTGTGATGTATTGTTGTCTCTACCTTCTTGCACTTTGTGCTGTTGTCTATGCTCAGTAATGTTTGTTCCATGTTTTGTGCTGCTGCCATGTTGTTGTCATGTTGTGTTGCTACCATGCTGTTGTCATGTGTTGCTGCCATACTATGTTGTTGTCTTTGGTCTCTCTTTAAGTTGTGTTGTCACTCTTGTGTGTGTTTTGTCCTATATTTGCATTTCTTACAAACATTTTTTATCCCAGCCCCATCCCCGCAGGAGGCCTTTTGGTAGACTGTCATTGTAAATAAAAATGTGTTCTTAACTGACTTGCCTAGTTAAATAAAAATGACTGACTTGCCAAATACAGTAGCCTGTATGATGCCTCTCCAGGGACACATTTGTAAAATGTCTTTATTAATATTGTAACCATAGGATTAAATATTACTGTATAATCACACACACAAAAATGTTTTTTTTCTTTAATAGCTAACTATTGAAATTCTCTTGATTTACTAAAGCCAAACATTTTGAATTGCTTGAGGTTAAAGCGAACATGTATAAGGACTCCCACATCACTGTAGTCGGCTGCTACAGACCGCCCTCGGCTTTGGGAGACGCACTAAACTCTCTTTCTGATGTCCTGCACAAGCTAAATGACTCTGAATTCATTCTTTTAGATTTGAACTGGGAAATGCTTACATCTGTATCGGACTCTTTTAAAGATCTGTGTGACTCTCTGAATCTTGCTCAATTAATGTGCCTACAAGACCGAATCCCAGAGCACCTAACAAATCAACGCTATTGGACATTATTCTAACAAATACCCCTCACAAATACACATCGACTGGGATATTCTGTAATTATGTCAGTAATCACTGTGAAATTGCTTGTGTTAAAAATACAAAAATGACCAAAGCCAAACCACGTTATATTTTTAAAAGAAATTTTAGACAGTTTGATGAGCAAGCGTTCTTACATGATCTGTACCATAATATGACAGAGTAAGTCTGATTCCCGATGTTGACACTGCCTGGGACTATTTTTATATGAAATTTGTGTCGATTTGTGATAAGCATGCCCCTGTGAAGAAATTTAGATTCGGTGGAAGGGACAATCCCTGGTTTTCAGATAACTTGGCAGAATTAATTAGAAAGAGAAATATCTCTTGGGCTCAAGCTAGACATACAAATGCTCCTGTTGCCTGGGCCTCCTTCAGAGCGATAAGAAACAAATGCATAGGATTGATCAGGAAGTCCAAATCATATTTCTATTTAAATGCAGTCACAGAGAACCTAAACAACCCTACCAAGTTCTGGAAGCTAATCAAATCAGTGTCAGGTTCTAATGTATCCTCTGGCCTTCCTGACCATTTAATGATGGATTCTAATGAAGTGAAGGATAAAGCAGATATTGTAGGGGTTTTCAACAAGCACTTCATATCTGCCAGTTCAGTTGTTGATAATGGTGGGGCCCAGGCCTCTAATGTAAGCTCTGTTAGTCAACTATGATATAGGCCCTCTGCCTTAGGCCTTTTCTCTCTGTAATTGATTATGGTGACTTGTTGTATATGCATGCAACCTCCTCCGTCTTACAGAGACTGGACTCTGTTTATCATGCATCCTTGCGCTTTATTACAAATGCGAAGTCACTCACCCACCATTGCACATTGTACCAAATGGTAGGTTGGACCTCACTTTATATGCGCATAAAGATACATTTGTATGTGTTTATCTACAAAGCCCTTTTGGGTAAACTCGCTCTTTACCTCTAGTCTAGTCTCCTTCACCACCAGTAGTTACCATACCCGGTCTGCTAGGTGGTTGCTACTTTTATAGTCCCCAGGACATTCACAGTATTAGGCAAGACTGTCTTCTCTTCTTGTGCACCAGAAGCATGGAATAGTCTACAATCCATGCTTCATCTAGATATGTTAGTGTCACTGAATGAATTTAAAATGTTGACGGGAGACTCTGTTACAGAGAAGTGTAAATGTTTTTTTTTAGGCTGGATCATGTTGTTGTATTGTTGTATGTTTTAATTATGTAATGTATTGATTGTTGCTGCCTTCAAGGTCTCCCTTGAAAAAGAGACTGGGTCTCAATGGGCTTTTCCTGGTTAAAGAAATAAAATTGTGCATTTTTGACACTCATTATTTCCATAGTACTCGACATAATACATTATTTACAAAATTATTTGAAAGGGGTTTGATTATTTACTTGTGGAAACTATTGGTAATAATAATAATGGAAATAATAATGAATTGGCACTGCTTCTGCCGTTCTCAGAGAATTAGGGAAATAGAGCAGAGGAAATGCACCTGTTGCGGAAAAATTGTGTACCTCTGCCGCACCACCGCTGTCACAACCGTTCCATATCTTCCGGGATTTTAGGTTTCTAACCACCAACGCTGAAAGTCAAGTTTCAGAATACAGGAAGGAGAGACGGGGAGGTAGACTGGGAAGGAGTCAAGACGACACATTGCTGCAAAGGGTAGAGAGGTACGTTGAGTTTGTCGTGATTCATTCTGATCTATAACATGCATTCAAACTGTTATATTTAATTACAGTTTAAATGAAAGTTATTTTACGCACAACAGTTAATTGCTGAAGACGTCTTCCTGATACGGGAAACCTCTCTTTGGAATTCTTTACTATACTCCATTCATCAACATTGCGCAGAAACTATATGCCACTTGTTTTGCCCGCTATCAGTCTGCTCTAAAACGCGCCTATAATCTCTTTTTTTTTTTACGTCCTCCCTTCCTGGATTGTGGAAATAAAGTGGTGAATTGATTCGGATCACAGTCGGAGTAAAGTTTGCGTTTTTTTTCAAGGTAATTAAACAATCTGGACTGTTGCTAAAATACCTTTTATCTAACATGAACTATATGTGCGTTCACTCATTCAGATGCATTTCTTATGTCGGGTTGTCTTCAGATCATGTGTGATGATAAACAACTCTCCTTTTTTCAAAACTGGATGTGTTGCCAACACTAAACATTAAATCCATTAAATTGTTTAAGCTACATTTTGTTTTGTTGTACCCTATAGCCCTACTTTATTTTTTAGATATTACAAGCCGAGCCAAATAACCATTTGCCCAATAAGGTGACGACAGATTTTGTTATACATTCCATATTGAGTAACTGTCCAGGAAATTGCACATACTATACTATTCTCATGGATTGTTCAATTGGAATTCATTTTTTTATATATAGCCTATAAACACAAAATTCCCCGAAAAAGCACTTTTAGTGGAGATTTTCCTACAACCACATAATTCCAACTAACGTTGCTATTCATACAATTTCCTTGACATAAACAGCCTTCTGAACTGAGCTGCCCTACAGGTATTGTACACTACTCAAGCGTGAGTCGATTAGCCTCAAGCGTTCAAACAATGACGAAGTTTCCTCCCCAACGAGTGACATAGCATAGCACAACAACCCTGTGCTAGTGACCTTTTGAATGCTAATGATTGAAATCAAGAAGTGTGTTTTTCCTGTTTCTTCAACTCATTCTCAACATTATTCAACGTCTTCTGAGGCGCTGGACTCAACTGGAGCTTGAAGCTCATGACTGGAACATGGCCGATGACAGGCTTGATGTCAGGATTAAACAAATGGTATAACCAGTGCTTTCCACCCGCCGTTCTGTGTCCTTAGAGGGTGGGACCCTGCGATAATGCTGAGCTCGTGTTGTTTTTTCCTTTCCTGTTCCCATTCCTCCAAGCAACCTTTCACCCGGACAGAGAGGTTCCCTATGGGGTTTAAAAACACAAGGATCCTATTAGTCCTACTTTATCATTCCCAATACTGTATATGTGTGTGCCAGTGTCTGTCAAAATAAGATTAGCTGGAGACTATTTTCCCACGTTCTTTGCTATTTTACCATAGGATGACATGATGAAATAAAAAGGCTATCTTTATGTAAAACATGTTGATTTATGTTTGTGTCAGACTCTAAAAGCACAAGATCTACTTTGAGAAATATGCCGGCCTGTTTTCTTTCCCTGCAAAAGATTTTCTACATTATGTCATTTTTATTTATTTAACCTGTATTTAACTAGGCAAGTCAGTTAAGAACAAATTCTTATTTACAATGACAGCCTACCCCGGCACTGCTGAGCCAATTGTGCGCCGCCCTATGGGACTCCCAATCACGGCCAGATAAGATTCAGCCTGGATTTGAACCAGGGACTGTAGTGACGCCTCTTGCACTGAGTGAGATGCAGTGCCTTAGACCGCTGCGCCACTCAGGCATAGTACAAAGTTATAGGCTTAGTTTGTTGTAGGTAGGTGTTATAGTTTGGTGTTTAATCCAGTGGGATTGACACAGTACTGTACGTCCTGGTGTGAAATGCTAGGGAGATTTATATCGTCCACTAGTCCACCTCTACCCTGTTCTGTCTGCAGCACGGTCATCTCAGGGTGTTGGCTCTAAGCTAGATCACTGTGCTGTCTGTCTGCTTGTCAGCTCCATCTCCCTTATTACCCAGCCAACTCCAGCAAGGCAGAGTCAGAGGCTTTTGACGGGCTGGCACTGTGGCAGCAGCAGCCTCTCTGCATGGAGGCTCGCTAGAGGAGGGGAAAGGTCACACCATCCATTAACACACTCCTTTGTCTGTCTGTCTGTCTATCACTTTATCCTATTGCCTGGTATGGCAACTGCTCGGCATCTGACCGTAAGGCGCTACAGAGGGTAGTGAGTACGGCCCAGTACATCACTGGGGCCAAGCTTCCTGCCATCCAGGACCTATATACTAAGCGATGTCAGAAGAAGGCCTCAAAAATTGTCAGAGACTCCAGTCACTCAAGTCATAGACTGTTTTTTCTGATACCGCACAGCAACCGGTACTGGAGCGCCAAGTCTAGGACCAAAAGGCTCCTTAACAGCTTCTACCCCCAAAACATGACTGCTGAACAATTAATCAAACAGTCCCAGGATTATTTGTTTTGTACGCTGCTGCTGTTTATCTATGCATAGTCACATCACTCCTACCTCCATGTACAAATTACCTCGACTAACCTGTACCCCGCACGTTGACTCGGTACCGGTACCCCCTTTATATAGCCTCTTTATTGTTACTTTTTAAAATAATTTGTCACTTTAGTTTATTTGGTACATATTTTCTTAACTCTTTCTTGAACTGCACTGTTGGTTAAGGGCTTGTAAGTACGCATTTCACGGTTAGGTCTGCACTTGTTGTATTCTGCGCATGTGATAAAGTTTGATTTGAGATACACTATATAGCGGTAACTCACCTAACTGTTCTAGCTTCGCCCTCGCGGGTGCTAGCAAGCATGTCAGGTAGGGCTACGTATCAGCAACCATTGTCAGCCAATCTAGTGGGGGCTGGAAGCTATGGTGAGCTTTGATTGGTTACTCGTGCAGCAACGTCGGAAAAGGTTTGCGTAAAGTTCAGGTTCCCCAACTTTAGTCCCGCCCTATTCAGCTCCCTGGCCCATACTTGCTTCGCCCAACAGTCCCTGCCCACTCCGCTTCTCACCACTTTCCTTCCATTGAAAATCATTTGTGAAGCCGTTGTTTCACCGTGCGATGGTGTCTAGTGTCACGTCCCGTCAGGCGTGAGCTTCATGTCGAAATCTGGAAAATAATAATTTTATGCTCGAGTAGCGCATGCCTCTCGTGGAGCCAGCGCGCTCATGCTCTGCAAAAGTTGCGTGTCTGATGTAGCAGGCCAGTAAAACATAATATCCTGCCTGTTTAAGTTCTGCGTGTAAACTATTTTCCCATTTTTTTCAGGCAACCAAAATATACGGTTGACTTGGCCAATGAGAAAGTGCCTTTCTGACTTTAAAGTCCATTTTTGTGAACGGTATCAAATAGTGATTAATCATTTGCAAAAAAAAACGGTTTTATATGGTCTACGAGAGTTTTTCTAATTGGGTCACAGAGTTTTAACTCCTGGAAAAATGTATTGCCTTGTAGGGAGGATGAACTGCTGCTCTTTAATTACTTGTTACTTTTATTTATTCTTCTTATCCGTATGTTTTTAAACTGCCTTGTTGGTTAGGGGCTCTAAGTAAGCATTTCACTCTAAGGTCTACACTTGTTGTATTCGGCATTTGTGACTAATAAAATTTGATTTGAAAACCCTGTCAAACTGCAGCAACCTTGTATTTGTTCATATGTATTCTATTTTAAAACTAGACTAACAGGGGAGACAAAGAGACAGCTGTGATTGGACAATATAACTAACAGGGCAGTGCTTGCTATATGCAGGGTTGCATCATGTAGGCCCAGCGATGGGAATGGGCGGTGCCCAATTAAAAAAAAATTATAACCCTGTGTAAGCCTATAATTAAAAAGTTACACAGGCTAGACTGTGTTAATGCACATGTCATCACTATTTGTTCATTTGATTAATTCCAGTCACAAATTTTCGGATTAAAAAGGTCTAGGTAGCTTAGCCGACAGAAGTTTTGAATATTCAAATGTTCTCTTAACAGAAATAAATTGGCGTAGGCTATACCGCTTCGTTTCGCTGGCCAGATGGGACCGGGCACATAGGCCTCCAGCTGATCAGACTGATTCAGCATGTCAGATCGCTTATGTTTAGGTGTAGGCTCTTACTGTAGAGAGTGTTTGCTTGTGTCTGTCGGAAGTGAGTTATTTTCCCGTTTGCTAAACGGAAGGAAAGTGTTCTGCTTTCTGTAGACATGCGCCAAGCCCGACCTTTGATTACTTTGAATCTGATTAGTCAAGACACACACGCATATCCAAGATGCTGTAGCAGTCAGACGTCTTTTGTCTTCGTCTTGTCGTGTCCCGTGTATATATATTCATGTATCTTTTTTCTTCGCATATATTTATTTTTATTAACCCCAACTTCAACATACTCTCCTGCAACCTGCCTCACCCAATGTGCTCTGAACCTATTCACCTGGATCATCGCAGCTAGCTAGATGCTATCCGATTGGCTTCTCCTGGCTAATGTCCCTGTCCCAAAGCAAGCACCAATTAGCCTGGAGCTAGCCTGTGCTAGGCCCATCTCCCGGCTAGCTGAAGAGGACCATCAGCCACTCATTGGGCTACAATACCTATTTTGCCAATTGGCCTGGACCCCTTTTATTGCCGATCCGGAGCCCCGCCGATCCATCACGACTGGACTACCGACATAATCTGCCCGAGGGTTTTTTCAACTGGCTCCTTCGTCACGACGTCCCCTGAATGCCCATCTGCTAGCCTGCTAGCCGTGGCCCGCTAGCTGACTAGAGAATACCGGACTTTTAGCTTAAGTGGTCCATCAGTCAATTTCTTGGGCTACTATACCTATTTTGCCGATTGGCCTGGACTCTTTTGCTACACGGACCCCTGCTGATCCATCACGACTGGTCTGCCAACATAACCGTATGAGGGGGCTACAACAACAGACCTCTTCCGTTGCGACGTCCCTCTAAGGCCCTTATGCTAGCCCTGGACCGCTAGCTGTCTGAATTGCCGTGTCTCCAGCCTGTCCAGCTACTCATTGGACCCTATGAACACTCGGCTATGCATGCCTCTCCCTAAAGCCAATATGCCTTGTCCATTACTGTTTTGTTAGAGATTGTCTTATTTCACTGTAGAGCCTCCAGCCCTGCTCAATATGCCTCAGCTAACCCTCTTGTCCCACCTCCCACACATGCGGTGACCTCACCTGGTTTAATTGATGTCTCTAGAGAAAATACCTCTCTCATCGTCCCTCAATGCCTAGGTCTACCGCAACTGTATTCACATCCTACCATACCTTTGTCTGTACATTATGCATTGAAGCTATTCTACCACACCCAGAAACCTTTTACTCTCTTTCCCAAACGTACTAGACGACCAGTTCTTATAGCCCTTAGCCGTACCCTTATCCTACTCCTCCGGTGATGTAGAGGTTCATCCAGGCCCTGCAGTGCCTAGCTCCATTCCCATTCCCCAGGCCCTCTCATTTGTTGACTTCTGTAACCGTAAAAGCCTTGGTTTCATGCATGTTAACATTAGAAGCCTCCTCCCTAAGCCAACCCGGATGTCCTAGCTGTGTCTGAATCCAGGCTTAGGAAGGCCACCAAAAACCCTGAAATGTTCATCCCTAACTATAACATTTTCCTACAAGATAGAACTGCCAAAGGGGGCGGAGTTAGACTGCAGAGTTCTGTCTTACTATCCAGGTCTGGGCCCAAACAATTTGAGCTTCTACTTTTAAAAATCCACCTTTCCAGAAACAAGTCTCACACTGTTGCTGCTTGCTATAGACCACCTTCTGCCCCCAGCTGTGCCCTGGACACCATATGTGAATTGATTGCCCCCCATCTATCTTTAGAGCTCATGCTGCTAGGTGACCTAAACTGGGACAAGTTTAACACCCCGGCCATCCTACAATCTAAGCTTGATGCCCTCAATCTCACATAAATTATCAATGACCCTACCAGGAACAACCCCAAATCTGTAAACACAGGCACCCTCATAGATATCATCCTAACCAACCTGCCCTCCAAATACACCTCTGCTGTCTTCAACCAGGATCTCAGCGATCACTGCTTCATTGCTTGCATCTGTAATGGGTCTGTAGTCAAACGACCACCCCCCCATCACTGTCAGATGCTCCCTAAAATACTTCAGCGAGCAGGCCTTTCTAATCGACCTGGCCCGGGTATCCTGGAAGGATATTGACCTCATTCCATCAGTAGAAGATGCCTTGTTATTCTTTAAAAGTGCTTTCCTCACAATCTTAAATAAGCATGCCCCTTTCAAAAAAATGTTGAACCAGGAACAGATATAGCCCATGGTTCACTCCAGACCTGACTGCCCTTGACCAGCACAAAAACCTCCTGTGGCGTACGGCATTAGCATCAAATAGCCCCCGCGATATGCAACTTTTCAGGGAAGTTAGGAACCAATATACACAGACAGTTAGGAAAGCAAAGGCTAGCTTTTTCAAACAGAAATTTGCATCCTGCAGCACAAACTCGAAAAGGTTCTGGGACACTTAAGTCCATGGAGAATAAGAGCACCTCCTCCCAGCTGCCCACTGCACTGAGGCTAGGAAACACTGTCACCACCAATAAATCCATGATAATTGAGAATTTCAATAAGCATTTTTCTACGGCTGGCCATGCTTTCCACCTGGCCACCCCTACCCTGGACAACAGCCCTGCACCCCCCACAGCAACTTGCCCAAGCCTCCCCCATTTCTCCTTTGCCCAAATCCAGATAGCTGATGTTCTGAAAGAGCTGCAAAATCTGGACCCCTACAAATTAGCAGGGCTAGACAATCTGGACCCTCTCTTCCTAAAATTATCTGCCAAAATTGTTGCAACCCCTATTACTAGCCTGTTCAACCTCTTTCGTATCGTCTGAGATCTCCAAAGATTGGAAAGCTGCAGCGGTCATCCCCCTCTTCAAAGGGGAAGACACCCTAGACCCAAACTGCTACAGTCCTATATCTATCCTACCCTGCCTTTCTAATATCTTTCAAAGCCAAGTTAACAAACAGATCACCGACCATTTTGAATCCCACCGTACCTTCTCCGCTATGCAGTCTGGTGTCCGAGCTGGTCATGGGTGCACCTCAGCCACACTCAAGGTTCTAAACGATATCATAACTGCCATCGATAAGAGACAATACTGTGCAGCTGTATTCGACCTGGCCAAGGCTTTCGACTCTGTCAATCACCACATTCTTATCGGCAGACTCAGTAGCCTTGGTTTCTCAAACGATTGCGTCGCCTGGTTCACCAACTACTTCTATGATAGAGTTCAGTGTGTCAAATCGGAGGGCCTGTTGTCCGAACCTCTGGCAGTCTCTATGGGGGTGCCACAGGATTCAATTCTCGGGCCGACTCTCTTCTCTGTGTATGCATCAATGTTGTTGCTCTTGCTGCTGGTGATTCTCTTATCCACCTCTACGCAGACGACACCATTCCAGACAAGCTTCAATGCCATACAACGCTCCTTCCGGGGCCTCGAACTGCTCTTAAATGCTAGTAAAACTAAATGCATGCTCTTCAACCGATCGCTGCTCGAACCTGCCTGCCCCTGCCTGCCCGTCCAGCATCACTACTCTGGGCAGTTCTGACTTAGAACATGTGGACAACTGCAAATACCTAGGTGTCTGGTTAGACTGTAAACTCTCCTGTCAGACTCACATTAAGCATCTCCAATCCAAAATGAAATCTAGAATCGGCTTCCTATTTCTCAATAAAGCATCCTTCACTCATGCTGCCAAACATACCCTCGTAAAACTGACTATCCTACCGATCCTTGCCTTCGGCGATGTCATTTACAAAATAGCCTCCCAACACTCTACTCAGCATATTGGATGCAGTCTATCGCAGTGCCATCCGCTTTGTCACCAAAGCCCCATATACTACCCACCACTACGACCTGTATGCTCTCGTTGGCTGGCCCTCGTTTCATATTCATCGCCAAACCCACTGGCTCCAGGTCATCTATAAGTCTTTGCTAGGTAAAGCCACACCTTATCTCAGCTCACTGGTCACCATAGCAGCACCCACTCGTAGCATGCGCTCCAGCAGGTATATTTCACGGGTCACCCCCAAAGCCAACATCTCCTTTGGCCGCCTTTCCTTACAGTTTTCTGCTGGAAGGAATTGCAAAAGTCACTGAAGCTGGAGACTCATATCTCCCTCACTAACTTTAAGCACCAGCTGTCAGAGCAGCTCACAGATCACTGCACCTGTACATAACCCATCTTTAAATAGCCCATCCAACTACCTCATCCCCATACTCTTATTATTATTATTTTTTTTTGCTCCTTTGCACCCCAGTATCTGTACTTGCACATTCATCTTCTGCACATCTATCACTCCAGTGCTTAATTGCTAAATTGTAATTATTTTGCCACCATGGCCTATTTATTGCCTACCTCCCTTATCTTACCTCATTTGCACACACTATGTATGTATGTATGTATGTATGTATGTATGTATGTATGTATGTATGTATGTATGTATGTATGTATGTATGTATGTATGTATGTATGTATGTATGTATGTATGTTGACTATGTGTAACTCTGTGTTGTTGTTAGATCAAAGCAGTGTGACCATCATGGCCAGGTCGCAGTTGTAAATGAGAACTTGTTCTCAACTAGACTACCTTGTTAAATTAAGGTAAAATAAAAAACACACAGACAAACTGCAGCACTCTGATAAGAAGCACATAGTCCCTGTTTTCAACGCTTTTGCGTACATTTTTTTATTACACCAAATCAAAAGTGCTGTGGTAAATGCCTGCTCGCCACCCGTTTGCCGGCGTTCCTGCCTGTACTGTTTACTGCTCTCTACCTGTCTCCGTCCTCTCCCCTCACAGCAAGCCCTCCGCTCATGGGTTCGCTACCTGTCTCCGTCCTCTCCCCTCACAGCAAGCCCTCCGCTCATGGGTTTGCTACCTGTCTCCGTCCTCTCCCCTCACAGCAAGCCCTCCGCTCATGGGTTCGCTACCTGTCTCCGTCCTCTCCCCTCATAGCAAGCCCTCCACTGTTTGAACACACTCTCTCTCCTGCAGGGGTCCACTGTCATGCTGTGTTCTGTCTGAGTAGCCTGCACCTTTAGGTGAGGTCGTGGCTTATGTACTGAAAGTGGCGCCTCCATCAAATGGACTTTAGCTGGGGATAAAGAAGCCTGTGTCAGTTTTACTCCATCTTCAGTGCTGCTGATGTTTGGGATTAGATGGGATTTAGACTGGTTTTCGCTGTGATCAAATCACATTTTATTGCTCACATACACGTGATTAGCAGATGTTATTGCGGGTGTAGCGAAATGCTTGTGCTTCTAGCTCCGAAAGTGCAGTAATATCTAACAAATTACACAACATATACACACAAATCTAAGTAGGAATGAATTAAGACTATATACAGTTGAAGTCGGAAGTTTACATACACTTAGGTTGGAGTCATTAAAACTAAGTTTTCAAACACTCCACAAATGTCTTGTTAACAAACTATAGTTTTGGCAAGTCAGTTAGGACATCTACTTTGTCCATGACACAAGTAATTTTTCCAACAATTGTTTACAGACAGATTATTTCACTTATAATTCACTGTATCACAATTCCAGTGGGTCAGATGTTTACATACACTAAATTGACTGTGCCTTTAAACAGCTTGGAAAATTCCAGAAAATGATGTCATGGCTTTAGATGCTTCTGGTAGGCTAATTGACATCATTTGAGTCAATTGGAGGTGTACCTGTGGATGCATTTCAAGGCCTATCTTCAAACTCAGTGCCTCTTTGCTTGACATCATGGGAAAATCAAAAGAAATCAGCCAAGACCTCAGGGAAAAAAATGGTAGACCTCCACAAGTCTGGTTCATCCTTGGGAGCAGTTTCCAAACGCCTGAAGGTACCAGGTTAATCTGTACAAACAATAGTACGCAAGTATAAACACCATGGGACGACGCAGCAATCATACCGCTTAGGAAGGAGACGCGTTCTGTCTCCTAGAGATGAACATAAAATGAGTCCTATATCGACATAACCTGATAGGCCGCTCAGCAAGGAAGAAGCCACTGCTCCAAACCCGCCATAAAAAAGCCAGACTACGGTTTGCAACTGCACATGGAGACCAAGATCGTACTTTTTGGAGATATGTGAATATGTTGAAGCAACATCTCAAGACCTCAGTCAGGAAGCTAAAGCATGGTCGCAAATGGGTCTTCCAAACGGACAATGACCCCAAGCATACTTCCAAAGTTGTCGCAAAATGGCTTAAGGACAACAAAGTCAAGGTATTGGAGTGGCCATCACAAAGCCCTGACCTCATCCTATAGAAAATTTGTGGGCAGAACTGAAAAAGCTTGTGCGAGCAAGGGGGCCTACAAACCTGACTCAGTTATACCAGCTCTGTCAGGAGGAATGGGCCAAAATTCACCCAACTTATTGTGGGAAGCTTGTGAAAGGCTACCCAAAACGTTTGACCCAAGTTAAACAATTTTAAAGGCAATGTTGCCAAATACGATTTCAGTGTATGTAAACTTCTGACCCACTGGGTATGTGATGAAAGAAATACAAGCTGAAATAAATAATTCTCTCTACTATTATTCTGACATTTTACATTCTTAAAATAAAGTGGTGATCCTAACTGACCTAAGACAGGGAATTGTTATGAGGATTAAATGTCAGGAATTGTGGAAAAACTGAGTTTACATACACCTTAGCCAAATACATTTAAACTTCTGACTTCAACTGTACATATGGACGAGCGATGTCAGAGCGGAACGGACTAAGGTAGAATAGTATAGAAATTAACAGTATATACATATGAGAAGTAATGCAAGCTATGTAAGCATTATTAAGTGAATGAGATACTGTAGAATAGTATAGAAAACAGTATATACACATGAGATGAGTAATACCAGATATGTAAACACAGGGAAGGAAGACGTTGGTTAGACCCTCGCCTGTTGGTCTTGGTGTCAGTAAACATTGTTAAGTGAGTAAGATACTGTAGAATAATATAGAATTCTACGGTATCTAGTATGACATCATGAGAGTGATTTTTAAATGGTAGCTACAGTGCTTGGTAAAGCAGGAGAAAAGCATTTTCAGGCATAAAGGACAACTTATAGAGAGATAAAATCACATGTTCCCATTTCATGCCTTCTGAACTCAGCCCTGGTCTGCTCTTTGGCTAGCAGGAGTCTGTCTGGTCTAGGCTGACTATCCCTGAGGAGGTTAGTCTGGGACGGAGGTGCCATGCCACAGGCTGCAGACATGATCAACATGGCCTTCCTGACCGACTCGGAGCGGGAGCTGATCCTGGAGGTGTTGCGGCGGGACGAGGAGCTGAGGCAGACCGAGGAGCAGCGTGTCCGGTGAGAACTCTCCTCCCCAGCTGCATCTCAATAGTCCTAAAGTGGCTTCCTCCTCACCTTGTCTCATTTCCTTTTTTCTGCACAGATCTGAAAAAACAGGACAGGTGAAAGCAATACAGTGGATGCTGGTGGGAATTTATCTTTCACCTCATCGGCTTAGTATTTCACATCAGTGCAGATGAAGGAGGAAGTCACTTTTAGACTTTCAACATCCAGTTAGGCAAAGATTTCAACACCGACACCAACAGGCAAGGGTCTAACCAACGTTTTCCTTCCCTGTGTTTCAGCAAGCTAAAGACAGAGCTGCTGGACATAAAGAGGAAGGGGGCCAAGCGCAGCAGTGGGAGGTACAGTGAGCGCAGCTGCGGTCGCTGCCAGGAACCACTGGGTCGACTGTCTGCCAGCTCCAGCCAATGTAGGGCATGTAAACACCAAGTGTGCCGCAACTGCCGCGCAGTGCGCCCCAATGGATCCTGGCTGTGCAGTGTGTGTGCCAAAGAGGCGTAAGAGTCCCATTTCTCTGTACTGTATGTTACCCCACCCTGTCCTTTAGCATGACCAGGATCCCTTTGTTTGGAGGAAATCTATATGCAAAGCGTGATATCATATGTTTTAAAGCATCTCGCTGTAGAATGCTGCTCGAGGAGAGAACAAGGATTTAAGCGGGTTTACATGATGTGGATCCGCTATGCATATCTGTTGCATTCTAAACTGGTGTCGAATTTTGTCTATTTTGACAACAGTGCAGAGTTTTTGCAATGTCAGCATGTTACTCTTCGGGTTTGGTCCATATATTTGATCCATGATGTGTTAACGTGGTGGTAACAATGTGTGGTGTGACTTTCTCCAGTGATCTAAAGAAGTGCACTGGAGACTGGTTTTATGACCAGCGAGTCAACCGCTTCTCCACCACCCCTGGACACGACATAGTGAGAGCTTCCCTCAAAAAGAGGTCCCCATGTGAGTCCAGGAAACTGATGTGGGCATTGCTCTGTTCAGTTGGAAACTTAAAAACTCTCACTTCTGGTACAGAATGAAATGTCAATGTTGTGACAGCATAGGAATTATCCTAATTCCTCTACTCAGTTTCAATATTGATACGTGGGAAGCTCCATTACTGCATAGCTTTTGTTCATGTACTTTTTGAATTGCACTTCCTACAAATGCAATCAAAAGTAATTTATTCCCTGTCTGAATGAATGAATGAAGCCACTGACAGCATGTTACCAGTTGTCTGTCATGCTAAAGCTCTGTGTTCTGTTTTAGTGAGGAAGAGGGAGACCATGGGAGAGCAACTGTTGAAGAGTACAGAGTTGAAACCCGGCCAGCCGACCATCCCTGTTCCCCGACCCAGACTGATGGACCTAGCGGCCTCCAACAAGTAGTGAGTCCTCTTTATATCTGGGGGGACAACACAGGCGTCACCATCATTAGAGTGTGACACAGTTACTGTCATATGTGGATGGAGTTTGAACTCAGTAGAACTTTGACACTGTTATTTTCACAGCCCGCCAGACAAAGTTTCAGAAGAACCAGTGGCAGTTGAGAAGAAGCCACAGCACCAGCGCAGTGACACTAAATCTGCAGAGAAAGCCAGCCTGAACACTGTCAGGACAGAGACGGAGCCCTCTCTTGGGACTCCTTTCTTACCAACGTAAGTCTACATCCCAAAAAATAGGCCTATGGCATTAGCGCTACATGCTAACGAGACTTCTATTGGGATGCATCCTCATTATGAATGGTGTTTATGATCCAGGAAGAAGAAGAGCACAGGTCGGTCCAGTCCAGCAGGTTCCAGTGTGTCCAGTATTCCAGTCAAAGTAGAAAGCACAGGTAGCCACAGCTCCAACTTAGACACGGTGAGTTTACACATCTATCAGGTGTTGGGATTAGTTACATTTCAGCACAGTCAAATTGGGAAGTAAAAAGTCCACTTGGTAAAAAATGGAATTGACCCTAACCCTGTCATCCTCATGTCTCCAGCCAATACATATTATACTGTCACACCTGACTGTAACCCCTGTCTCTTTCCATAGTCCTCCATAGTGAATCGTCGTAGTGTAAGTCCCTGCACAGGGTCTGTCTTATTGGAAGACGACGGGCTTTTCAAGAAGAGCGTCAGACAAGGTCAGAAACCCTCTGGTGAGACTCTTGTGTGTCGGTCGTCTCAGTAGTTCTGATTCCCAAGCTATAATTAAATAATGTTCTTTTTAAGGGCTTCAGGCCTGCTTGAGTAAATGAAGACATGCTCATTTAATGTCTTCATGGGTTTCAATCAGAATTCACATCTGTGCTGGACCTGCGTAAGGAAGTATCGGAGGGCTCTATGGGTGACAGAAGCAAGTCTGTGCCTGGTCTCAATGTGCCGGTGAGCAGAAGCCCACTTCCTCATAATACACTGAGGCATAATGGTTCACTATACTATAAAATACTTCTTAGTATTGATGAGAAATGCAGTTGCGTTGTCTTTTACATGAGTTCAAATGTGCTTGTTGACATTGCAGGATGACGAGGAGGATGATGAGGACATTGATAACTTGGTGAGCATCCATAGAAAGACAGTGGGCTCAAGTACCTCAAATCTTCGCGGCTCCAAGGTAAATGCATGTGATTCTCACTTATCTTATTTTCATATGTTCTAGTTAGTGTGTGTGATGCCAGTTTTAGTCCCTGAAGATATTTTTAGAAACAGAATTGATAAGGCAACCACACAACTTTTTTGAGACAATTCAGGATATCCTTGTTCGTGTGTTGAGCTGCTGCCTAATTAAGTTACCATGGCAACAAAGGCTCAAGCTCAAAAATGCCTCAGGGCAGGAAAATTTGACTGTGACCTGACTTTAATTGTCACAGTTTCAGCCTCGTTTGTGTGCCTTTCCAGGAACAAGTTTGTTTCTTGATTGGATATGCTACGTTTACCTTTCTCATCCAGGTTGTAGAATTGTATCCAATATCAATGCAGTTGAACTACCTACTAACAGCTACTTGGTGAATTGTGTGTGTGTCCACCGCAGAGTACACTGGGGAGTCTGATGAGTATTTACAGTGAGGCAGGAGATTATGACTGCGTGGAGGTGAGCGGGGACATCGTGTTCTCTCTCAGCTACGATGACACCACCCATAGCCTGGCCGTCCTCGTCAAGGAGTGCCGCTCGCTGGCCCACGGGGACGCCACACGCCAGCGTTCCAACCCGTGAGTGTCCTCTCGGGACTAGGGTCTAATAGTTGTCTCAGTAGGAAATGATGGGTGCATCTCAATAGTGTTAAGATGCTTCTTCCTTTTGTTTCCTCTCCTTCATATCCCCCCCATCTGAAAACACAGGATGGATAAAAGTAATGGTTGACGCCTATCTGGAATTGTATTTCAACTAAGCTGTTTTACACTATTCGGATGCATTATATCATTGCCAACAGTGAGAGTACACCCCCACTCCTTAAAGTGATGACAGTAGATGAGCAGCGCTGTAGAAAATGATTCCCAGTAATCCTGTTGTTTACTCTAAACACACACTTCAGTGTTATTACTGTATGACATAACGTAGATCATCTTAGATAAGACCCTGTCCTGTTTACAACATTTTCGATGTACCCAGAGGTCATTATCAGAGTTCCAAAGGGAAGATTTTACATTTAATTCAACAGAATAAAAATGATAAATGTTATTCTGGAAATGTAAGCAGACATTTTTTGTAGTCAAAATAGTTTATCAGTATTGAAGGTAGGGCTATGATGATACCAGTCCTAATTGTAGGACTATTAATATTAATTTGAACTCTTTTTAAAGGGGCAGTGTACTTAAAAACCTGGCTTTACAGTTGTTTTGATGATACACTGTGAGGGTGAAAATAACACAGACATTTTGAAAATTATGATAGTGCCTTTTTGTGTAAGAGCTATTTGAAAATGCCTGGAATTTCAGCCTTTTCAGGTAGTATGAAACTTTTGGCCCCTATCATGACATCACAATGTGATTGATTATAATACACTAATGACTGTTCATCTGGCTAAGGGGGTGGGCTCTAGACATCATATCAGCCAATCAGGGCTTGGCATGTAAATGCATTCAAATTTGAGTGAGAATTTCAAGGGCCAAAGGAGGCTCAGGGAAATGAATGATGAAACATATATTTTGGAGTTATTTTCATTAAATAAACACACACAGTGATTTGACATATAGTGATGATTTAAAAAATACAATTACCAAGATTGCATGGGGGCTTTAACGTGTTGAAAAATATAATTCTCCTGTTGTTTTGTCCTGCAGGTATGTCAAGTGCTATCTTCTCCCTGACAAGTCTCGCACGGGTAAAAAGAAAACCAGCATCAAACGAAACACAGTGGACCCCACCTACAATGAGACCCTAAAGGTGATGGACTCTCTGGAACTGCAGTAGAATTAGATGGACACTGATGAACCTGGGCTGTGGACAAATCCCTTATTACTTGTCTGGCTCAATGGCTGGTCATTAAGTCGATAATGCCTCCACCTTCACTAGGCAGTAAGATTGATGTTGACATTCAAGATAAAGAGTTTATTGCTTTCAGTAAACGGCAAACAAATATTGATTTTGTTTCTGCCCTTTTTTAATTCACTGAGTATACAGAACAGGGAACTCGGATGTGAAGGCCAGAGAGGGTGGAAGGAGAAACTCTAAAGATGTTGTTTCACGGATCAGTGAGGGAAGGGTTTGATGTTGACATTGTCCTGCCACTCCCTCACACTTTTTCCCTTCTCCTCCAGTTCTCCATCAGTCGCTCCCAGGTGCTCACTCGTTCCCTCCAGCTCTCTGTCTGGCACCATGACCGCTTGGGCCGTAATGCCTTCCTGGGAGAGGTAGAGGTACCTCTGGACTGCAGGGACCTTGACAGCCAACACGAGGAGTGTGTGGCGCTCATGGGAAAAGTAAGCCTGAGTAGTCGCCATCATCACTAGGGCTCACAGTTGTTCCTGATCAGGTTTCATGGTTGGAACAAACTCCAGGCCCTGCACAATCATTTAAATGTATTTCTAATCTACAGTATACATTACTAACCTGTAGTCTAGTGGTTTTACCTCGACTGTTCTTCTCTTCATAGGCATCACCACTGCAGTCCTCTGCCTTCTCTCAGTACAAAGGAGAACTGGTGATTTCCCTGAAGTATGTCTCGACTAAGAAACCACCCACCGAGAAGACTAAAGGTAGGACTGCCAGTGTCGACAGAACAGAGGAACAGAAAAGCTCAGTCGGCACTGTCTGTGTTTCAAATCCTTACCAGTGGCTGTCTGACACCATTATCCCCCCCCCTAGGCAAGACTCTTTCTCTAGGCAACAAGTCAAAGACGGAGGAGGGAGGGGAATTGCACGTCTTGATCAAAGAGGCCAAGAACCTGACGGCAATGAAAGCAGGGGACACGTCGGATTCCTTTGTGAAAGGGTTAGCTTTTGGCATATCACTTTAAATCCTCACATTCACTCGGAGATGATGAATTTCTTCTGTTTCATCATTCTCACTCAGGAGATGGTGCAACTCCCACTCATTTTAATAAAAATACATACTTTATTGATTACTAGAATTAAAAACATTGTTCAGCCACCTAGCCTTCATCAAAATGTAATAGTTTTCACACATTATGCTTTTAACCCTAGATACTTGTTGCCATCGAAGTCCAAGTCCACTAAGAGGAAGACTCCGGTGGTGAAGAAGACTCTGAACCCTCACTACGACCACACATTTGTGTACAAAGACCTGACCCTGGACCAGCTGAGTAAGATGTGTCTGGAGCTGACTGTGTGGGACCGGGAGGCCATCTCCAGTAATGACTTCCTGGGTGGGGTTCGACTCGGCACAGGTAATGACACAACACCTTGTTGATTTATGGAGGGGAAGTGTTATGGTAGGGAAGTAACCATCGGCAGTATTGCTCTTCCGTTTTTAAATATTTGATTCAATATTTATCATTCTGTTGCAGGTCACCTATTTTGCCGATGTTAAAGTTGGTAGTAAAGAAAAGCTACCTCAGAGGTCAAACATCTAATAGGGAACGGGGGATACCTAGTCAGTTGTACAACTGAATGCATTCAACTGAAATGTGTTTCTGCATTTACCCAACCCCTCTGAATCAGAGAGGTGCAGGGGGCTGCCTTAATTGACATCCACGTTATCGGCGCCCGGGGAACAGTGGGTTAACTGCCTTGCTCAGGGGCAGAACGACAGATTTTTACCTTGTCAGCTCAGGGATTTGATTCAGCAGGTTACTGGCCCAATGCTCCTGCCTGCCAGGCTACCTCCTCTGGTGTTACCCCCTCTGGTGATAGGCAGTCGGCCCATCATTAAAATCGCTTCAAAAGCAGTGAAATCTCAAATCTCACACTATGCTCAGGGCTCCTGATTGTGTGGACAGGTCAGACCTACTTTAGTTCACTGCATTTCTGTTGCCCTACTTTTCAGCCACACTGAAGGTTGGCAAGGAGGAAGTGGAGGCGGACTCAACAGGGGAGGAGGTGTCTCTGTGGCAGAAGATGATGCAATACCCTGACTCGTGGGCAGAGGGCTCTCTTCCATTACGCTCCTCTATGGGCAAGAACAAGAGCAAGTGAGGACTCCACCTCATAACCTGAGAGAAGAGCAATTGACAAAGGGCAATCCCTCAACTTTTTATCACCATTATTATCTGTAACCAAAAGACTATCACAGCTGTGTCTAACTGCAAGCACCAAAAAAAAAAGTGCTTTTGAAAGCATATATAGTAAATTCATCTGAGGTCTTCAGGTATTTGCTAGCAGAAATATGAAATGATACGTTTGAATGCAAGGTTGTGTGTTTAATCATGCAAATGCTTTTTAAAATCATAAACCGCACTAACCAAAGAGTTGATCAAATTCAACAACTCATGTTTAATTGACATTTGTTTCACATATTTCTTCAAGCTAAATTCCATCCATGATCAGAAAACCATTTAATTATTAACTATGGTGCTTCATGGGGGTTGCCGGGTTTTCAGTTTCAGGCTGAATCTCTGTTGCACTCGAAGGCACTGAAAAATGGTGTCCATTTTTGGTCCATATCATATTTTGTGTGGTGCTTCATGGCAATCAAATGAAAACTACTGTACCTGTGATAGGGATGTCAAGCATGTGGTACATTGAAATATGTATGTAAATATGATCAGTTGCACTAAAAGTGACCCATTTTTATTTCTCAACCTCTATCCTCTTATTTATAGTCTTGAAAGTAAATGTCATTATCTTTCATACTGTAACTTGAGTCAAGTTTGCTTCTACTATGGCTCACAGGCACCTAAAATGGGGAGGACAGGATCGTGGTAATGACTGGAGCGAAATAAGTGGAATGGTATCAAATACATCAAACGCATGGTTTGATGCCATTCCACTCTCTCCGTTCTAGCCGTTATTATGAGCCATCCTCCCCTCAGCAGCCTCCACTGCTATGACTGTATCAAATATTTTATTCATTCACCTAATAAATATGTGAAATGCCTAAACCTGTAATCATCCACGTTTGTTACAGTGCAGTATGGGTAGTGAAGTAAAAAAGATACGTACATACGTTTCTATACTTTTAGACCTGTAAAAACAGGCTACCGCTAAATCTATCAGATCATTATCTATCAGCCAGTGGAAACATTTCACTACCAGAGCTGTTACCTGCTTGTTTCTCTTTCTATTCTGGGCTACCCCGGTGTCCATGATTGTATCTCTACATAGCAAAGCTTTTTCCTCTGCGCTATCTACATAAGTGTCTGACCTCCCCAAACCACTGTCTTAGTCACAGTAGTCTCTGTGCAACTCCAGCCGACGTCGTTCTTCTTCATCCAACAGGTTATCGTCGATGTATGAGAAGAGCTCATCGGATGTGGTGGGAGTGATGAATCTCTCGTGGTCCAAACCATCCTTGTCCAACAGCACCATGTTGAAGTAGGATCTGGAGATCCGGAAAGCCTGCCTGTACAACACACAGCACCAGATAACCATTTAGTGTCAAGTCAGTGATGGTGTATTTGATTGCCTGAAGATGGAGTGCAGCCAAGATGATTATGCGAGATCCCCTTACCTCAGACCCTCGATGACCTCAGTGTCCAGGTGGCGTCCCTTGATGCGGCCCACTTCTCGAGGGGGGGAACCTAGCAGCTCAATCACCGTCACTTGTCGTAGGTCCAGACCACAATCTGCCTTCTAGGCATGAAAACACCCCAAGCATGGTCACAATCATAAAAACAAGCTGCTTATATTTCATTTGTATTAAATCCCGTAGTAGCTAGCAGTGGCGCTCTCTTGTGGAAGCCTTACCTTCCACATAGTCCTTCGTTCCTAAGGAAAAGTAAGTTGAGTGCAAAATTTCCCTCACTAGCAGATAATGCCCTAACCATCCAGCTGTCTTTCTGGGCGTGTATGACATTGCAAACGACTTTAAAGGTGAGTCGAGACTAACAGATCTATAGATCACCCTGCCTCCTAAAGAACTACTCAATATAGATCAGTCGGTCCATTTACCAATGACACATTACGGTTCTGGCGCTGTTGAATACAGTCTCTTGACTCACCTGCACCATAAGGTTCTGGAGCTTGTAGTCTCCATGGGCTACGTTAGGTGCTGACACAATCAGAAGCCTCCTCTTGTCATAGAACTGGTCCAGGAGGGCAGATGCTGTGTTCACATCTGTTTTAAACTCCATTGCTACATGCGTGCGCACACAATAAAAAAAACAGTGTATTGTTGGTGTAATCACTTTACATGTATGGGTTAAATTGCGAACACAACAAACCAGATGGTCTTTCAGAAGGTAATTCTCTGTCATTGGCTCTCAATACTAACTGACACACTCGGCGGGGGCCTCAGTCCAGCTGCGGTCGAACTGGCAGACTCGGCTGGAGGTCCCCCGCCTCTCATGGCCCCCGTCACAGTGGTACTCGCACACCGCCCCGTAGTTGTTCCCATCAGAGTCACAGGTGAGGTAACCATGGAGAGGGGTCTTGAGGACTGGACACCTCCTGACTGGGGGGAGAGAGAGCAGAGCCTGTATTCACAAAGTAATTGCTGATCTATGTTCAGTTATGTCGTTTAGATCGTAATAAGTAAAATCATATGGACAGGGGGGACCTGATCCTGGATCAGCACTCCTACTCTGAGATGCTATGTGAATAAGGGCCCAAAGCAACCATCTTTGAACAGTACACACTAACAGTACTGAAATATGATGACTCTTGGATGTCTATAAAGGGTTTATAGAAGTTCTCCATAAGGGAAATATGATTGATTGTCTATGAATGGAATTAGATTTATACTCAGTAAAAAATAATTTAGTATTTAGTTGCATGATGAAATGTATCAATTGAACGTTGAATGTCTGTTTGTGTAATGTGTTTGTCCTGTAAGTACGGGTTTTGCTCTAGTCCAAATGTCAGGTCATTGCGTCTGACATTGACAGTGATGTCTTACCCTCAACCCGAACAATGAACTTGCAGGCAGCCCTGTTCCCGGCTTGGTCGTGTGCTGTGTACCGGATAATGTTTATCCCCTCTTTAAAGTTGGTATCTGGCCGCTGGCCTATCAGCATTACACTGCAAACAGACACAAAAAAACACACGTTTCACCTCCAGATAAAGCAAAGGGGAAGAAGAGGAGAGGGGAAAAGGCAGTAAAAAAGGACTGACATACTCTAATGTTTTATCAGCAGTATCCGTGGCAACCGGCGGGTCCCAGGACACTCTGGCGGTTAGTTTCCCAGGCTCTGCGACCTTCACCCGGGACATGGGACACTTTATTTTTGGAGGATCATGATCTGAAACAACATCAGTTTGGTAAACCAGTGAAGAACAATAATATATACTTTTTTTTGTTAAATGTTAACATCTGTTGGTCTTGGTCAACTGAATCAATTCCTCTTGAGGGAAGGGAACTTTGAAGATTAGAAATATGTTTTGGTCTTGAGTCAAAGACGAAAGAAGGAAATGAAACGTGGAAAGAGAGGCACTAGATGAGTATCTATCTGTGTTGTGTTTGTGTTGTGGGAGACATGCCCATGGGAAGCTGCCCTGGCCTATGAAAGAAACAAACAAACATATGCTTGCAATCATTAAGGACTGGGGAGTTTTTGAGGATAAAAAATAAATGGAATAGAGCTAAGCAAAGGCAAAATCCAAGAGGAAAACCTGGCTCAGTCTGCTTTCCACCAGACACTGGGAGATGAATCCACCTTTCAGCAGGACAATAACCTAAAACACCAAGGCCAAATCTACATAAGAGTTGCTTACCAAGAAGAGAGTGAATGCTGCTGAGTTACAGTTTTGACTTTAATATGCTTGAAAATATATGGAAAGACTTGAAAATGGTTGTCTAGCAATGATCAACAACCAATTTGACAGAGCTTGAAGAATTTTGAAAATAATATTGTACAATCCAGGTGTGCAAAGCTCTTAGAGACTTACCCAGAAAGACTCACAGCTGTAATCGCTGCCAAAGCTGATTCCTAACATGTATTGACTCGGGTGTGAATGCTTATGTAAATGAGATATTTCTGTATTTTATCTTTCAATACATTTTCAAACATTTCTAAAGATGTGTTTTCACTTTGTCATTATGGGGTACTGTGTGTATATTGGTGAGAGAAAAAATAGATATAATCTATTTTGAATTCAGGCTGCAACACAACAAAATACGGAATAAGTCAAGGTGAATACTTTCTGGAGGCACTGTGTAGGCTGTACCTTCACAGATGGGCTCTGCCCCACTCCAGGACCCCCTATCCAGACAGGTGCGAGAGTGGTCCCCCTCGATCCGGTACCCCGGCTCACAGATGTAATCACACCTGGAGTCCACCATGTATCCCTGGGTGCAGTGGTACGTGCCGTGCCAGATCAGGTGCAGCGTGTTGCAACGAACCTCTGTGGAGTCAACACACCATAGTCAAAAAGAGATACAAATTACTCCTATGGAGGTTTTTCTAAAGAAAACTTAGGTCCTTTTTCATTAACAATAGATGACATGTATCTGTCTGTATTCAGCCTGTACTCACGGCGGCAGTGACTGGTCCCAGACCAACGGCGATTGGGCATACACTGCACAGAGGTTCTGCCCAGCAGCTTGTAGCCACGGTCACAGGTCATCTCACAGCGGGTGCCCAGGGTGCTGCGGTAGTTCCCTCCACGGGGGGAGTGGCAGGTCACATCCCCATTTGCCAGGCTCAAAAAGTGACACCATCTTGGATCTGCATCGAAACAACACTGTTTAATCACACACTGGAACACAGCGCCAAGACCAGTGTGCTACAGACCCAATTGACATCAAGAGATACTGATTTCAAAACAGTGATGTGGGGTACGTAGATTTCCAATTCAGTGTAAGTGTCCACTTACATTATGACAAGCTTATTCCAAATGTTAATGTTGTGACTGTGTGGTTCTCCTTACTTACTCCTGTAGTCCAGTCGGGGAGTATAGTACTCCTCCTCTGGAACAACCTCATTGTAGCTGCTGTGCAGTGTGGTTCCAGAGCCTGAAACTAATGACAGACTTATTAGCTCTGATCAGTCATAGCAACAAGGCATAAAACAAAATAAAACCATTTGTTAGCCACTAATGTAGTTATGGACTATACTTATGGCTATACTCGGCCTTGTCTCAGGATGGTAAGTTGGTGGTTGAAGATATCCCTCTAGTGGTGTGGGGGCTGTGCTTTGGCAAAGTGGGTGGGGTTATATCCTGCCTGTTTGGCCCTGTCCGGGGGTATCATCGGATGTGGCCACAGTGTCTCCTGACCCGTCCTGTCTCAGCCTCCAGTATTTATGCTGCAGTAGTTTATGTGTCGGGGGACTAGGGTCAGTCTGTTATATCTGGAGTATTTCTCCTGTCTTATCCGGTGTCCTGTGTGAATTTAAGTATGCTCTCTCTAATTCTCTCTTCCTCTCTCTCGGAGGACCTGAGCCCTAGGACCATGCCCCAGGACTACCTGGCATGATGACTCCTTGCTGTCCCCAGTCCACCTGGCCGTGCTGCTGCTCCAGTTTCAACTGTTCTGCCTGCGGCTATGGAACCCTGACCTGTTCGCCGGATGTGCTACCTGTCCCAGACCTGCTGTTTTCAACTCTCTAGAGACACCAGGAGCGGTAGAGATACTCTCAATGATCGGCTATGAAAAGCCAACTGGCATTTACTCCTGAGGTGCTGACCTGTTGCACCCTTGACAACTACTGTGATTATTATTATTTGACCATGCTGGTCATTTATGAACATTTGAACATCTTGGCCATGTTCTGTTATAATCTCCACCCGGCACAGCCAGAAGAGGACTGGCCACCCCTCATAGCCTGGTTCCTCTCTAGGTTTCTTCCTAGGTTTTGGCCTTTCAAGGGAGTTCTTCCCAGCCACCGTGCTTCTACACCTGCATTGCTTGCTGTTTGGGTTTTTAGGCTGGGTTTCTGTACAGCACTTTGAGATATCAGCTGATGTAAGAAGGGCTATATAAATACATTTGATTTGATTTGATGGACAATATGTATTGTTCTTTCCCACTCATAAACCTACTTTTGTATTTATTTGCTTATTTGTGATGAATATCAAATGATTTTGATGTAGAACATGAAGAGTGGAACATAGGTCCCGGAGAGAAAGTATTTTGGCATGCTAATGGTTTTTCCACAAAGTCTCAGTTCCGCACAACCTGGTTTCTGGTCCGTTCCTGAACCAGCTTCCTATTTAACACCTGGATTTCCAATAAGGGAAATAAAAATAATAAAAAAAACTCTCCAGGGGTTTGGATCCAAAACTGAAGTCCAGTCAAACCAGTATGTCTCTGACAAAAGACTGACTTTCTAGTTGGCTGACGTTTCATTTATCGCAGCGTAAAAGTGTTTAGCATCACATGGAAGTAAAAGGTAATAGTAAAGAGTGTAGGGAAATGACTTAACTGGGCACACATTTCTGAATGTGCACTGAAATCATGACACGTGAAGCAGATGAAGCTGGCAAGCAGAAGTCCCCTACTCCATTTTGAATGTAATTACTAGTTAGTACTGGGTCTAAAGCTGTTAACATCTCTTTTTGCCTACTTAGCACTACACTGTATCTTTAAACCAAGGAGCTGAATCTAACTTTCCATACAGTAGGTCTCCCTTAACACCCTCATTCTTTCCCCTCACTTGTGGTCTAGCCTATTTCACGAACATAATCCCTTGAAGGATATTTATAAGGGACTCTACCGTTAAGAAAGAGGGCTGCCAGATTTTAGTTTTTTTTGAGCTGAGTATTATCCCTGAGTATTTGTAACAACAAATTGGTTCAGATATTAGAATAGCTTGCCCAGCCTACAGGGGTAGTTAATGTGTAATTACTTTTAATTTAGACCAATAAATTCAATTCATGGTGACACAACTCAAAAAAGTTTCTAATGTTAGTAATTTGGGCACTTGCAATAAACTGCTAAACTTCCACTGGAAGAAGTTACAATGATGTTACAACACTTTTCATCAAATGCCTTGTTTCTAGTCTGACTCTGAATAACATATAAACATGCCAGTAGATTTCTATCACCCGAGTATCCCTCATGTTAGCAAATCCAAGTGAGGATAATCTTTAAATTTACTGTCTATAAACAGACTCTTCGGTATTCAAGATAGTTTACATTTCAGCAGCAGTTGTACAATAAAATATAAACATCAACTTTATAGTTAAACATGTTCCAACCATTCTACAATCAACAATCATTATGCAGTGATGGAAATCCTTTGCAACATGTCTCATCATGGTAGACATTAGTAGTCAAACACCTCTTCATCCTAACAGCCTATTTTCCATTATAGCACTAATGCAGGCGGCTGCTGTGGCCGCCTGATGACGGTGAGGTTGTAAAAAGGCAGACTCTGACAGAACGTGCATCACAGTGAGGCCCGCCTGGCACACGTCCAACAGCTCCCAGTGAGACGGTTACTTTACCAGGAAGACATGCAATGACCACTGCAGGGAGAACATCCTGCAGGGAGAACATCCAGCTAGGAGAAATGAGTCATATTGGAGGGGGTGGATTTCACAAGCCCACTATTCACTGCAGTCCAACTGTACTTCAATGGATATATTCTCATGCTGAGGATTAGAAAGACCATTCCCAATTAGCAACCGTTGTATTTCAGTTGGAGAAATGGTAAATGACGAGAACGTGTGATAATAGCAATGGTGAGACATAGCCAGAATCAATCCATTAGCCGACTAGATTTTCGCTTTGTTATCAACTGGCAGTAGGTATGAGTTTGGGTGGATCTGAGGTGACTCAAATCACTGTCTTAAATTAGGGCCTTGACACAGCTGGTCCATGCACACTCAGTCATTTGTCTGTGATTGGAGTTGTAATTACAGGGGTCTGAAAGAGGGTGACATACCCAACATCAGATAACAAACACAGGTAACTACAGTGAGGACTTCTATTCACCTCCAAAATGTATTTATTCATGACAAAATGCATAGATGGCATATTTGGGCTTCTTTGCTCTCTCCTTTTTAACTGAAAAAGAATGTTACAAGAGTGGATGAGTTTATTTTCAGGAAATACCCCATGCTCTCTTTGTATTCTGTCAGTTCCCTCTAAAGATTCCACTACAGCTGCTTTCTCTTTACTGCCCTATAACTGTGGTAATGGAGGTATGTCCTCACTCCCCATTGCATGGACTGTATCATGGACCATAGATGAGACTGACAAGGCAAGCATTTGTCTCTCCTGGCATTAATGATTTTATAGTAGCTTACAAAAGTATAGTTTGAGAGTGTCCAAATCATAACTGATTATGCAACATCAGGTATAGAATAACATGTGCATACATGTTGTACATCAAAGCTAATGCAAAGTTTAAACCGTGAGTAAAGAAACATATTAATAGCCTAAGTCAAAGTGCAGTATATCTAAATCTTACCTTCATTGTGTCCCAGCAGCTCTCTAATAAAGGTCAGCGTGAAGAGGAAAAGGATGTTGAATCGTGACATGCCAACACGGTCTTGAAGCGCAAATATTCAGATTAAAGGTGGTTCGACTGGGCATCTACTGTTGCCAAGGTGGAGACCATTGACCAACATACAGCGCAGAAAATTTGAAGGCAACAATGAAAGCGTCAATTCATTGTTTTTTTACTGACAAAATCATTAGCGTTGTTTTTGTTATATCTCTATAAACCAAGAATAATCCCACCAACGCTCCAGACAAACCAGCCTTGCGCCAATTTTTACTGACAAAGTCCTCCTCGTTTATCACATTTACTGTTCGAGAGGTTACCGCTAGGAGGCGTTGTTGGACTACTTATAAGGGGTACCATAAAGGGCTATGATGCAGCCCTAACCCACCAGTGGTTAATAAATAATTATATTAATGTTTGCACTAAAATCGATAGGAATTCGCAATGGATTTCCTGTATTCTGAGTAAACCAAGGAGAGATGTTCAAATCCACCTACTGAAATAAATCATATTTCAACATTTAATCAAAATGCATAATCCTTTTTGCAGCTGTAGGATATTGAAACTGTCAATCATGTTGCTGACCGCACACTAGACCAAACAACAAACGACGTAAAAAAATCATAATAGCGTGTTCTGCCGACTGGTTGGCTAACTGCACACGCAAGAGGGACAAATAAATGATACATTAAATCGCCAATCAGCGATTGAAACAGCGTTCAACCAGTTCGCAGCAAGTCGGACGTGTTAGTTCCGGACATGATATTTCCGGCAAAAGTCACAATAACAACATTTCTATTAAAAACCCACAGGCTGCTGATGCCGATAGCCTACTAGTGTCTGCCTTGGTTTTATGAGATAAAACCCTGCGTTTTCACCCCGATGACTGTACGAATTTTTTGTGTGTTTAAAGGGGAAATGTGCAGTTGCTTCATCCATTTTTGGACTTCTGAATTAATGATATTTGCCCATTTGATTCTTGAATAATATAACGTATAAATGACCCATGAGCTTAGTTCAACTGTTGCACCCAATCAGAACCCAAAATATAAGCTTGTTTCACTCCAATGTTTTTAAACAAATTAATGTAAACAAAAACTATACCACCTCAAAACTATAATTTTGATATCATGGATGGTAAGTCCTGGCATCCATAGTTATATCTATGAATTTGAGAGTGGTTGCATTTCTCCAGCCCCATCCCTCAGCGTTTTACCGAAACGGGTGAGGAAAAACGCTTTGTTATTGCTGCACGTGTATAGCGTCATTACTCTTGTATCTTGTAGCATTTGTATTTGTCATGTGTATACTGTCTCATCCGATTAGCCACAACGGACGTTTCCTCGGTGAAAAATTAAGTTATTATATTCTGTTCTATTATATTATTTTGGAACATCATAAATACAAGCGAATATAAAACTTCCCATAAATCCTAGGAAATGTACTTTTTCCTCACAGGAAAGTGAATCTGGATCAGTGACGACACTTCCCTTCTCCTTGGATTCTGTGATTTGTCGACAAAAGTTTTCCAGCAAGACGTTGTGGAAGTGTTTTTTTTTCTCTCTCGCTTTGTAACAACGATACTTTTTGATTGCCAATTTCTGCGAAATAGACATAATGTCTCCCCCATCAAGAAGGCTTCAAACTAAGCCAGTGATTACATGTCTCAAGACCTTTCTTATATCTTACAGTCTCATATTTTGGGTAAGTGTTGACTTGTAAATAACTGATGCAAGCAAGCTACGGTAACAATGGGCTAAATTAGCGGCGATGCCAACATATCCAATTGGAATTTACAAACGAATAACGTAAGGCTTTGGCTGAAACTTAAGGACTCGAGTTATTGGAAATAAAACATTATTTCCCCGTGATAGTTAGAAAACACTGTTGGAAAAGAATCACTTAATTGTTGGATATAGCGAAGTCTCGAGCTACTTTACATTATTTATGCGCAGATGGTGCTGTGAAAGTTGTGCGTTTCTCCAACCGCGACAACGTTGCAAAGCCACGTTACATAGTTTTTTTTTGAGAGTTGCAGCCCGCGAGTATAGGCTCGCGAGTGGCGCAGCGGTCTAAGGCACTGCATCTCAGTGTTAGAGGCGTAACTACAGACCCTGGTTCAATCACGGTCTGTATCACAACCTGCCATGATCGGGAGTCCTATAGGGCGGCGCACAATTGGCCCAGCGTCGTTAGGGTTTGGCCGGTGTAGGCCGATATTGTCAAATAAGAATTTGTTCTTAACTGACTTGCCTGCTTAAATAAAGGTCGAATAAAATAAAAAAACGTTTAAAGGTTTGATTGCGGGGATCGTGGTGACATTCGTAGACAAATTGTCAGATGTTGGGAACGACTATTCGAAGTTAGGCCTGGTTGTTGATTGAGATACAACCAAAGACAGCCGGCACTCTTACTAAATAACTATTATGATCTCAATTTTTTTTTTTGCAGTACTTTTAGGTAAACATATTTATTTTTAGCAGATTGGCGTCAAAGATCGTTAGCCAGCTCACATTTTCTAACAGCTTTCTTGACAAATGTTGTGTAAATTTAATCTGTCAATGGTGTTAATTCACAGTTTATATTATTCTATCTACGCCATTAATCAAACGTGGCTTTTATGGGTTCAAAGTTCATGACAACACATCTGTCATTTATTGCTATATGGAGAGTGATCTGTATAATTCATGGTCCGATGGACTGATGACTGCAGTCCATGAGTATATGACTCTGGTAAAAGTAAGGGATATTATACAAAGGAAGATACTGAGCTCACTGATGTGAGACCATGGGCTATTATTGGTTGTGTCAGTGAGGGGTGCTGGGTTAAATCAAATTCTATGCGAGTGTAGCGAAATACTTATGCTTTTAGATCTGACAGTGCAGTATTATCTAACAAGTAATATCTAACAATTCCACAACAAAACCTAATAGACACAATCTAGTAAAGGGATGAGAATATATAAGTATAAAATATATGGATGAGCAGTGACAGAGCAGCTAAGATGCAATAGATAGTGAAGGATACAGTATATACATGTGAGATATGTAAACGTTCTTAAAGTGGCATTATTAAAGTGACTAGCGTTCCATTTATTAAAGTGGCCAATGATATCAAGTCTGTAGGTAGGCAGCCGCCTGTCTGTGCTAGTGGTGACTGTTTAACAATCTGATGGCCTTGAGATTGAAAAACAGCTTCTATCTCTCTGCCCCAGCTTTGATGCACCTGTACTGACCTCGCCTTCTGGATGGAAGTGGGGTGAACGGGCAGTGGTTCGGGTGGTTGTTGTCCTTGATGATCTTTTTTGCCTTCCTGTGACATTGGGTGTTGTAGGTGTCCTGGAGGGCAGGTAGTTTGCCCCCCGTGATGTGTTGTGCAGACCTCAGTACCCTCTGGAGAGCCCTACGGTTGTGGGTGGTGCAGTTGCCGTACCAGGTGGTGATACAGCCCGACAGGATGCTCTCAATTGTGCACCCGTAGAAGTTAGTGAGGGTTTTTGGTGACAAGCCAAAAAATGTTCTGCCTCCTGTTGCGCCTTCACCACGCTATATGTGTGCGTGGACCATTTCAGTTTGTCGGTGATATGTACACAGAAGAACTTAAAACGTTCCACTTTCTCCACTACTGTCCCGTCGATGTGGATAGGGTGGTGCTCCCTCTGCTGTTTCCTGAAGTCCACGATCATCTCTTTTTGTTTTGCTGACATTGAGTGAGAGGTTATTTTCCTGACACCACACTCCGAGGACCCTCACCTCCTCCCTGTAGGCCGTCTCGTCGTTGTTGGTAATCAAGCCTACCACTGTAGTGTCGTCTGCAAACTTGATGATTGACTTGGAGGCGTGCATGGCCACGCAGTCATGGGTGAACAGGGAGTACAGGAGAGGGCTGAGAACGCACCCTTGTGAGGCCCCAGTGTTGAGGGTAAGCGGAGTGGAGATGTTGTTTCTTACCTTCACCACCTGGGGCGGCCCGTCAGGAAGTCCTGGACCCAGTTGCACAGGGCGGGGTCGAGACCCAGGGTCTTAAGCTTAATGATTAGTTTGGAGGGTACTATGGTGTTGAATGCTGAGCTGTAGTCAATGAACAGCATTCTTACATAGGTATTCCTCTTGTCCAAATGGGTTAGGGTAGTGTGATGCCGATTGCATCGTCTGTGGACCTATTGGGGTGGTAAGCAAATTGAAGTGGGTCTAGGGTGGCAGGTAAGGTGGAGGTGATATGATCCTTAACTAGTCTCTCAAAGCACTTCATGATGACCGATGAGTGCTACAGGGCGATAGTCATTTAGTTCAACCTTAGCTTTCTTGGGAACAGGAACAGTGGTAGCCATCTTGACGCATGTGGGGACCGCGGACTGGGATAGGGATCGATTGAATATCAATCCCTTTTGATAGTCCGTGTAAGTTCCATGTTGACTTTCCCTTCCTGTTGTAGGCATTTATACCAACTTCAAAGCTTTTTCAGATGTGTACTGGCCCCTGACATCACACTGAGCTCAATAAAATTGTTAGGTGTATAATTAAGAGGGTTGTTTTTTTCCCCCCTTTAAATCTTGAGTTTGTGTCAGAACTAGGTCAAACCTCTGAAACATCCCCTAGGGACATTACCTGAGATTGGAGCTGACTGTCTGTGCTTTCTCCCAGTTTACAGGGGTTATCCTTCTGGCAGTTGGAGTATGGGGGAAGGTGAGCCTGGAAGCTTATTTCCAGCTGGCCTCTGAGAAGAGCACCAATGCACCATATGTCCTCATCGGGACTGGAGCCATCATCATCATTTTTGGCCTGTTTGGTTGCTTCGCTACATGCCGCGGTAGCCCATGGATGCTGAAGCTGGTCAGTTACACTGTGATGTGTTACATTTTGTATTTGCACATTCTCCTCAAATGTTTGTCTTTGTTGTATGTTAATTGATGCGTTGTTTCTCTCCCCTCAGTATGCCATGTTCCTGGTGCTGGTGTTCGTAGCTGAGTTTGTGGCCGGCATCTCTGGCTTCTTATTCAGACATGAGGTGAGATGTTAGTTCAAAAGTAGTGTTCCCACATCTAGCAATTTAGTGCTGGGTACAAATATAAGTAATGGAAATATCTGTGCACTGAGGGATGTTCTCATATAGTTTACTGCACCGTCTGGAAGACGTTCAGGTCGAAACGTTGCGGTGAACTGTAGATGAGCATACACCAGAGTGCAGGTACTTCTGAGGTGACTTACAATACACTTGACATTACTGTAGGGTTCAGTTGGCCACAAATCAAACCCAGTTAATGTTTGGTTTCTTGCAGATAAAGGCTGTATTAGGTGGTGCCTATAAAGACGCTGTGACCAACTACAATACCACTGACCCCAAAAGCTCTGCGGTTGACACCATCCAGAAGACTGTAAGTGGTATTATGTTATTCAGTGCGAAGCCTAACTGTGTTTTTGGTTCCTTTGCAAATAACACAAAACATGCTGTTCAGAGAAATGGCAGCTGAATTTGATCAAAGACCCTGTAGAAGTGTTGCTATAAACAACTTCTACAGTACAGATGGTCACGCTTCACCATCTGTTTTCAGAGTTGCATAGAGCTTGTTGGTATTGTATTAGGTTATGATCCTCCTCCACCATTATTGAATAACTCATTGATGTACAATAGAACCACCTTTTAACATGATCTGATTTAGTATGATTTAGTATCCCTGCACATTGTAAATTTGGCACTGACCCTGAAACTTTTTTATTTTTATTTTTTTTAATAATACTATAGCTACTGAGCCTGTATATAGCTACTGAGCCTGTATATAGCTACTGAGCCTGTATATAGCTACTGAGCCTGTATATAGCTACTGAGCCTGTATATAGCTACTGAGCCTGTATATAGCTACTGAGCCTGTATATAGCTACTGAGCCTGTATATAGCTTCTGAGCCTGGAACTGAGCCTGGAACTGAGCCTGTATATAGCTACTGAGCCTGTATATAGCTACTGAGCCTGTATATAGCTACCTGAGCCTGGCTATGTAGCTACTGAGCCTGTATGTAGCTACTGAGCCTGTATGTAGCTACTGAGCCTGTATGTAGCTACTGAGGCCTATATGTAGCTACTGAGCCTGTATGTAGCTACTGAGCCTGTATGTAGCTACTGAGCCTGTATGTAGCTTGCTTAATTTCTCATGTTCTTAGCTCATGTGTTTCTGTTCTACTTGACTTTTTTTGATAAAAACATGTATAGTACTACCAATATTGATTTCTGAATTGTTGGGAAAGAGCAAGCACGCAAAGTAATTTCACTGTACTTGTGCACGTGACATTGAAACTTGATTTGTCCACATGGCTAAGTCAACCATAGAATTAGGAATTAGAAGTTAACATTGTTATTTCCTCTTGATAATTAGTAAATGTGTTTTTTGTGCAGTTGCACTGCTGTGGAGTGGAAAGTTATAAGGACTGGAACACAACAAAGTACTTCAAAGACCAAGGCATCCCTGAGAGCTGTTGCAAAGAGGACGCTGTCTGCACTGTCGAGGACCTCAAGGACCTTGACAAGGCTCGCGACTTTGTGTATGACACGGTGAGAGCACTGCCGCATATCATTATCAATCATATCATACAGAATTATGTCAGAGCTTTGGTTCATAGTTTACCAGTCTTTTAGACTAAGTATTGCCAGTCCAGTATGCGTAATGAACAGCTATAACCTTGAGAAACCATATTTAAAAAGTTTTTATTTTCCTTCTGCTTAACATGTTTTAGGGCTGCTTCTCGAAGGTGACCACTTTGATGGAGTCTAACCTGGGAATCATTGCCGGAATATCTTTTGGAATTGCATTCTTCCAGGTACATCCATTGAAGAGCCTTTATTTGATATTGGCCTGTAGGCATAATAATCTATAGGGGAAAAAATATACAATGTTATTACCAGTAACATGGATCTTGAAATGTTGTGAGATCATCAAGGAAATATAGATTACATTTTTTTTTATATACATGAATTGAGTGCATGTCAATTTTGTCTTCACATCCTAATTGAAACTCTTTAACTTTCTGCCTAGCTCATTGGGGTGTTCTTGGCCTGCTGCTTGTCTCGATACATCACCAACAACCAGTACGAGATGGTCTAGCAGTGTCCTTTCACAGGTAGTACCCTACATGGACTAGTACTGTGGGATCCCATGCCTCATATTGTTATTGAAGTCATGTCTTTAGAGTGCCCAAAATGTAAATGTTATTGTCATATAGCACACTATACTGGAACCCCTATACTTGGTTTGGTCACTTAAGTTGCTGTGTACCAGCTTTTTGGTTCTCCCTCTACGGACGAGAGCATTTTCATGTAAGGAAATGCCTACCTCTGCACATCAGATATAGTATTCATTACCTAGGAAGGTGATCATGTTGACATGTAGTACAGTATATCAGTAATATGCTCAACAGTTGAGTAAGACCAGTGGCTGAAATCCCCAACCTGATGTAACATTGATTATTGTTACATCAGGTTAATTTCATATTTTCTTTTTAAACAACAACTGCATTGTTGGTTGAAAGGGCTTGTAAGTAAGCATTTCACTGTAAGGTCTACACCTGTTGTATTTGGCACATGTGACAATACAATTAGATTATTCATGCACCAATCAAACTCATGGGAATTTTAATGACTACAACCCTTCTAACATGTCATTTTCATTTTTTTTTTTTTTTTTGCAGGTCACTAATGGGCAGGTCATGATGCACACTGACTCAAAGGGAAAGTAGTTTTAATCATTGGGCTATGTATAATGGTTCTGTCATTTCAGAATACACTCTCGCTGACACTCACTTTTCCATGGCAACCAGACTGAAGGGAAAAAGTTATTGGAAACCATAAGGGATCTATTTCTGCAGTTCTCCATCATCGATTTGATTAAGCTTTGTCTTGTTAAGACTAGTGGAATATAGTTTATTGTGCTTGACTGTTCATTTGGTATTCACAGACTTTATAAATGTAATATTTTTCATTCATTGTCTGTTTAATGTTATTATACATGACATATGTATTGCAATTTTTTTTGGTGAGCTTAGCCAAAATATTCATGTTATGTCCATATTCATTTCATTCTCCATCATAAATGCTGCTGTCATATTCTAGTTATATGGCATCTTGTGGTTAAAGTGATCTTACTGTAGTCTGTTATTTTCATGATCAGCATTACAGTGACTGTAGTAGTGACAGATTAGGCCATCTGTAACACCACAGTAACTTCCATCCATCTCTTCTGTGGAGACAAGGAGAAAAGTATTGGAAGTTGTGTAGTAGCCTTTGCGGGTAGAGGGATGGATTGCATGCTGTAGACACTTAGTTAATAGAGAAGAGAACAATTATACACCACCATGATTCTCGTGGGAACGAAAAGGTGTTTTATAAGCCTTTCATGTTATTTACTGTAACTTTTGTGTGCAAGTCTTGTTCACGTTTTCCAAAAATATGCATTTCCTCAGATGAAAATAATTGTCAGTGTTAATGGTTGTTGATTTGTGGAAACCGCATGTAAAAATAATTGAAAAAAAAATAAAGGAACCTGAACTCTTTAAAACAACTGGGTCGCATTCGAATGAGACTGATTTTCTAGGCCTACCTTGTGTTTTAAAAAATATATATATTGAAGGAAAAGGCGTGAACTGAATATACCTGGGGTGTTTTCACTAGGACCGGAACGATATGGGTAGGGGCCTACCTGACCTCATCAAATAGAAAGTCTTTTGCGTTGCAAAATGGTTTCCAGTGACTATCCCATATGGACACAGTTACTGCATGAGCTGTGTGACATACTGTTGGAATGGAGAGGATTTAAACGGTATCTACAGCTGCCCTGAGTGCAGAAATGCATTCAACCCAAGGCCTGTGCTGAAGAAAAATGTTATGATGGTGGGGGCTATGGAGACACTAATGACCAGTCTCCCAAGTTTCTTCTCAAGTCGACTGTTATGCTAGACCTGGACGACGACGAGTGGGATTTCTGCCTTAGTAAGAAACAAAAAGTTGTTAAGTCCTGCCTAATTTGAGTCTCCTCGTTTCGTGAAACTCATCTCAAGCATCAACATCAAGTTCTCGCCTTGATGAAGCATAGGCTTACCCTTTTCGACGCCGGTGAAATTAAAAACATTTGCCCTCATTACAATAAAGTGCTTGAAATGTATATCAATGTGATCACTGCATCTGTTTTGTGCTCCGTGAATCAACACCACGGACATATCGTTGTTTCAGCAGCAGCAGAGGGCTGAGCAACAGGTAAGGATAGAACCCATTTGAGAAATGCTACATCTTTATATCATTACTTCTGTGCTAGTCATCCCTGTTATCTTGTTTTTTGTTTTCAAAATATATGGATACCATAAAATGCGGTATGCTGACTTTGTTTTTGTCATACAGAAAACGTTGAGGGAGATACAGAATACACGCCAGCAGAGGGCACAGGAAAGCAAGAGAATGAAGTAAAAGAACTGAGACCTGCCTTGGAGTGTCTCAAGGTGAGTATTCTGACCTGGGCCTGTATTCACAATTGTGTCTCAGAGTAGGAGTGCTGATCTAGGACCAGGCTCCCCCTGTTCATATACTCTATAGACTAAATCTGATTGATTGCTATTTTGTTTTTGTAACCACTGGTCCTCTGTAGCTCATTTGGTAGAGCATGGTGCTTGCAATGCCAGGATAGTAGGTTCGATTTCTAGGACCACCCATACTTAAAATGTATGCACGTATGACTAAGTCGCTTGCTCAATAACATATACAACGGATCTTTGTTATAAGCCGTGCAGTTATAGTTGACTCTCCTTCACAGTGACAGATGTTCAGGTTGTTCAGTTCCCAAGACCAGAGAGGAGTTCTGGACATAATACATGTTTTGGCACACACATCCAGTCTCCCTCAGATATTTTTTGTGCAATATTACACACCCATGAACTAACACACCTATAGGCCCCAAGCTCTCCTTATCGCTTAACTTAAACATTCTGAGTTAATGCCTAACCTTAAACATTGAGTTAATGCCTAACCTTAAACATTGAGTTAATTCCTAACCTTAAAAAGTCAGAGTTAATGCCCGAACTTAACTTTAAACACTTTGAAATTTGACGTTTGGAACAACTTCTAAATGTGACGTTTGAGAAACATGGATGAACGTCTAATTCTGACGTGAGACTGTGAGAGCTGGTAGGGCTTAACGTTGGCCTTCAAGAGGTGAATTAAATTGACTTATTAGCTGATATGTTGTATTAGATGATATGTTGTATATATTTTGTCAATATGAATATAATTAGAATGCCAAGACGTTCTTTCTCCCCGAACAGATTTCATCCAGCTGACAGTGGATGCCAACACAGCAAATAGGCATCTCATTCTGTCTGGGGACAAGAAGGAAGTGTCATTCAGCTCATATGGTTCACCTAAGCCTCCCAGAGAGCTTTTCATCTCCTAAAGCTCTGTGCAGAGAGGGTCTCCAGTGACTCCAACTGGGAGGCTAACTGGGAAGGCAGCCATGTTTCTGTGGCTGTGTCGTACAAAGGCGTAGGGTGTCTTGAAATTTGGACTACTCAGGTCCAGCTACGAGTACTACAGGTATTGCTTTGGTTACACTTTCATGCACAATAAAAAAAAAAGTATTTCTTATTTCTCTTTATTTAACAAGGTAGGCCAGTTAAGGACAAATTCGCATTTACAACTGCGACATGGCCAAAATAAAGCAAAGCAGTGCGACACAAACAACAACACAGAGTTACACATGGAATAAACAAATGTACAGTCATAACACAATAGAAAAGTCTATATACAGTGTGTGCAAATTAAGTAAGATTAGGGAGGTAAGGCAATAAATAGGCCATAGTGGCAAAATAATGACAATTTAGCAATTAAACACGGGTGTGATAGATGTGCAGAAGATGAATGTGCAAGTAGAGATACTGGGGTGCAAAGGAGCGAGAAAAAAAGAACAATATGGGGATGAGGTAGTTGGGTGGGCTATTTACAGATGTGCTATGTACAGGTGCAATGATCTGTAAGCTGCTCTGACAGCTGATGCTTAAAGTTAGTGAGGGAGATATGAGTCTCCAGCATCAGTGACTTTTGCAGTTTAACTCCAGACATTGGCAGCAGAGAACTGGAAGGAAAGGCGGCCAAATGAGGAATTGGCTTTGGGGGTGACCAGTGAAATATACCTGTTGGAGCGCATGTTATGGGTGGGTGCTGCTATGGTGACCAGTGAGCTGAGATAAGGCTTGGCTTTACCTAGCAAAGACTTATAGATGACCTGGAGCCAGTGAGTTTCGCGACGAGACCATACAGGTTGCAGTGGTGGGTAGTATATGGGGCTTTGGTGACAAAACAGATGGCATTGTGATAGACTGCATCCAATTTTCTGAGTAGATTGTTGGAGGCTATTTTGTAGATGACATCGCCGAAGTCAAGGATCGGTAGGATAGTCAGTTTTACGAGGGTATGTTTGGCAGCATGAGTGAAGGATGCTTTGTTGCGAAATAGGAAGCCGATTCTAGATTTCATTTTGGATTGGAGATGCTTAATGTGAGTCTGGAAGGAGAGTTTACAGTCTAACCAGACACCTAGGTATTTGTAGTTGTCCACATATTCTAAGTCAGAACCGTCCAGAGTAGTGATGCTAGACGGGCGAGCAGGTGCGGGCTGCGATCGGTTGAAGAGCATGCATTTAGTTTTACTTGCATTTAAGAGCAGTTGGAGGCCACGGAAGGAGAGTTGTATGGCATTGAAGCTCGTCTGGAGGGTAGTTAACACAGTGTCCAAAGAAGGGCCAGAAGTATACAGAATGGTGTCGTCTGCGTAGAGGTGGATCAGAGAATCACCAGCAGCAAGAGCGACATCATTGATGTATACAGAGAAGAGAGTCGGCCTGAGAATTGAACCCTGTGGTATCCCCATAGAGACTGCCAGAGGTCCGGACAACAGGCCCTCCGACTTGACACACTGAACTCTGTCTGAGAAGTAGTTGGTGAACCAGGCGAGGCAGTCATTTGAGAAACCAAGGCTGTTGAGTCTGCCGATAAGAAGGCGGTGATTGACAGAGTCGAAAGCCTTGGCCAGGTCGATGAAAACAGATTCACAGTATTGTCTTTTATCGATGGTGGTTATGATGTCGTTTAGGACCTTGAGCATGGCTGAGGTGCACCCATGACCAGCTTGGAAACCAGATTGCCTAGCGGAGAAGGTACGGTGGGATTCGAAATGGTCGGTGATCTGTTTGTTAACTTGGCTTTTGAAGACCTTAGAAAGGCAGGGTAGGAAAGATATAGGTCTGTAGCAGTTCCGGTCTAGGGTGTCTCCCCCTTTGAAGAGGGGGATGACCGCGGCAGCTTTCCAATCTTTGGGGATCTCAAACGATATGAAAGAGAGGTTGAACAGACTAGTAATAGGGGTTGCAACAATTGCGGCGGATCATTTTAGAAAGAGAGTGTCCAACTTCCCTGAAAAGTTGCATTTTGCGGGGGCTATTCAATGCTAATGCAGAACGCCACAGGAGGTTTTTGTGCTGGTCAAGGGCAGTCAGGTCTGGAGTGAACCAAGGGCTATATCTGTTCCTGGTTCTAAATTTTTTTGAATGGGGCTTGCTTATTTAAGATGGTGAGGAAAGCACTTTTAAAGAATAACCAGGCATTCTCTACTGACGGAATGAGGTCAATATCCTTCCAGGATACCCGGGCCAGGTCGATTAGAAAGGCCTGCTCGCTGAAGTGTTTTTGGGAGCGTTCGACACTGATGAGGGGTGGTCGCTGAGATCCTGGTTGAAGACAGCAGAGGTGTATTTAGAGGGCAGGTTGGTCAGGATGATATCTATGATGGTGCCTGTGTTTACGGATTTGGGGTTGTACCTGGTAGGGTCCATGATAATTTGGGTGAGATTGAGTGGATCTAGCTTAGATTGTAGGACGGCCAGGGTGTTAAGCATATCCCAGTTTAGGTCACCTAACAGTACAAACTCTGAAGATAGATGGGGGGCAATTCATTCACATATGGTGTCCAGGGCACAGCTGGGGGCTAAGGGGGGTCGCTAACAAGCGGCAACAGTGAGAGACTTATTTCTGGAAAGGTGGATTTTTTTAAGTAGAAGTTAGAACTGTTTGGGCACAGACCTGGATAGTAAGACAGAGCTCTGCAGGCTATCTCTGCAGTAGATTGCAGCTCTGCCCTTTGGCAGTTCTATCTTGGTGGAAAATGTTGTAGTTGGGATGGAAATTTCAGAATTTTGGTGGCCTTCCTAAGTCAGGATTCAGACACGGCTAGTACATCAGGGTTGGTGTGAGTGTGCTAAAGCAGTGAAAAAAATACATTTAGGGAGGAGGCTTCTGATGCTAACATGCATGAAACCAAGGATTTTACGGTTACAGAAGTCAACTGAAGGTTGACTTCGGTTCTAGCACAAAAATTCCTGGCCCCAGCCCTTCCCAATCATGAAAATAAAGGCAAATCGGACTGTATCTTGATCACAAGGCTGGGACTCCATGACCCTTCTCCACAAAGTCCAATCTACCTTTACCCAGCCACTCTTCCCAGGATTTAGTGTCATCTGAAACAATTTTTAAAGCTAGAATCCTTAATTGAAACAATCAACAACTCTATTTATTATTTAGCTGAGGGATGGGGCTGGAACAATTTAACCACTCTCAAATTCATAGACAGAGTTATGGATGCAAGGACTGGCCATCCATGATAGTAAAATTAGAGTTTTAACCATGTTTTAAAAACAGGAAGAATAAGATTGACAAGCATCAGTTTGGTAAAAGAAAAAACGTATTTACCCTGTCATGTGTATATTGATTAATTATTATTGGGTGTTGTTTACATTGTCTACAAACTTTGGAGTAAAACATGCTTATATTTTGGGTTTTGATGGGGTACGAAAGCTCATAATGTCAAGGCTCAGGAGAAGACCCAGATGCGGACAGTTTTGTAGTAACACAAGTTTATTACAAAAACGGGGGCAGGCAAACGACAGGTCAAGGGCAGGCAGAGGTCAGTAGTCCAGATCAGAGTCTGAAAGGTACAGAACGGCAGGCAGGGTCAGGGCAGGCAGAGGTCAGTAATCCAGGTTGTGTGACAAGGTACAGAACGACAGGCAAGCTCAGGGTCAGGGCAGGCAGAATGGTCAAAAACCGGGAAAGATAGAAAACAGGAAGTAGAGAGAAAGGAGTACGGGAAAAATGCTGGAAGGCTTGACGAAACAAAATAAACTGTCAACAGACAGAGAACACAGGTATAAATACACTGGGGATAATGAGGAAGATGGGCGACACCTGGAGGGGGGTGGAGACAAGCACAAAGACAGGTGAAACAGATCAGGGTGTGACACATAAGGCATTTATAATTATATTGCTTAAGAATAAGTGGATGTATATAATTCATTTATATGTCCAAAAATGTACACTGAGTGTACAAAACATTAAGGACAACATCCTAATACTCGATGTGAAAAAACAAGAAGAAAATGGAACGTGGACGTAAAATTGTAAAGTAGTTACTGTGTTGAATGAAAATACTGTCTACGTCCTGTTTCCCAGAGACTGAAGGCTTGTGCTGTGTAAGAGTTATGTTAATAAAGGAAGAAGCACACAGCAAAGATGGAGTGTGAAGGTACAGTTTATTTGACTGTTTGTGGAAGGTAGCCAGTGCAAATACTGTTTACACCAAAAATATATAGCAGACATTCTGTTCTATTTTCATTTGGTTTTGTGTTGGGCATGTAGCCTCATTTGTCTACATTTTTAAAAATATATAAAGGTTCATTATAAGCTACTACTGTATATTAATGTGCTACTACTATATATTAATAAGCTACTATGTTTTCTTTGTCAATTAACTCAAGACACCCTGGATCTATACTGGACAAAAATCTAAACGCAATATGCAACAGCTTCAAAGATTTTACCGAGTTACAGTTCATATCAGGAAAAAAGTAAATTTAGATAAATAAATTGGACCCTAATCTATGGATTTCACATGACTGGGAATACAGATATACAGTGAGGGAGAAAAGTATTTGATCCCTTGCTGATTTTGTACGTTTGCCCACTGACAAAGAAATTATCCGTCTATCATTTTAATGGTAGGTTTATTTGAACAGTGAGAGACAGAATAACAACAAAAAAATCCAGAAAAACGCATGTAAAAAATGTTATAAATTGATTTGCATTTTAATGAGGGAAATAAGTATTTGACCCCTCTGCAAAACATGACTTAGTACTTGGTGGCAAAACCCTTGTTGGCAATCAGAGGTCAGACGTTTCTTGTAGTTGGCCACCAGGTTTGCACACATCTCAGGAGGGATTTTGTCCCACTACTCTTTGCAGATCTTCTCCAAGTCATTAAGGTTTTGAGGCTGACGTTTGGCAACTCGAACCTTCAGCTCCCTCCACAGATTTTCTATGGGATTAAGGTCTGGAGACTGGCTAGGCCACTCCAGGACCTTAATGAGCTCCATTTTGGTCTCATCTGACCACAACACTTTCACCCAGTTGTCCTCTGAATCATTCAGATGTTCATTGGCAAACTTCAGATGGGCATGTATATGTGCTTTCTTGAGCAGGGGGACCTTGCGGGCACTGCAGGATTTCAGTCCTTCACGGTGTAGTGTGTTACCAATTGTTTTCTTGGTGACTATGGTCCCAGCTGCCTTGAGATCATTGACAAGATCCTCCCGTGTAGTTCTGGGCTGATTCCTCACCGTTCTCATGATCATTGCAACTCCACGAGGTGAGATCTTGCATGGAGCACCAGGCCGTGGGAGATTGACAGTTCTTTTGTGTTTCTTTCATTTGCGAATAATCGCACCAACTGTTGTCACCTTCTCACCAAGCTGCTTGGCGATGGTCTTGTAGCCCATTCCAGCCTTGTGTAGGTCAACAATTTTGTCCCTGACATCCTTGGAGAGCTCTTTGGTCTTGGCCATGGTGGAGAGTTTGGAATCTGATTGATTGATTGCTTCTGTGGACAGGTGTATTTTATACAGGTAACAAACTGAGATCAGGAGCACTCCCTTTAAGAGTGTGCTCTTAATCTTAGCTCGACACCTGGGAGCCAGAAATCTTTCTGATTGAGAGGGGGTCAAATACTTATTTCTCTCATTAAAATGCTAATCAATTTATAAAAATTTTGACATGCGTTTTTCTGGATTTTTTGTTGTTATTCTGTCTCTCACTGTTCAAATAAACCTACCATTAAAATTATAGACTAATCATTTCTTTGTCAGTGGGCAAACGTACAAAATCAGAAGGGGATCAAATACTTTTTTCCCTCACTGTACATCCCAGATACCTTAGAAAAGAAGTAGGGGCATGTATCAGAAAACCAGTCAGTATCTGGTGTAACCACCATTTGCCTCATGCAGCTCGATACATCTCCTTTGCATAGAGTTGGTCAGGCTGTTGATTGTGGCCTGTGGAATGATGTCCCACTCCTCTTCAAAGGTTGTGTGAAGTTGCTGGATATTGGCAAGAACTGGAACAGAGATTCCCAAATGTGCTCAATGGGTGACATCTGGTGAGTATGCAGGCCATGGAAGAACTGGGACATTTTCAGCTTCCAGGAATAGTTTTTTTACATTTTTTTTACATTTTAGTCATTTAGCAGACACTCTTGAATGCCTACATGAATGCATACATTTCATACATTGTTTTTCTCCGTACTGGTCCCCCGTGGGAATAAAACCCACAACCCTGGCGTTGCAAACACCATGCTCTACCAACTGAGCCACACGGGAATTGTGTACAGATCCTTGCAACATGGGGCCTTGCATTATCATGCTGAGACATGAGATGATGGCAGCGGATGAATGGCACAACAATGGGCCTCAGGAGCTTGTTACTGTATATCTGAACATTCAAATTTCTATTGATAAATTGCAATTGTGTTCGTTGTCCTTAGTTTATGCCTGCCAGTACCATATCCCCACCGCTACCATGGGGCACACTGTTCACAACGCTGACATCAGCAAACCGCTCTTCCACACGATGCCATACATGTGGTCTGGTTGGACATACTGCCAAATTCTCTAAAAACAACGTTGGATGCGGCTTATGGTAGAGAAATTAACATTCAATTCTCTGGCAACAGCTCTGGTGGACATTCTTGCAGTCAGCATGCCAATTGCACGCTCCCTCAACACATTGTTACAAAACTGTACATTTTAGAGTGGCCTTTTATTGTCCCCAGCACAAGGTGCACCTGTGTAATGATCCTGCTGTTTAATCAGCTTCTTGATATGCCACACCTGTCAGGTGGAAGGATTGATTATCTTGGCAAAGGAGAAATGCTCACTAACAGTGATGTAAACAAATTTGTGCACAAAATTTGAGAGAAATAAGCTTTTTGTGTGTGTGGAACATTTCTGGGATCTTTTATTTCAGCTCATGAAACATGGCACCAACACTTTACATGTTGCGTTTATGTTTTTGTTCAATGTATGTATTGGTATTTCTTTCTCAGCCATATGAACTCATGTCCTGTTCCTGTTTGTGTTCCCTACCCATCTTTTTCGCACACTTGTGTGTATATGGTGTGTAGATCTGAAAAGGTCAGTAGTAAAAAAGCAGTACACTTAGAATAGAACGTCAACACATTTTTCTAATGCAAAGGGAACTGAAAGCATGCATAGTTAATGAACAGATTTGTAATCTCTTCGTTGTGAGTCTTTTGTCAGGTTAACTTGTAATTAATATGCAATCAGTTCCCTTAAAGACGGCTGAATGTGAACACACTGTCTGCTTAGGTTCCCTCTTTCACTTCTGTTTTGATTGTATCCCCCAAGCTACAGTACAGTATAAGTACATGGTTTGAGGGAGGCTTATTCAGAGCAACTATAATATCTTGGTGATTTATGTGATGGCTATGCAGCGCATTTAATCTATTGGGATGTTCCATATGAATTCAATCCCTTTCTGACCGCATCCCTTTTGATTTGAACCAAACCTTCCATACATGTTTGCCCATAGTAGAAGTGGTCAGAAAGTGACTTTTTGGACATGAATGCCAAAACATTCAGGAGATAGAGGTGCTCAAAGTTGACCCATTTTGCATACCCCACGCCACCATGAGACATGTCTTCATCACTGAAAAAGACAAACAGTTGAGTTTGATATCATTTGAAAGCTTTCAAACAGGGTTGTCAAATTACTTTTTCATTCTTTAAAAAAAAAACTAATAATTTAGTTTTGACCAGACAGCATCAGATAAATGGGCTACATGTACAGAGACAGAGGGGCACTGTTTCGCTCGCTTGGATGCTTTCTCCGGTGAGATACTTCAGTTAATTTATTAATTCGACCATTTAAAAAAACAAGCACACATAAAACTTGAAACGCCATACATGCACATGAGTAAAATCATTGAGGATAACACAAATTCTGGGACTTATTTCCGTTGTGGTCCTCAGCATTTTGCAAATTGAAGGAAAATTCTGAAACACAGAGACAAGATTTTTTTTATTGGTCAATTTTTGGGGGGAATCCTGGCTTCCCTTGGCATCCATGAATACACATCACCGCTACCTCTTAGAAAGCCATTCTGGTTGCGTAAAGACTTGTGTAATTGTCCTGCTGAAAAATACAACTCTATCCCAGGAGTAAGTATTCAGAAGACTGAGGTTTTCTTAAATGTTTTATCTGGGCTTTGCTCCTTTAATATTTATTTTGATTCTGACAAACTTCCCAGTCCCTGCTGGTGACAAGCATACCAATACCCATTCCTAATATTGCTTGAAAATCAGAGACCAGGTTAGAATGTTGCTGTCCATCAATGACTCCCAACCAACCAAATTTAATCAGCTTGAGCATTTTTGACAAAAACAATGGATAAATGTTGCCCTAAGAATCTTATTCAAAATGATTCACAGCTGTAATGGCTGCCAAAGGTGTTTCCACCCAGAATTAACTCTGGGGTGTGAAGACACGCAATCAAGGCATATTGTATTTAGAAGGCCTCATCTTAGAAGCATAGAAGGCCTCATCTTCCTAAACATCCCAGGTAGGAAATACACACAAAAACACACAGGGTTAAACTCTACACGCGGCTGACAGTCAGACACTCATGACGCATGACATTCACTTCAAGATGCATGCTCATGAAGAAGAATGACCTCACACGGTCCCCTTACCCACTCAAACCTAAAAGTACATAACGATCTGAAACACAGTCAGTACTTACAACTGCGTGTGTGTGTGTGTGTGTGTTCAGCTGGGGCTCTGGGGCAGACCTGTGGGGATCAGAGGGTGACTCGCGCTACGGGAAACCCCGCATTGATGATGGCATGCTGGAAGTGGTGGGGGTGACCGGGGTAGTGCACATGGTGAGTTCATCACCTACTGCCCTTACTCTGTTGAGTACCATGTATGTCCTGATACCACAGAGAAGAGAGAGATCAGCACTAAAAATGATCCCAGTGTTTCAGAACCTTTGCTTTTTCTAAGTTCAGACATTAAGTTGCTTGACAGTCACTTGTGTCAAATACTGGATTAACATGTAAAATAGTCTAGTACTTGGTTTTACAAAGTGCTAATGTAAAAAAAAATAATCAAAATGCTTACATGTAGATTCGAGAGAAAAAAACTCACTATTTGCCTAAAACCCCACAATGGCCATTCAATAACAATTCTATGAAGGGAATGTGAGACATTGCATGTCATATAATACGTACATTTTTCATTCAATTGTTTGAGGAGGATAGATATTCCAAGTGGAGACTTACGACAGTAGCCTCAGAAATATGTACATCCGCACAGACAAACACACTCCCATCTTAACATTCAGTTAGTGCATACTCAAGTCTGTAGCCAAGTTCCTCCTATTGTTTATAACCTGTCTCTGTAGCAGTCACCCTCGCTGCAGAACAAGTACTCACCTTCACTTAATGCCTCACAAATGTATTCCAAACATAAGTATCATTGGGTTTGAATGGAATCATGAATGTTGCACTCCATTCGTTGTCCTACATATCTCTGATGCTGCTCATTTTTTGTAGCTGATGGAATGAATGCAGGGAGGAGACCACCAGCCAACCCTAAATCTACATTATAAACTAGAGAGACTTCTGTTGGATTTCTCCAGTCATTTGCTTGGCCTGGAGGTCATGTTTCATCCATAGTAGAGATGGTACGCCTGAGTGCTTGTTCTCTTGTTGTCAGCACTTAGTCCGCATTCCTGGTGATGTAGAATTTACAAGAAATGCAGTCATGAAATGACTCCTTCATTTGAAGGAGGATCTCATTTTATACACTCCAGCACATGTGATGTCATCAGAACAGTATTTGATTGATTCTAAGTTGACTCACTTTTGTGACTTGGTGCTAGCGTGTAGCAAAGCGTTTGAATCTTTCACTCCACTAGCAGCTTCGGGCCCTATTCAATCAAAGCTGGTAAGCTGGTGTTGTGGGTGAGTCAGAATCTGTAGTCCTTTAAAGCAGTGTGAAAGTATTTGTGAAAGCACAGTATTTCCAAGGTGCATTGACAGCTAACTGGGCTTGAATGAATAGGGTCCTAGACAGTTGGGTCCCATTAGACACACCAACTGTGGTGATTTCACCTGTGGTTCCTCATTGACCTTGTTCCAATCCTCGTAATGGCTTCCTTTCCTTGTGTCCTCTCCTTCCAGACCACTAGTAAATGAAAGGATTGGATAGGTACTCACCATATACCATAGAGACTTATGACAAGGACATGAACCCATTTTAGACTGAGGGGACACAGCTATTGTGTTGTGAAGTGCATGTACAGTCAACATCCTGTGTAAAAGAAAAACGGGAGTAAACATAGTGCTGTTTAGCTGTAATATGAGATTACATTTACATTTAAGTCATTTAGCAGACGCTCTTATCCAGAGCGACTTACAAATTGGTGCATTCACCTTATGATATCCAGTGGAACAACCACTTTACAATAGTGCATCTAAATCTTTTAAGGGGGGGGGGGGGGGGGGGGTTAGAGGGATTACTTTATCCTATCCTAGGTATTCCTTAAAGAGGTGGGGTTTCAGGTGTCTCCGGAAGGTGGTGATTGACTCCGCTGTCCTGGCGTTGTGAGGGAGCTTGTTCCACCATAGGGGTGCCAGAGCAGCGAACAGTTTTGACTGGGCTGAGCGGGAACTGTGCTTCCTCAGAGGTAGGGAGGCGAGCAGGCCAGAGGTGGATGAACGCAGTGCCCTTGTTTGGGTGTAGGGCCTGATCAGAGCCTGAAGGTACGGAGGTGCCGTTCCCCTCACAGCTCCGTAGGCAAGCACCATGGTCTTGTAGCAGATGCGAGCTTCAACTGGAAGCCAGTGGAGTGTGAGGAGGAGCGGGGTGACGTGAGAGAACTTGGGAAGGTTGAACACCAGACGGGCTGCGGCGTTCTGGATGAGTTGAAGGGGTTTAATGGCACAGGCAGGGAGCCCAGCCAACAGGGAGTTGCAGTAATCCAGACGGGAGATGACAAGTTCCTGGATTAGGACCTGCGCCGCTTCCTGTGTGAGGCAGGGTCGTACTCTGCGAATGTTGTAGAGCATGAACCTACAGGATCGGGTCACCGCCTTGATGTTAGTAGAGAACGACAGGGTGTTGTCCAGGGTCACGCCAAGGTTCTTAGCACTCTGGGAGGAGGACACAATGGAGTTGTCAACCGTGATGGCGAGATCATGGAACGGGCAGTCCTTCCCCGGGAGGAAGAGCAGCTCCGTCTTGCCGAGGTTCAGCTTGAGGTGGTGATCCGTCATCCACACTGATATGTCTGCCAGACATGCAGAGATGCGATTCGCCACCTGGTTATCAGAAGGGGGAAAGGAGAAGATTAATTGTCTGTCGTCTGCATAGCAATGATAGGAGAGACCATGTGAGGATATGACAGACCCAAGTGACTTGGTGTATAGCGAGAATAGGAGAGGGCCTAGAACAGAGCCCTGGGGGACACCAGTGGTGAGAGCACGTGGTGCGGAGACAGATTCTCGCCACGCCACCTGGTAGGAGCGACCTGTCAGGTAGGACGCAATCCAAGCGTGGGCCGCACCGGAGATGCCCAACTCGGAGAGGGTGGAGAGGAGGATCTGATGGTTCACAGTATCAAAGGCAGCAGATAGGTCTAGGAGGATGAGAGCAGAGGAGAGAGAGTTAGCTTTAGCAGTGCGGAGAGCCTCCGTGACACAGAGAAGAGCAGTCTCAGTTAAATGACCAGTCTTGAAACCTGACTGATTTGGATCAAGAAGGTCATTCTGAGAGAGATAGCAGGAGAGCTGGCCAAGGACGGCACGTTCAAGAGTTTTGGAGAGAAAAGAAAGAAGGGATACTGGTCTGTAGTTGTTGACATCGGAGGGATCGAGTGTATGTTTTTTGAGAAGGGGTGCAACTCTCGCTCTCTTGAAGACGGAAGGGACGTAGCCAGCGGTCAAGGATGAGTTGATGAGCAAGGTGAGGTAAGGGAGAAGGTCTCCGGAAATGGTCTGGAGAAGAGCTTTAGCAGCAGAGACAGAAGAGGAAAATGTAGAGAGGAGGGAGTGAAAGGATGCCAGGTCCGCAGGGAGGCGAGTTTTCCTCCATTTCCGTTCGGCTGCCCGGAGCCCTGTTCTGTGAGCTCGCAATGAGTCGTCGAGCCACGGAGCAGGAGGGGAGGACCGAGCCGGCCTGGAGGATAGGGGACATAGAGAATCAAAGGATGCAGAAAGGGAGGAGAGGAGGGTTGAGGAGGCAGAATCCTAGGTTTATGACTTCTAGGGAGTGTTTCCCAGATGCTCTGCTGCGGCATATGCATTGATAGGGCTTAGATTTTTAGACTGGGTATCTGTAAAACACTTTGTGACAACTACTGATGCAAAAAGGGGTTTTAAGAAATACATTTGGTTGATTGACAGATTTGTATTATTATAAAAAATAATATAACATTATTATTATCATAATCTTTATTATTATTATTATTATGTTACAGGTGAGACATACCCAGAAATGTCAACGTCTTGTCAAGTGCTCAAATCTGTACAGCAGCCCTAATATAATCACGTAGAGTAGCTCCAACTTACAAGAATGCGTTTACCAGGCAGTGATGAAAACATTTTAAATGAGCTCTAATTCAAACATACAAGGATATATATTTGATACAATTACCCCCCTTAAAAGCTGTTGTTACAAAATCACTTCTCATTGTGTACATGTCAAGGTTTCACAAACATAAAACAAGTATCTAATTAATGTTTCTCGGACTAACACACTGTTGAGTTTCCTATTTACTAAAGAACAATCATCAAGACAAACACAAAAAGATGTCATATTAACTGTATACATGTCATTCTTTACTGAAAACAGGTACATTCTGAAAGATTTTGATATTGTTGATGTGATAACACATTTTTTTATTCACGTCTCAATTTAGGATAATACTGTTTATTTTTATTTTACTTAAATTGTGTTATTTATGTTGTCTCATACCATGCTAATACACTACCAAGCAATGCAAGTGGATTTGGAATTAACCCCATAACAGTTTTGTGTCTTTTTGGATCAAGAATTAGTTAATTAAGAAGCTGAATATAAAAAAGGGGCTTCTTACATAGAAATAGGTCCTCTTCAGGCATCATATAATGCACAGTCATATGCAAATCCATAAAACTCCACCAATAAAACATTGAAAACCTTAACATGACTACTTGCAATGTCATTATTTTCGGCACCATCCATCAATGGTTGAATTGCGTTCTTTTTCTTTGTACATGCACCAAACTTCCAATGTCTGGAGCCAATCAACGAGGTAAATGAAAAAGACCCAAATAAAACGTATGTGAAAAGATGTGGTCAAAGTATAAAACGTTGCTGTTTTTTTTATTGAATTTTTTACCACGACCAGGTCTTCCTAACGTAAGCCTTACATCCTGAATGTATATGTGCTATAGAATATGCACCTGGGCACACATGGGAGGGGTGGGACCACAGGCCCTTCTAAGTAATTGAGCCGTGAACATAATTGCTATATTGTAATTAAAATCATTGACCCATAAGAGAACACATGACCAAAGCAAGGCATGACCCACATGACCCTATGCTACCCTCCAGTCCCTCGACTTCTTGGCGCTGACGGAAACATGGATTACCACAGAAAACACTGCTACTCCTACTGCTCTCTCCTCGTCTGACCACGTGTTCTCGCACACCCCGAGAGCATCTGGCCAGCACTGGAATCCTGGCACTGGAATCCTCATCTCTCCCAAGTGGACATTCTCTCTTTCTCCCCTGACCCATCTGTCTATCGCCTCCTTTGAATTTCATGCTGTCACAATCACTAGCCCATTCAAGCTTAACATCCTTACCATTTATCGCCCTCCAGGTTCCCTTGGAGAGTTCATCAATGAGCTTGACGCCTTGATAAGTTCCTTTCCTGAGGATGGCTCACCCCTCACAGTTCTGGGTGACTTTAACCTCCCTACGTCTACCTTTGACTCATTTCTCTCTGCCTCCTTCTTTCCACTCCTCTCCTCTTTTGACCTCACCCTCTCACCGTCCCCCCCTACTCACAAGGCAGGCAATACGCTTGACCTCATCTTCACTAGATGCTGTTCTTCTACTAATCTCACTGCAACTCCCCTCCAAGTCTCCGATCACTACCTTGTATCCTTTTCCCTCTCGCTCTCCTCCAACACTACTCACTCTGCCCCTACTCAGATGGTATTGCGCCGTCGCAACCTTCGCTCTCTCTCTCCTGCTACTCTCTCCTCTTCCATCCTATCATCTCTTCCCTCTGCTCAATCCTTCTCCAACCAATCTCCTGATTCTGCCTCCTCAATCCTCCTCTCCTCCCTTTCTGCATCCTTTGACTCTCTATGTCCCCTATCCTCCCGGCCGGCTCGGTCCTCCCCTCCTGCTCCCTGGCTTGACGACTCATTGCGAGCTCACAGAACAGGGCTCCGGGCAGCCAAGCGGAAATGGAGGAAAACTCGCCTCCCTGCAGACCTGGCATCTTTTCACTCCCTCCTCTCTACATTTTCTTCCTCTGTTTCTGCTGCTAAAGCCACATTCTACCACTCTAAATTCCAAGCATCTGCCTCTAACCCTAGGAAGCTTTTTGCCACCTTCTCCTCCCTCCTGAATCCTCCTCCCCCTCCCCCCCTCCTCTTCCCTCTCTGCGGATGACTTCGTCAACCATTTTGAAAAGAAGGTTGACGACATCCGATCCTCGTTTGTTAAGTCAAACGACACCGCTGGTCCTGCTCACACTGCCCTACCCTGTGCTTTGACCTCTTTCTGCCCTCTCTCTCCAGATGAAATCTTGCGTCTTGTGACGGCCGGCCGCGCAACAACCTGCCCGCTTGACCCTATCCCCTCCTCTCTTCTCCAGACCATTTCCGGAGACCTTCTCCCTTACCTCACCTTGCTCATCAACTCATCCTTGACCGCTGGCTACGTCCCTTCCGTCTTCAAGAGAGCGAGAGTTGCACCCCTTCTCAAAAAACCTACACTCGATCCCTCTGATGTCAACAACTACAGACCAGTATCCCTTCTTTCTTTTCTCTCCAAAACTCTTGAACGTGCCGTCCTTGGCCAGCTCTCTTGCTATCTCTCTCAGAATGACCTTCTCGATCCAAATCAGTCAGGTTTCAAGGCTGGTCATTCAACTGAGACTGCTCTTCTCTGTGTCACGGAGGCTCTCCGCACTGCTAAAGCTAACTCTCTCTCCTCTGCTCTCATCCTTCTAGACCAATCTGCTGCCTTTGATACTGTGAACCATCAGATCCTCCTCTCCACCCTCTCCGAGTTGGGTATCTCCGGCGTGGCTCACTCTTGGATTGCGTCCTACCTGACAGGTCGCTCCTACCAGGTGGCGTGGCGAGAATCCGTCTCTGCACCACGTGCTCTCACCACTGGTGTCCCCCAGGGCTCAGTTCTAGGCCCTCTCCTATTCTCGCTATACACCAAGTCCCTTGGCTCTGTCATATCCTCACATGGTCTCTCCTATCATTGCTACGCAGATGACACACAATTAATCTTCTCCTTTCCCCCTTCTGATAACCAGGTGGCGAATCGCATCTCTGCATGTCTGGCTGAACCTTGGCAAGACGCAGCTGCTCTTCCTCCCGGGGAAGGACTGCCCTTTCCATGATCTCGCCATCACGGTAGACAACTCCATTGTGTCCTCCTCCCAGAGTGCTAAGAGCCTCGGCGTGAGCCTGGACAACACCCTGTCGTTCTCCGCTAACATCAAGGCGGTGACCCGATCCTGTAGGTTCATGCTCTACAACATTCGCAGAGTACGACCCTGCCTTACACAGGAAGCGGCGCAGGTCCTAATCCAGGCACTTGTCATCTCCCGTCTGGATTACTGCAACTCCCTGTTGGCGGGGCTCCCTGCCTGTGCCATTAAACCCCTACAACTCATCCAGAACGCCGCAGCCCGTCTGGTGTTCAACCTTCCCAAGTTCTCTCACGTCCCCCCGCTCCTCCTCACACTCCACTGGCTTCCAGTTGAAGCTCGCATCTGCTACAAGACCATGGTGCTTGCCTACGGAGCTGTGAGGGGAACGGCACCTCCGTACCTTCAGGCTCTGATCAGGCCCTACACCCAAACAAGGGCACTGCGTTCATCCACCTCTGGCCTGCTGGCCCCCTACCTCTGCGGAAGCACAGTTCCCACTCAGCCCAGTCAAAACTGTTCGCTGCTCTGGCACCCCAATGGTGGAACAAGCTCCCTCACGACGCCAGGACAGCGGAGTCAATCACCACCTTCCGTAGACACCTGAAACCCCACCTCTTTAAGGAATACCTGGGATAGGATAAAGTAATCCTTCTAACCCCCCCCCCCCCCCAAAAAAAAATATAGATATACTATTGTAAAGTGGTTGTTCCACTGGATATCTTAAAGTGAATGCACCACTTTGTAAGTCGCTCTGGATAAGAGCGTCTGCTAAATGTAATGTAAATATAGAATTAAAACAACATTATTCTTAATGAGAAATATAATCTAATAAACAAATATTTGCATAACCAAAGACATGAAAATTGTCTCAAACATTGTATTTAACTATGTATAAAACTTTGATAATGGCCGTAAGGTCATTGAGAATAACAACAGACAATAGTTATTAAGGGTATTTTAGGCATAAATATATTGAAGGTTCATGAATGTTAAAGATTTGTTCAAAGTGGGGATTTTGAAAGAGCGAGATTAGAACCCCAAAGTAATTTGTCTGTCAATCAACCAAATGTATTTCTTAAAACCCCTTTTTGCATCAGTAGTTGTCACAGAGTGTTTTACAGATACCCAGTCTAAAAATCTAAGACCTATCAATGCATATGCCGCAGCACAGCATCTAGGAAACACTCCCTAGAAGTCATAAACCTAGGAACAAAATTATAGAGTAACCATGCTCTGAGGGGGGCTGTGCTGAGTGGACATTTAAGAGTACATGTGCCAGAGAGAATAAAGTAGATGGCATTGGTCAAAATCGTGATTTATGACCCTATGTCCGGATGACGCGTCCATGCCCAAATAAGGGCATCCGGTCAGGACATCCTGGCGGGAAGGTGTCACGTGGTTAGGGCCATATAGTTGCATCCTGTTCTGTCACGGGTTAGAGTGTGTGTTATTTTATATCTATATTGCATCTATTCCTTTGAAGTTGTCATAATGATTGATGTGTAGGGACCTCGTTAAACTGGGGGGGTTGTGTTTGAACATTTCAAAGAGGATGGCCCCACACCCCACCTATTTTATTGCTCTTAGGGTTGTTGTCTATAAAGTAGGAATGTCCGGGGGGGATTGTGTTGGCGGCAGACGCCTTATAAATAAGACCCAGAACAACACATGCGGCCTCAGAACACTAAAGAAGATTTTAAAAATAAACATGGATTTTGTGATCAGTGGCAAAGCAGTGATGACCGTAACAATGGAAGAAGGACCGCGGCTGAAACATAGAGAAAAGGCCAAGTATAAAGCAACAATATACGATGCGCCAAAAAAGCGGTTTCTAAGTGTGTATAGAACCCAAATACCGCCCGCAACTGCCCTGAAAGATCAAGTGCTGATGTCTAATGGACAGCACTGGGGGTATCAGTTTGATTACCCGGCCTGTAGAGTGAAACTCTATACCGTAGCCGAAGGTGGACAGAGTATACAGACCAGACTTTAGGAGTGGACTACGGGGTTGAAGACTGGTCGGTTTTTCATGCAAGGTTGTGTGTCCCGAACTGAGAGTTATCACCAAGGGGTATAGCTTGTTCACGGGCTACGAGACCCGTTGGGCAGGTACCCCAGACTCCTCAGGAAGAGTATTTCACAGGGTGAAAATACAGAGAAAGAATGGACTTCCTTGTGGCTGCGTGGAGTTCTGTATGAGCAACGAGGAAACCCGCAACCAAAACATTTGTGATGGTGGCCTGACTGGGGATTTCAGGTTGCGCATGCTTATTCCTTTTAAAAGTTGGGATCTAATGGAATTGAAAATGTTACAGTTGTTGGACGCTGTTTTTGTACAGAGCCAACAGCGGCAGAGCATTGTTCGGCTAAGGAAGTGCATAATATATACGAATCCTGAGGATTATGATTCAAAGGAACCCCAAGAAGGGTCATCCTCAGAAGGGTCAGCCCCCAAAGAAAACTAAGTACGCTGGCTGCGTTAACCACGCCCTGACCCCCCCAAAGGACTGGTTCTACAATAAAAGGAGGTGCCCTTAAAGCCTCCACTTCTTCATTTCAGCATATACCATGGATATTCCTACAACATACCAGGACTCCGATAAGTCATGGGGGCCAGACCCTAAGGACTCTATGCCTCGCAGCCAACCATTCTACTCCCCCCAGCCAAGACCCCCGACACCCCCTACATGTACACAGCCTGAGGATGTGTTTGATGGGGTGGTCAGTACTATGTTTGTGGACACCATCAAGGCCTCTGTAGCCACACTTTTAAACGTGGTGATTGTAGAGTACATACGAGAAAAATGCATCGGTTGTGAGATCATTCACCCCAGTCAGCGCCGGCATCCGTGTTTATACGAGGCCCCGAAGATACTATTTCTTCAACCATTTTGAGGAGCTGGTGAAAAGACTGTGGTCCTGCAGGTTTATACCTTCGCTGGTCAGAGCCCTGGAGTCTATGGGTCTTGTGCCATCTATTCCCAGAGTTTACGGGGTAACCAAGGCTTTCCTACATGAACTGAAGGAGGTGATCTACATCCACGAGAAACTCAAAGAAATTCGACACACCCTGGTGGACGACAACAAATACAGGGAGGCTGTGGTGGAGGACGTGATGACTTTCTGGCTCAACAAAACCCCAGAGACCGAGTGACAATACACATTTGTTATTTAGATGTAAAGCAATGGGGAACTATATACATAAGATGTTCGAGAGAATAAATACTTTTTTTGTTTTGAGAGAACTTACATGTGTGCTCACTTTATTTTCAATAATTTGATGCATCACATTTGTATCGTTCTACACAACCCATAATACAGGCTAATGTAGAGTGTGTGCTAAAAATGGAGCAAATCATGAATCATGTACGACATACGGGCGAGAGTCTACAATGGACACAACTGGTCTCACGTCTTGTGGATGATTCTGAAGAACTAGAAATAACCTTGTCTAAGATTTTACTTTATATGTTTGAAACACCGTTTAATTGTAACATATATCATATTTGTTGTTTATATACTTATATAGCGGATGTGTGTGTTTATAAAATTCAGTCGACACAAGCCTGTAAATCTAAACCAAATATACAGGGTGTTGCATGCTTGGATCGTTGAGAAAACGGGGACAAGTATCCTGCAACGAATCCTGAATTGTCTGTATACGTAATACTTGATCTTTGCAAAAATAAAAATACAAAATGAAAATGAAATGTTGCCGTTATTTGAAAGTGGCTCATTAACGTTATTGTACCTCAGAGAGGCAAGAAGGATGGCGGAGCAGATGTTGAAAAACGTGTATTATACCCCCTCTAACCCGGGGTCTTATGGGGGTAAGGAGCGTTTACAGAGAGCTATAGCCGAAGAAACAGGTAGCCGGTTAGGCATTGCTCAAGTGAATGAGTGGTTAGCCGAGCAGGATGCTTATACTCTGCATAAACCTGTACGAAAACAATTTCCAAGAAATATAGTTTTTTCTACTGATCCCTTGTCCCAGTTTCAGGCGGATCTATGTGACATGCAGGCACTTGCAGATAAAAATGATGGAAATCGATACATGCTAACGGTTATAGATATTTTCTCTAAAATGGCATTTGTAAGGGTCTTAAAAAATAAGAGCGGGGCAGAGGTGACCAGGGCCTTTGACGCTATCTTGAAGGAAGGAGGAGTCCCCGAGAAAGTGCGGACTGATGGCGGAAAATCATTTTTTAATAATACTTTTCAGAAACTCATGAAGAAGCACAATATAGTACATTTTGCTACAGGCTCGGATTTGAAAGCTTCAGTTGTTGAACGCTTTAACCGAACTCTGAAGGAGCGGATGTGGAGATACTTTACAGCTCACAACACGCATAGATATATCGATATAGTTCAAGATTTAGTAAAGGGTTACAACTACAGCTACCATAAGAGTATAAGGATGAAGCCCGCAGAGGTCTCTTCTGAAAACTCTTTTCAAGTCTTTAAAAAATCTGTATGGTTTGTTCCCCCTTCGCTCGTAAGAAAAAAAAAGATTTTAAATTCAAAGTGGGGGACTTGGTACGTATATCCAAGTTGAGGGGTGTTTTCGACAAAAAATATGAGCAAGGTTACAGCGATGAGTTGTTCACCGTTACCGAATGTCTACCGCGCATACCCCCTGTCTACAAGTTAAAAGATTATGACGGGGAGCTTATAGCGGGATCGTTTTATGAGAAGGAACTACAGAAGGTACAGATGGGTAAAGACAAAGTCTTTCACGTGGAGGAGATTCTAGATCATAAGAGAGAAAAGGGTAAAAAATGGGTGTTGGTCCGTTGGAAAAACTGGCCCCAAAAGTTCAACAGTTGGGTTTTAGAGCACGATGTGGTGGAGGCATCGGGGGTTAACTTAAAACCTCAAGCATGATAAATACATCATTTGCGTGTACACAGGAGTGCATAATGGAACACAGCGGCTTCTACCTGACTCTCCCCAGTAATGCGTCAGCATATATATATCGCAATAACCAGAGTTCGAATTATACAGCCAATTTTCCAAAGCCTATAGAGTTATCTGAGGCGTGGGAAGTAGGTCTCAGCGAGATTACATACCCACATAGTTGATATAATATCAAGGATAAGGACCGGGATTTTTATTGCAAAAGGATATCGGAACCTGCGAAACTTATAAAGATTATAAAAGGGTTCTATAGAACCGTCGACAGGATCGTCTCAGAGTTGAACGAACTCCTAACCCAGAACAATACGGAAATACTCTTGAGCTACAACCCTATTCATAACCGTGTACAAATCTCAGGGGCTGCGGATAGGGGTATAAAGACCACCGGTAATTTAGCCTACGTGTTGGGGCTGGTTCCCAATAAATGGACGTATGCGAAAGATAAATTAGCCCCATTCCCTGCGGATATACATGCAGGGTTTTACAACATATTTGTGTATACCGACATCATATCCTATCAGAGGGTAGGAGACAGTTGTGTGCCCCTCCTGAGAACAGTTCATATAGAGGGAAAGGATGGAGGGATAGTCACTGTCACCTACGACAAGCCACACTACGTACCTGTAAGCAAGAAATATATTGAAAACATTCTGGTTGAGCTTAAAACGGATCAGAACGAAAACATCGAATTTACTTATGGTAAAACGATTGTAAAACTCCACTTTAGGCCCTCCAAAGCCTCTCTACATATATAATATATTATTAGTATTTTATATATTTCATTATTATGTTTTTATATATTGTTTTTTATAAACATAATACAATTAAATTAAAATGGTTATGGAACACAACCACCATCTCGACCCTAACCGCTATGTCTCATACTATGTTGATCAAGTGGGTAATGGGTTACCCGGCTATCATGGATCCCCGACCATATGTCGGTTCGGGGATAGGAGGTATATTTCGTAACCTCTTTAGGATGGTTTTACCGTTTATGAAGAGAGGCCTCAGCATAGCCAAACCACATTTAAAATCAGCGGCTAAAAATATAGTAAGTGAGGTTGTAGCCAATGCTATGACCCGAAGGGCGTCACCAGATGCCGAGCATCAAGAAGGCTCAGAGCTTATGATGTTGTCTCGAAGACCAAAAAAGAGACCTCCAGGGTATAAGGCGCAGGCCTGCCCCTAAAAAAGCAGAGGTTAACCATTAAAAGAAACTAAGTAAATAAGTAACTCAAAGACGTGGTAAAGTGAGGAGGTCTGGACCTAAAACGGCAAAAAGAATACTCGGAAGTATTTTCTAAAAGAACAAGCAACATGGCTCTTTTACACCGCATGTCCTCTGAAGCTATAAAGACTGAGCTCGATCTTTTCACGGCCCTCTTAACCCAACATTCAATAGATAGGTCCAGTTATGTGGAGATAGCCCCACTCTCGGCCATTACCGACAACGGTCCTATAGAATTTTTCATACCAGGCCACGGTGACAACTATCTGGACCTCAACAACACCTAGGTGCATTTACGACTAAAAGTGACCAAAAGAGATGGTACTAATATTGCAAACGATGCCAAAGTGAGTCTCATTAATTACCCCTTGGCCACCATCTCCCCAAGTGGATGTGACTTTGGGTGAACGCCTAATCAGACAAAGCAGTGCCACATACCCCTATAGGGCCATCATAGAGTGTTTACTCAACTACTCCGAAGACACTCTCAAGACACAATTCAGCGCCGGGCTGTTTAGCAAGGATACTGCAGGAGTCTCTATGGAATAGATAGACCCTTCCACCGGTGCAAACAAAGGACTGGAGGCACGCGCTCGCTACTGTGTCGAATCTCGAGAGTTTCATCTGCTAGGGCCTAGACACTCTGACATTTTCTTTCAAGAACGTTTACTCTTAAATTCTAAAATTAACCAGGGCCAAGGATGAGTTTTGTCTGATGTCTGCCCAAGACGGTGACTTTAGTTTAAAAGTGTTGGGGGCAAAGCTTTTTATTAAAAAAGTGTCCATCTCCGGCAGTTCGTCTGGGTCACACACAGGCTTTGATGAAAGGAAATGCCCTTTACCCTCTCCAAAGAATTACCATGAAAACCTTTAGCATACCTGTGGGCAGTAGAATCTGCAGTCAAGAAAACCTTTTTCTAGGTCCTCTACCCCGCTACATGGTTATAGGTTTGGTTGTTCGCGCCTCTAATACGGGCAGCTTACATAAAAACACATTTAATTTTCAACAATTCAATGCAGAGTATGTAGCTCTCTGTCAGGACGGGCGTCAGGTCCCTGCTAAGGCTTTCCAACCGCAATTTAATAACAACATATCTGTGCGAGAATTTTACAATCTATTCCTGGCTACCGGGAGGCATCTAAAAGATCTCTTTACCTATTGACAGAAATTATTATGCAGAGGGTTACACATTGTATGCTTTCAATTTAGCCCCTGATGATGACACCTCGGGAAATCTGTCTGTGGTGTCCCAAGGTAACCTCAGGCTGGAAATGTGTTTCCGTACACCTTTAGCCTGTACAGTTAGCATGATTGAATCAGAGCATGCATAAACAATCTTGGAAGTGAATGCCCGAAGACAAGTCTTAGTGGATTATTATTAGGAATCGTTGAGTTGGAAGGGCTCATGACCCGCTTGATTGGAAAACAATTTTGTGGAGTGAATTGCCTATTGATAAATGGCCTGAGCGGCCGGCCATGTTTATTGTCAATACCCATCCTAAACACATGCCTGGTGAACATTGGCTAGCTGTGACCTTAGAAGATGAAGGAGGAAGAAAAATCTAAACTTTTTTTGATTCCTACGGCTTTCCCCCTGGTTTTTCACATTTTCCCAAATCTATTAAAGAATTTTTGACCAAAAACGGATCAAAGATCTACTACAGCATCAAACAAGTGCAAGATAACCTTTCCACTACATGTGGTCAACACTGTGTATTCTACCTATGCCAAAGAGCCCGTGGAGTTTATTTTGAAGATGTTATGACTCTTTATAATGACGATTTAAGAAGTAATGATACCGTTGTAGCTTGTTTTGTTAGAAAATATCAAGTGTTCAAATATGTGTCCTTTAAGACCGTGTAATCAAGGCGTATGCTCACGTCAAATGTTTCAAGAATGCCACAAATGTTAAATTGCTTAATTTTTCAAATAAAATGTATTGAATTTAATCATAGTCATTCAAAAGTCATTCAAAAGTCTAACCACCCCGAGAGATCGGGATTAGGAAAAGGTCCGGTGGCGTTCATGGGTGTAAATGAGTCATCATCATCCCCTTCATAGGTGGGAGGGGTTGTTGGGACATCTTTAGGGGTGCTGTAGCTCGGTGAAGGTTTTTGTTTTAAAGCTTGAATCTGTTGACGAAGCTTATAGTTGGGTACCCCCGAGAGGGGAATGTTGAGGATTGCCAGGGCTTTAAGAAACTGACGCCACCCTGGAGGTCTTCGGTCATCAGCAACCTTGTGGCTGCCGTGGTACTTTTAAGCAAGTCAAGCACATGTGAACCCTTGACAACAGCACCCTGAAGGATAAACTGTCCTTGGTTATTCCAAGTAGCGGTCCCCTTTGAGTCTTTTATCTTGTTCATAATGTATCTAACATTTTTCCTGTTACGTACCTGAACATGTGTCAACATGTCATGCATAAGATTATCTTCAACAGGCATTTGATCTTCAGCCGGTAAGATCGCAGGTACAGGCATTACAGGGGCTTGGCTCTCTCTAGGCGCGTCATCTTTTAAAGGTTCCGGTAGGGAAAGCGTGAAATGGTTGGTATCTCTCTCACCTTGTTTTACCAAGGCCAAATACCTTTGCAAGAGGTTTGTGTATTTTTGGACCTTATCATAGGGGTTCAATCCTTTTCGGTTCAAAATATCCTTCATGGCCGTATCCAAATCATTTCCCGCTGTTTGTCTGATATTTTCAGGACCCTGCATTTGTTTTTTTAAGTCTATCCAACTCTTGTTAAGGCACCAAGTACATTTTATTTGCCATCACACTCTGTGTTCAACTCCCACGTCTGGCAGCAATAAGGCTGGTGATGAAGGGCACAGCTATAGTTAGCAACGGCAGAAGAAAACCCCCAGACTGTTGTAGGCTATGTCTTTTCTTTTGAAGACTGGCTCTTTTATTGGCAAAGAGTTTGATCGCGGTCTTTTGTCTCTTTAATTTTTTTAATTGGGTCAGGGTGAGTGGAATGCGCCCTTTGAGAAGATTCAAAGCAATCTCACATAGGGATAATATGAGATCTGAAGAACAGTGACCCAAGATGGCCTTCCGTTCTTTAGCTGTAGCCCCAACTTGGCTTCTCAAGAGGGGCTGGTTTCTTTTTAAACGCAGAGACATAGCGGTTACTTTTTAGGAATGTACTCAGCCGGCCACTCCCACGGGAACAGGCCTGTTCGGAGCCTCAGGTGTTCTGGAGTATTTGCTTTTAAATCCACGATTAAATAAGAAAATGGCGCTTCGGTAGCGTCCTCATAGCTCTCCATAAAGTAGGATTTCCTTCCCGGGTACATCTGCTGAGCTAGAGTGTTAATTTGTAGTTTGTTTCTAGGGTTTTTGAACAAAACCATGTAATTGGCGTTCAAACTAATGGTACGGCTATTTTTACCTTGGTGAAACACATTCTGCACCAAGTAAAGCATGGACAGGTTTCTATGATGAGTATATTGGGTAAAAGCTCGTGCAATTTCAGGATGTTCGCTACCTGCAAATAGCATATCGTCCAAAACCAGCAGATTGTTTTTATGAGGAGTTAAAAGTTCATCATCAGACAGGGATTCAGGTATTCCTTCAACAAACTTGATTTTTATTTTCTTCAACAGTTCATCATACAAAGGCTGATAACACGAATAACACCACACAATATTGTCAGGCTTCTTGAGATAACACATGTTAAGAATTCTATAAAATACTTTTTACAAAACAAGTTTTACCACTGTTGGAGTGGCCTGCGATTAAGGCCGAAATTGGTAGTTGCAACCGGGGGTCAAAACCTTCTACAGCAGCCATTATATCTTAAGCTTTAAGACACACTGGGGCTTGTAGCATAAGTCAGCAGCCAAAGGGCAATGTGGTCCCGTCAGTTAAAAGCAGTCTCTTGTCACAGACTACCCTGAATCTTTTAGTAAGTGGGGCATTCCTTAGATGGAAGCCCTCAATATGCCTAACTATTATTATTTTATTTTTGTAGGAGCTCAAAATCTCCAAGTCACTATTCCGGTCGTTTATGAACCCCTCGACCAAGCGTGTGATTGATTCCAAGTTTACACGCGGGGCATTGTTCTACGCCAGAAGGATAGATCCTGACTGTACTGCCGCTCGAGTAAAGCCCCCATTCGTCTGTGTAGCAAGACATTTCTGGATTTTAGAGCCCTGGAAAAGGCAGTAATAAACCTAGCTTGTTCTATTTCAGGTTTGGGTGTTTCTACATAAGAAATGGGGGAATCAAGAAGGTTCGCCAATTCGCAGAGGAGCAAGTCGTCTACCTCGGGAATGTCATTTAAAACGGTGAAATCATCCGGTTTCGTTGTTTTATTGTGAATGTCCGGCGCTGCCGAAATCCTCCGCGGGCTCTCGGTGTGTATGGTCTTCTGTGCCGTTATACGCCGGGGAGGAGTCTGAAAGAAAATAATATATACAAAATAGATTATTAAACATTGAAATATCTTAGGTAAAAAATGTCAAATACATTTCAGACATAATACTATATATTAACAATACATAATTAAATTACCTCGGCTTTTTTGACGCGGGCTGTTCTGACGAATCGCGGAAACCGTGGGCTCTAGACTTTTTTCACCAGGCCTTCCAGATTCTGCCGGGCATGTCTCGTTGGAGTCTGAAAAAACATTATTTGTCATTGTTTTAACATATTCAATCATAAAAATGTATAAATTATAATAAAATATGTATAACTAATAACATATATAATTGCTTCATACCTTGTCCATGTAGCGCCGTTTCTTGAAGCAGTAAGTTTCCGGACCAGTAACACTTTTCGGGCTGGGGTGATTCTGCGCAATGCACTTGCGCACATGTTGTACGTTGCTTGTTTGGGTCTGAAGTATGGAGCGTGCGTGTGGTGGTTCCCGGGGGAGTTGATGTGACGATTCTCGTGCGTTTGAAAGCCGGTCGTACAGAACGGGAGAATAGCATCTATGTCATCGTTCAGAGTACATAATGCAGCAGGGATCCTTCTTTGTGGTCTGTCAGCTGTAAACACACAAAAAATGCTTTTAATATAGGGTTCACACTTTTTTGTTTTTAATGTATAAACATTCTTATGGATTTTATTATTGGACTTACGTCGACAATAGTGTGATGGGGACTGGCTGCACGCGTTTTGCTCCGCTGAAGCCCCCTCTAACGAAGGCTGTTCCAAATCATCTATTCCCCTCAGAAGCTGTGTAAAGGATTGAGACCCTACAAACGTTAAACTAATAATAACATATATTTATACTGTATATACATTTTTTAAATATACGAATACGTGCATTTGACATATTACCTAAAAAATGGTTGTCCATCCGTTTTAGAATATCGATATCAAATTTTAATATCCTTACAATTCCCTGAAAATACCTCTCCAAATCGAATATATTATTTTCACTAGCTCACCTTCAGAAAGCTCCTGATGACGGTTTCACAGCTGATCTTTTAGCTGTCCGGGGGTTATAACTCTTCGGGGGTTGTTGGCCTGGTGTCTGGAGTTGCGCTTTAGCCGGTCGTACAGTATGGCTAGTATCTGTTTCGCCTAGCCTCGCTCCGAGGTCGTGTCTCTAACGAGAAATATTCTGTAATGAGCTTACAGAGCGGGGTTGCAGTTTTTTCGGGCGACATCCTGTATGCAAAAATTGTCATATAAAGTACCCACGAATGTCTAGAGATCCAAAAACCACAGGCGGGTGTCTCGACATATTCTGTCTGCCGGTACTGCATTTATGCTTCATTGCACCGCTTGGGGGTGTCCGTTGTAAATTTATATCCCGGGGTGGGGGGACCGTTAGTATATGCGCTGATTACAAATAACATATGTTTTAAACCGTAGGAGGTTGCCTAGACCATATATATTCTGCCTGGGCTGTTTGACTTTTTAGCCCCCACATCCTTGGGGGTGAGATAAATACGCATTTGAAAGGCTTGTGTGGTAATAAAATCGAAAGTGCCCAAGCACAATTGAAGAGACGCACACAATCCTAAACAGGCTCACACATACTTTTTCTGGTTTCAAAAGCCACCCATGCAGAGACACACATCCCCACCCCCTATTTGAAAGACTATTTGTATAACATAAGACATTGCATTTCTCCGCGATAGACCGGGGCGAGAGAGAAATGACAGATTCCCGTTCGTTAAGGGGTAGCATTAATACCCTTTATTTAATTCTAAATCTTTAGTACAGACCTTTTAATAATTAATACAAAACATGTTTATTTAAAAAATTTATATATTTTTACTGTTCCTTTCTTACAGATAAAGGGCCCCGGTTATAGGATTGTCCCTAACCCCTCCCATCAGTTTCCAATTCCCCCTCATCAAGACTCCGTAAGTTTTCACTCCATGGATAGATCAAACGTCTTGCATGTAGACTCTGTGTATGTCTTAATAAGGATAGAAGCGGCCAGCGACGTAATTGTTCACGATTTTGGAAAAGACTATCCAGGTTTTTCATCAAGGTTATGAATATAGGGTAATCCCTCCATTTAAAGCTAAACACAGGCATAAAAAAGTTCACATCCTTGCAGGCTTTGGAAAATACATATGAACTGACAGACTTCGTCGCATTTGTACTATCAAATTGTTCACATTCTAAAATTGTCACTTTGGAGTCGGGGCTATAAGCCACTGAAGAGATCCTTAGGGCTTTCAAATCATTGCGCCTACCCACAAGCTCTTCCAATGCATAGCCTGGCACGGTTGTACCACTCAGGGCCTGTTCAATTTGACAGAGCGCCAGCCGTATCTTAAGCCATTCTCTCATACGCAGCGCAGGAGAAAAACTCCCGGGTTTTGCATGATAAAGGGGGCTTGGGACCGCTGTCTGTGAAAATCTTCACAGTTGAATCCTCAGGTTGGAATATGTAAGTCATATGGCAATCATTCGTGTCCAAAACTGCTTTAAAACATCCTGGTGCCTCACCCAATAGGTCCTCGATGCTATTATCATTGGCCTCGCGGCAAGAGGCGCATAGTACCCCGAGAATTGGCCTAGGAGACATATTTTTCTGTTTAATGTTCAGGGTTTTATTTTCAAAATCTTGTTTAGTGTTCTGAGGCCACATGTGTTGTTTTGGGTCTTATTTATAAGGCGTCTGCCGCCAACACAATCCCCCCCGGACATTCCTACTTTATAGACAACAACCCTAAGAGCAATAAAATAGGTGGGGTGTGGGGCCATCCTCTTTGAAATGTTCAAACACAACCCCCCCAGTTTAACGAGGTCCCTACACATCAATCATTATGACAACTTCAAAGGAATAGATGCAATATAGATATAAAATAACACACACTCTAACACTTGACAGAACAGGATGCAACTATATGGCCCTAACCACGAGACACCTTCCCGCCAGGATGTCCTGACCGGATGCCCTTATTTGGGCATGGAGGAGTCATCCGGACATAGGGTCATAAATCACGATTTTGACCAATGCCGTTTACTTTATTCTCTCTTGTGCCCCTTATTGTTATTCAAGATGTTCCAACGTTCGTAGATGACCCTCAGGGTCATATAATAACCAGGGCGGCTGTAGAGTGGGCAAAAGTTCAACACTCAGGAGTCAATGTCATGTCTTTTGTCTTTTTCATAGCCTGAGAGAGAGAGAGAGAGAGAGAGAGAGAGGAGAGAGAGAGAGAGAGAGAGAGAGAGAGAGAGAGAGAGAATATATTACATAAAGTTATCACATATGTACACTATGTAACACATTATATTAATAATTGCCTAAAAATTGTATGTCATTGTCTTTCAGAACTGTTGCAATACAAAATGTTTAAACATTGTTAAATATTTGTTACTTAGGTATTGAGTGAAATGGTATACATTGAGAGAGAGAGAGAGAGAGAGAGAGAGTAATATTACACAATTAAATAATAGATCCTCACTCACACAGTCATGTCTTCATAATTGTTCGTAGTTTATTATCATAGTTTGACATACTTTCTAATTATCATTTCTAATCACAGTTTGAACATAGTTGGCCATGGTTTCTAATCATACTTTCTAATCATACTTTCTAGTCTGAGAGGTTTGATATAATAAGAGGGTCAAATAGACCCTAAGAGGGCAGAAGCTATTGTTTACAAACAGTATGAATAAAAACAATGGTTCAAAGGATAAATAGCCTTCATTTTTTTTAAACATACATGTCAATGAAAACAATTAAGACATATCATTCTTAGATAATATATATCTATTTACAAACATCACATTGAATATTCAACTCACCTTCAAAAAGCTCCATGAGGAAGGAAGGATTCCCAGATGATCTTTTATCTGTTCTGTCTTCATGCTGTTCAGGGCTGTTGGCTGTTGGAGAGTGTGCCTTTTATGGCCCTGCCTCTGGGAGCCTGTCAGCTTGTGACATGATGAGAGAGTGAAAGAGGGCCTACCTGTAAGATATTTTGTGCTACAAACATACTTCTATTTGAAGAGATTTTTGACCATTCAGGGATCTACTACCAAACAGTCATGAAATCATACAAAAATTAATGTCAACACTAAAGAATGTGAATTTGGTCATAAAAATACTTGTTGACAAGTTATATGCATGAAAATAAAGATGCTTAAAATATTTGACATTCTGGAGAGATGTTTGGACACTATAGGGGCCTCCTAGGCCTTGTTAAGTACAAATGTCTATAAAGATGGATTGGTATGAGATATTTGTTCCATTTTTGGGGGACATGTTGACAAGATGTTGGGGAATCACTCGAGGGGGAATATTGACCAACTGAGCATCTTAGTGTACAGCTCTATAGGCATTTTGTTACATTTCAGTCTTCTGTGATGTATTTAAAGTGGCATATTGGGTTGCAAACTCAAAAATGAATACATTTAAACTATATCTGACATGTTACTGGTGTCTTTTTTTAAGTCAATTACCATGTGTGTAAAGTGTACGCTTTTGTTTCACAGTAGATTTGTTTAAGACCACCAAGAAACACCTGATTTAGCCCACTGCATTAATTACTAAGGGGGTAAAAATGAATCTGTTTAAGTCATAAGGGCCCAACTTAAAGAGTACAATTTCCCTTTCAAAAAGAAGATGGCATGATTGACTGCGACAGCCTCCCCCTGGAGAGCAGCTCTCCTTGGGGTGTAAGGGGTATAAACCTTTTTTTGTTGATCCCCACCGTAGGAAAACTCACCTGTTGTTTGGGTATCGTTATGTATATATGCCCTCCTATTGTTCAATTGTTTAGAAAAAAACATTGTTTCAAACACCCCTGCAGACACACACACACACCCACACCCCCACACCCACACCCACACCCCCACACACACACACACACACACATCCCCCTCACATGGGGGATAGACAGAGGTCATGACATCCTTGGGAAAAAACAACTGTTTATGGCTTTCCTTATGTACATATAGCCCCCTACTGCTGAATTGATTAGAAAAAAACATTGCTTCAAATGCATTCCACAGTTCAACGAGGTCACTACCCATCAATCACCTTGACAACTTTAATGTAAACACAGGCTTTACTTCAAAGGAACAGCTGCACTCAGGTTACATAAACATTCACTCGATACCGTGAGAACTTCCAGACAGGATGTACATATATGGGCATAAACACGTGACCCATAAAATACCTTGTCAATCACTTTTTGACACATGCCGTCTACTGTATTCTCTTTGTCACTGTCACGCCATGACCATAAAGAGCCCTTGGTTCTCTATGGTGTGGTAGGTCAGGGCGTGACTAGGGGGTGTTCTAGTTTAAATTTTCTATGTTGGTGAGCTTGGTATGGTTCCCAATTAGAGGCAGCTGATTATCGTTGTCTCTAATTGGGGATCATACTTAAGTTCTCCATTGTTCCCACCTGGGTTGTGGGATATTGTTTGTGTTAATATGTTTGGGCACTACGACGTCACGTTCTTTGTAAGTTTTGTTGTTTTGTTTTTAGTTTCACTTTCTATTAAAAAGATGTGGAACTCAACACATGCTGCGCCTTGGTCCACTCATTTTGAAGATCGTGACAGTCACACCATAACTCCATCACCAAAAGCAATCCACTCCAAAGATAATGCTCCAATAGGAATGCCCCTTTCACCCCTCTCATAAGACGGAAGAATGTCCACACCAAGGGATGATTTTAAAAGACATGGAAGAAGTGATGACTGATTGCTGGCAAATGTTTGGTCTACGCCAAACCCAGATTCGTCTGTCGGACTGCCAAGTGGTGAGGCGTGATTCATCACTTCAGAGAACTCGGTAGTGACTGTTGCAACCAAGGACAGATGATTTTTAAGCGCTACGTGCTTCAGAATTCAGCTGTCCCGTTCTGTGAAATTTTGTGGCCTACCACTTTGCGACTGAGTTGTTTCCACTTCACAATAACAGCACTTACAGTTGACCGGGGCATCTCTACCAAGACAGATATTGACGAACTGATTTGTTGGAAAGGTGCCACGTTGAAAGTCACTGAGCTCTTTAGTTAGGCAATTGTACTGCCAATGTTTGTCTATGGAGATTACATCGCTGTGTGCTCTATTTTAGGTTCCCACTTTCACTTCTGTTTTGACTGAACAGTATAAAGTAAGTGCATGGTTTGCGGGAGGCTTATTCAGAGAAACTGCGAAGAGGTCAGAAAGATACTTTTTGGACCTGAATGCCAAAACACTCAGGAGATAAAGGTGCTCAAAGCTGACCCATTTTGCATACCCCACGCCACCACGAGACATGTCTTCATCACTGAAAAAGATAAACAGTTGAGTTTGATATCATTTGAAAGCTTTCAAACAGGGTTGTCAAACTATTTTTGAATTCTAGATTGTTTTCAATGTTGTTGTTTTTTGGACATCAATGATCTTAAAATGTGTAAACTCAGATTTGTGTATTTTTCAGATATGTTGTAGTTTAGACGCTATTTCACATAATCTGAGGTGTTTTTGTTGTGCCCGTCATTGGTTGAGACACAGCATGCTATTGAATACATGTTGGGTGTCATTTCAATAATAGCAATAGAACGGACCTATCCCTTCAGACCACTGCAATTTGAATTGAAATTTCAACTTCCAATTACCACCAGAAAGATGGCCGCCGGTCCACCCACCGTTGAATATCAACTTCAATGGGAATCTCTATGCTACTGCAGTGCCTAGTGAAAGTCAGCTGCTTAAAAAAAACCAAGAAATATTAAATTGTTTTTCTACAGATATACACAACCTACTCCACATTTCCAAAGTGAAAGAAAAATTATAGAAAATGTCCAAATTAATAAAAATGCAGTCTTGAATGCATATTTCTTCACACCCCAGAGTTAATACTAGGTGGAAACACCTTTGAATCAAATCAAATGTTATTTGTCACATGCGCCGAATACAACAGGTGAAATGCTTACTTACAAGTCCTAAACCAACAATGCTTTAAGAAGTTTAAAGAAAAAAAAGTGTTTAAGTAAAAAATAGATAAGTAAAAAATAGAAAATAAAAGCAACAAATAATTAAAGAGCAGCAGTAAATAACAATAGCGAGGCTATACACACGGGTACCGGTACAGAGTCAATGTGTGGAAATCAGAGTTAACGTACTCAAATCTGAGTAATGGCTTTGGCAGCCATTATAGCTGTGAATTATTTTGAATAAATTCTAACAACTTTGCTAAACTCTTTAGGGCAACAAATATTTACATTTACATTTACATTTACGTCATTTAGCAGACGCTCTTATCCAGAGCGACTTACAAATTGGTGCATTCACCTTATGATATCCAGTGGAACAACCACTTTACAATAGTACATCTATATATTTTTTGGGGGGAGGGTAGGGTTAGACTTAATCCTATCCCAGGTGTTCCTTAAAGAGGTGGGGTTTCATGTGTCTCCGGAAGGTGGTGATTGACTCCGCCTATATCCATTGTTTATGTCAAAATTGCTTGAGCTCAGTAAATTTGGTTGGGAGTCATTGATGGATAGCATTATTTAAACTTTGTCAGGAATGAAATTATAGACCACTTAGGAACACTTACGACCTCTCAGTAACTGTGGGTAAAATCACCAGGGAAAGCCATATTACAACCTATGTGTTGTGACAATTACGTTGTTTGCTCTATAACCTTTTAGTTCATATGCCTTGCGACTGTGATATATAGTCCTAAAGGCCAAGACAATAAGAAGACAGTGGCAGAATAAATTCACCCACACCTTTGTTTCATGACAAAACCAGAGAGCAACCTCTGTCCATTGAAGTCCACAAAGCATATTACATGGTCAACCAAGTAAATATTTCCAACATTTATTAACTACTAAACAACTATTGATTTACAACCACGGAGTCTCAAAGAAAACAGGAGCTGCCTCCACTATTCCAGCATCATTTCAACTTCAACATTTCAACATCAATCAAATCACCTATGCTTAATATAATACAGTGACAACTAAAAGATACCAAAAACAATTTAGTTCAATCAATGTAAGCTAAATATGATTTGGCTGTCCATGGTTCGAATTTCTGTGTGTGTGTGTGTGTGTGTGTCTGTGTGTGGGTTCTGATTTCTGTGTGTGTGTGTGTGTGTTCTGATTTCTGTGTGTGTGCTTTCATGCAAGCAGAAAAAACATGTCAACTCACCCCACTTGTAGAGAAACGCCAATGCCATCCTCCTCTCTTTCATGTTGACGAAGTGGTCTATGACTTCGTCATACGGCTTTTAGTTTTGGTTGTCTTTTTTTGGGGGGTGCGCCAGGACTATTCACAGCTGAGCTCACCCAGTTTAGCTCAACGCTGATTGGCTATTATTTTACACTTTTTTAGCAATGGAGGCCAAATGCTCGCAGGCTTCCCTTACATTCAATGCGCGGTTTTGAATGTAAGAGAGGGGCGCGGTTTTGCTAACCCCGGATGCTTTCTTCGGTGAGATACATTCAGCCTCTTGCGAATTGAAAGAAAATTCTGAAACACAGATAAACAAAATATTATTTAAAATATATATATATTGTTACATTTTTGGGGAAAGCCTGGCTTCTTTTGGCATCCATGAATACATGCAACTGCTGCTTCTTAGAAAGCCATTCTGATATGTCCTTGGCATTAAAATGTGTGTAATTGTCCTGCTTAAAAATAAAACTCTATCCCAGGGGTAAGTATTCAGAAGACTGAGGCAAGGTTCTCTAACTTTTTATCTGGGCTTTGCTCCTTTCATATTTATTTTGATCCTGACCAGCTCCCCAGTCCCTGCTGGTGACGAGGATACCCATACACATTCCTGAGGGGTCTAATCTCAGTCTTGACGTAAATTTGCTTGAAAATCAGAGACAAGGTTTGAATATTGCTGTCCATCAATGACTCCTAACCAAATTGAATGAGCTTGAGCAATTTTTACAAAAACAATGGATAAATGTTGCCCTAAGAATCTTATTCAAAATGATTCACAGCTTTAATGGCTGCCAAGGGTGTTTCCACCAAGTATTACCTCTGGGGTATGAAGACATACGCAATCAAGACATATTTTATTTACTTGTCATAAAAATAAGGGGAAATTGAAAAGGGGAAATCAGATTTTCAAACTTTTTATGCCATATACACTACCGTTCAAAAGTTTGGGGTCACTTGGAAATGTCCTTGTTTTTGAAAGAAAAGCACATTTTTTGTCCATTAAAATAACATCAAATTGATCAGAAATACAGTGTAGACATTGTTAATGTTGTAAATTACTATTGTAGCTGGAAACTGCAGATTTTTTATGGAATATCTACATAGGTGTACAGAGGCCCATTATCAGAAACCATCACTCCTGTGTTCCAATGGCACGTTGTGTTAGCTAATCTAAGTTTATAATTTTAAAAGGCTAATTGATCATTAGAAAACCCTTTTGCAATTATGTTAGCACAGCTGAAAACTGTTGTTCTGATTAAAGAAGCAATAAAACTGGCCTTCTTCAGACTGGTTGAGTATCTGGAGCATCAGCATTTGTGGGTTCAATTACAGGCTCAAAATGGCCAGAAACAAAGAACTTTCTTCTGAAACTCGTCAGTCTATTCTTGTTCTGAGAAATGGAGGCTATTCCATGCTAGAAAATGCCAAGAAACTGAAGATCTCGTACAACGCTGTGTACTGCTCCCTTCACAGAACAGCGCAAACTGGCTCTAACCAGAATAGAAAGAGGAGTGGGAGGCCCTGGTGCACAACTGAGCAAGAGGACAAGTACATTAGAGTGTCTACTTTGAGAAACAGACGCCTCACAAGTCCTCAACTGGCAACTTCATTAAATAGTAGCCGCAAAACACCAGTCTCAACATCAACAGTGAAGAGGCGACTCCTGGATGCTGGCCTTCTAGGCAGAGTTCCTCTGTCCAGTGTCTGTGTTCTTTTGCCCATTTTAATCTGTTATTTTTATTGGCCAGTCTGAGATATGGCTTTTTCTTTGCATCTCTGCCTAGAAGGCCAGCATCCCGCATTCGCCTCTTCACTGTTGACGTTGAGACTTTTCTACCTGAATATGACCCAACACACCTCCAGGCTGTGTAAGGGCTATTTGACCAAGAAGGAGAGTGATGGAGTGTTGCATGACCTGGCCTCCACAATCCCCCGACCTCAACCAAATTGAGATGGTTTGGGATGAGTCGGACCGCAGAGTGAAGGAAAAACAGCCAACAAGTGCTAAGCATATGTGGGGACTCCTTCAAGACTGTTGAAAAAGCATTCCAGGTGAAGATGGTTGAGAGTGCCAAGAGCGTGCAAAGCTGTCATCAAGGGAAAGGGTGGCTATTTGAAGAATCTCTAATATAAAATATATTTTGATTTGTTGAATACTTTTTTGCTTACTACATGATTCCATATGTGTTGATTCATAGTTTTGATGCCTTCACTATTATTCTACAATATAGAAAATAGTACAAATAAAGAAAAACCCTTGAATGAGTCAGTGTTCTAAAACTTTGGACTGGTAGTATATATATATACACTGTACAAAGATTTTTAAAAGTGACTGGGATTGCACAATAAAGTCAGGGACTTATTTTCATTTTGGTCCATATTTTTTTGGCATAAATACATATACAATTGCATATATATAGACACATTACAGAGATACTGTCACGCCCTGACCTGAGAGATCCTTTTTATGTCTCTATTTAGGTTTGGTCAGGGTGTGATTTGGGTGGGCATTCTATGTCTGTTTTTCTATGTTTGGGATTGCTTTGTTTCGGCCGGGTATGGCTCCCAATCAGGAACAGCTGTACATCGTTGTTGCTGATTGGGAGTCATACTTAGGCAGCCTGTTTTTCCTTTGGGTTTTGTGGGTGAATATTTCCTGTTTAGTTTTGTTAAACCTGACAGAACTGTTGCTGGTCGTTTTTGGTTTATTTTTGTAAAGTGTTCATTCGGTCCATTAAAATTATTCATGATGAACACATCCTCCGCTGCACCTTGGTCTCATTTTGACAACGGCCGTTACAGATACAGACAATAAAAGGTTCTACTGTTCACTTTTTACATTGTTTTAAAAAGCGGCGGTATATAAAAATGTGTTCTTACCAGATAGACTAATTTAAAACAGTGAATATTAGAGTATCTTCTGTGGTATTATGCTGGTGGACATCTCTGACAAATAAAAAATAGTTGGATAGGTACCTGGGGGCTGAGTACGTGATAATTTTGTGGATCAGACCACGTTGAATTAATACTACTCTTTTTTGACCCTAGATAACCAGCCTAGCTGCTTAAAATGGTCGACCTCCAGATGAGTATGAGGGAGGAGTTTAAGGACAATTCTTACAAGCTTGTTTTGGCGGGTTTGTAGCTTATTCTTTAGATGTTTAGTGCTGCTGGTGAACCATGATGTGCACGCATAATCAAAGTGACACTGGACTAGCGCACTTGCCAGAGTCTTTAGGGTCTATAGGTAGGTTTCCATCTGATTGGCAACAGATTATTTTTATGTGAATATTTTAAAATCTGCATAAAAAAATATGCGCAATTTCCCATCAGCGTTCTGTTTCTATCTAACTGACTTGTTCAGGATAAAGTATGTGCGTAAATATGTAGTGCACGAATAAATAATACAAGTTAAATGTGTTTCCATCACATTTTCAACTAGGCCTACTGATTGTTGTCACAAAAAATGTTGCATAGGTATAGCCAATGTGCCCACTCTGCTACTGGCATGTGCACTTTAGCCAACAGCTTGCAGATACTGTACTGTAGTGTACTGTATACTGTACTGTATAGCCTACTTCATGATGAGATTATTATGCACAAAAGTGCGAGATTATTTTTATTTGTCAAACGGCAGCCAAGAATCGATCATCACGTCACCAGAATAAGACCCTTGATATTTATTGAAAGGAGCATCAAGCTCATCACTGTGCATTTTCACCACCCTGTGAAGTGAACTATAATTTATTTCATCTGCAGCCTAATAAACTGCATGCTTTCCTGAGTCGTAGTGGAAGGACCATCCAAGTTTACTTCGATATGATGGCTGTTATCTCAATATTTGTGCATTAAATAATTTCCACCGCCATTTCACACATAATTAATTTTACAGAGACCAAAAAATCGCACCTTGTCTAGCGCATTTTGTAATGTCGACATTTTGGTCTACATTTTTTATCCGACATGTACTTTACTCGCATAAAAAGTATCTATATCCACAGTAAAACGAGACCTATGTCGACATAACCTGAAAGGCCTCATCAAGGAAGAAGCCACTGCTCCAAAACCCCATAAAAAAACCCAGACTACGGTTTGCAATTGCACATGGGGACAAAGATCGTACTTTTTGGAGAAATGTCCTCTGGTCTGATGAAACAAAAATAGAACTGTTTGGCCATAATGACCATCGTTATGTTTGGAGGAAAAAGAGGGAGGCTTGCAAGCCGAAGAACACCATCCCAACCGTGAAGCATGGGGGGGGGGCAGCATCATGTTGTGGGGGTGCTCTGCTGCAGGAGGGACTGGTGCACTTCACAAAATAGATGGCATCACATGGAAGGAAAATTATGTGGATATATTGAAGCAACATCTCAAGACATCAGTCAGGAAGTTAAAGCTTGGTCGCAAATGGGTCTTCCAAATGGACAATGACCCCAAGCATACTTCCAAAGTTGTGGCAAAATGGCTTAAGGACAACAAAGTCAAGGTATTGGAGTGGCCATCACAAAGCCCTGACCTCAATCCTATAGAAAATTTGTGGGAGCAAGGAGGCCTACATACCTAGTCCTGTGTGGCTCAGTTGGTAGAGAATGGTATTTGCAACGCCAGGGTTGTGGGTTTAATTCCCACGGGGGACCAGTACGGAGAAAAAAAATGTATGAAATGTATGCATTCACTACTGTAAGTCGCTCTGGATAAGAGTGTCTGCTACATGACTAAAATGTAAATGTACCTGACTCAGATACACCAGCTCTGTCAGGAGGATTGGGCCAAAATTCACCCAACTTACTGTGGGAAGTTAAACAATTTAAAGGCAATGCTACCAAATGCTAATTGAGTGTATGTAAACTTCTGACCCACTGGGAATGTGATGAAATAAAAGCTGAAATAAATCATTCTCTCTACTATTATTCTGACATTTCACCTTCTTAAAATAAAGTGGCGATCTGAACTGAGTTAAGACAGGGAATTTGTACTAGTATTAAATGTCAGGAATTGTGAAAAACTGTGTTTAAAGGTATTTGGCTAAGGTGTATGTAAACTTCTCACTGTAGATAGCTCTGAATCCACGATATGGCAGAGGTTGAAAAGCCATAACACATATGTTTTTTCAACAACAGGTTATGGCCAATAATATCAAAGGCTGCACTGAAATCTAACAGTACAGGTCCCACAATCTTCTTATTAACAATTTCTTTCAAACAATCTTCAGTCACTTGTGTCAGCGCAGTACATGTTGAGTGCCCTTCTCTATAAGCATGCTGAAAGTCTGTTGTTAATTTGTTTACAGAGAAATAGCATTGCATTTGGTCAAACACCATTTTTTTCAACAGTTTGCTAAGGGCTGGCAGCATGCTTATAGTTCTGCTGTTAGAACTAGTATAGGCCGCTTTACCACTTTTGGGTAGAGGAATTACTTTAGCTTCCCTCAAAGCCTGGGGACAAAGACTTTCTTCTAGGCTCAGATTAAAGATATGACAGATAGGAGTGGCTATAGAGTCAGCTTCCATCCTCAGTAGCTTTCCATCTAAGAGGTCAATTCCAGGAGGTTTGTCATTATTGATCGTTAACAATCATTTTTACACCTCTCCCACACTAACTTGACAAAATTCAAATTTGCAATTCTTTTCTTTCATTATTTGTTTTTTTATGCATGAATACAATGGCTCACTGTTCGTTGTTTGCATTTCCTGCCTAAGTTTTCCCACTTTGCCAATTAAGTAATCATTAAAATAATTGGCAACATCAAATGGTTTTGTGATGAATAAGCCATCTGATTCGATGAAAGATGGAGTTGAATTTCTCTTCCTTTTTTATTTTTTCAATATTTTTTAATCCCTTTTTCTCCCCAATTTCGTTGTATCCAATTGGTAGTTACAGTCTTGTCCCATCACTGCAACTCCCGTACGGACTCGGGAGAGGCGAAGGTTGTGAGCCATGTGTCCTCCGAAACACGACCCAGCCAAGCCGCACTGCTTCTTGACACAATGCCTGCTTAAAACCGGAAGCCAACCGCACCAATGTGTCGGAGGAAACACCGTACACCTGGCGACCGTGTCAGCGTGCATGAGCCCGGCCCGCCACAGGAGTCGCTAGAGAGCGATGGGACATGGACATCCCGGCCAGCCAAACCCTCCCCTAACCTGGACGACACTGGGCCAATTGTGCCCCGCCCCATGGGTCTCCCGGTCGCGGCTGGCTGCGACAGAGGCTGGACTCGAACCAGGATCTCTAGTGGCACAGTTAGCACATAAACCAGATTCTTCTTTTTTGTTGTTGAGTTTAGTCAGCCAGACTTATTAGCCACTCATTTAGCCTCATCTCTTTCAACCATACGGTTTTTCAATTCCCATCAATCCATGGAGCCTTAACAGTTCTAACAGTCAGTTTCTTAACAGGTGCATGTTTATCAATAATTGGAAGAGGTGATTTCATAAATTCATCAAGTGCAGCATCTGGATGCTCCTTATTAATCACATCAGACCCACATGTTTTTTTTTTAACATCATCCACATAAGAGTCACAGCAAAATATTTTTTATGATCACTTATACATTATTTTAGGCCCAGCTTTTGGAACTTTGGCTTCCTGGATATAGCCACAATATTGTGATCACTGCATCCAATAGGTACGGATACAGCTTTAGAAAAAAGTTCTCCAGTATTAGTAAAAATGTGATCCGATACATGTGGATGATCTTGTTCCTGGAGTGTTTGTAAACATCCTGGTAGGTTGATTAATAACCTGGTTACAGTGAGAAGCTTTCTCTTGAATGGGCAGCTTGATGAAACCCAGTCAATATTAAGGTCCCCAAGAAAGTACACCTCTCTGTTTACATAACTACGTAAGTCGTTTTTTTGGGGTATCTGCACTTTACTATTTAGAATTTTTACAACTTTTACTTTTACTTCACTACAGTCCTAATGAAAATAATGTACTTTTTACTCCATACATATTCGACACCCAAAAGTACTCGTTACATTTTGAATGCTTAGCAGGACAGCAAAATTGTCAAATTCACGCACTTATCAAGAGAACATCCCTGATCATCCCTACTGCTTCTGATCTGGCGGACTCACTAAACACACATGCTTCATTTGAAAATGATGTCTGGGTGTTGGAATGTGCCCCTGGCTATCCATAAATTTTTAAAACAAAAAAACGGTGCCTTCTGGTTTGCTTAAAATAAGGAATTTGAAATTATTTATACTTTTACTTTTGATACAAAGTATATATTAGCAATTACATTTACTTTTGATACTTAAGTATATTTAAAACCAAGTACTTTTGCTCAAGTAGTATTTTACTGGGTGACTTTCACTTGAGTCATTTTCTATTAAAGTATCTTTAATTTTACTCAAGTATGACAACTGGGTACTTTTTCCACCACTGTGCATAAATTGTAGATGTATATTACAAGATTCCATAGGTCAATTGGCAACCCGTTACTCTACTTAGAGAAACAAGGTTACTTCCGTAACCCAAACTTTTTGTTGAACTTTATCATTTGACTTTGCAACCATAACTGAAGACAAAAAAAGAAAAGGGGTGTATGTGACTGGACTGGACTTTAAGGTGTTACTCACACTTCAGAGACAATGTGTTATTTCCGGTTTTGGAGGATTTCCCACATAAACCAAACGTGAAACCAACGTTCTAAGGGATATCTGTGGACTACAGTGAAAATGATTGCTTTGAGTTTAACAAATTGTGATCTGTGGTGGCTAATTTCTGCATTACCAAATGAGGAGCGTTACAAACACACCAGTCCGAGTTAAGCTACATCTTTAATACTTAAGATACTTTTGCAAAAGCACTTGACCCTCAATGATGCCATTGAAAAAGGTAATTACACAACGGCTACAGAGATCTTTATAGCAAGATCCATCCCCTTCAACGTACATTGACAAACCACAGATACTTAGTAACAGTTCACAAAGGTTAAGTTTTGTATGACAGATATCCATAAAACACATCAGACAGTAACTGCTATGTCAACAGGATTAATGGTATAGCCCAGTATCTGGTCTCCTTAGAACCGTCCCTCCCTGGTACGGTATTGAACAGAACTATTTCATCCAATGGCATATATCAATTGTCAACTCTAGATACTCCCATCTCAAGCAAACCCCCTCTTGACCCCACTCCTGGACAGGCTCACTGGAGGGAGTGAGCCTCTAGGCCATATAATATCCCAGGATAAGTGCGAGATCTAACAGAGGACATACAAGGGTCCAGACACTACCATAATCCTCCCCACAATAAAGAAAAGGAGGGAGTGACTTGCTCACAGACATTGTGGAGACAAGTCATTGGTTCCCCATTAATCACACCATCCCTTCACATGGTTTAAAAAATAGGTAAAGACACATTCCCATGACGACAAGTCTGACCTCTCCCCTCTCTGGGCCCCAAGTGTCTGAGCCCCAGCTAAGGTAGACGTGCACCTGAAAAGACACCAGAGTCCAATGGACACTTTCTAATGACAAGTACCTCAAATAAGCATATTATACTAATAAAACATCTTAATTATCTATGTTACCCAACTAATTCTGATTCGTCCACGACAGATCCCACTGCCTACACTCTTGAAAAAAAAGTGCAATCTAGAACCTAAAAGGGTTCTTCAGGCTGTCCCCATAGGAAAACACTTTTAAGAGCCTTTTGGTTCCTGGTATAAGCTAAAAGAGTTCTCCTATGGGGACAGTGGAAGAACACTTTTTACTAAGAGTGTATTCGACCTGTATGTTTCACTGTCAAATGTTTTGGTAGGAGTTGTAATGGCGGGACAAGGATTTCACGGTGCACTGAGGATCATGCTCCTTGTGTGTCTCCTTGGACTAACAAAAGAGTTTGGTAAGAAGTGCTGTTTTCACAATACAATGCAAGTTTAAAAGTGGGTTTAATTTAGTGTAGTTGTTTTGTATTCCACATTTTAAAAACTGTGTAAAATATTAACAATAATTAACTTCTTTCCGTAGAACTTGAGGACAAAGACTGGGACGAGTTGAGGTCTGATGTGGCTGCAGCATTACATTTTTTTACATTTTTACGTCATTTAGCAGACGCTCTTATCCAGAGCGACTTACAGTAGTGAATGCATACATTTCATACATTTTTTTTTCTTCTGTGCTGGCCCCCCGTGGGAATCGAACCCACAACCCTGGTGTTGCAAACACCATGCTCTACCAACTGAGCTACAGGGAAGGCATTAGTAAGGATGTGATCAATACATGTGATCAATACCCTGGTAGGTTGACTGAACCTGAACCAGGTTGCAGGCATTGGTTACAGTTTGAAGCTTTTTCTTGAGTGGGCAGCTTGATGAAAGCCAGTCAATATTTAAATCACCCAGAAAACATACCTCTCTGTTGATATCACATACATTATCAAGCATTTCACACATGTTCTCCAGATAGTGACTGTTAGCACTTGGTGGTCTATAGCAGCTTCCCACAAGAATGGGCTTTAGGTGAGGCAGATTAACCTGTAGCCATATTACTTCAACAGTATTTAACATGAGATCCTCTCTAAGGAATGTGGTACTGAATATAAACAGCAACACCTCCACCATTGGCATTTCTGTCTTTTCTGTAGATGTTATAACAATGTATTGCTACCACTGTATCATCAAAGGTATTATCTATGTGAGTGTCAGAGATAATCAGAATATGAATGTCATCTGTTAATAGCAAGTTATTAATTTCATGAACCATGTTTCTTAAGATACATATGTTAATGTGGGCTTTTTTTATCACCTTTCTGGAATGCTTGATTGTTTTCATTACTTTACTTGGAAGCTCAACAGAAGTAGAAATACTCATGTTATTTATGTTAGTGCAGGGTGAGCTGCACACAGTGGATTTCCTGCTAGTACACACCTTCTCATTGCTAACAGTATAACTCTGGTTCATAGGCACATGATACCTGTATACGATAGCTGTAGGATCAGCAGAAGCGTTCACGGCAGTTAAAGGGTGTCAGTAAATGCTCGGAGTGGTGTAGGAGTCAGGTGCAGAAAGCAGAGGTAAGGAAGTAATGTGTTTATTCCGTAACACAACAAAAACGGTCGACGCCAACACAACCGGCGTGAAATGCGAAGTGCCCAAAACAACAGGTACACAGCACGCACATAAAACAACACTAGTCGATCGCCAGCACATCCAATAACAAAAACACACTCTGACGCAAATAATTCCGCACAAACCTGGGCGGGCTACACAGGCTTAAATAACCATAAATCAAGAGAACCAAATGAGGAACAGGTGCAAACAATCAGACATACCAAACGAAAAGGAAAAAGGGATCAGCGGCGGCTAGTAGGCCGGCGACGACGACCGCCGAGCGCCGCCCGAGCAGGCAGGGGAGCCACCTTCGGTGGGATTCGTGACAGAGGGAGATAAATTAGGTTACTTACATTGTGTCTACCAAGGCCCCTGGTTTAATGTACATTTGCTGAAGCATTATGACAACTCAACGACACAATGGTAGAGATTAACTGAGCTGGGCTTGGTTCATTGATAAGTCATTGTCTCAACGCAGCCATATAATGCTGTGAAAGGATCCAGGAACCCAAATTATCCGGGTGGATCCCATCCTCCTTATAAAACGTGTTTTGTTTCCAAAAGGTATCGAAATTGTCAACAATAATCACTTAGCCAGTTGTGAAGAAAAATAATCCCACTAAAGCGTTCAATGCCACGATTCAGAGAGGGCACAGGGCCAGATATGATGGGTCTTCTATTAGTGTTTCAACAGAGCTGCCCTTCATAATGCCATTAAAACCCAAATGGACTACTATAGAATCGATTTCCATGTCCTGGCGTAGGACATAAACAGTGACAACAATGACAAAATACAAGAACATGATAATATAGTGCCTTCGGAAAGTATTCAGACCCCTTGACTTTTTCTACATTTTGTTATGTTACAGCTAATTCTAAAATGGATAAAATAAATACAAATCCTCAGCACTCTACACACAATACCCTATAATGACAAAGCAAAAACAGGTTTTTGTACATTTATGCAAATTAATAAAATAAAAAAACGGGAAAAAAGTATTTACATACGTATTCAGACCCTTTGCTATGAGACTTGAAATTGAGCTCAGGAGCATTGATCATCCTTGAGATTTTTCTACAACTTGATTGGAGTCCACCTGTGGTAAATTCAATTGATTGGACATGATTTGAAAAGACACACACCTGTCTATACAAGGTCCCACAGTTGACAGTGCATGTCAGAGCAAAAACCAAGCCATGAGGTCGAAGGAATTGTCCGTAGAGCTCCGAGACAGGATTGTGTCAAGGCACAGATCTGGGGAAGGGTACCAAAAAATGTCTGCATCATTGAAGGTCCCTAAGAACACAGTGGCCTCCATCATTCTTAAATGGAAGATGTTTGGAACCACCAAGACTCTTTCTAGAGCTGGCCGCCCGTCCAAACTGAGCAAACAGGGGAGAAGGGCCTTGGTCAGGGAGGTGACCAAGAATCTGATGGTCACTCTGACATAGCTCTAGGGTTCCTCTGTGAAGATGGGAGAACCTTCCAGAAGGACAACCATCTCTGCAGCACTCCACCAATCAAGCATTTATGTTATAGTTGCCAGATGGAAGCCACTCCTCAGTAAAAGGAACATGACAGCCTGTTTGGAGTTTGCCAAAAGGCACCTAAAGACTCTCAGACCATATATTTTATTTTAGTTCACCTTTATTTAACCTGGTAGGCTAGTTGAGAACAAGTTCTCATTTACAACTGCGACCTGGCCAAGATAAAGCAAAGCAGTTTGACACATACAACAACACAGAGTTACACATGGAATAAACAAACATACAATCAATAATACAGTACAAAAATCTATATACAGCATGTGCAAAGGAGGTAGGATAAGAGAGGTAAGGCAATAAATAGTCCATGGTGGCGAAGTAATTACAATATAGCAAATAAACACTGGAATGGTAGGGTGTGCAGAAGATGAATGTGCAAGTAGAGATACTGGGGTGCAAAGTAGCAAGATAAATAAGTAAATACAGTATGGGGATGAGGTAGATTGGATGGGCTATTTACAGATGAGCTATGTACAGGTGCAGTGATCTGTGAGCTGCTCTGACAGCTGGTGCTTAAAGCTATTGAGGGAGGTAAGAATCTCCAGCTTCAGAGAGGCGGCCGAAGGACGAATTGGCTTTGGGGGTGACCGGTGAGATATACCTGCTGGAGCGCGTGCTACGGGTGGGTGCTGCTAAGGTGACTAGTGAGCTGAGATAAGGCGGGGCTTTACCTGGCAGAGACTTGTAGATGACCTGGAGCCAGTGGGTTTGGCGACGAGTATGAAGCGAAGGCCAGCCAACGAGAGCATACAGGTCGCAGTGGTGGGTAGCATGAGAAAACAGATTCTTTGGTCTGATGAAACCAAGACTGAACTCTTTGGCCTGAATGCCAAGCATCACGTCTGGAGGAAACCTGGCACCAGCATCATACTGTGGGGATGTTTTTCAGCGACAGGGACTGGGAGACTAGTCAGGATCGAGGCAAAGATGAACGGAGCAAAGTACAGAGAGATATCCTTGATGAAAACCTGCTCCAGAGCGCTCAGGACAACAGACTGGGGCGAACGTTCACCTTCCAAAAGGACAATGACCCTAAGCATACAGCTAAGACAACGCAGGAGTGGCTTCGGGACAAGTCCTTGAGTGGCCTAGCCAGAGCTTGAACTTGAACCCGATCAAACATCTCTGGAGAGACCTGAAAATACTTGTGCAGCAACGCTCCCCATCTAACCTCACAGAGCTTGAGAGGATCTGCAGAGAAGAATGGGAGAAACTTCCCAAAAGAAAGGTGTGCCAAGCTTGTAGTGCCATACCAAAGAAGACTCGATGCTGTAATCGCTGCCAAAGATGTTTCAACGAAGTACTGACTGAGTAAAGGTTCTAAATACTTATGTAGATGTGATATTTCAGTTTTTTATTTGTAATAAATTAGCAAAAATGTCTAAAAACCTGTTTTGCCTTTGTCATTATGGGGTATTGTGTGTAGATTGCTGAAGATTTGTTTTTATTTGATCCATTTTAGAATAAGGCTGTAACGTAACAAAATGTTGAAAAACTCAAGGGGTCTGAATACTTTCCGGAGGCACTGTAGATAAGAGACAGCAAATTAGATGTGCAAGGCTAGATGTTGTTGATGGCTGTAGATAGCATGAATCTGTAACAACAATTCTGTATTAGCAGTGAGCTAATGCGACCATTACATTTAGAGCATGCTAGCTAACTCATTTGTTCAGCAATAACATTCAAAAGTACATCACAGCAAACCACAAATCTAACAGGCAAATACCATCTGAGACATTCGCAGACCAGGCGCCCTCAGCATGCTCCATCTGCAGCTGGATGCTTCTGAAAAATACAAGATAATTACACAATTGTGGACCAACTTACTTGTTGTCTTTCTTGAACTGCATTGCTGGTTAAGGGCTTGTAAGTAAGCATTTCACGGTAAGGTCTACACCTGATTTGATTTGACATAACACACTTAACCCAAAAATGTATCCATGTTATCATCATCAGTGTAAAGCCCTAGTTAGTTTGTAACTTTGGCAAAGTCATTTCTGAAGTTTATTATTCATTTCATGGGATTACTGATTAATTTACGTCTGTCCCTCATTTTAAGGTCAACCCTGATACGTGAACAGAACTCTCCTTTTGATATGGTGAAACTATTCCTATTAAAATATTTTTTTCAAAAGAAACATTGAACATCTAATAGTCAAATCATAGAGTAAAAGTGGGAGAGATTTTTCTACTCTTTTTGGCACCTACCTTCAGGGGGCCCCCACCCCAAAAAGTACATGGCCATTTAGGTCAGATTGTTCTTCAAGACGTTCAAATGTTCACAGATGACCAGAAGGGTCAAATAATAACCACAGTGGTTATAGAGGGTGTAACAGTTCGATACCTCAGGAGTGAATGTCAGTTGGTTTGTAAACTATATTTAGTCTGCAAATGTTTAATGAAAAGATGATTACATTTGCACAATGATTACTTGAAGTCTCTTAAATACATCGTTACAGTTGTTGAATAGCTAGCTAACAAATTTTTGACATATTAGTATAGACATGAAATCAGTCAAACCACCACAAAACAAGACATAGTATCAAGAACAAGATACAACTAGCTGAAACGAGCCACCTATGACATCAAAACTATGAAATAACACACGTGGAATCATGTAGTAACCAAGAAAAGTGTTAAACAAACTGTCGTAGTCCAACAGAACCCAAAATATAATCTTGTTCAGCCTGGCTGTACTCCATTGTTTGTAAACAATGCAATTGTAAACCATAGTGTCTGAAATTATTGACAACCTTGATAAAGATGAGCAAAAACTGATCATCCTGATTGAATCATGAGCAATGATGAATGAGAACGTTACAGAGGGTCGAAGATCATACCCACTTGACATGCTAACCTCTCACCATTCCCAATAACAGGGAGGTTAGCATGTCATGATTCATTCAGGATGATCCGTAATCATGGTAGCATCCACATTAATGTAGAAGTGTTTAGAAACATATTCACGTTTTATTTACAATAAAAGTGACACCAAAATGACACAATACATTATTTACATACATTTTTATTGGGCACAAAATTATCTGAAAAAAACAAAAACGAATATCAAATGCATCCAACAACTTTCACAAGCTTGATGTAGTTATTGTGTGATAGGAATATGGGACCAAATACTAAACTTTTTACTATTTTATTCATAAAAATCTTTTGGGGTGGCAATCATTTTGACGCCTACCTTTTTGAGAAAAACAATTATTAATTTTGAGCATACAATATAGCTCAGTATTTGAGTACAGTCATTATTGCTCATCTTTCTACATTTTATATTTTAGTAGAAACTCTTATCCACAGCGACCTACAGGAGCAATTAGGGTTAAGTGCCGTGCTCAAGGCACAGATTTTTCACCTACTTGGCGAAGGGATTCAAACCAGAAACCTTTTGGTTACTGGCCCAACACTCTTAACCGCTAGGCTACCTATCAAAGATGTCAATCATTTCGGACCCCACTGTAGTTTCAAAACATGGTTAAAACACACATTTTTATCTCATGGAGGGTCAGTCTTCACATCCATGGATGGTCAGTCCTTCCTCTGTCTATGCATTTTAGAGTGGTTAAATCTTTCGAATCCCAGATTGCCCATTTAATCTTAATTTGGTTTTTTTTGTTTTTTTTTTCTCAGGATTTTGAAAGGTTTCTGGAAGAAATTGATGGACAAAAGATTCAAGATTTGCTGCTGTCTGCTTCTGAAATGTCTTACACCTACAGCAACAAACTTCTCCTTATAATGGACAAGGAAGAGTGGACTCGTCAGAGAGTAGAACAGGAGTACAGCATAGATCCTCATTATTCAGTAATGGTCAGTGATGCTTGTATATACAATGATTCATGTCTCCCAACCGTTAACAGTGGCACAGTTGTGAAGATATTTGGTACTGCCTCAGAGGATGGACATACTCTGTCCGGTTACTCTGGTTCCTCACTAGCAAATCTAATGTTGACACCATCATTGAGAGCAGCATCCGTTTTCTCCCTTGACATCAATACCACTTCTGTATTTCACAATGACTTCATGAGGGTTTTTAAGTATCATGACAATAATGCTGTCTTGGAAACTACCAGCCCGGAAGATCTTCTCAGCTACCAAATCATGGATCACACCGACACTGCAGCTGAGTACCATGCTCCAAAGAGACCCATTGATCACACCACACAGTATGATAAACAACACATCCTAATACTGGAAGATAACCCCATTGTTCGGGAAGCTGCTAAATTTCTATGTGAGAAACATCCCACTGTGACCTCTGTGTACATCCTCGAAAACCAACAGCCTAAATTGATCAAAGGCGACCCGGTGCCACTGTCAGAAGAGAGCAGACTGGTCCTTGTAGGCCATGGGAGCAGAGACAGTGAAGGACAGATGAGGGTTGGAGGGTACAAAGCCGAAGACGTGGCTGACATCATTGGACGTACTGCCAGGACTAGTGACCATATTAAAACCACAAGTGTGGTGGCCTGTGAAGTTGGGTCCGATGAAGCCTTCAAGAACACCCTGTTAAAAGAGCTCCACACCAGGTCTATTGAGACAGAACTACACCTGAGGAGCTCTTTGCTCCAAGTCAGCCACTCTGGGGAGAAGATAACTGTAGAAATAACCCCCACTGGATTGGAAATAAGACATAAGGATGACAGCAAGAAAGTGGTGGCAATGTTGGACAGAGATGGAAATGTTGTCACTAGAGAACAGATTGGCAACAGGGGGGATGGGATTTTTTCAAATGAGAGAAACTTTCTAGGGGAAACTTCTGTTCAAGAACGTTTAAAAAAATACAGAGGCACATGGCCAGACAATCCAAAGAGATTTGTTGAATCTTATGCACGTAGAAAATATACTGATGAACTTGAAGCCTTAACCTGGGCAATTTTTGAACCAATGAAAAGTGATAAGAATTCCAAAAAGTTACAGACAAATTTGGACAATGAAGAGTATCGGATATGCAATATTGAGAGGCAAATGATAGACGGAAAAAGAACAATAAAGGAGAAAAAATGGATTGAAGATAAGAATGTCATTAAAGGTATTCTTGATAACTGCTTTGAAATGAAGTCAGGTGAGGATATCCTAAGTGTGATCCATCACAATGCAAAGCTTGGAGAAGATAAGACCACATACCTGATGTTACATGACTGGATTTATGAGATAAACCCCCAAACTTTATATGTGTATCCAGTGGGAAAAAAGCTTGACAACAATGAAGAGGGAAATCAAAACCGAATAGATGAGATAAAAAGTTGTGTTGAGGCACAGATTGGCAAAGAACATTATCCAGCCATCCATGAAAATATAGGGGATGGCAAAGAAAGTTATCCTAATTTTGTGAAAGAAACTCTTCAAGGAGAATACATTAATAAAGGCTCACAAGGTATGATGAAGGAGGCATGGTACAGAACATATTTCTTGGCATCAATAATATCAGAGTCCTCCAGAAATTTCCGTACATTTCCTCTTGTCCTGATGGCCTTGGATATGGCCAAGAGCACAGACAATAATGTCAAAGAGAGAGGTTTGAGTTTTCTCATGGAGAATCATCCAATGGCAACAGGTGGTTCTTGGGTGGATCCAAGTAGGCGAGGATTTTTGGGTTCGTCCTCAGACATAGATTCTAGCAAATTAAAAAACAAATCCAAAAATAAACGTAAGACCCCAGAGGAATTAAAAAAGAATCTTATGGACCTTACAGAAAAAGAGAATAATGTGTTTGAAGAATGGTGGAACTGGAAAAACATTGATAACAACAAGGTAGCAGATGAGATCTTCAATCTTGCAAATGAGTATGCACTAGTGAATGAGATTTCTAAAAGTTCATTCATAAAGGATTATAATCATTTCTTAAATGAAATTGGCAAAAAATCAACCCTAAATGAGGTCACTGGACTTTTGGGTGGGTCCCATGATGGCTCTGTGACATTGAAAGATCTACATTCTGCTTCAGAAGTAGAGCATTCACTCAAGCTCTCTTCATATTATGCCAGGTCGTCTGCTATGTTTGCTGAACAGATTCACAATCAGTTGAGGAGAGAATTTGGTGACAGGCTGGACTCGGAGGGAATACATGTCAAAGAAGGCAGTATTAGGCTGGAGGATGGACAATTTCGATGCCAGCTTACATCAGAGAAAAATCTCCTGGAAACAATTGAATTTAAGGTGGAGTTGCATCCAGAGGGACAACTATACACAGAGAAAATGTGGAAAAACATGGAGACAGTTCATGGCCTGGAGATTCCAGAGGGGACCCATTCTCATCAGGTCTTGAAGCACCTAGAGCACACAGGGATGGCAATTGGAGCAGTGGGACTCATGTTGGGGATGCAAGGAGCTGTTCATGCTTTTGAAGAGGGAGACATTGAACATGGTACAATAGCCACGTTACAGACTGTACATGGAGTCACAGGAATGACCTTGGCTGCAGTTGGAAAACAAGTTCCCCAGCTTTTAAAGCGCAAGGCAATGAGAGCCATGGTAACATTAATCAAAAGCCGTGTGGTGAAACGTGCCCTGGTAGTTATGCCAGTCATAGGGGTTGGTTTTGGAATTTACAATATTGTGGAAGACTTTAAGAGGAAAGATGCATTGGGGTATATTGATGCCACCTCCGATGCTGCAATAGTTGCTTTGGATTTTCTTGAAATCGTTCAACCAGAACTGGCGCCATTTATTGTGCAAATCAACCTGGCACTAAATACCATACGAATGATCTTTGATGATGTATATCTTGAAATTCAGACTGAACTCATTCATTTACCACCAAATGTTGGAGTTTTGGCAAAAATAAGAGCGTTCTTTGTTGGCTTTGGGAAAGGACTTTTAAACTTTATCCTTGATGTGGCAAGTTTTTTTTATACCATTCCTTATCGTGAGATTGAAGAGGGACGAAGGCTTGTTCAACAAATTTCAGACCACCAAAAGTACTATTCTTTTACGGAGGTACAGGATGGGAGAAAGGCCATTGATTTCACAGCTGGTGAGGATTCTTGGAATGGAGGGAGTATCACTTTTTGTCTCTCAGACCAGGGACCATCTGACTTCTGCATGGATTATTTTGTATCCAGTGACGAAAACTTGGGGAAAAGGTGTTGGACTATTGACACAGATGGAACTAAAGACATTGTTCTAGGCATTGGAGAATCACATAGATTAACTTACAAAAACATAGATATAAAAATATTCCTATTCATAAAAGTTGGCTCTATGTCTGTCGTTTCTGGTTATGAGGCTTTGTCAGACACAAGATTTGGAACATATTGGGGAAACAATGAAGCAAATAATTTTTTTGCCGTTCAGAAGGCAGATGACGACCATGGCATTGAAGTCATGTTGAGCTATTACTACAAGCTTTATGGAAAAAATGGTGATGACGTGTTCTATTTGGGACCTCAAAAAAGCTATGTGGAGGGGTGTGGCGGCAAAGACACTTTCATCATTCCTGTCTATGGAGGAAACACGATTATTAATAACTATGATCCTTTCAAATCAACAGATGTCCTACTCCTCGGCGTTAACTACAGTCAGATTTCTGTCAGTAAGTCAGGAAATGATATTGTTTTAAGATATCTTGGTAACCATAACATTAGGATTATAAACTGGTTTTTGGGGGACGAATATCGCCACATGAACATGATGTCAGAGGACGGAGTCCTGTTCGACATCTCCACCACAGTGATTTCCTCTGTCCAACTGATTGCCAGAGGTATCAATAGAATGTCTAAAACTCTCGGCCAGACAGTGAACGCTTCCGAACCACTTCTCCTTAGCGTTACTAATATCATGGGGTCTCCTTACAATGACATACTAATAGGAAATAGACAGAAGAATCTGATTGAGGGTGGAGGGGGTCAGGACCACCTGAGGGGAGGAGAAGGAGAGGACATATATATGGTTTATGAGAAAAAACAGTCAAAGATATTCATCGAAAATCACTCCAATGACAATGAAACAGACCTACTGGTGATAGAGGCAAACCTTCATGAATTCAAAGCTAAAGTGGATGGAAAACATCTCAAACTGATGCCTTTTGATGATAAAAGCTCTGATGTGACCTTAATGAACTGGTTCCGTTCAGAAGCGGACAGGCACTTGCTTGTTATCACAAAGGATCTGGTCACCTTCAGCATCTCTGAGAACAAGGCTGCCTGTGAGCAGATTGACTCATTTAAGAGCAAATGCCTCATAAGTCAGAATCTAGATTACAGAAAGTCCACAGCTGCCCTACATGTGGATCTGCAGGAGGATGAGGCTTTCCAAAGTGTAACAGAGGTGCGAGGCTCAGCCTTCAATGACATCATCAAAGGGAACGCACAACGCAACACAATTGTACCAGGGCGAGGAACAGACTTTCTTCAGGGGCGAGGAGGGGAGGACTGGTATGTTGTAACTCCAGGTCAAGGCTTGAAAACCATTGAGAACCAGTCGCCCGATCTGGCTACTGACGTACTTTTCCTTAGAGAAAAATATGATTTCATCAATTGTAAATGTAATGGACCAGACATTTATCTCTGGATAAATGGCTCACAGGAAGTCCTATTGAAGGGCTGGTTTCACTCAAGGAACTCTCAACACCTCCACATCCAATCAGCTGATGGAATAACATTTAAACTGGAGTCCAAAGCCAGCAGTTGCGATGGCTCCTTAAAGCTGCCTCAGTCTGTGGATTTCCGAAATAGGGTGACTGGAGAAATCATGAAGTTGAATAACACCGACTTTGCCTCAGTGGTGGAAATGTATGGCTCATCTGGTTTCGACAGCATGGAAGGAAATGACAAAAATAACATGCTGGATCCTTTTACTGGAGGTGGTAGCATGGTGTGAGGAGATGGGGAGGATACCTACGTAGTGAACACTGGATATGGAACCAACATCATGATTGAAAACTTTGCAGAGGATGAAAGAATGGATACTGTGTTGTTTGAGATTGTCACGTCCTGGCCAGTATATAAGGTTAATTGTTTTGTAGTTTGGTCAGGGCGTGGCAGGGGGTATTTGTTTTATGTGGTTCGGGGTGGTGTGTTTTGGGTAAAGGGTGTTTGATTTAGTAATTCCGGGTTTTGGTTTATGTTTAGTATTCTATGGTTAGTCTAGGTTGTGTGTTTCTATGTTTGGTTGATTGGGGTTGGGACTCTCAGTTGAAGGCAGGTGTTGTCTATCTGCCTTTGATTGAGAGTTCCATATATTAGGGTGTGTTTGTATGTGTGATTTGTGGGTGATTATTCTGTGTATAGCCTTGTGCCTTACCAGACTGTTTTTGTTGATCGTTCGTGTTTTTGTTATTTTGTATGTTCGTTTTGAAAGATAATTAAATATCAAGATGAGCATTCACGTACCTGCTGCGTTTTGGTCCTCATTCACCGACAACAACCGTGACAGAGATGGATTTCCTTGGTGGTGGTCAACTCACAGTTCAGTCTGACAAGCATGATGTACTTGTGAGCACAGGTACACAGGGGCATAAAATTCAGGTCAGAGTGCTCAACTATAATTCAGGGCAACAACACCAACACCTTAGCTTCCAGAGCTCTGATGGAGTGCATTTTTGGGTGAGATCTTCAGTTGGAAACAAAACGCGTAGCTTTCAAAAGCCTTGGATTGAAGCTTACAAAGTGACAATGAAAGGAAAACTGGGAGATTGCCAAATAGATCTGAGTTCTCAATCAAATGTATCATTGGTTCACACTGTGCAGGGCTGTCCCCATGACTCCAATTACATTACAGGTAATGAGCAGGAAAACGTACTCTTCGGTGGCATCAAGGATGATGCACTGGATGGAGGGGCCGGCCATGACACCTTGCTGGGGGGTCAGGGCAATGACATCCTGATTGGGAATATAGGAGATGACACTCTTTATGGAGAGGAAGGGAGTGACACCATGATGGGCGGCTCAGGCTCTGACACCTTCGTTCCCGGACCAGGGGCTGATCTAGTGGACGGGGGCCCAGGGAGAGACACCGTGCTGTACCAGGGGGATCATGAGAGGGGGGAGGGCGTTTACGTCAACCTGCTGAGCGGAGAATGCCGTCAGGCAGATGCTGAGGGAGACGTGTTGAAGGATGTTGAGAATGTGATTGGCACTATCTACTCAGATATCTTGGTGTCTGGCTACGAACCTGCCCTACTCAAAGGCTCTGACGGCAACGACATTCTAGTGTCCCTTGTGGGAGGAGATTACTTGATTGGAGGAGAAGGAAGTGACATTTACATGATGGTTTCCCACCATGGCTCAGTGATCATAGACAACTGTGCCACAGATAATGCCACGGACATTGTGTACCTGCGCTCTCTGTCTGAGAAGTCTGTTGACTGTTCATATCTACTTGATGGAGTGTTTCTGATATTTTATGGACTAGGCGACACTACTGTTGACATAGAGCTGCGAAACTGGGTCAACTTCAGTCATGAGTGTGGCCATCTTCTGCTGGTCCTCAGTGAGGGTGAAATATCTGTAGATAAACTCATGCAGGAGTGTGAGTTGAGATATAACATGCAAAGAGTCGTGGCAACTGTTACATTAATCCTTCTACTTGCCGTTTTACCTGGTATTATCTTGGTAATAGCTTTGGTCCATAGAAAGAGGAAGAGGGGACAGAGAGGGAAAGACAGCAGTGATAGAGCTACGGAAATGGGGAAAGACACAATAGAAATGCAAGAAGAGGACGCACCTCTCCAGGGCTTAACTTCTCAACCTAAAGTAGAGGAAGAAGAGGAAGAGAAGGAAACTGAATGAGAACGATAGACATTCAGTAACTCAGGACAGGACCTCAGAGGATGTAGAGGAGACAAGTGAGTGAACGACGCCCTCATAATAAGTTTGAAGAACGAAAACAGAGGGAGCAAAAGATATAACCACATGGCATAAAGTACTAACCAAACCCCTCCACTTAATATCAAGCAAATGTAACCTGACCACTGGTTTTTATGTTAATCTCTTACTAAATTCAGCTATGAATACCTAACTACAGTATCAGAACTAACCACTGTTCATAAATAATCACTTTTTGTTATTATATTATACAAAAATAGCTACTCTGTCTGGAAATATTAAAATTGACGAATATCATGTTTAAATCCATGAAATGTTAATAAAATGCAAAGCTCAATCGTTTTTTGGACTTATTTCTACCATATTATACATCTATGCTTGAACTTACCAGTTTCCTTTCAGCATGGATGTGGCATGTGTTGAACTGAACAGCAGATGACAGTATTGGAAAGCCTAGCACTAGTGATTTGTAAAAAGATGTGACTCACAGAGCCTTTAGAAAATAGAACCTAATCATCCTAGGCGTCCAGTTGTCGCCAAGGTAACTTTTCAAGTCAGTCCACCATACTACAGCATGTCATTAATTATTTAGGAAGGATATGGGTAGCTTGGCCTGTGGTTATGGAGTTAACTTTGTCAGCTGTTTCTTTTTGTGCTTATTTAGTAGCCTATTAGAGCAGAAGTATGCTAATGCTAAATAGTCATATAAGGCCTACAGTATAGACTATTACATAAAGGTAATGCTGGGGTAACAATAATAAAATATACAAAAAAAAAAGTAGATTGCAATGACCATTCATGAAAACAGACTGGAGTTACATTGTCCTTATATAGTGGACACATACCGCATTCACTCATTATGACTTCTGTATCAATGTATCAAGCTTAAAAATATGGTAACAACCATAGAATTAGAATACTAGATTGGACATTAACCTTCTGACGATGGGATAAATGTCAGCCATTTTGGTCAGGGAGTTGGTCAACCATGTTTTTCCAGTGCTGTAATAAGCTTGTGTAAAATAATGAATTTGAAGAATTCATCTGCACAGTGTGTTTGTTAGATAGTGTCACGAGCGGAATGAACAGTTTAAGGAGTGAGTCAAGCGCAGGAGACTGAGGTCCGTTGGAACAATCTTAATTTAATAAATCCACGGGTAAGTTTCACATACGGCTGGGAGCATAACAGTCAGGAAAAATGACAAAAAGAAGCTCCGCTCAAAAGGCAGACGGGGCGCAGCCCGGCAACCCTAATGCCTATATAATAATAAGTAACACCACACGTAACAACGAACAATCCCGCACAAATCCTAGCTAAACACAGACAGACTAAAGACAAACACAAAACAGGTGCAAACAAAAAACAGACATAACTAATAGACACTGAAACACAGATCGGTGGCAGCTAGTAGGCCGGCGACGACGACCGCCGAGCGCCGCTCGACCGAGGAGCGGCGCCACCTTCTGTGGATGTTGTGACAGATAGCCAGCGAGTTTTAGAGGAATGACTCCATACATTGTTTTCAAATTAACTGCCAAAATGCCAACATTCCATTAAAACAATTCAGTCAAATCACAGCCATATCTGGCTGAAATTAATTGATGTTAGGACTTAGACAAGTTGTAAATGCAACAAGTACTGATGTTGTATCATATAACTTTTCAAGAAAACAGAAATGTTGGCATTTATGGTCTGTTTACATGTATTTTAAAAGCTATTTATACAGAAAATGTATATAAAACCTGTGTAAACTGCATTTATAATTATATGACAATATTTTAGGTTGACAATTATTCTATTACAACAGTGGTCACCAAACGGTCGATCACAAACCGGTCGATCTCCAAGGCATTCCTAGTCAATCACCAAACATTTCTGTAAAAAACCCAACAATAAAGCCTTGCGTTCCTATTTTTTTGATTCATTTCGCTGTTGGTGGTAGGTGCAGCCCTGGTGCCGGAAAAACAAAGTGTTCCCATTTTGAACAATTTCGTGTGTCTGAAGGTAGAACTCCACTTACCCAGCAGGCCCGGAGAACAAATCAATTGCACCTATAGGCCTACCTTGAACCACAGCAAAGTTACTGTGAGATTTTAAAACTTTTAAAACCATGACGAGAAAGACTCAACGGATACAGCAAAGAGCTGCTGTTTTTATGTGTAAGTTCATGTTTAAGTTGTTATTCAGCACTGTCAACACTTTGTTCAAAACCTTTATAAGCCATAAAATATGAGTTCTCCCTACTTCCACACGCTACAACCAGCACTGTATATATCAATTATGTCGCTCTTGCTGCTGGTGATTCTCTGATCCACCTCTACGCAGATGACACCATTCTGTATACATCTGGCCCTTCTTTGGACACTGTGTTAACTAAACTCCAGACGAGCTTCAATGCCATACAACTCTCCTTCCGTGGCCTCCAACTGCTCTTAAATGCAAGTAAAACTAAGTGCATGCTCTTCAACCGATTGCTGCTCGCACCCTCCCGCCCGACTAGCATCACTACTCTGGACGGTTTTGACCTAGAATATGTGGACCACTACAAATACCAAGGTGTCTGGTTAGACTGTAAACTCTCCTTCCAGACTCACATTAAGCATCTCCAATCCAAAATTAAATCTAGAATTGGCTTCCTATTTCGCAACAAAGCCTCCTTCACTCATGCCGCCAAACATACCCTCGTAAAACTGACTATCCTACCGATCTTTGACTTTGGCGATGTCATTTACAAAATAGCCCCCAACACTCTACTCAGCAAACTGGATGTAGTCTATCACAGTGCCATCCGTTTTGTCACCAAAGCCCCATATACTACACACCAATGTGACCTGTTTGCTCTCGTTGGCGGGCACTCACTACATATCCGTCGCCAAACCCACTGGCTCCAGGTCATCTATAAGTCTTTGCTAGGTAAAGTCCCGCCTTATCTCAGCTCACTGGTCACCATAGCAACACCCACCCGTAGCACGCGCTCCAGCAGCACTGGTCATCCCCAAAGCCAACACTTCCATTGGCCACCTTTCCTTCCAGTTCTCTGCTGCCAATGACTGGAACGAATTGCAAAAATGTCACTGTTAGCTGGAGTCTTATATCTCCCTCTCTAACTTTTAGCATCAGCTGTCAGAGCAGCTTACCGATCACTGTACGTGTACACAGCCAATCTGTAAATAGCACACCCAACTACCTCATCCTCATATTATTACTTACCCTCTCGATCTTTTGCACCCCAGTATCTCTAATTGCACATCATCATCTGCACATATCTATCACTCCAGTATTAATGTTAAATTGTCATTATTTCACCTCTATGGCCTATTTATTGCCTGTGTTGTTGTTTTTGTCGCACTGCTTTGCTTTATCTTGGCCAGGTCGCAGTTGTAAATGAGAACTTGTTCTCAACTGGCCTACCTGGTTAAATAAAGGTGAAATAAAAATACATAAAAATAAACTGCAGCTGCAATGAATGAGTATAGTAAAGTATTAGTGGCTTGTCTTTTTTAATTTCAAGGAATATTTCACTTTCTCTGGTCATAGGAGTAACAACATGAATTGGTGCATGAAACAAAAATAATGCAGTGCAACTTGAGTTTCGCCATCAATTGGAAGACTGTGTCCCCTTTTTATAGCGCAGGGAAGGAAGGCGGAGGGACACTGAGGCGGATGAGAGGCAGCCTCACCGCTGCTCCCTCCCTCCACTCAGACTGTCCATCAGAAGCAGGCCATCAGTCCTGTAAAAAGAAAAGACACAAATGATTATGCTCACTTAGCTGTGCCTCACAAGTAATAAAACAAATGATATATTACAGTGTGATCATATAACTATTAAATATAATTTCAAAATGTTCTGAATCATTTAAAAAAAATCTGAGTGGTAGATCTAGTCTTGCATTTTGACTCAGAATGTGATCTTGACTCAAAAGGTTGGTGACCACTGTATTACACAATTTCTGATATACATGTCTTCTATTTTCTTGCATAAGTAAAATCTGGATTATGCCTCTACTGCCATTCATTCCAATTAGACTGGTTTGGATTTCTCCCTGACCAATATGGCTGCCATTTTGACCTCATTTCAAAATGTTAAGGGTTCATGCCATAAACCCTCTAATAATTTTATAGAAAAAAATATAAAAAAGGTTGTTTTTTTTTTTATCGAAAAAAATATGCTATAACATATTTGTATAGGATGTCTATGTTATTTTTTACTTTATATATTTTTTTTATTGGAGAGAAATCAGTATACATATAAGAAGTATACAAACAGACAATGATAACATATGCTAGGGGGTACAACAAATGACAGATTATACAAAGACCTTAAAAGATGCACACATATTGATTGTTTTAACAGCTTTCTTATTAGAAGAATGTAAAATGGTCTTAATGTAGTGCTCGAATTCCTTCTAGAAAACACAGAAGCGTGTTTTTTTTATTAGTGAATTTACATTTATGAATATGAAATTTTGCTATTAGCACAATTAGATTTATAAGGTAAAATTGTTTTTCTTTATCTTTATTATGGTTAAGGAAACCGAGCAGCACATTGTCCCATAAAAAACAAAAGTCATCAAGAATATTAACAATTATAAAACTGTGAATATCTTTCCATAATTATTTTACATGTAGACAATGCCAAAATATATGTGAGACTGTTTCTGGATGCTCAACACAAAAAGTACAATCAATGTTAATGTCTTTTTTAAGTTTCTTCAGGTAATGATTCGCAGGGTAATACTTATGGATCATTCTGAAAGAGACCTCTTTGACCTTGTTAACAAGCAAGTATTTGTGTGGTAATAACCAGACTTTTTTCCAACAGGTATTAGTGACCAATGTATTCCAGTAATTTGTGACATAAGGCATGGATGCAATATCCCTTTGAAATAAAGCACGTATAGACCTATTGTTCTGAGGGAGCAAGGAGAAACATATTTTCCCTATTGGAGAGTCAACTGGATTAAGCAAGGGTAGGTCAAGAAGGTGAGGTCTGGCTACACCTCTAAATAACATGAGACTTCCAGATGGAATAGCATCAAAGACTATGGTGAACTCTCTAGGTGTTACAGGGATATTGTAACGAGATAAAAAGTTGACTCACCAGTAGGATATGATTATTGAACCAGTTCTTAAAAAATAAAGACTTGTTTCTATATAAAATGTCCTTATTGTTCCAAATGAAATACCTATGCGGGGAAAAATTATGTTTATATATTAACGACCACGCTAAGAATACTTGTCTGTGAAAAGCAGATCATTTTGCAAGAATCTTATCAATGTTATAGTTACAAAGTAACATAAAATTGAGGCCACCAAAACGGGAGAAGATATAATGAGGGATGAAATTCCAAATTGAAGTTGGATTCTTTAAAAAATGTTTAGCCCAATTTATCTTAAAAGTATTATTCAAAGTAGGAAAATCTAAAAAATTGAGTCCACCATATTCATATGAGTTCATAATGACAGATTTCCTATTATAATGTGTACGAGTTTTCCAGATGAAGTTGAAAAGCACCTGGTCAACCGCTTTGCCTATTTTGTTGTCAAGATATAGGGACTGGGCTGCATAAGTCAGTCTGGAGATACCTTCAGCTTTAGAAAGCAATACTCGACCTTTCAAGGATAAATCCCTCTGCAACCAATGGTTCAACTTCTTTTCGTTTTTTTCAATAATAGGTATAACATTTAATGAGCATCTTTCCTGTTGATCCTTAGATATGGTAACCCCAAGGTAGGATGTCTATGGTAACAACATTACTGGGCGTCTGTTGCTGACGACAGTTGCAGTTTACTTTACGCCTGCTACGTTAGGTTAGTTGCAGGCTCACGAAATAATATGTGGTCTCTGATTGGTTTTTGTCACAGTCAATCACCTAAAGTTAACGCCCCATTTCCTCAATACTATCCTATTGTACCATTGATAACGTGAAGGGGAAAATATCTTTTTTTTTCTGCCCGGCGCGCCTACACTATAAAGGGCCTTGTCTGTCAGCGCAACAACTGAGAAAGTTTATACTTTTCTTCCAGGCTGGTGGAGCCTGAGCAAGTACTGGAATTGTCATTTTCCAACGCACCATCAAGAAAACATTTGCTCAGGTCACCGTTTGATTCAGGTCCGTATTTTGGTTTTAGACAGACTGTTTGTTTCAGTTTTTTGCAAAATGGATGCTAGACAAGCGTTTACAGGAAGCGCTAAATGATGCTTTGCCTTGCTGGTTAGTTACATTGCAGGAACAAAGTGCTTTCGATAGCGTAGGCTATCTTGCTTCGTTTTAGTGCTGACCAGAGCCATATCGAAATATGTCTCTAGTGCAGACGTTATATTCTGTATCTTTAGCAGCCTACGCCATAGTTTTAGCCTACTCTGGGATGGGATGCGGTAGTCAGGTTATCTTCATTCTGTTCATTCCGCCATTAACTGTTAACTAGACGACATGGGCTAGCTCCTGTTTGACCAGCTGAAATTATCCTGCGCCGTGCACTAACTGCGTTCTCCGTAGACAGATGCCTATTATGACCAAAGGCCTTTTGTTATAGCTCTAGGACGCAATTTGCCAAGACTGATACATCTGGATTAATGCCATACATTTGTCTGGAAAATCCTCTCGGAAACTCTACGAGCCAGAATGTCGAATAAAATGTAATTTAACTCTTTACCGGTTGGTCCTTTTGCATGGAGTAATGTGAGACTATGTATCCACAAGAAAGTAAAATTGGGCTACATCAACTTTACGAAGCGCTGGTAGTACGTTCAGATTTATCACCTAAGGCCTGTGCAGTACTGAAGCACACCCTCTGTAAGTATGCATTCTTCTCGTGCATATATTTTCCATCTTGTGCGCATTCTTCGGGAGACAAATCTGAACTAACTACGGTTAACAGTGCTTTGAGAAGTCGACGTAATTCTACTTTCCTGTGGCAGTAGTCACATTCCTACCCATCAAAAGGACCGACCACACGGACAACCGGTAAAGTAAAAATATTTATATTTGGCGTTCGTGAGTGAACTTTACTGATCAAAACGCCTACCGAGAACTGATCACAAAACGCTAATTTCTGCAATTCAACGTCGGGTTTTCGCAGTGCTAGGATGCAATTTTCTTCTAACTTTTTTCTCATGGCTTCTATTCCCATAGTGACATTTGGCTCCTCAGTCGGCCTTAACATCAAGAAACACTGCCTTACTCCACCTGTTAACTGCAAACCCAAGTCTACCCTAAACCTCTGCAATGATGCAAATTAGCAGTGACCCAGCCAGCAACAAGAACTCCCTCATCAATGTGATGCACCGCTTCATTGCTGCAACCAACAACATGGATGAAACTATCATGGTGCCCAGCCTGTTGAGGGACGTGCCCCTGGAGGAACAGGAGAGCCAGCAGGTTGAGGTGGTGAACAACAATGAACCTTCGTACCCTAACAAGCAGAGGGACATGTATGAGCACTACCTCCTCCTCAAGTCCATAAAAAACGACATGGAGTGGGGCCTGCTGAAGAGGGAGATGAGCGGCGGGGCCAGCTTCCTGGAAATGGCAGTCAAGCAAGAGGAGCAGCAGTCGTTAACCAGGGGGCTCCCTGTCGACGAGAGCTCAGATCTGGAGGGCCAGTTCCACTACCACCTCAGGGGACTGTTTGGAGTCCTGTCAAAACTCACAGTGCAAGCAGACCACCTCACCAACCGCTACAAGAGGGAAATCGGAGGTGCTAACTTCATGAGATAGGGTCACATCTGCCCGAACCTGGTCTGCTTTTCTCAAACAGTGGTGTCATGGAAGACCCTTTGCCCCTAGTGCAACTGGGTGGTGGACTGACCAGAGCAACTACCTTATGATTTCTTTGAATCCTGTCTTGAGTAGTAACACTCCACCCCCCTCTCTGTCACTTGCTTCCCAAACCTCCGCTAATCATAAATGTATAGCAATCTGACACTTGCATATGTTCCTGACTGTAAGGTCATATCTGATTCTGTAAACAGTGGATTGTAAGTTCATCAGGTTGATATTTTATGATTATTGCCTGTTAGAATTTTCTGTTATTGTATTTGGAGTCTAGTTGGCTCTGGTAGATGTACAAACTTCCCATAGTCTTCATTTCAAATCCGAACATTAATTTGTGGATTCACATGTATGTCAGTGGAACTGGATGTCTGTCTCGAAAGGTTTGACTAGGAGTATTTGGAATGCTGGTTCTTCTGTCCCTCAACATTTAAAGGACACTTTAATGTCGGGGCTTGTCTAAGCACCTTTATTTCAAAAAATAGTTTATTCATTGTATTGCTCATGATGCATGGTGTGCCTTGCATTTTTACAACTCAAAGTCCTGCTCAGATGCCCCCTACTGTTTGGTCCACATTGTTTGAATGGCAACCTACTTTTTAAAATTTGTCAAACTACTGTAACAGCACTTAATTTCTATGTATTGTCCTTGGATATTTCAATTTTTATATTGGGCAGAAATGCAGTACAACTAAAATAATTAAACTTCACTTGTTCAAATTTGTGTTGCAATGTCTTAACCTCAAGGGGTGTTGATTGAGTAATTGCCAAGGGTCTGTGTATACCATTTTCATATCAGCCCTGGTTTATATAATTGTCTATATAGGTTTTAATGTATGATCGCACTTGTACTTTCTGTTGCGGATTCCTGGTAGGAATGTGAGGGTGACGTGCTCCAACATGAGCACTGATTTGTCAGCGCAGTACAATTGCATGATGCACTTTAATTCCACTACAGGCTCCTTGTGGGTGTAAAGTAAGATTGGGCAAGTCTTGGAATTGACTTACCATTATGAAAGTGGTAAGAGCCCTGGCACTTGCCCTAGAAAATACCTTGGGTAAAAAAAAAAACTTGATGCAGTAGATTGTCAATCTTTCAGTAATATTTAGATGAGGAAAATTTGACATTTTCCTGCTTTGAGTTCATAGTTTAATCCCTGATTTCTCATGCAAATGATGGCAACATTTCTGCTGAAGTGGACCAGGTTAAGGAAACTGAGCTTTATAATGGATGTAGTGCTTTTGTATGCCATTGAGTCAAAGTATGACCACTAATGAGTTCATGAACTTTGGTATACACTACAAGACCAAAAGTATGTGGACACCTGCTTGTTGAACATCATTCCAAAATCATGGGCATTAGTATGGACTTTTGCTATAACAGCCTCCACTCTTTTGGGAAGGCTTTCCACTAGATGTAGGAACATTGCTGCAGGGACTTGCTTCCATTTAGCCACAAGCGCAGTAGTGAGGTCGGAACTGATGTTTGGCAATTAGACCTGGCTCACAATCAGCGTTCCAATTCATCCCAAAGGTGTTTGATGGGGTTGAGGTCAGGGCTCTGCATGCCAGTCAAGTTTTTCAACACCGATCTCAATAAACATTTTCTGTATGGCCCTCACTTTGTGCACGGGGGCTGTGTCATGCTGAAATGGAAGGACCTTCCCCAAACTGTTGCCGCGAAGTTGGAAGCACATAATTGTCTAGAATGTCATTGTATGCTGTAGTGTTAAGATTTCCCTTCACTGGAACTAAAGGGCCTAGCCCGAACCATTATTCCTCCACCAAACTGTTGTTGCTCCTAGATGTTTCCACTTCATAATAACAGCACTTACAGTTGACTAGGGAAGAAATTGACTTGTTGGAAAGGTGGCATCCTATGACGGTGCCATGATGAAAATCACTGAGCTCTTCAGTAAGGCCAGTCTACTGCCAATGTTTGTCTATGGAGATTGGATGGCTGTGTGCTCGATTTTACACACCTATCAGCAATGGGTGTGGCTGAAATAGCAGAATCCACTAATTTGACAGGGAATCCACACACTTTTTTAAATATAGTGTATGTTTTTCTTGTTCCACAGTTAAATCAATAGCTGAATGTTTAACAAGTAGGCTACCTCATAAGCCACTATTCAGCTGGCAATTGTTCAACCTGCACATCACATTGTGGGCATCTAGGTTGATTGAGCAGAGCTAATTGAGCAGAGAGATATGAATAATAAGTAGCTTGCAGCTATAAAGAAATAAATTAGCATGGAATTTACCATAAATCCACAATTATAACGTTTTTGACTCTGTTTTATCATTCAGGACACCATTCTCAAAGCTCTAAATCAACAGCATTTACTTTCAGAATTTTCTTCAGAAAATATGGGTCAGTAAAGTAATCAACACTAAGCCATTAATTGCAATTATTTATAAAATCAACAGATAAGATCTGAATCTATGCATGACATGCATATCAAACACAAATTATAGCGTCCTCAAATGGCCATCTCCCATTCCCACCTCCATCACTCTCTCAACCCCTCCCCTTAGCAACAGCTCCACCAACAGCAGCCAATAGGCTAACAAAGCTTTTTTTTCCTCTTTCAAAGGCACAGCAGTGATTAAAACATGGCAGAGTGGAGGACGGAGAGGGACAGGAGGGGTGAAAGAGCACTGCTCCAAGGGCAGCTCTGACCCAACACCAAGCACTTGGGGATGCCTACGAGAGCACAGTTGTGTAAGGCAGGGTCCCTGAGTCTTCTCTGTAGATGCTCTCAATGTATGCCGGGAAATATCCAAACAACAAAATCGCTGTAGCAAAGTTGGTCAATCTTTCAGCCCTCTCAAGTGAACTGGGTTAACCACCAATTGTGGGACAGCTGGTCAGGCTCTTGATGTGAATGGAAATTGGATTTCTACATATTACGCCCCACAACTGTTGGCTATCAGAGAGGATAAGTTGTCTGTCGGCGGGAGACACAGTTTAGCACCATTTATTTATATAATCAATGGACTGATCACTCATGTAGAGATTCTTTTTTACCTTTATCTTTGGTGCGTGACTGGATTAATCCATTGATCTAAACAAAATGGGGTTAATTTCTTATTCAGTCAATTCAGGAAGAGAACTGAAATTCAATTAATTCATTGAAAATTACTTTAATGAATTGAAAATGAATGAGGCCCATATAGTCACGTTGCTACGCAGTGATTGTTTGGACCACCTACAGTGGCTTGCGAAAGTATTCACCCCCCTTGGCATTTTTCCTATTTTGTTGCCTTACAACCTGGAATTAAAATTCATTATTTATTTATTTATTTTTATCATTTGATTTACACAACATACCTACCACTTTGAAGATGCAAAATATTTTTCATTGTGAAACAAACAAGAAAAAATACAAAAAAACTGAAAACTTGAACGCGCAGAACTATTCACCCCCCCCAAAGTCAAAACTTTGTAGAGCCACCTTTTGCAGCAATTACAGTTGCAAGTCTCTTGGGGTATGTCTCTATAAGCTTGGCACATCTAGCCACTGGGATTTTTCCCATTCTTCAAGGCAAAACTGCTCCAGCTCCTTCAAGTTGGATGGGTTCCGCTGGTGTACAGCAATCTTTAAGTCATACCACAGATTCTCAATTGGATTGAGGTCTGGGCTTTGACTAGGCCATTCCAAGACATTTAAATGCTTCCCCTTAAACCACTCGAGTGTTGCTTTAGCAGTATGCTTAGGGTCATTGTCCTGCTGTAAGGTGAACCTCCGTCCCAGTCTCAAATCTCTGGAAGACTGAAACAGGTTTCCCTCAAGAATTTCCCTGTATTTAGCGCCATCCATCATTCCTTCAATTCTGACCAGTTTCCCAGTCCCTGCTGATGAAAAACACCTCCACAGCATGATGCTGCCACTACCATGCTTCACTGTGGGATGGTGTTCTCGGGGTTATGGGTTTGCCCCAGACATAGCGTTTTCCTTGATGGCCAAAAAGATCAATTTTAGTCTCATCTGACCAGAGTACCTTCTTCCATATGTTTGGGGATTCTCCCACATGACTTTTGGTGAACACCAAACGTGTTTGCTTATTTTTTTCGTAAAGCAATGGCTTTTTTTTCTGGCAACTCTTCCGTAAAGCCCAGCTCTGTGGAGTCTATGGCTTAAAGTGGTCCTATGGACAGATACTCCAATCTCCGCTGTGGAGCTTTGCAGCTCCTTCAGGGTTATCTTTGGTCTCTTTGTTGCCTCTCTGATTAATGCCCTCCTTGCCTGGTCTGTGAGTTTTGGTGGTCGGCCCTCTGTTGGCAGGTTTGTTGTGGTGCCATATTCTTTCCATTCTATAATAATGGATTTAATGGCACTCAGAAAACTCCCCATGTTCAAAGTTTTTGGATACTTTTTTAGAACCCAAACCTGATCTGTACTTCTCCACAACTTTGTCCCTGAGCTGTTTGGAGAGCTCCTTGGTCTTCATGGTGCCGCTTGCTTAGCGGTGTTGCAGACTCTGGGGCCTTTCAGAACAGGTGTATATATACTGAGATCATGTGACACTTAGATTGCACACAGGTGGACTGTATTTAACTAATTATGTGACTTCTGAAGGCAATTGGTTGTACCAGATCTTATTTAGGGGCTTCATAGCAAAGGGGGTGAATAAATATGAACGCACCACTTTTCCGTTTTTAATTTTTTAGAATTTCTTTAAACAAGTTATTTTTTAGAATTTCACTTCACCAATTTGGACTATTTTGTGTATGACCATTACATGAAATCCAAATAAAAATATATTTAAATTACAGGTTGTAATGCAACAAAATAGGAAAAATGCCAAGGGTGGGTGAATACTTTTGCAAGGCACTGTAAATGTCTTCAGAAACTATACAGCGAAGAGGTGCGATCGCACTCATTACCTCTGATATTTGTGTAGGCTTCCCATGGTCTGGTTATATACATTTCACCATGGTCTGTCAGCAATTTGCGGTAAACAATTATGAACCGAGAGTTGAGTTTAAAAAATCTGCAATATTTCTTGTCTACATTTGACCACTGAGTGTCCAACAAATGCAGCGACTGTTGAATCCAGTGACTGTCCAAATCCAACCAGGAGATTCATCATGATAGTGTCAGCTAAGAGTTAGGTATTTTTAGTAACAAAGCCATCTATCTTACTCTACCCTTGATACTGGTGTCAAGGTTATGGAGATGAGTGATTCTCAAACTCTCTCTCTCTCTGTAAAGGGGAATGGACACAGTGCAATGTGACCAAGGGGGAATTGGATGGGGGCGCGACTTCAGCAGACACGTGATAGTGTCAGAGTGTCTGTGTTGCAAGACCCCCCTGAATCTCCATGACTGGTGAATCTGCTGCCCATGCCGTGGGCCAGCGTGCGACGGCGTGATCACTGAGACGAGACTTGGCAGGGAGCGGTTCAGTTGACTGGCCCATCTCAGCCAGCTGCCCCGGCTGTGCCTCCTTTGGCCTTCTGGCAGTCGCTGACGACGGTTGCTCAACTGTTTCAGCTGGCACGGGCTAGACATTTAAAAGCAAGGTAGCACTTATTTCTAAATGCCAGAAATGCATATACAGTGCATTCAGAAAGTGTCCAGACCCCTTGACTTTTTCCACATTTTGTTATGTTACAGCTTTTTTCCAAAATCATCAAATCAAATCAAATCAAATGTATTTATATAGCCCTTCGTACATCAGCTGATATCTCAAAGTGCTGTACAGAAACCCAGCCTAAAACCCCAAACAGCAAGCAATGCATGTGAAAGAAGAACGGTGGCTAGGAAAAACTCCCTAGAAAGGCCAAAACCTAGGAAGAAACCTAGAGAGGAACCAGGCTATGAGGGGTGGCCAGTCCTCTTCTGGCTGTGCCGGGTGGATATTATAACAGAACATGGTCAAGATGTTAAAATGTTCATAAATGACCAGCATGGTCAAATAATAATAATCATAGTAGTTGTCGAGGGTGCAACAAGCACGTCCGGTGAACAGGTCAGGGTTCCATAGCCGCAGGCAGAACAGTTGAAACTGGAGCAGCAGCATGGCCAGGTGGACTGGGGACAGCAAGGAGTCATCATGCCAGGTAGTCCTGAGGCATGGTCCTAGGGCTCAGGTCCTCCGAGAGAAAGAAAGAAAGAGAGAAAGAGAGAGAGAATTAGAGAGAGCATATTTAAATTCACACAGGACACCGGATAAGACAAGAGAAATACTCCAGATGTAACAGACTGACCCTAGCCCCCCGACACATAAACTACTGCAGCATAAATACTGGAGGCTGAGACAGGAGGGATCAAAAGACACTGTGGCCCCATCCCACAGAATCCGAAAATGTATTGTATTGTTTTTTTCCATCATCAATCTCCACACAATATCCCATAATGACAAAGCAACAACAGGTTTTTATAAATGTTCGATCATTTATAAAAATTTTAAAAAACTGAAATATTATATTTACATAAGTATTCAGACCCTTTACTCAGTACTTTGTTGAAGCACCTTTGGCAGAGACTACATCCTCGAGTCTACTTGGGTATGACGCTACAAGCTTGGCACACCTGTATTTGGGGAGTTTCTCCCATTATTTTCTGCAGATCCTCTCAAGCTCTGTCAGGTTGGATGGGGAGCGTTGCTGCACAGCTATTTTCAGGTCTCTCCAGAGATGTTCGATCAGGTTTAAGTCCGGGCTCTGGCTGGGCCACTCAAGGACATTCAGAGACTTGTCCCGAAGCCACACCTATGTTGTCTTGGCTGTGTGCTTAGGGTTGTTGTCCTGTTGGAGGTGAACCATCGCCCCAGTCTGAGGTCCCGAGAGCTCTGGATCAGGTTTTCATCAAGGATCTCTCTGTACTTTGTTCCGTTCATCTTTGCCTCGATCCTGACTTGTCTCCCATTTCCTACTGCTGACAAACATCCCCACAGCATGATTCTGCTACCACCATGCTTCACCGTAGGAATGGTGCCAGAGTTCAATCTTGGTTTCATCAGACCAGAGTATCTTGTTTCTCATGGTCTGAGAGTCTTTAGGTGCCTTTTGGCCAACTCCAAGCGGGCTGTCATGTGCCTTTTACTGAGGAGTGGCTTCCGTCTGGCCACTATTTATTTAACTAGGCAGGTCAGTTAAGAACAAATTCTTATTTTCAATGACGGCCTACCGGGGAACAGTGGGTTAACTGCCTTGTTCGGGGGCAGAACGACAGATCATAAAGGCCTGATTGGTGAAGTGCTGCAGAGATGGTCATCCTTCTGGAAGATTCTCCAATTTCCACAGAGGAACTCTAGAGCTCTGTCAGAGTGACCATCGGGTTCTTAGTCACCTCCCTGACCAAGGCCCTTCTTCCCCGATTGCTCAGTTTATCCTCAAAGTGTGCTAAGAAGGTCTTTAGTTTGTCTGGAAGCAAGACGTCGGTGTCCCTGACGTGGCTGATTTTCTTTTTGTAGTCCGTGATTGTCTTTAGACCCTGCTACATACGTGTCGTGTCTGAGCCATTGAATTGCGACTCCACTTTGTCTCTGTACTGACATTTCGCTTGTTTGATTGCCTTGCGGAGGGAATAACAACACTGTTTGTATTCGGCCATATTCCCAGTCAACTTTCCATGGTTAAATGCGGTGGGTCGCGATTTCAGTTTTGCGCGAATGCCGCCATCTATACACGGTTTCTGGTTAGGGTAAGTTTAATAGTCACAGTGGGTACAACATCTCCTATGCACTTCCTTATAAATTCACTCACCGAACCAGCGTATAAATCAATATTATTCTCTGAGGCTACCCGGAACACGTCCCAGTCCGCATGACCAAAACAATCTTGGAGCGTGGATTCCAATTGGTCAGACCAGCATTGAATAGTCCTTGTCACGGGAACATCCTGTTTGAGTTTCTGCCTATAAGAAGGGAGGAGCAAAATGGAGTCATGGTCAGATTTGTCGAACGGAGGGCGGGGGAGGGCCTTGTATGCATCGCAGAAGTTAGAGTAGCAGAGTTTTGCCATTACGAGTGCTACAATTAATATGGGGATAGAATTTAGGTAGCCTTGTTCTCAAATGTGCTTTGTTAAAATCCGCAGCTACAATAAATGCAGCCTCAGGATATATGGTTTTCAGTTTGCATAAAGTCCAGTGAAGTTCCTTGAGGGCAGTTGTGGTATCGGCTTGAGGGGGGATATACACGGCTGTGACAATAACCGCCGAGAATTAAATTGGGAGATAATATGGTCGGCATTTGATTGTGAGGAATTCTAGGTCATGTGAACAAAAGGACTAGAGTTCCTGTATGTTGTTACAATTACACCATGAGTCGTTAATCATGAAACATACACCCTCGCCCTTCTTCTTCCCGGCACGACGCACAAAGAATCCCGGTGGCTGTACCGACTCCGACAGCATATCCCGAGAGAGCCATGTTTCCGTGAAACAGAGTATGTTACAATCCCTGATGTCTCTCTGGAAAGCAACCCTTGCCCTAATTTCATCTAGCTTGTTATCTAGAGACTGGACATTAGCGAGTAATATAGCGAGTCTACCTCTTCTGCGGCGACGTTGTTTTGGGTCAGCCTCTGGAATCAGTTCAGATGCCCTGGGTGGTTCGGACAAAGGATCCGCTTCGGGAATGTCGTATTCCTGGTCGTAGTGCTGGTAAGTTGCTCTGATATCCAATAGTTCTCCCCGGCTGAATGTAATAACACTTAGGATTTTCTGGGCTAACAATGTAAGAAATAATACATAAAAAAACAAAATACTGCAAAGTTTCCTAAGGACTAGAAGCAAGGCGGACCTCTATGTCGGCGCCATCTTGTACCGCCCCAATAGGTCCACAGACGATGCAATCACCATCACACTGCACACTGCCCTATCGCACTTGGACAAGAGGAATACCTATGTAAGAATGCTGTTCATTGACTACAGCTCAGCATTCAACACCATAGTACCCTCCAAGCTCATCATTAAGCTTGAGGGCCTGGGTCTCAACTCTGCCCTGTGCAATTGGGTCCTGGACTTTCTGATTGGCCGTCCCCAGGTGGTGAAGGTAGGAAACAACATCTCCACTTCGCTGATCCTCAACACTGGGGCCCCACAAGGGTGCGTGCTCAACCCCCTTCTGTACTCCCTGTTCACCCATGACTGCGTGGCCAAGCACGCCTCCAACTCAATCATCAAGTTTGCAGACGACACGACAGTAGCAGGCTTGATTACCAACAACGACGAGACAGTCTACAAGGAGGAGGTGAGGGCACTCGGAGTGTTGTGTCAGGAAAACAACCTCTCACTCAACGTCAACAAAACAAAGAAGATGATCGCGGACTTCAGGAAACAGCAGAGGGATCACCCCCCTGTCCACATCGACGGGACAGCAGTGGAGAAGATGAAACATTTTTTTAAGTTCCTCTGCGTACACATCACGGACAGACTGAAATGGTCCACCCACACAAACAGTGTGGTGAAGAAAGCGCAACAGCGCCTCTTCAACCTCAGGAGGCTGAAGAAATTTGGCTTGACACCTAAAACCCTCACAAACCTTTACATGGGAGCATCCTGAGAGCATCCTGTCCTGCTGCATCACCACCAGGTACGGCAACTGCACCGCCCATAAGCGCAGGGCTCTCCAGAGGGTGGTGCGGTCTGCACAACGCATCACCAGGGGCAAACTACCTGCCCTCCATGACACCTACAGCACCCGATGTCACAGGACGGCCAAAAAGATCATCAAGGACAACAACCACCCGAGCCACTGCCTACTCGGACAAAACAGAGTTGCTTGTTCTAGGTCCCAAGAAACAAAGAGATCTTCTGTTGAATCTGACAATTAATCTGGATGGTTGTACAGTCGTCTCAAATAAAACTGTGAAGGACCTCGGCGTTACTCTGGACCCTGATCTCTCTTTTGAAGAACATATCAAGACTGTTTCAAGGACAGCTTTTTTCCATCTACGTAACATTGCAAAAATCAGAAACTTTCTGTCCAAAAATGACGCAGAAAAATTAATCCATGCTTTTGTTACTTCTAGGCTGGACTACTGCAATGCTCTACTTTCCGGCTACCCGGATAAAGCACTAAACAAACTTCAGTTAGTGCTAAATACGGCTGCTAGAATCCTGACTAGAACCAAAAAATTTGATCATATTACTCCAGTGCTAGCCTCCCTACACTGGCTTCCTGTTAAGGCAAGGGCTGATTTCAAGGTTTTACTGCTAACCTACAAATCATTACATGGGCTTGCTCCTACCTATCTTTCCGATTTGGTCCTGCAGTACATACCTACACGTACGCTACGGTCACAAGACGCAGGCCTCCTAATTGTCCCTAGAATTTGTAAGCAAACGGCTAGAGGTAGGGCTTTCTCCTATAGAGCTCCATTTTTATGGAATGGTCTGCCTACCAATGTGAGAGACGCAGACTCAGTCTCAACCTTTAAGTCTTTACTGAAGACTTATCTCTTCAGTAGGTCCTATGATTAAGTATAGTCTGGCCCAGGAGTGTGAAGGTGAACGGAAAGGCTGGAGCAACGAACCACCCTTGCTGTCTCTGCCTTGCCGGTTCCCCTCTTTCCACTGGGATTCTCTGCCTCTAACCTTATTCAGGGGCTGAGTCACTGGCTTACTGGTGTTCTTCCATGCCGTCCATGGGAGGGGTGCGTCACTTGAGTGGGTTGAGTCACTGACATGGTCTTCCTGTCTGGGTTGGCGCCCCCCCTTGGGTTGTGCCATGGCGGAGATCGTTGTGGGCTATACTCGGCCTTGTCTTAGGACAGTAAGTTGGTGGTTGGAGACATCCCTCTAGTGGTGTGGGGGCTGTGCTTTGGCAAAGTGGGTGGGGTTATATCCTGCCTGTTTGGCCCTGTCCGGGGGTATCATCGGATGGGGCCACAGTGTCTTCTGATCCCTCCTGTCTCAGCCTCCAGTATTTATGCTGCAGTAGTTTATGTGTCGTGGGGCTAGGGTCAGTCTGTTACATCTGGAGTATTTCTCTTGTCTTATCCGGTGTCCTGTGTGAATTTAAATATGCTCTCTCTAATTCTCTCTTTCTCTCTTTCTGTCTTTCTCTCGGAGGACCTGAGCCCTAGGACCATGCCTCAGGACTACCTGGCATGATGACTCCTTGCTGTCCCCAGTCCACCTGGCCGTGCTGCTGCTCCAGTTTCAACTGTTCTGCCTGCGGCTATGGAACCCTGACCTGTTCACCGGACGTGCTTGTTGCACCCTCGACAACTACTATGATTATTATTATTTGACCATGCTGGTCATTTATGAACATTTTAACATTTTAACATCTTGACCATGTTCTGTTATAATATCCACCCTGCACAGCCAGAAGAGGACTGGCCACCCCTCATAGCCTGGTTCCTCTATAGGTTTCTTCCTAGGTTTTTGGCCTTTCTAGGGAGTTTTTCCTAGGGAGTTTTTCCTAGCCACCGTGCTTCTTTCACATGCTTTGCTTGCTGTTTGGGGTTTTAGGCTGGGTTTCTGTACAGCACTTTGAGATATCAGCTGATGTACGAAGGGCTATATAAAAATAAATTTGATTTGAAATTTGATTTGATTTGTGCCATGGCGGAGATCGCTGTGGGCTATACTCGGCCTTGTCTTAGGACGGTAAGTTGGTGGTTGGAGACATCCCTCTAGTGGTGTGGGGGCTGTGCTTTGGCAAAGTGGGTCGGGTTATATCCTGCCTGTTTGGCCCTGTCCGGGGGTATCATCGGATGGGGCCACAGTGTCTTCTGATCCCTCCTGTCTCAGCCTCCAGTATTTATGCTGCAGTAGTTTATGTGTCGGGGGGCTAGGGTCAGTCTGTTACATCTGGAGTATTTCTCTTGTCTTATCCGGTGTCCTGTGTGAATTTAAATATGCTCTCTCTAATTCTCTCTTTCTTTCTTTCTCTCGGAGGACCTGAGCCCTAGGACCATGCCTCAGGACTACCTGGCATGATGACTCCTTGCTGTCCCCAGTCCACCTGGCCGTGCTGCTGCTCCAGTTTCAACTGTTCTGCCTGCGGCTATGGAACCCTGACCTGTTCACCGGACGTGCTTGTTGCACCCTCGACAACTACTATGATTATTATTATTTGACCATGCTGGTCATTTATGAACATTTTAACATCTTGACCATGTTCTGTTATAATATCCACCCTGCACAGCCAGAAGAGGACTGGCCACCCCTCATAGCCTGGTTCCTCTCTAGGTTTCTTCCTAGGTTTTTGCCTTTGTAGGGAGTTTTTCCTAGGGAGTTTTTCCTAGCCACCGTGCTTCTTTCACCTGCATTGCTTGCTGTTTGGGGTTTTAGGCTGGGTTTCTGTACAGCACTTTGAGATATCAGCTGATGTACGAAGGGCTATATAAATACATTTGATTTGATTTGATTTGATTCACCCCGCTACCATCCAGAAATCGAGATCAGTACAGGTGCATCAAAGCTGGGACTGAAAAATAGCTTCCATCTCAAGGCCATCAGACTGTTAAACAGCCATCACTAACACAGTGAGGCTGCTGCCTACATACAGACTTGAAATGATTGGCCACTTTAATAAATGTGTCACTAGTCACTTTAATAATGCCACTTTAATAATGTTTACATATCTTGCATTCCTCGTCTCATATGTATATACTGTATTTTATATCATCTATTGCATCTTGCCTATACCGCTCGGCCATCGCTCATCCATATATTTATATGTATATATTCTTATTCCATTCCTTTACGTAGATTTGTTTGTGTTACTCCCGTCGTTCAATGAAGACCAAGGTGCAGCGTGGTAGGCGTACATTTTCTTTAATTTTAAATGTACCACCAAAAAACAATAAACAATACAACGAACGTAAAGCTAGGAGTGCAAACACATGCAACACAAAAGACAAGATCCCACAACTGAAGGTGGGAAAAAGGGCTGCCTAAGTATGATCCCCAATCAGCGACAACGATAGACAGCTACTTCTGATTGGGAACCATACTCGGCCAACAAAGAAATTTTAACATAGGTTTCCCACCCTAGTCACACCCTGAACTACCAAATAGAGAATTTAAAGGATCTCTAAGGTCAGGGCGTGACAGTTTGTATTAGGTAGTTGTTGTGGAATTGTTAGATTACTTGTTAGATATTGCTGCACTGTCGGAACTAGAAGCACAAGCACTTCGCTACACTAGCAATAACATCTGCTAACCATGTGTATGTGACCAATTGTGGTTGCTAATTTCTGTATTACCAAATGAGGAGAGACAAACTTCACACACCAGTCAGAGTTATACTTAAACTACATCTTTAATTACAAGAGCTTTGCATTAGCACTTGACTTTCAACTAGAGGTTGACCGATTAATCGGAATGGCCGATTAATTAGGGCTGATTTCAAGTTTTCATAACAATCGGAAAACGGTATTTTTGGATGCCGATTTGGCCGTATTTTTTTTTATTTTAATTATATATATATATTTTTTACCTTTATTTAACTGGGCAAGTCAGTTAAGAACACATTCTTATTTTCAATGACGGCCTAGGAACGGTGGGTTAACTGTCTTGTTCAGGGGCAGAACGACAGATTTTTACCTTGTCAGCTCAGGGATTCAATCTTGCAACCTTACGGTTAACTAGTCCAACGCTCTAACCACCTGCTTTACATTGCACTCCACGAGGTTATGCGAATGCAGTAAGAAGCTAAGGTAAGTTGCTAGCTAGCATTAAACTTATCTTATAAAAAAACAATCAATCAATCATAATCACTAGTTAACTACACATGGTTGATGATATTACTAGTTTATCTAGCCTGTCCTGCGTTGCATATAATCGCTTAGGTACACGTTGCTCCAACCATAAACATCAATGCCTTTCTTAAAATCAATACACAAGTATATATTTTTAAACCTGCATATTTAGTTAATATTGCCTGCTAACATGAATTTATTTTAACTAGGGAAAATGTGTCACTTCTCTTGCAAACAGAGTCAGGGTAAATGCAGCAGTTTGGGCTGCCTGGCTCGTTGCGAACTGTGAAGACTATTTCTTCCTAACAAAGACAGCCGACTTCGCCAAACAGGGATGATTTAACAAAAGCGCATTTGCGAAAAAAGCACAATCGTTGCATGACTGTACCTAACCAAAAACATCAATGCCTTTCTTAAAATCAATACACAGAAGTATATATTTTTAAACCTGCATATTTAGCTAAAAGAAATCCAGGTTATCAGGCAATATTAACCAGGTGAAATGGTGTCATTTTGCGTTCATTGCACGCAGTCAGGGTATATGCAACAGTTTGGGCCGCCTGGCTCGTTGCGAACTAATTTGCCTGAATTTTACGTAATTATGACATAACACTGAAGGTTGTGCAATGTAACAGGAATAACGTTTTTTTTTTAGATGATAGTTTCCGGATTCGACCATATTAATGACCTAAGGCTCGTGTTTCTGTGTGTTATTATGTTATAATTAAGTCTATGATTTGATAGAGCAGTCTGACTGAGCGATGGTAGGCACCAGCAGGCTCGTAAGCGGTCATTCAAAATAGCACTTTCGTGCGTTTTGCCAGCAGCCCTTCGCAATGCATTGCGCTGTTTATGACTTCAAGCCTGTCAACTCTCAAGATTAGGCTGGTGTAACCGATATGAAATGGCTAGCTAGTTAGCCGGGTGCGCGCTAATAGCGTTTCAAACGTCACTCGCTCTGAGACTTGGAGTAGTTTTTTCCCTTCCTCTACATGGGTAACGCTGCTTCGAGGGTGGCTGTTGTCGATGTGTTCCTGGTTCGAGCCCAGGTAGGAGCGAGGAGAGGGACGGAAGCTATATTGCTACACTGGCAATACTAAAGTGCCAATAAGAACATCCAATAGTCAAAGGTATATGAAATACAAATCGTATAGAGAGAAATAGTCCTATAATAACTACAACCTAAAACATCTTACCTGGGAATATTGAAGACTCATGTTAAAAGGAATCACCAGCTTTCATATGTTCTCATGTTCTGAGCAAGGAACTTAAACGTTAGCTTTTTTACATGGCACATATTGCACTTTTACTTTCTTCTCCAACACTTTGTTTTTGCATTATTTCAACCAAATTGAACATGTTTCATTATTTATTTGAGGCTAAATTGATTTTATTGATGTATTATATTAAGTTAAAATAAGTGTTCATTCAGTATTGTTGAAAATGTCATTATTACAAATCGGCTTTTTTTGGTCCTCCAATAATCGGTATCGGTATCGGCGTTGAAAAATCATAATCGGTCGACCTCTACTTTCAACGATTCACCATTTCTAATGAACCATTGAGAGTGTCAACACAATGGCTATTGAGATCTTTTATAGCAAAGATCCACCCCCCTCTGACATGACAAACCACAGATATTTAGGGACTGTTCACAAAGAAAGACTTTTACTTGAGAGAGGAGTATCCACAGCCAGATAGCATTCGCTATAAATTATTGTTCAGTTTGGTCCCCTTGACAAGGTTCTAATCTCGTTCCTGGTACTTCATAGTACAAAAACACCAACTCATCCAATGGCATATATCAATTGTCAACTCTAGATACTCCCATCTCAAGCAATGCTTGAGCTTTCCAGATACAAGTCTCACCGTTGCCGCTTGCTTAGACCACCCTCTGCCCCCAGCTGTGCCCTGGACACCATATGTGAATTGATTGCCCCCCATCTATCTTCAGAGCTCGTGCTGCTAGGTGACCTAAACTGGGATGCTTAACACCCCAGCCATCCGACAATCTAAGAATGATGCCCTCAATCTCACACAAATTATCTATGAACCTACCAGGTACAACCCCAAATCCGTAAACACGGGCACCCTCATAGATATCATCCTAACCAACTTGCCCTCCAAATACACCTCTGCTGTTTTCAACCAAGATATCAGCGATCACTGCCTCATTGCCTGCATCCGTAATGGGTCTGTGGTCAAACAACCACCCCTCATCACTGTCAAACGCTCCCTAAAACACTTCAGCGAGCAGGCCTTTCTAATTGATCCTGGAAGGATATTGACCTCATCCCGTCGATAGAGGATGCCTGGTTATTCTTTAAAAGAGCCTTCCTCATCATCTTAAATAAGCATGCCCAATTCAATTTTTTTTTAACCAGGAACAGATATAGCCCATGGTTCACTCCAGACCTGACTGCCCTTGACCAGCACAAAAACATCCTGTGGCATACTGCATTAGCATCGAATAGCCCCCGTGATATGCAACTTTTCAGGGAAGTTAGGAACCAATATACACAGGCAGTTAGGAAAGCTATGGCTAGCTTTTTCAAACAGAAATTTGCATCCTGTAGCACAATCTCAAAAAAGTTCTGAGACACTGTAAAGTCCATGGAGAATAAGAGCATCTCCTCCCAGCTGCCCACTGCACTGAGGCTAGGAAACATTGTCACCACCGATAAATCCACAATAATTGAGAATTTCAATAAGCATTTTTCTACAGCTGGCCATGCTTTCCACCTGGCTACCCCTACCCCGGTCAACTGCCCTGCACCCCCCCACAGCAACTCGCCCAAGCCTCCCCCATTTCTCCTTCACCCAAATCCAGATAGCTGATGTTCTGAAAGAGCTGCAAAATCTGGACCCCTACAAATCAGCTGGGCTAGACAATCTGGACCCTCTCTTTCTAAAATGTAATGCCCGAAATTGTTGCAACTCCTATTACTAGCCTGTTCAACCTCTCTTTCGTATCGTCTGAGATTCCCAAAGATTGGAAAGCTGCCGCGATCATCCCCCTCTTCAAAGGGGGAGACACTCTAGACCCAAACTGCTACAGACCTATATCTATCCTACCCTCCCTTTCTAAGGTCTTCGAAAGCCAAGTTAACAAACAGATTACCGACCATTTTGAATCCCACCGTACCTTCTCTGCTATGAAATCTGGTTTCAGAGCTGGTCATGGGTGCACCTCAGCCACGCTCAAGGTCCTAAACGATATCATAACCGCCATCGATAAGAGACATTACTGTGCAGCCGTATTCATCGACCTGGCCAAGGCTTTCGACTCTGTCAATCACCACATTCTTATTGGCAGACTCAACAGCCTTGGTTTCTCAAATGACTGCCTCGCCTGGTTCACCAACTACTTCTCAGACAGAGTTCAGTGTGTCAAATCGGAGGGCCTGTTGTCGGGACCTGTGGCAGTCTCTATGGGGGTGCCACAGGGTTCAATTCTCGGGCATACGCTCTTCTCTGTATACATCAAGGATGTCGCTCTTGCTGCTGGTGATTCTCTGATCCACCTCTAGGCAGACGACACCATTCTGTATACTTCTGGCCCTTCTTTGGACTCTGTGTTAACTAACCTCCAGACGAGCTTCAATGCCATACAACTCTACACCCGTGCCCTCCAACTGCTCTTAAATGCAAGTAAAACTAAGTGCATGCTCTTCAACCGATAGCTGCCCGCACCTGCCTGCCTGCCCATCCAGCATCACTACTCTGGACGGTTCTGACTTAGAGTATATGGACAACTACAAATACCTCGGTGTCTGGCAAGACTGTAAACTCTCCCGCCAGACTCACATTCAGCATCTACAATTCAAAATTAAATCTAGAATCGGCTTCCTATTTCACAACAAAGCATCCTTCACTCATGCTGCCAAACATACCCTCGTAAAACTGACCATCCTACCGATCCTCGACTTCGGCGATGTCATCTACAAAATAGCCTCCAACACTCTGCTCAACAAATTGGATGCAGTCTATCACAGTGCCATCCGTCTTGTCACCAAAGCCCCATATACTAACCACCACTGCAACCTGTACGCTCTCGTTGGCTGACCCTCGCTTCATACTCGTCGCCAAACCCACTGGCTCCAGGTCATCTACAAGTCTTTGCTAGGTAAAGCCACGCCTTATCTCAGCTCACTGGTCACCATAGCGGCACCCACCCGTAGCAGGCACTCCAGCAGGTATATCTCACTGGTCAACCCCAAAGCCAATTCCTGCTTTGGCCACCTTTCCTTCCAGTTCTCTGCTGCCAATGACTGGAACGAACTTCAAAAATCACTGAAGCTGGAGACTCATATCTCCCTCACTAGCTTTAAGCACCAGTTGTCAGAGCAGCTCACAGATCACTGCACCTGTGCATAGCCCATCTGTAAATAGCCCATCCAACTACCTCATCCCCATACTGTATTTATTTATTTATCTTGCTCCTTTGCACCCCATTATCTCTACTTGCACATTCATCTTCTGCACATCTATCACTCCAGTGTTTAATTGCTATATTGTAATTACTTTGCCACCATGGCCTATTTATTGCCTTACCTCCCTTATCTTACCTCATTTGCACACACTGTATATATACTTTTTCTACTGTATTATTGACTGTATGTTTGTTTATTCCATATATAACTCTGTGTTGTTGTATGTGTTGAACTGCTTTGCTTTATCTTGGCAAGGTCGCAGTTGTAAATGAGAACTTGTTCTCAACTAGCCTACCTGGTTAAATAAAGGTGAAATAAAATAAAATAAATCAACTTTGAAGATGCAAAATATTTTTTATTGTGAAAAAACTAGAAAAAAGACAAAACTGAAAACTTGAGCATGCAGAACTATTCACCCCCCCCCCCCCCCCCAAAGTCAATACTTTGTAGATCCACCTTTTGCAGCAATTACAGCTGTAAGTCTCTTGGGGTATGTCTCTAAAAGCTTGACACATCTAGCCACTGGGATTTTTCCCATTCTTCAAGGCAAAACTGCTCCAGCTCCTTCAAGTTGGATGGGTTCCGCTGGTGTACAGCAATCTTTAAGTCATACCACAGATTCTCAATTGGATTGAGGTCTGGGCTTTGACTAGGCCATTCCAAGACATTTAAATGCTTATTTTTTTCTTTAAGCAATGGCTTTTTTTCTGGACACTCCTCCATAAAGCCCAGCTCTGTGGAGTGTACAGCTGAAAATGGTCCTATGGACAGATACTCCAATCTCCGCTGTGAAGCTTTGCAGCTCCTTCAGGGTTATCGTTTGTCTCTTTGTTGCCTATCTGATTAATGCCCTCCTTGCCTGGTCCGTGAGTTTTGGTGGGAGGCCCTCTCTTGGCAGGTTTGTTGTGGTGCCACATTCTTTCCATTTCATAATAATGGATTTAATGGTGCTCCATGGGATGTTCAAAGTTTCAGATACTTTTTTATAACCCAACCCTGATCTATACTTCTCCACAACTTTGTCCCTGACCTGTTTGGCGAGCTCCTTGATCTTCATGGTGTCGCTTGCTTAGCGGTGTCCCTTGCTTAGTAGTGTTGCAGACTCTGGGGCCTTTCAGAACAGGTGTATATATACTGAGATCATGTGACACTTAGATTGCACACAGGTGGACTGTATTTAACTAATTATGTGACTTCTGATGGTAATTGGTTGCACCAGATCTTATTTCGGGCTTCATAGCAAAGGGGGTGAATAGATATCCACGAACCACTTTGTTATTTTTTAGAATTTTTTGAAACAATCCATTTTTTTTCATTTCATTTCACCAATTTGGACTATTTTGTGTATGTCCATTACATGAAATCCAAATAAAATCGATTTAAATTACATGTTTTAATTCAACAAAATAGGAAAAATGCCAAGGAGGATGAATTATTTTGCAAGGCACTGTATGGGCTTAAAATAAGAAGACACCTGCACCATTCCAGATATAGAGTTGAAATGTATTCAGTTTTGAGTTTGCATCCCAATATTACACTTTATATACATCACAGAAGACTGAAATATATATATATAAAAAAACGTTTGGCATACAGTAGAAACACATGATCATGTTTATTAATAATGAAATTATGAAAAATATTAAGAACGTTCCACCCATGAGGCCACTAGTTGATTTGACTGAAGGAAAGGGCTACACACTATTATTGCACACAGAGTTCATGAAAGTTATTATGTGACTTATTAAGCAAATGTTTACTCCTAAACGTATTTAGGCTTGCCATAACGAAGGGATTACTTATTGAATGAAGACATGATTTGATTTCAAAGCTTTTCATTTTTAATGAATAAAACTAAATGTCTAAAAACATAATTCCACTTTGACATTATGGAGTATTGTGTGTAGAAGAGTGACAACAAAAATCTCAATGTAAGACATTTTGAATTCAGGCTGTAACACAACAAAATGTGGAAAAAGCCAAGGGGTGTGAATACTTTCTGAAGGCACTGTATATATCTGTTGGGGTCCATTATCTTCTGCCTGGACTTTAACCACACGACCACACAGACAGGTCTCTCAGATAACAATCTTTACGAGGTAGAGTAGACGAATGCATGGCCAAATCAAATGGATGACCTGACCTGGATTGGTTCTGAAGGTCAGATTTTACACCTAGAGGCCCTTACTGAGTTGCAAAGCAGTGGTGTCTATCTTTAACTGATTGGCATGGCCACCACACCTCTGGCCTGTTTCTGGTTTTATCAGCTGCTTGCTCAGGTAGGTCCCCGCCTTGTTATGGCAACAGTGCTGCTCCAAGAGTACACACCTGCATACTGAATGTGTTTGCTTGAAACGTACTGGCACGTCTTAATGGAACTTTGAAGTTCACAGGGAGAAAATAAACAAATCAGGTCTTTGGAGTACATTGGTCAACCAGCAAGTAAACAGGTCATTCTACTTGGAAGTCATGTTTAGTGCTCCTGTGTACTGTAATGTATACAGGCAGACTGTCTACTCTTAGTGTTGCCAGGCATTACCATTACGTAAAATAATTTAGCTGGTTATAGAGTGAGTGACACAACAGCCCTGGCTTAGCCTTACAATACTCTATCTTGTACTGCACAGTCTTATGAGAACCAGCATGCTCTATCAAGTCATTACTAACATTCCTGGCAATGGGAACATCATAAAGGACAATTCCACCCAAAACTATATTTTGCTATTTGTTACATTAGTCCATTGTTGACATAGTCCCAAATGTAAATGTCAAAATGCATAATATGGGGATGATTTCTGTATTTTGAAAGTTGCATATCTTGATTGCTGACAAGCAAAACATTTTGGGACTATGTCATCAATGGACTAATGAAACAAATACCAAAAGACAGTTTTTGAGTGGACTTTTCCTTTAAATGGTGAATAGAGGAACAAGTTAGCATAAAATATAGCTAGGAAAATTGCAGGGCGTTTCCCTCCCTTACAAGAGTGGATAGTTTTTCAGAAAGTCCATTCTACAAGTTATTCATCTGGATGATATCTTTAGCCATAAAAAGAGCCTGTCGTTGAGCAATGCACAGTGGAGAACAATAACCATAAAATGACTTTTTCCTGTTAATGCATTTCAAGCCTTTATGCTCGAAATTGACTGGTAATTGTCTCGACTATCAGATTATGTTCATCAATTTAGCTAACTATGCATGTTGGTTGGTGATACAAAATAAATTCTGCATAATAATGTTAACTCATGAATTGCTCAGAGATCTCATCTACTGTTATGCGTTCCTCAGTGATCAATATTTTTGTGTGGCATTTTTTATTTATTTATGCAACCCAGCGAAGGAAGGGTTCCTGATTTAATTTATTTCATTCATGCTTGTAGTCGACAAGACTGAGTTACATTTAGACAAAACACAAGATACTACATTCAAATACTTTCTTCAGCAAGTCAAGCAGCAGAAAGCTGTCTACTTCTTTATCAGTAAAAAGGTGGAGAAGGCCATATTTGCTCATTTCACTCAGATTGATTCTAAATCTTTTGTTCTGGCAGCTTGCGAGGCAGCTGTGGAGTCGGGAACACTGTGTGCTTTCACACTGAGCTCCTTCAGCACCCAGCCATGCCCCCAAATCCCCTCCCTTCTCTCCCTCTGCCTTGATAGGAGCTGGGCTGGGCTGTTGTTTTATTTATTTTAGAAAAAAAATGGTATTGTTGGTTAATGTCTTGTAAGTAAGTATTTCATGGGAAGGTCTACACCTGTTGTATTTGATTTGAGTAGGTGAGTAGGAGCTTGGCCTCTCCCCGGCCTTGGACAGACTGAGCATGATCAGTATGCCTGCTCTGTGCAGAACGTATCAGCGCGGAGTGTTGAAGATTATATAACAGACGAGTGGGCGTGGAGCCCAGCTGGCTATGCTAGCGGCCAGTGTCTGACACAGAGTGTCTCTCACAACACGGCCCTCTCAGCCCTGCACACACTGACGCCCCACTCAGCCCTGCACACACTGACGCCCTACTCAGCCCTGCACACACTGACGCCCCACTCAGCCCTGCACACACTGACGCCCCACTCAGCCCTGCACACACTGACGCCCCACTCAGCCCTGCACACACTGACGCCCCACTCAGCCCTGCACACACTGACGGCCCACTCAGCCCTGCACACACTGACGCCCCACTCAGCCCTGCACACACTGACGCCCACTCAGCCCTGCACACACTGACGCCCACTCAGCCCTGCACACACTGATGCCCCACTCAGCCCTGCACACACTGACGCCCACTCAGCCCTGCACACACTGACGGCCCACTCAGCCCTGCACACACTGACGCCCCACTCAGCCCTGCACACACTGACGCCCCACTCAGCCCTGCACACACTGACGGCCCTCTCAGCGCTGCACACACTGACGCCCACTCAGCCCTGCACACACTGACGCCCACTCAGCCCTGCACACACTGACGCCCCACTCAGCCCTGCACACACTGACGCCCCACTCAGCCCTGCACACACTGACGGCCCACTCAGCCCTACTGCTCTATCAGCTTGATCTAATTAGATCAATAAAATATCCGTTCTCACTGGTATTGTGTACCTACGTTCATCCTATGTCAATTCTGTACCGCATGTGAGGTAAATATACCAGACTACAGTAGATACACATGGAATGTATCCTGTTGTTTAAACTCAGTATTTCTTGGTATTTCCCAGGGTTATCTTTGCCCATCACATATATCATTAGCACAAATGTCTTTGTTTTCTACTAGGAATCAGCTTACAGTAATTGTCAGGTAAGTGTTAAGCATCAGTTTCGCTGGCCTTTCAACCCCCATGTAGAGGAGGCTCGTTCTCAGTGACAGAACCTGGGGGATGCACAGACAGATTCATTGGCTGACTTCTCCACAGGTCAGTGCTTGCATCCATCCCTGGCAGGGCAATTTCATTTAATCTGATCTGCAAAACAAGGACAACACGATAGCAACGTGTGTGCTCTGTGCAAGTCAGTGACTCCACCATGAACTCTCCAACAAGACCTGAATTCTCACTGCAGCCTCACTTTTCCCCTTGTAAGATAATCCAAATAGGTCATCGAGGGAAGAGTTGTATTCTAGTCCTTATATTCTAGGAAACACAATCAAGTCATTTTAAAGATTTAAACCACCATGAATAGGCTAGCTATTAGAGAATAGAATGCTATAAGTAGCACGTGAGATTTTAAACAAATGCGGGAAACTTGCTCCATCAATACATGAACGAAATACAGTTCTAAAGTTCAACAGTGTATCTGTGATCCATGACCTGCTGGTGGTGTGTTGTAAAAATGTCTAGACTATAGACAGCCTACTGTGCACGTGGCAATTGACTATCTGAATGCAATAGTCTGTCCAAGGCCGGTCAATTACAGTATGAAATCTGATGTGGAAATATATGTGACAGGCCGTTACTCTCCCTCCTGAGTCTCCTGATATATTTAGCCCTCTGGAGCTTAGAATATGTGTCCGTTAAGTCAAAGATACTGTTGCAGCAGATTAACTAGCTAGCATTGGAGGTCAGAGTATTAATACCTGCAATGATGAGCAACAGTGTCACCTGTGCATTGCTCAGCATAACTGTGTAGTACAGATGTAGCATCTTAATTTGATTACTCCTTTGTTGCTGAGAATTTCCCTGCACAACAGGAAATGCAAACTTGTAGCGTATTTGAGGTTTAAAAAGGCTTCTAAAGACGTTGCCCTAACTAAAAATGTACCAACCCTTACAAAGAAATTCCATTAATTATAATCCACATAATAATTCAAAATTCCAGTTGCTGTAGGATTATTTCTCTGCTGTAGCAAACTGGCTCAAATTCAAGATCCTATATCTGTAGTGGATACTCTGTAATATGAAATATTTCTGAAATAATGAGGGTGATGGGCAAGATGCTTTTTATGCTTCCATATGGCCTATACCTGTATGGAAGTTCAAAACAACCCCTTCATACAAACCCTTAGATGAAATGCCAAAAGATTAAAGTGATGTTACAGAGGTTTTGTATAATTTTTGCCAGTGGTTTTGAAAGTAGCCCTCACAAGCCAAAACAGGTCCCTGAAATTGTCCACAATTGTGCACAACGTCATCCATTTCATATGATATGTTACGTCCTGCAAAATGGTTATGTAACAAATTTGTAAGTGCTTAATGAGATAGTTCACCAAAATTACAAAATGACACCTTGGTTTCCTTACCGTGTAAGCAGTCTATCTATGTACAAGGTATGACAGCAATCCTTGCTTTGGTTTTATTTCCCTGCCACTGTTTCCAAATGCTAATGTTTTAGCATTTGTGGCACAAATCCCATTCAAATTATGGGACAGATATTAGCATTTCTTGCGCATCCTGTCTAAATCATCCGAAAGTATATAAAGTTGTTTGTGAAACAAAACTTAAGCATGGATTGCTGTCATACGTTGTCCATAGACTGCTTACAAGGTAATAATATGTCGTTTTGCAATTTGGGTGAACTACCCATTTAAGATCCTGTTCAATCTCTTTAAGTATATTTCTAATTGGAATAGTTTGTCATGTAATACATAAGAATAAGACAGCAATACGCAATTACATTATAAATCATGAGTCAAGGAATAATTTTGACTACAAATAGAACTTTCACTCATGTTCTCGTTCGCTAGTTTTTAACTTTCACGTTCATGTTTTCAATTGCAGACTGGTGGAGTAAAATGAATGTCTGAAAACCAAAGAGAACTGAACAGTATCTTAATTAAAGTGTCTGCTCTGGCATATTTAAGATTCTGGGCAACATGGAGTGGTTCTCAGCAGAGTGATATGGTAAGTCGTATTGAATAGGAAACGGGTGAAAAGGAGCATCTAGGCTGAGTTCTGGAGACAAGCCAAGTGAACGGGACTTCCCCTTTGTGGCTTTAAAGAAGACTGTTGCATAACCCAATGCTTGGTGAAAAAAACTAAAGACAACCTCCTTGAACCTTGAGAAAGGAGGCAAAAGGGAAGGGTGGTTTAGGTAGAGGAACATTTGGGGTAAAAATATTTTCTTCTAGTGTGGAAAAACATGCAAATGTTTCTGAAGGAATGGACAACAGGGCGCAGTTGCAGAGAAAGACTCCTAACATTATAATATTGTTCGCAGAGGTAACAGTAGAGTGAGTGTGTGTGTTTTAAATGTAGTTAATACATAACTAATTTGTTGATCGCCACACCAATTGGAAAAAGAACATGGGACCAGAGCCCTGTATTTTCCTACCAGCATTGAGTTTGCTGATAACTTCTTTATTGAGTAAAAATGTACTTACTATGACTGTGATGTGTGGTTGTCTCACCTTGCTATTTTAAGATGAACGCTCCAACTGTTAGTCGCTCTGGATGAGAATGTCTGCTAAGTGACTAAACTGTCAAATGTAATGTAAAGTGTTATTTTGATGAGTTTGTGATATTATCAACTTTTTTCTTAGTTGGAATCTCAGTTTAATTCTGAGTTTGAATATAAGTAAAAATTAAACAATTGCATTGATGTAGCAGTCCGTTATCTGCCTCCCCCTAAAGCTTGACTCATGTATCCCATCATCTTCTGTAGAAAAGCTATCTATTCTGCATGTCCTTTTGGGTCAACAAGGTCGCATACAGGAACAATGCAAAAACACTGTGCCCTCTGCGCTCTCTGTTCTTCCTCTTTACCATGTTACTCAGTCAGTTGGTCTTCGAGAGACTTGCCCTTGTTTTAAACCAATCAAAATCCACAGCCTTAAAACAGCTGGCCAATGAATGCAGCAGGATCCCAGGGGCTCGGTGAATGGGTGGTTCTCAACTCTGAATTCATGTATGTGTATGTCATGAGGCTCAATTTACAGGGCTATAAGCAGCCGAGCATTTCAACCTTGTCAAAACATTAAAATGGATGTGATTTTTGACATCCAAATGACATATTTTCTATAATAATTTCCACAGTATGGATTGTGTAAATATTTACAGTATGATTGTAGAGAAAACCACTTCAAAGAAGTTTTGAGCAGCTAAAACAAATATCACACATCATCATATCATTGCATGTACCCCAAGAAACCTAGACTTGGGGTCACTCTTAATATCTGTAAGGAACCTACTTTCTAGAAGGAATTGACTGATTCTGGCTCTGCCAGACTGTGAGTGCCTAGAAGTGCTGAACTGTAGTAACCTTGGGGGTTACAAAGAGTACTTAATGTACAATGGGGCCCACAAGGGCTCGCTCTTTTGGTATGTCCATGTGTCATGTTTCAGCCATGCTGGTTGCTAAATCTGTGTGTTGAACATGTACATGCATGACATGTAGGTCTAGGCTTTCAATTCTGTTCCATATTATTGTGATTGGTGTGTCTTGTAATTTATTTTATATCTTGTAAAGATTATTTTATGTCTTCATGAGATATGCTATCGTGGCTTAATTGTAAGTCAATATTTCCTGTATTACATACTTGGAAACCTAAACAGGATGACATCCAGCAGGCTGTCAGGCGCTCCAGGCGTCTGGAAAAGCACCCTTGGAGACTGTGAGATGAACACTTGACATGACAGGAAGATATTAACGGGCAGCTTTAGCTATACCCTGCTACTAGAAAGCTTCCAAGCAAACGATGCAAACATGATATATATAACTATTTACTTTCTGAAAGAAGTAAGACAGATCAGGTGAAGGTACACATTCAATTTATAGAAACACTGTCTCAATTGGCTATCCTATACTTTTGATTTCGGAGATCCCCCATTCAGCTACACCAGGGTTCTAACCAAATAATGTAAGAGCGCTGCGCCGACTTCTTGACTGGCTGCGCAACTGCGTCCCTTTATTTATTATAATAAAAGGCAATTTTTTTACACGATGTATTCAGCAGCACCACCTTGTTAAAAAATCCTGGTGAGAACCCTGTACACTAATGACAGAGTTAAATTCAGCCTATGGGACAGCCCCAGTCAGATCATTCTATACTGAACAAAAATATAAACGCAACATGCAATAATTTCAACGATTTTACTGAGTTACAGTTCATATAAGGAAATCAGTCAATTGAAATAAATTCATCAGGCCCTAATCTATGGATTTCACATGAATGGGCAGGTGCACAGCCATGGTTGGGGCTGGGAGGGCATAGGCCCACCCACTTGGGAGTCAGGCCCAGCCAATCAAAATGAGTCTTTCCCTACAAAAGGGCTTTATTAGAGACCGAAATACTCCTGTTTCATCAGCTGTCCGGGTGACTGGTTTCAGATGATCCCGCAGGTGAATAAGCCGGATGTGGAGGTCCTGGGCTGGTGTGGTTACACGTGGTCTGCGGTTGTGAGGCCGGTTGGACGAACTGCCAAATTCTCTAAAACACCGTTGGAGGCGGCTTATAATAGAGAAATTAACATTCAATTCTCTGGCAACAGCTCTGGTGGACATTCCTGCAGTCAGCATGCCAATTGCACACTCCCTCAAAACTTGAGACATCTGTGGCATTGTGTTGTGTGACAAAACTGCACATTTTAGAGTGGCATTTTCTTGTCCCCAGCACAAGGTGCACCTGTGTAATGAGCATGCTGTTTAATCAGCTTCTTGATATGCCACACCTGTCAGGTGGATGGATTATCTTGGCAAAGGAGAAATGCTCACTAACAGGGATGTACAGTGCATTCGGAAAGTATTCAGACCCCTTGACTTTTTCCACATTTTGTTACATTACAGCCTTATTCTAAAATGGATTAAATAGTTTTTCCCCTCATCAATCTACACACAATATCCCATAATGACAAAGCGAAAAACAGGTTTTTAGATTATTTTGCAAATGTATAAAATGTATAAAAAACTAAAATATCACATTTACATAAGTATTTAGACCCTTTACTCAGTACTTTGTTGAAGCATCTTTATGGAAGCGATTACAGCCTCAAGTCTTGGGTATGACGCTACAAGCTTAGCACACCTGTATTTGGGGAGTTTCTCCCATTCTTCTCTGCAGATCCTCTCAAGCTCTGTCAGGTTGGATTGGGAGCGTCGCCGCACAGCTATTTTCAGGTCTCTCCAGAGATGTTCGATTGGGTTCAAGTCCGGGCTCTGGCTGGGCCTCTCAAAGACATTCAGAGACTTGTTCCAAACCCCTCCTCCGTCATCTTGGCTGTGTTCTTAGGGTCGCTATCCTGTTGGAAGGTGAACCTTAACCTGCTCAGACTGGGGCTTTCATCAAGGATCTCTGTGCTTTGCTCCGTTCATCTTTCCCTCGATCCTGACTAGTCTCCCAGTCCCTGCCGCTGAAAAACATCCCCACAGCATGACGCTGCCACCACCATGCTTCACCATAGGAATAGTGCCAGGTTGCCTTCAGACATGACGCTTGGCATTCAGGCCAAAGAGTTCAATCTTGGTTTCATCAGAAAAATAATCTTGTTTGAGAGTCTATTAGGTGCCTTTTGGCAAACTCCAAGCGGGCTGTCGTGCCTTTTACTGAGGAGTGGCTTCTGTCTGGCCACTCTACCAAACCTCATAAGGATCGGCCACTTTTTTCAATTTTCGCCTAAAATAACACTCCCAAATCTAACTGCCTGTAGCTCAGGACCTGAAGCAAACATATACATATTCTTGACACCATTTGAAAGGAAACACTTTCAGGTTTGTGGAAATGTGAAATTAATGTAGGACAATATAACACATTAGATCTGGTGAAAGATAATACAAAGAAACATCTCAAAGATAGTCAATGGAAACAGGATGAACCTGAGCTCAATTTCGAGTCTCATAGGAAAGGGTCTGAATACTTATGTAAATAAGGTTTTTCTGTGCTAGAGCAAGATGAGCCAAGTAAAGCCCCCCCGGCCAAACCCTCCCCTAACCCTGAAGATGCTGGGCCAATTGTGCGCTGCCCTATGAGACTCCGGGTCTGTAGTAACGCCTCAAGCACTGCAATCCAATGCCTTAGATCACTGCACCACTCAGGTAGCAATGTTATGCAGAATTTGAGGAGAAATGTGTATTGAGCAAATATCATCATCAGCAGCAGAAAATACAAGTATTTTCAATTGTGAAAAACAAATCCCAGTTAAATAAAAGTAGTGGAGCAAGGCGGCAGGGAATTGACGCATGTAGGCTTCTACACTTTGCACCCCTCCGGCTTTACAACTTCATGGCACAAGACTGGGTCACTGGTTCCTTCTTGTGGACATCCCGTCCTTATCACAGCACCATGTTCGGGTTTGAGTCATGCTGTGTACCTTTGAATCTCATACGAAGATGGATATTTCCTTGACAGTGCAAATTCTGCACAACATTTCAGATTAGGTAATCTCTATTTAGGCTGTAAAGGTTTTATCTGTTATTGGTCATCATGGGTATTATATGACTAATGATAAGATTGGATAGACTACATACATACATACCTGACACTGATGATCTCTTCAAAAGGTTGATTTATCACCAGTCTGAGTATTAAGATCAGCTAACATCCGTCTGCCTTCAGCCTTACATAATACGGTTTACAATGTAAAAGGTTGCGGTAACCGTTATCTTAAAAAGAGCACAGAGCAACCGACTGTAAATAGAATATGCTTTCTGATGAGCCAAATGAATACCCCCCAAACAATACTTCACAATCATGCTTTATTCTGGTTGATTTAAAAATTAAATAAAAATTTAATAGAAGGTTAACCTGTTTTAACAGCACTCACACAAGCAGTACATTGTCCTCTTCTCCAGACTAGATGTATTCCACTTTCTTCATCATAGGTAATGAAACTATACTTTTTCGTTACATTTCTGTCACTTCATCTTAATTAAATATAATTTATTGGTTTTAACTTCAAACAAAAACTTCATTGATTGTCAACACAAATTCTAGCTTAGCACCAGTACAATAAAACTGTACTTTTGCTTGTTAAAATACTGTTTGCAATAAGGGGAGAAAAAAAAAACATCTCAGGAAGGATAAAGGGATCCTGAATTGTACATTTCAAATGAAGCACCAAACATACAAAGCAATTTTTCATAAATTGTTTGTCAGATACACAAGAGGTCAAATATATTAATGACTATTAAATTAAGCACAAACAACAGTGTAAATAAAACACACGCCACATAGCACGTTGGAGTCCGCCCATAGCCCCATGAGGAGGACAGAGGAGGGATGAGCAAGGCGCAGTAAAACAATACCTATCCTATCCCTCCTGTGAGTCTCTCTTATGCAGCAAAGTGAAGGGTGGCAGTCAGAACAGAGGACGCTGGTCTCCCCACAGACGGTATGTGGCACTTCTATTCCCACTCCCATCATCTGGTAAGCAGGAGGAGGGAAGAAAACTACAGGGACACCTTTCCATCTGTTGAGATCTGTAAACAAGTATTTATTCTCAAGTTCAACTAAATCAATCCATGATCTGAGGGTAAGAAGCCTACAGGTAGATGCTTGGTGAAATCATGTGCACTGCAAAATGAAAGACAAAAGAAAAGTAACACAAATCGAATGGCCATCTACTTAGCAACTTGAGAGTGCTTTGTGGTTGAAATGGATCACTATGGTTCTGTTAGCTGGGCAGATTGTGTGTCTGTGTGTGTGGGTCCGTGGTCTCTTCTCTGTGGGTCTCTGGGTCTCCCATTTTAACAGAGGAATCATCTGGCCTGGGGCCTTCCTGCCACTGTTAGCTGGCCTGGCTGTAAGCCTTTTAGCTGCACGCAAGAGTTCACCGAGATAAAAGCCTTGGATTATCTCCCACCCAAAAATATGATATTTTCTTCAGGAACAAACAAACTGAACAAAACCACAAAAATAAAATCCTAAACATAATCCATCCCTTGCCACAAGAATACATTAATACCAAATGTGATCACTCTGATGGCAAGATATACATATAGTACCATATACATACAGAATCATAAAAAAGATCTTTCCAGAATATTTCTTGGGTCCTGAAAAAGACCTACAGATTGGAACCTGAAATCTGCTCTCCAGCACCAAGCACCCACACCCATCCTCAAGGTGGTGCTGCCTTGACCCCCGTTTTTCCTCAATGTGGAAGTCCCAGGTCATTAGTGAGGTGTGTTCTTCCTAGTGGCGTAGACCAGTGGAGGCTACTGAGGGGAGGACGGCTCATAATAATGGCCAGTAACGGAGCAAATGGAATGGCATCAAACACATGGAAACCATGTGTTTGATGCATTTGATACCATTCCACGAATTCCACTCCAGCCTTTATCACGAGCCCATCCTCCCCAATTAAGGTGCCACCAGCCTCCTGTGGCGTAGACATTGTTTGGTTTTCCCATACCACAACCACCATTACAACAGCTGCAGCCTCCCAACATTGTTAATTTTAATCTGCTGCTTGCGGGAGGTTAGGGTGAGACTGGGGACGTGTAAGGGAACAGTTGGGATGTGTGAGGGGCTGTGAGAGAGCAGGGGGGCTACCGACTGCAGGGCGTAGCTGTATCCATCCTGTCCCCTTCCTCCTCCCCCTCGTCCTCCTGTAGGATGTGAATGGAGGAACCCAGCAGTCCCTGGAGCTCCGGGACACAGCGGACCAGCTCCACCGGCCCCTCTCCCTCTTCCTGAGGCTGTGCGGAGGCTGTGCTCACCTGGCTGACAGACACCTGCCTACACATCTCTGTTCGCGCCAGGCTCACCACCTCCAAGTGTGGGTACCGCGCCCGGAATATCCGGGAAGACATCTTCAGCCGCTTCAGGACGTCCGTCAACAGGAACCAATTGCAAAAGCTGTCAGGGACAAACGCAGGGTTGGTATTAGAACTAGCTGAGCCTATCCAACAAGCTGATAGCTGAAGAGCGGTTTGAAGGATTTCAAAAGGTGCTTCAGGGTTTAAAATAGTAAGGAACAAAAAGCACTAGATTATGGGTGGAAAAGCTGGGACTGTGTGTGTGTGAATGATTGTGTTGACAGGTGATTTTCTGCTCTGGTGTTGACTCACCCCTGGGTTAATGACACTTGGATATGGTAACAGGGTAAGAGGGGCTCCGAAGAGAACTCAAACATGAGACAGTCCCTATCAGAGTCTCTCTCCTTCCTCCCCTCGTCCTCCTCCTCCTCCCGCTGAGAGAGCAGGAAGTCCCAGCATGCCTCCTGGCCATTCTCTGAAAATGTACTGACGTGAGCTCAGGACGGCCAGGAGAACTTGATTCACCTTTGTTCTAAGGACTATAAGCCTCTTGTTCACCATGGGCTTAAGGCTCCCCCTAGTGGACTGTCCTGTTCATACCAACCACACTACGCATTCTAATCATGGCATATACAAGTCATAGCACAGATAAGAGTGGATACATAGCAGTGGATGCAGAGGTCAATGGTGAGGAAAAGAAACCAATCAAACGAAGGCTTTTTACCAAACACGGAGCTGCTGTAGAAGTCCCATGGTAGACTGGGGTCCTGATCACTTCTCCCCTCCAGGTCTGTGAAGTATTCTGAAACAAAGCAGATCCCGGGTCAGATTAAAACTCCACCAAGCACTCCTCTGTGATGTTCACAAAAGGACAGACTGATGTGTGTCACAGGGGTCACAGGTGAAGATGACAGGTTAGAGTACCTTTGAGGAAGGTCTTCATGCTGGGGCTCTGGGCCAGTTTGACCGCCGTCTGTCCAGAGTAGGTAGCCAGGGTGGGGTCAGCCCCGTGGTTCAGCAGCATCCACAGCTCAGGTAGGTTATCACTGGCTACTGCGTCATGGATGGGCCTGAAAACATACAATAACACGTGTTACTTTTCTCGTTTCATCAACATACATATCAAATGCATTACAACGGATCTCATATAAGCCAAGCGTGAATGTCCAGAATGAAAGTCCTTTATTGCAGGCATAACCCTTCAGCTCAGGAGTGTATGGCATACAATATGCTCTCCAAGTCTGAGCCCTTGTTAAGTGTTCAGAAGTCATTAGACGCCCACCGTGTTCCGTCCTGGGCGCTGCAGTTGACGTCGGCTCCATGTTTCAGCAGCACCTGGACGATGTGGCTCCAGCCTCGAGAGCACGCCTCGTGGAGAGCCGTGTAACCTGCGTTGTCACGCCGATTGACCTCCCGCACATCTTTTTCCAGACAGTAGAGCACCACGTCCTGCAGGAGGGACAGCAGGGGTTTAACATCACAATAAATAATACAATATATATAAACAACACTTGTCTTTTCCTGCTAGCACTGACTGATCCATTTTTTGTTGTTGATTGATGTTATTATTACATTGTCCTGTATCTTCAGGATGCCCAGCACACTTGGACTAAGAAGACACTGTATTTGCTGTGGCAAAAATAAATAAATGAAGTATATTTATGTTCATGTACACTACATGGCCAAAGGTACGTGGACACCTGCTGGTCGAACATCTCATTCCAACATCATGGGCATTAATATGGAGTTGGTCCACCCTTTGCTGCTATAACAGCCTCCACTCTTCTGGGAAGGCTTTCCACTAGATGTTGGAACATTGCTGAAGGGACTTGCTTCCATTCAGTCACAAGATCATCAGTGAGGTCAGGCACTGGTGTTGGGCGATTAGGGCTGGCTTGCAGTCGGCGTTACAATTCATCCCAAAGGTGTTCGGTGGGGTTGAGGTTAGGGCTCTGTGCAGACCAGTCAAGTTCTTCCACACCAATCTTGACAAACGATTTCTGTATGGACCTCGCTTTGTGCATGGGGGCATTGTCATGCTGAAACAGGAAAAGGCCTTCCCCAAACTGTTGCCACAAAGTTGGAAGCACAGAATCGTCTAGAATGTCATTGTATGCTGTAGTGTTAATATTTCCCTATACTGTAACTAAGGAGCCTAGCCCGAACCATGAAAAACAGCCCCATAGCATTGTTCCTCTATCAAACTTTACAGTTGGCACGATGCATTGGGGCAGGTAGCGTTCTCCTAGCATCCACCAAACCCAGATTCGTCCGTCGGACTGCCAGATGGTGAAGCGTGATTTATCACTACAGAGAACGCGTTTCCACTGGCGGCGAGCTTTACACCTCTCCAGCCGACGCTTGGCATTGTGCATGGTTATCTTAGGTTTGTGTGCGGCTGTTTGGCTATGGAAACCCATTTCATGAAGCTCCCAACAAACAGTTCTTGTGCTGACGTTGCATCCAGAGGCAGTTTGGAACTCGGTTGTGAGTGTTGCAACCGAGGACAGACTTTTTTTAAGCGCTACATCACTCTGCCGTCCCGTTCTGTGAGCTTGTGTGGCCTACCACTTAGCGGCTGGGCTGCTGTTGCTCCTAGACGTTTCCAATTCACAATAACAGCACTTACAGTTGACTCTGGCAGTTCTAGCAGGACAGAAATTTGATGAACTTACTTGTTGGAAAGGTGGCATCCTATGACGGTGCCACGTTGAAAGTCGCTAAGCTCTTCAGTTTGGGCCATTCTACTACCATTGTTTGTCTATGGAGATTGCATGGCTGTGTGCTCGATTTTATACACCTGTCAGCAACGGGTGTGGTTGAAATAGCCAAATCCACTAATTTGATGGGGTGTCCACATTCTTTTGGCCATGCAGTGTACAACATACTGAATTTTGCTGATAACTATTTAATTGAGAAAAATGTCTTTACTATGATGACCGTGATATATAACTAGCTATCTTAAGATGAGTACACTAACTAACTGTAAGTCACTCTAGATAAGAGCACCTGCTAAATTATTCAAATGTAAATGTAATGTGTGATAAACTGAAACATCATTGGGTTAGGGTCTGGTATGGGGCCCACCACACCAGAGTAATGGTAGGGGGAAAAGCGCTGAGCATGAATGCAGGCAGGTGATTGGGTGGAGCAGTAGAGCAGTACCTGGTAGCCCAATCGGGCGGCTCTTTGTAGCAGAGTCTCCCCGGCGTTCTTGTTGACAATGAGCCGGCGAACCTCTGGAGGAACAGGTCTGCTAGGGGGAGACTCTGGTACCCCTCCCCTCCCTGAGGTCCCCTTCTTACTGGCTGGAGGGGAGGACGAGCACTTAGGGGTGGCCTGGAGGCCTGCTGGTTTCTTAGCGTCGGGGCTGTCGTCATCCGTTGCCACAGAGGCAGGGCGCTTTCCCAAGCTGCAACGTTTGGTCTTGAGCTGCTTAAAAAAAATAAACATTTTGCAGGGTAATGAGAAAGTAATGTGTGACGGAGAGTCACAGCAAGGACGAACGGCCTCACACTGCGCTGGAGGAAATCAGCTGCCAGAGCACAATTTTTTTTAAAATATGTTGTAGTAGTGATTTGCGCCACAAGGGGGAACCATGAGCTAAGCTTTTAGGCTTATCACAGCACGCTGTATCTCACAACAAGGATCTGTTTGGCAGGAAACACAAAGTCCAGACCTATGGCCTCTGCGATGGATGCCGCTGAACTTCCTACCTTCTTGGGCTCATCTGTGTCACTCAAGTGCTTGCTCTTGAACTTCCTCTTCCCAGAGGGTTTGTCGTTGGGCTCTGGGGAGGCCTCTCTGTCCGGGCGCCGCACCGACCCTGAGCGGGTGAACGAGGGCCTCCTGGGATCAGGCTCTGGGCTGGCGCCACGGCAGATCAGAGTGGCACTGAGGCGTGGGTACATGGCAGCCGTCAAATCTACAGAAACACAGCAAATATTTACTCAATGGTTCTAAGCAGTGTATTGGATGTTATTTAAACATGTTGTGTACCGACAGGCTCATATGAAGCTACAAGACAAGAAAACAATGAGACCAGAACCAAAGCCCCCATCACATTAAACATGCCTTCAATCTCTCCTGAAGTATGCCATGCAAAATAAACTGTGGGTTAACAGCACTTTAAGGATATATGGATGTTTTAACATAATAAGCTGCAAATAATGGGAAGCTACTGCATATGAAACCAGTTACACTGTATACAGTTCTATTCAGTCATTTAACTCGTACCAACTTTTCCTTGTGTAAGGCCCACTGTTATATTAACCACATCCAGACAAACCTGCAGCTGCTTCTATTTGTTCCATTTCCAGGTGAACAGTACCTGATTCAGATTGAGTGCCCTGCCTGGTGGTGACAGATCTCTCCTCCCCCTCTCCGTCTCCATCCCGGTCCTTCCCAGTGATGTACTCCCCATTCTGGTATTTCCTGTTCCGGCAGCGGGACCGTTTCTTGTGTTTGAGGGCGTCTCCCTCAGTGCTGGGGGCGGGTCTGGCCTTGCCCTGGGCAGCCTTCTCAGGCAGGGGGTTGCTGCGCGGTCTGCCCCTGGGCCGGCGGGCAGGCTGGAGAGGAGGGGCTGTAGGGGGGTGGGGGAGATTTGGGGGAGGTGAAGGAGCGAAGCCCCAGTCGTCCAGCCAAGTCTCATCACCCCTCCGTCGGCCCCTCCTCAGCCTGGGGGTGGAGCTCTCTGAGCACGCTGGCTGCTTATTGGGTCTTCCAGGGCTGCTGAAGGAGACTGGGGTCTCAGAGCACTGGGGACTGGGGAGAGGACTGCTCCCATTACCTGTGAAACCTACTTCAAAACCTACTCCAAAACAACGTGGACAGAGGAATCATAATAAAGGATTTCTGATTAGATCTTTGGCTGATGTAGTATGTGATGTTCTAATCTATCAGAAGAGATAGAAATACCTGGTTTGTTGTGAGCAGTCTGCTTGTTATCAGTGGGGCTGCTAGTGTTCTCTCCCTCCTCCCTGTGTGGGGATGGTTCAGCCAGCGACAGACTGTGCTCCAGTACAGGTGCACATGGTTTCTTCTGTGGCAACACACAAGGGACAGAGTGAGAGCACTAAATGGGCCATTCAGGCAATTGATCGTAAAGCTTTGATGGTAACAGAGAGCATACGGACTGTATAAGCACTGAATTGCCTTTGTATTTCAATCAGTATACTTGAATCATAATACAGACAGGTAAGTTGATATTGATATTTCACATCTTTTTTTCAATTCTGCTTCATTATAAATGCGGACAAGTGTGTCAAGTGTGTGAATGTTATACCCGTCTTTCTTTGTTCAACCAACAAAAGAGAATAATGTCATTGTACAACACGTAATCAAAACACACCTTGATGGGATTGTAAATATTACAAAAGCAGAATAACAACTTACCTTTTTGGGACGTGGTTCTTTCTTAACTGGAGTGGTCTCCTGGCCTGGCTTTTTCTTCACTGGCACCACAGCCTTCTTTGAAGGGTCCAGTGATGACTTCTCTTTTGCCGGCTTCCTTGGACTAGGGGGCTTCTTCTGTTTGGTGAAGGCAGCTTTTGGTTTGGTGGGAGACTCCTCTTTAGTTCCATTAGTCTTCTTCTCCACCTCGGCTACCCCTGCACACTGGCCAGTGAGGATGGATAGGGCAATCCCCTCCAATTTAGCACGGGGATCGAGACCAGCAGTAGCCTTCCTCTCCTCCTTCACCGTTCCTCCCTCTAACTCCTGGGCTAATTTGCTGTCCATCCTGTTTCTGTTAGCTGAACCACTACTTCCAAAGACCTGTATCTCTTTTCCACCCACCTGCTCCCCCAGTTTAACATGTTTCTCAGAGCTCTTTTCTCTGCACTCAGAGACACCTGTTTTCTCAAGTTTGTTCATAACTTGTGTGGAATACCCTTTAGAGGAAAGTGTCTCTTTGTTCTCCACAGATCTGATAGGTGGACATCCAAAGGCAGCAGTCTGACGGAACAATGTGTCCTGGACCATTGTGTGGGAGCTCACCACGGCCTTTCTGGATGCCATAGGCGATAGATGGCAGTATCCCTCGCCGGTCAATGCAGTGGTCTCTAGAGCTTTTTGGTTCACTATGGACTCAAGGTTGGACAGCGGGGACATTCTGGACAGGCTTTGATGGGCACTCTGAAATGTGGGACCTTCTGAACCTGTGGCCCCCTTGACCTTGGGAGACCCTGGACTGATCTTTCTCTGAACAGAAGCACCTTGGTAAGGAAGAAGTGGTGGTTGCTGCCATAATGGCTTGACAACAGTGAGGGAGTATGGGATTGCTGCTTTGACACTTGCAGATTTCTGATAAGAGTGTGAGTTGGTAGAGCCGGGCAGAGCTGTGGAGAAAGCCCCCTTAAAGGGACAGCTTTGTGTTACACCTGGGCTGGTACTGTTAGGGTGCTTGATAACATGAACGTGCTGGTTGCCCTTCGTCATGAACAATGCCTTCTTTCCCCTTGAGGCCAGGTGTTCCCCTTGGTCAATGATAGAGATAGTCTCCTGTCTAGCGAAAGTCTGGAACTCGTCCTCAAAGGACCCCTTCCCATCTTTGCTACGTAGGGTGGAAGCAAGTATGGGGCTGGCCACACCTACATAGGTTCCTGGGAGGTTATTAATAGGGCCTTGAGAGCAACCTTTGACCCAGGATGATTTGGGTTCCAAACCCTGGTGATTTAGGGGCCTGCTGCTCTGCTTTTGATAAGCTCCATTTCTGTGGGTGTCGGGTAGGATTGGGTATGGCCTCTTTGGATGGAGGGCAACTTTCTGACATGCCTCGTTATGGAGATGCTCTGTGGTGGCAACCGTGTTTTGAGGATTTTTGACCGCTTTTGGCCGCTTCGACTTGGCGGACAGGTCGAGGGGCACGTCCCTTTCTTCAGTCGGGCAAGTGAGCGCATGGTCCTTAGCAGCAGACGAAGCCTTCAGTTTTAGAAAGCCTACAGATGTCTTGTCTGCACTGCGGTGCGGAGGGCCTTTCTCCACATGGTTCAGCAGCCTGCCCTGAGTGGTGATGCTGGCCAGTGAAGGGCCACAGCAGATGGCAGCGGTGGGAGACAACGTGAAGCGGGTTGGTGGGGAAGAGCCTAATGCTGGGAGAGTGATAGTGGGAGAGGCCACCACTGAGGCGATGGACGATTTCTGCTCCCCTCCAGCTTTGGAGCTCTTGCTACTGGACGTCGACTTACTTTTGAGTTTGTGTGTTGCGGTGGGTGTTTTCTTTTCAAGTGCTGGACTTCGACCCACTGAGAAGTGATATGGATAGGTCCGCAGCAGTGGTGCCACGCCAGCAGCTGCGCTTTGTGGTTGACTCCCCTTCTGAAACTGACTGCCTGTGTCTTCTCGCAATGCTGCGATCTGACCCAACGCGGGTGGAAGAGTGATTTTGCAGAGTGGGGATGAAAAGTTAGTGGAGGGAAGAAAAGCAACAGGCTGGCCTGGTTTAAATAGTGTTGAACACTGAAACCCAGCTGGAAGACCAATCACTGGCTGGGTCTGAGTATGTGGTTTCATATTGGACGTCACACTGCTGTGACTTGGGTTAACTGGGTCCTCAGGGCTGTTCTTTGTACCACACGGCCACTGATGTGTGGGAACGACCCCAGCACCATCAGCCTTGGGTTTAGGGACCTCTGATCTCTTCTTGTCGGCTCTCTTGTCAGAGCTAATGAGGGGAGGGCCTGACGTTGGAGCATTGTTGTGTTCTTGCGGGGGATGGACCACTGGGCAATGGTTGAAGTTGCTAGGGTCTGAACAGACGTTGATCTGCGTTTTACAGTCTGTTGCTGTGATGGTCTTATTTGGCTGACTGAAGGGCACATCTCCTCTGAGCTCAGGGGGCAGCGTCTGAGGGGGATTCCCCACCATGCTCGCAGACACTTTAATGGGAGCACCGATCTCTCGGCTCACCGTGCCTCCATCCCCTACATTCATTGGAGTGGGATCCACCTAGATAACAAGAAAGGTACATAAAGCCCATGTTCACTGCTCATGCAAATATCTCTCAGGTAAAGCACCATAGCATCATCTGTGAAGCTTACAGTTCACTCAGTCAGTGATCAGGCACAACAATTACCTGCATATGCGTTTCCTTAACACAACATTTCTTGGGTGTAGTTGACCTCAGGTCTGCAGCAAGGTCTTCCTCTGTATAGGATGCTATGCTGTTGAATGAACAGACGACATATGATCTGTGATGAGCATATTTTCATTAACATAAAACAAAGCTGTAACTGCATTAGATTATAAAAAACAATGTCAAACATTCTGGAAGAGAGACAATTGCACAGATATTGCATACATTTTCATCATGGTAACATTGGCTCAATACAACCGAAACTGGTCAAAATGGCTGATTATTTTTAGCTCATGAGTCTTGTCATTGAAGAGGTTAGAAAAATATTAGTAACCTTGTAGTGTTGCGAAACCGTTTAGCCAGCCTACTGCTAACGCTACCAAATATTCATAAAAGTAGTACACATTTATGTTAAGTTGGCACATTTAGGCTAGACATAATTGTTTAACGATTTTCAGAGGATTTATTGAGAAAGTGCTTGATTGTTTTCTATGTGTAAAGGCTTGCACACGCATCACATCGAATGTGGATGTAGCGTTCGTCTGCCAATCCTTCAACGCATTTAGGGACCACCCGTTCTAGACGTCTGACTACCCACACTTACATTCAGAGGTGCTAAGTACTCTCAGCCAGCAAACGCTATTAGTGTGTCTCAGCCCAAAGTGTCACTGTCCTCAGTGACACACACCAGGAAGGCTTGGATGTTGAAGTAAAAATATATACGTTAATTATTACTTTATTTTTATTTATTTTCACTCTTTGGTATGTTAACCTTATAAAGAAAAATGCAATATTGGTACAAGGCATATTTGCCAATAACTTTCACTTACTCTATATTTATATTTTGTAGTTCAGCTATGAGTAGGCCTATTTGCATGGACATAAAGAACATTGCCATTGATGTTTTTCCCTCTTAACTCGGGCCTTGATGATACCAGTATCATAAAAGTCGTTAGTATCGAGGCAAGGAAACAAAACAACGAAGCGGATTTGACTTCTTTAGGAGAACAGCCCTAATGTTGAAAACATCATTATGTTGTCATCCAGAGTCACATGTATTTGTTTTCCCAGCTACAGCACACACCATTTTACATACAGTGGTTTTTATTTTTTTTAATTCCATGGAAAAAATATTACGATACTGGTATCGTCACAACCCTACTCTGAGCCAAGGACAATTGGCACATATTGCTTTAAAGATGGAAACCATATTTTATGACATCTCTCACAGTTCTCTTTAGTGTTGAACGGATGGACTCGGTCAGTGCTGACCAAGCCATGCATGCTGCAGCATAGTGGACTGTCTGAGACCACAGAGAGATGAAGAAACATGGGAAGCAGGTGGCGGTACCATTCTGAAATCCCTATACCAAACTCATTCAAGCGGCCTCAACCCATTTCCAGCTCATTTAAGAAATCAATCCAAGAGTCAAGGAGAAGAGAACCCGAGGAATAACGCCATATAATGTAATTCAAATTCTTAACTACAGATACTCTATTATGAAGAATGAATCCTACAGTTGATACATCTCAAAGCACAGGAGAGTAAAGAAGACTCAAAATGCACGTCAAGCTTTGTTTCCCTGCCATGATGCCTACATTCCAAAGTGAAGAGAGCAGTTAGCAATGACATCTCATCAGATAGTAACAAGGGCCGTAGATATATATGAGGATCCCCCCCCCAAAACAAATATATTTATACAGTACCAGTCAATAGTTTGGACACACCTACTCATTCAAAGGTTTTTCTTTATTTTTACTATTTTCTACATTGTAGAATAATAGTGAAGACATCAAAACTATGAAATAACACATATGGAATCATGTAGTAACCAAAAAAGTGTTAAACAAATCAAAATATATTTTAGATTCTTCAAAGTAGCCACCCTTCGCTTTGATAACAGCTTTGCACACTCTTGGCATTCTCTCAACCAACTTCAGCTGGAATGTTTTTCCAACAGTCTTGAAGGATTGAGCACTTGTTGGCAGTTTTTCCTTCACTCTGCAGTCCAACTCATCACAAACCATCTCAATTGGGTTGAGGTCGGGTGATTGTGGAGGCCAGGTCATCTGATGCAGCACTTCATCACTCTCCTTCTTGGTCAAAATGCCCTTACACAGCCTGGAGGTGTGTTGGGTCATTGTCCTGTTGAAAAACAAATGATAGCCCCACTAAGCGCAAACCAGATGGGATGGCGTATTGTTGCAGAATGCTGTGGTAGCCATGCTGGTTGAGTGTGCCTTGAATTCTAAATAAATCACTAGCAAAGCACCCCCACACCTCTTCCTCCATTCTTCACGGTGGGAACCACACATGCAGAGATAATCCGTTCACCTACTCTGCGTCTCAGAAAGACACGGCAGTTGGAACCAAAAATCTCACATTTGGACTCATCAGACCAAAGGACAGATTTGCACCGGTCTAATGTCCATGGCTTGTGTTTCTTGGCCCGAGCAAGTATCTTCTTCTTATTGGTGTCCTTTAGTAGGGGTTTCTTTGCAGCAATTCAACCATGAAGGCCTGATTCATGCAGTCTCATCTGAACAGTTGATGTTCAGATGTGTCTGTTACTTGAACTCTGTGAAGCATTTATTTGGGCTGCAATTTCAGAGGCTGGTAACTGTAATTAATTTATCCTTTGCAGGAGAGGTAACTCTGGATCTTCCTTTTCCTGTTGTGGTCCTCATGAGAGTCAGTTTCATCATTGCGCTTGATGGTTTTTGCGACTGCACTTGAAGAAACTTTCAAAGCTCTTGAAATTTTCCAGATTGACTGACCATGTCTCAAAGCAATGATGGACTGTCGTTTCTCTTTGCTTATTTGAGCTGTTCTTGCCATAATATGGACTTGGTATTTTACCAAATTGGGCTATCTTCTGTATACCACCCCTACCTTAAAACAACACAACTGATTGGCTCAAACGCATTACGAAGGAAAGAAATTCCACAATTTTACTTTTAACAAGGCACACTTGTTAATTGAAATGCATTCCAGGTGACTACATCATGAAACTGGTTGAGAGTATGCCAAGAGTGTGCAAAGCTGTCATCAAGGCAAAGGGTGGCTACTTTGAAGAACCTAAAATCTAAAATATATTTTGATTTGTTTAACACTTTTTTGGTTACTACATGATGCCATATGTGTTATTTCATAGTTTTGATGTCTTCACTATTATTCTACAATGTAGAAAATAGTACAAATAAAGAAAAACCCTTGAATGAGTAGGTGTGTCCAAACTTTTGACTGGTACTGTAAGTATTCCCACTTGAGTTAATACTTGTATACTGAACAAAAATATTTACTCAACATGCAACAATTTCAACGATTTTACTAAGTTACAGGGCGGTCCAGGTATCTGTATTCCCAGTCTCGTGAAATCCATAGATTATGGCCTAATTCATTTTTTTCAATTGACTGATTTCCTTATATGAATAAGGAAATCAGTCAATTGAAAAAAATGAATTGGGCCATAATCTATGGATTTCACGAGACTGGGATTACAGATACCAGATACCATGATTCAGAAAACCAGTCAATATCTGGTGTAACAACCATTTGTCTCATGCAGCACGACACATCTCCTTCACATAGAGTTGATCGGGCTGTTGATTGTGGCCTGTGGAATGTTGTCCCACTCCTCTTCAATGGCTGTGTGAAGTTGCTGGATATCCAGAGCATCCCAAACATGGTATATAGGTGACAGGTCTGGTGAGTATGCAGGTCATGTAAGAACTGGGACATTTTCAGCTTCCAGGAATTGTGTACAGATCCTTGCGGCATGGGGCTGTGCATTATCATGCTGAAACATGAGTTGATGGCAGCGGATGAATGGCACGACAATAGGCCTCAGGAGCTCGTCACGGTATCTCTGTGCATTAAAATTGTTATCAATAAAATGCAATTGTGTTGTGCCCATACCATAACCCCACCTCCACCATGGGGCTCTCTACTCACAACGTTGACATCAGCAAACTGCTCACCCGCACAACGCCATACATGTAGTCTGCAGTTGTGAGGCCGGTTGGACGTACTGCCGAATTCTCTAAAATTACGTTGGAGATGGCTTATGGTAGAGAAATGAACATTAAATTCTCTGGCAACAGCTCTGGTGGACATTCCTGCAGTCAGCAAGCCAATAGCACGCTCGCTCAAAACTTGAGACGTCTGTGGCATTGTGTTGTGTGACAAAACTACAAAATATGCTTTTTTGCGCATTTTGGAAAAAGTCATGGATCTTTTATTTCAGCTCATGAAACATGGGACCAACACTTTACATGTTGTGTTCATATTTTTGTTCAGTTTACATACACTGAGTGTACAAAAGATTAAGAACCTCTGCTCTTTCCATGACATAGACTGACCAGGTGAAACTAGGATCCCTTATTGAGGTCATTTGTTAAATCCACTTCAAATCAGTGTAGAAGAAGGGCAGGAGACAGGCGAAAGAATGATTTTCAAGCATTGAGACATGGACTGTGTATGTGTGCCATTCAGAGGGTAAATGGCAAGACAAAAGATTGAAGTGCCTTTGATTGGGGTATGGTAGCAGGTGCCAGGCGCACCAGTTTGAATGTGTCAAGAACTGCAACGCTGCTGGGTTTTTCATGCTCAACAGTTTCCTGTGTGTATCAAGAATGGTCCACCCCCCAAAGGACATCCAGCCAACTTGACCCAACTGTGGGAAGCATCGGAGTCAACATAGACAACCATCCCTGTGGAACGCTTGACAACATGTAGAGTCAATGCCCCGATGAATTGAGGCTGTTCTGAGGGCAAAAAGGAGGGTGCAACTAAATATTACGAAGGTGTTTTTAATGTTTTGCATACTCAGTGTATATTTTGTACACAATAAAGAAAATCTATTACGGGTCAACATGTAAATATTGCTCCCAGCGTTGATCAAAGCTCATAATGCTTATATTATTGATCTGACTGACTTTTAATTTCGCCTGCCTCTTTGCAATCATGTACAGAGGTTTTTTTTCTGTTATGTGTGCAATTATGCAAATTACACAAAACAATTTTACCACTACATAACTGATATTAATACAGAATCGTAAGTAATATTCTAACAATTCATGTGAATGTGATAATATGATCATCTGTGTGCTCCATTGATGTCTGTTTGTTCGAACATCAATGAACAGTAATGCCTCCCCCAACCCCTCCTTCTGGACCGCCCTGAAACTCAAACCCTGGATGTAAGTATCATATGCACCCACAATCATATGAATCTTGTAGTATTCCTAAATAATGGCACCTTAATGAAAATATCTGACAGAAAGCAACACTTCAAATGCTTTCAGACATCCAGTCAACACACCCTGCGAGGAAAGGGTGAGCCACCCCACCCGACAATAAATGAGACGACTACAAATGGGTCCGTTTATAACTATCCACCAGTAGATATGAGGGCAATGCATCGAGGTGTTAAGATCACTGTAGTTGCCGAAACATACCCGTAACGTAAAACGTGAATGACAGCCCAGGTCGGCTATGTCTCTCCGCTGAAGTCGGCAAACATGGGCTGGATATAGTTGCAAGTACATAACTGAATATGAGAGGCTTCTGCATTCATTATCGCATAACATCATGTTGCTACTTGCTAATACTGCTAGTTTGTCTTTGTGCTACAGTTAAATCGTCTCATCTGCTGAGTATCCAACTGGAATGCTATGGATGTATTTGATAAACATATATTTTGTCAGTCTGCACACCATGCTGGCAAAACTGAGTCACATCTGTCCCAACTATAACGAGGTGGCTATCCCAGAGTCAATCTGCTACATCCAAAAGAGGAGTAAAATAATCTCCCTCGGACTCCAGACTAGTTACCTGCTCCCGGTCAATGGACTGCACAGCCCTCATGCACAAAAGAGACGCATCCGTGAGTCAAATCTATATGCGTTTGATGATGCAGAAATGACAGTCGACGAGCTGGGTCGTTTTATTCCACTAGTTCAACTAATCGAAAAATGTGTTCAATCTCTATAAAAAACAACATATTCACGCTAAAACTCCGGGCATCCCACTCGCCCAAAGAGCTGGAGAGCAGTCGTATCATAAAAGGAAAGGACGACACTATTGCCTCTCAGGTGATCAGTCAAAACAGACTACACATGATCAAAATGGAACCAAATGTATCCTTGATTTTTGAAGCGAGAATGATGCGATAGCAACCAGCATAATAGGCTACAAAGCATGCATTTCCAATATCTAGAACGAAACCACTGACTCGATAATTTATTTTGCCTTATCAAATACTTACATCGTTCATCCGCACTTGCACAATGTGGACAACTACCGTCACATAATCTTGCCAACATCAATCGATAGCCAAATATCACGGAACAAACATTCCAAACTCCAATGCCCATATTATTTAATCAATCCATAGACCACGAGGTACAGTGTCCATTACGTATTTTACTGATAAATAACATAATTGAAGAAACGAGGTAAAGATATAATGTTGGACTGACTGTATTGAATAGACTGAAATTGATTGTATGAGGGATACATTGCACTTTAGCTGACTGTTTCCTTTGCTAATTTTCTGACGAAAAGTATTTCAGAACTAACAGAGTGTAGGGCAACAATCTACACAGAACTTGTAGTTGGCTACTGTAACGTGCACCATACACAATAAGGAAAACAAAATGTAACTCAGGTTCAAAATACCACGAAAAAATGTCAGATCGCTGCGCAGCAAAGTCTCCGCGAAGCCAGTATTGGTCTGCATTACACAGTGCTATGCATGTTTAGACAGGCTACTGTATTTATCTCCGGCCGTGCGACACAGAATGTTGATTTGACTGTCTTTCATCGGCCCTTACCGAACCGCTTCTGTGTTCAAAGACATGCATGAGTCCGACCCGAACCGAGTCGTCTCGTCCCTGATACTGAATAATTCGAAGGGTACTTAGCAAGCAAGATAACGATGTCAAATGGCACAAACAATTACAAACCCGTTCGTCCAGGGTGTAAATGAACAGTATATATCACGGCTCCAGCGAGAATCAAGTCTTTCGTTCTTGTCGGTTGCTGTTCACTAATCTCGACGGTTTTCGGTTCTGAAAGTCCGGGGGGGTTTTGTCAAGACAGTCCGTACCGTTTCTCGGTCTACGGTCTGGTGGGAGAGAAGGGGCAGAAGGTGGACTGATAGTCTGGGATTTGTAGTGTTTGGTTACCCACCCGCAAACTATACAAACCCTGTGGTGGGAGGAGTAAGGACTGCAAGTACCAGCATGCAACGAGGTACTCCAGCCGCTCAAGGGGAAAGGGGGATCGCAGCGGTGCGCTAAACTGAAAAAGCTTACCGAAGTAACAAAGTGAAAATTGACATTTTCATCATAAAGACACCGATTTATAATGAATGAATGCAGGAATAACAATCTTTCATAATCCAATGAATGGAAGTACCCTTGCGGATGGTTGCATTATGGACTAAAGAGGGCCAACAAAAAAAGTGAGAGAGGTATTGGTTCAAAGGAATTAACACGAGGGGGCCGAGATCCTGTCGGGTGTGTGAAGGGGAAATACTCACATTTCACGGTTTAGTTATGTTATGGAGTCCCCATCATTATCATAACAACTTACTGTAGCCTTTATGGATTTGATGTATGGTCTAAGAATATAGCCTTGTTGTAGGCGGCAGAAATCTATTTGGACAGACTTTCATATAAAGCATAAAACATTACATTTTGACGACAAGAATTAGGAAAAATACGACCACACTATATGATCACCCCTCGAGGCCCAGTTGTACACGCCCTGCTTACACTACTTAACAGTGCATATTGCCCCTCACTGCCTCTCCTTTGACAACCAGGCCTCCAACCAACTTGTACTTCAAACATCCAAACACTGACCTTGATCAATTCCCTGAATTACAACCCCCTTTCTCGCCTATTCCAGGCATCCACATTAAATTTCAATCCCCTCCCCAATCATTATCCTAAATGACTGATATCCAGAAATGCACAATTTCCCCATCTCACACCCCACATCTGTCTCCCCTCCCCTATTTGACTTGGTACTGTATCCTGTATGTTTATTTACCTGGTCTCTCCCCCATTCTCTTTACATTGACCTTTGCTCTCCTCCCAACTCCTCCACTTCTTTAATGCCATTGTCCCTTCCTTCTCAAATTCATTCATACAGTCACAGCACAGCCTATAGGGCCTTCAGTCCCTCTTTGACCCGTCTTGCATGGTTATTCATTTCTTCATCACTGTGCGGATAGCTTTATCTGTTAGACAAACTTTCTGAGATTAAAATTAATTTCTGAGGATGAATGGGTCGAATGAATTCACACTGTGCTTCATGACTTAAACAGGGAAAATTCCAAATATACACTGTGTGTACAAAACATTAGCAACAACTGCTCTTTCCATGACATAGACAGACCAGGTGAATCCAGGTGAATTATTGATGTCCCCTGTTAAATCCACTTCAATCAGTGTAGATGAAGGGGAGAAGACAGGTTAAATGAGGATTTTTAAGCTTTGAGACAATTGAGACATGGATTGTGTGTGTGTGCCATTCAAAGGGTGAATGGGCAAGACAAAATATTTAGGTGCCTTTGAACGGGGCATGGTAATAGGTGCCATGCGCACAGGTTTGAGTGTGTCAAGAACTGCAACGCTGCTGGGATTTTCACGCTCAACAGTTTGCCGCTTGTATCATGAATGGTCCACCACCCAAAGGACATCCAGCCAACTTGACACAACTGTGGGAACCCTTCGAGTCAACTTGGGCCAGCATCCCTGTGGAATGCTTTCGACACCTTGTTGATTCCATGCCCGATGAATTGAGGCTGTTCTGAGGAATGTGTTCTTAATGTTTTGTACGCTCAGTGTATATGGAAAATTATTTATTTACATCACTCAAGAGTACTCAAATAAGACAAGAGTGATTTCCTATAGAGGTGCATCACATTTTATAATTTCAGTCTCTGATCAGTATTTCATCATTTGAAACACATGACAATCTGACCCTTCATAAACGTGCAATAGGCCTACATTTATCATGCTATAGGCTATTTCCTTCTGTTGGTCTCACTGATTTCTAGACAACCATGGACATCAATTTGTAGGTTGTAGGCCATGCAAGACGGTGTCATTCTGGAAATATACTACAGAAGGTGAGATGAATCACTGTTTTTTTTTTAAATGTGCATAATGTGTTGAGTAATTCTACCTTTATCTCATATAATATTGGCACCGTGTCCCGCATGAAGGCCTTTTAACTGAGAATTATCATGCCGATCAATATATCTGCATACAATAAGAATGAGACATGCTTGATGTTTTAGAAGTGTATCAGCCAAGAGACTATTATTTCAACATGTAAAGTGACCTACACGTTTTTATGACAAAATATTATGTTAATAAGCACTCAACTCATATAAGCCTTTACAGGTGGTAATTAGCAATTAACAACACATATATCAAGTAAACTAAAAGTTTTGGAGCATTGATTAATTGTTTTCATAGAGTTATAAAGAATGCTGAGGTAAAATAGGTGTGAATGATCAAGGTTCAACCAATATAACACTGAATGCAAGTTTCAACGAGTGTCAGGTTATCTGGATACATCTTACAGTTCATTTGAACAGGCACCTGTCCTAAAAAATACATTGGAATCTTTGGAGACTTGGGCGATTTAATAAGGCTGAGAACCTATAAGTTATATTACCTTGCAAGGTCAAAACGGTTAGAGACAGGTCTCGAAGACTGGGTTGTTTTGCTTAATGCAGAATAAACATAATAGCCTACCCCAAAACATTCAGCAGCCCACTCGCTCTTACAGTTGATATCTAGAGAAAAGCCTTTGGCACATGGCTTATAACAATTTCGTCTATCTAGAATCAGGCCGGCGCGGGACTCTTACCTGCATCATAGCTTATGCAGGTAAAAACGAAGTAACCATCTGGAAAAGAATATCACCGACTTATGAATGACAGACATTGTAAATATAAATTCCGTTATAGCAAATGTCTAAATATCAGGTAGTCTAAATGATGATGGAAGTAAACATTTATGTTGGTTGTTTAACAATGACCTATTTCTTCACTGTCTCCCGGCCGCAGCCGTTGCAGCACAGTGATGCACCCCCATCGGACGGACACACGTTCGTCTTTCAACTATTTCGCAGGCTTCATCTCAAGATAGCTTTCGGTGTGTAGGATAATTTGCCCATTTCCCAACACCGTTCACTCGCGAACAGCAGTGAGTGCTGCATGTCGGCGGTCAGCCTAATATTGACATATAGCCAAATATCAAAATAGGACAAATATAAACGTCACACCGCCCGAGCTACATAATAACACGCCTGATTTTGAATGTGCCTTCCTATAAGCGGAACCAGGTTGTCGGCAGTGTTCACATTGCATTGTGTCGGAGCGGGGGTTACCCAGAGACCTCAACGACAGAGCGAAAGCAATCCCGGTAGTGACCGGCTGCTCGGGGCTTCTCCAGTTATCGACGAGTTTTAGTCACTGCCACTACCAGCGGACGTTTGAAGCTATAGGTTCAAACAACTTAAATACAGTGAATTACAGTATTCCAGTGTAAATCTGACTGGTGATCAAAACAATCACACTTAAAACAGCAAGTTCACAGTGAATGAAGCCACAGTGTTTTGTTGAAGGCCTTGTGAAAATGACCATCGTTCCCTTTCAAAACGGGGCTTCGGCTACTTTGAGTAAATTTGGTCGATTTATGGAATATTCTAACGCCTTATCCAAACAACCTAGGCCTGGGAACTGCCCCTACAGAGTAGGCCTAAGGCATGTCCTGTCACGTCTGAGTTCGCGGTTGTCTTTACCTGGTATAATGTTTACGTCGATAATGGAGTAAATCATCCTAGCCTATACCATGGAGGCAGAGAACAAGTTGGAGACGATGCTCTGAGTTGGCAGGTTGAGGATGCCACTGAGGTGTAAACTCATGGCAGATGGATAATAATATTATAATAAAATACAGTGTGAAACTAGAATTCACTTTAGATTTTTTTAGGGATGTAGTAGCCTTAGCAAAATAGAATATGGACCACTGCCTACTGAGACAGGATTTCACCCCAAGAAACATGTGACATGTTTATCATGAGACTTGAAGACGTCTTTAAATTACCAAGTGCACACCTTGAATACCTTTAGACAGGGTTGTTATGGTCTGTACATGTATTTACAAACTTTACTGTACACAATTATTGACAGCAAAGTTTGGGAGAGTTGACTGTTGCCCTCCATGGCGTAGTACCCTGCCCCCCTTAATGCCCCCTGCTCGCCAGTACGCCTTTGTTATTAATCGCATGGTATCGCACCGCCTTACCTTGCGCTCCAAACTGCCCTCGCAAAGCTTGCAAATAGAGCCTTTCACACCGCGACAAGTGATTGCTTGAGACTTGGTGACTTCTGTAGGTGTCACTGATATGAATTTTTGGTAGAATAATTCCGGAGTGAAATTTTGACTTCTCCTCGCGATCTTCCCTCATCGCCCGTTTTCAGAACGCAGCAGCTGGAGATGAAAATCGCGCACACTGGGTCCTAGCGCCGACAGAGGCCTAGAGGTGCATAACAGGTGGTGACCGTAGTCGAGCCTTTTATTATATAATTGTAAATTCCTTTTCAAAACATGGACATCTTTGGAATCATTCTTTTCCAATAATGAATAGGTCTACAAATAATGAATAGGTCTACCACTACAGCCGAACTCTGGTGGCCAAAGTGGTGTTTTGGTCGCATGCTTCCAAGTGTGTTTTTTTCTGAACCATCATTAGATAGCTGACAGAGTGGTAGTCAAATTACAAATATGACAATCGTAAATGTAATATGATGTCATATCATATTATCATATTCCTATCATAATATTTGGCTACTGGATATTTCTTCCTGAAAATGACATGTATATTAGGAAAGTTACTAAACTATAACAATACAATAATTGTGGCACTAATTTGGGATTTTCTTCTCTAATTAAATGCATAACACATGACCATCATGGTGATGACGTAAAATATTTTTGGTGTAAAAGCATAGGCCTATCTCGTTATCATAAGAGCATTACCTGTGGCTCAGTTGGTAGAGCATGGTGTTTGCAACGCCAGGGTTGTGGGTTCAATTCCCAGGGGGGGCCAGTACAAAAGAATAAAATAATAATAATTACATTTTAAAAAATGCATGAAATGAAATGGATAAGAGCGTCTGGATAAGAGCGTCTGCTAAATTACGAAAATGTAAATAAGAGTTTGTACATGGCTATATACTGGTACTCCCTATGTATAGCCATGTTATTTTCAACACCCTATATATAACCATGTTATTTTCAACATCCTATATATAGCCATGTTATTTTCTACTCCCTGTAAATAGCCATGTTATTTTTTACTCCCTATGTATAGCCATAGTATTTTTTACTCCCTGTAAATAGCCATGTTATTTTCTACTCCCTATATATAACCATGTTATTTTCAACATCCTATATATAACCATGTTATTTTTTACTCCCTATATATAACCATGTTATTTTTTACTCCCTATATATAACCATGTTATTTTTTACTCCCTATATATAACCATGTTATTTTCAACATCCTATATATATATAGCCATGTTATTTTTTACTCCCTGTGTATAGCCATGTTATTTTTTACTCCCTGTGTATAGCCATGTTATTTTCTACTCCCTATATATAACCATGTTATTTTCAACATCCAATATATAACCATGTTATTTTTTACTCCCTATATATAGCCATGTTATTTTCTACTCCCTATATATAACCATGTTATTTTCAACATCCTATATATAACCATGTTATTTTCTACTCCCTATATATAACCATGTTATTTTCAACATCCTATATATAGCCATGTCACTTTTTACTCACTGTGTATAGCCATGTTATTTTTTACTCCCTGTATATAGCCATGTTATTTTTTACTCCCTGTGTATAGCCATGTTATTTTCAACATCCTATATATAACCATGTTATTTTTTTACTCCCTGTATATAGCCATGTTATTTTCTACACCCTATATATAACCATGTTATTTTCAACATCCTATATATAGCCATGTTATTTTTTACTCCCTGTGTATAGCCATGTTATTTTTTACTCCCTGTGTATAGCCATGTTATTTTCTACTCCCTGTGTATAGCCATGTTATTTTCTACTCCCTGTGTATAGCCATGTTATTTTTTACTCCCTGTGTATAGCCATGTTATTTTCTACACCCTATATATAACCATGTTATTTTCAACATCCTATATATAGCCATGTTATTTTTTTACTCCCTGTGTATAGCCATGTTATTTTCAACATCCTATATATAACCATGTTATTTTCTACACCCTATATATAACCATGTTATTTTCAACATCCTATATATAGCCATGTTATTTTCTACTCCCTGTGTATAGCCATGTTATTTTCTACTCCCTGTGTATAGCCATGTTATTTTTTACTCCCTGTGTATAGCCATGTTATTTTCAACATCCTATATATAACCATGTTATTTTCAACATCCTATATATAGCCATGTTATTTTCTACTCCCTGTGTATAGCCATGTTCTTTGTTACTCCCTATATATAACCATGTTATTTTCAACATCCTATATATAGCCATGATATTTTCAACTCCCTATATATAACCATGTTATTTTCTACTCCCTGTGTATAGCCATGTTATTTTTTACTCCCTATATATAGCCATGTTATTTTTTACTCCCTGTGTATAGTCATGTTATTTTCTACTCCCTATATATAACCATGTTATTTTCTACTCCCTATATATAACCATGTTATTTTCTACTCCCTATGTATAGCCATGTTATTTTTTACTCCCTGTGTATAACCATGTTATTTTCAACATCCTATATATAACCATGTTATTTTCTACTCCCTATATATAACCATGTTATTTTCAACATCCTATATATAGCCATGTTATTTTTTTACTCCCTGTGTATAGCCATGTTATTTTTTACTCCCTGTGTATAACCATGTTATTTTCAACATCCTATATATAACCATGTTATTTTCTACTCCCTATATATAGCCATGTTATTTTTTACTCCCTGTGTATAACCATGTTATTTTTTACTCCCTGTGTATAACCATGTTATTTTCAACATCCTATATATAACCATGTTATTTTCTACTCCCTATATATAACCATGTTATTTTAAACATCCTATATATAGCCATGTTATTTTTTTACTCCCTGTGTATAGCCATGTTATTTTCTACTCCCTATATATAACCATGTTTTTTCTACTCCCTATATATAACCATGTTATTTTCTACTCCCTATGTATAACCATGTTATTTTCTACTCCCTATATATAATCATGTTATTTTCTACTCACTATATATAGCCATGTTATTTTCTACTCCCTATGTATAGCCATGCTATTTTTAGTCGTTATTTTTATTCATTATTCACTGTGCCACTATTTCTATTTTTTAAAATCTTATCTTTAACTGCATTGTTGGAAAATGATCCGTAAGTAAGCATTTTACTCTTAGTCTACACCTGTTGTCTACGAAGCATATGACAAATAACATTTGATTTGGAGTGTCCATTTTCTTCATTTTCTGTCAAGTTAATATTGCTATTTCCTATATGTCAGGAGTCTAGTGCCCTCGATGTTGCTGTCATGTTTACACTAATTGGCGATTGCACAAAATTGCGATATTACAATGTGCTGCGAAGAGAGGACAGACACTTCGTTTAGTTACTTTGGATTAGAGACCCTCAACCTTACACTCGCTGCAAGTGACAAGAGCGGCAATCGAAGAAGCCAGTCAAGTAGAATGTAGGTAGACAACCAGTTTTACCTCCCGGTAAACGCGAGCCCTTTCGATAGACTGTGTTGTGGTCACGAGGGTGTCGCACTGTGCCCTGCTTTCCTCACTTGAACAAAACAGGCGACGGAAATGGATAACAGTTTTTCATACCGTACCAGCACGAGTTGGTCCGACGAACCTGTTGTATAGAGAGCCTGTCAAATGTTCTCCAATTTATAAAACCGTTATTATAGGTAAATTCACAGTAAAATAAATAACCAAGTGCCTCAAATTATTTCTACAGATCCATAGCACAATCACAACCAATGCATTCCAGACATTCCGGAAACATGATGTCAGTTGAGTCTGTTAAAAGTTTTGGTTTTGCACAACATTGTAAACAAAAAATTATGGATCCGCCTCAATGAGAGACACATCGGTGCGAATTAACTGTGGTATATTATAGGCCAGCATTTTAACGTTCATGCAACGGTTACATTTAGTCATTTTTAGATCGAGTTCACATTTGGTGACTAGTATCCCTTTCTATGCCGCAGGTGGAGCTGGATCAAAGCAGAAAGGTAGCGATAATACTAATATGCCACAACTCAGCAGTAAACCAAATATCTTGCCATTGCAAATGCAGTTGCACACACGACTGCACTCCCCGCCATTATAGGCCTATACAGCTAATAGATTACAACAAGACTGAAATTCCACGCTTGTCTTAAAAATGAATATATTAACATCACATAATATGTCTAACAGTTAAATACAGATAGTATAGATCAAACAATATTCATCGTAATGAGAAACATTAAAAACGGGCAAGATTTCTTCATCTATAATACCCTTGCATTTGACAAACGAATTCAGCTGGTTCCATAGTGTAGTGGTTATCACGTCTGCTTTACACGCAGAAGGTCCTGGGTTCGAGCCCCAGTGGAACCACAACTTTTTGATGACCCAAAGAAAACATTCAATGCTCTATACTGATACAGTTTTTGACTGATAGCTTTTATGCCAGCTGAATGTAATACACTCATCACAAACCAATATCTAAGATCTATTATCTAATGACAATTTAAAACATAATTTAAAAATACATTCTCAGATGATTACAGATTTAGTTGTCAGTCACTAGTCTACATACCAGTTACCAAACCTACTATGTAATACATTACATGACCAAAGGTATGTGGACACCTGCTCGTCAAACATCTAATTTCAAAATCATGGGCATTATGGAGTTGGTCCCCACTTTGCTGCTATAACAGCCTCCACTCTTCTGAGAAGGCTTTCCACTAGATGTTTCAACATTGCTGCGGGGACTTGCTTCCATTCAGCCACAAGAGCATCAGTGAGGTCGGGCACTGATGTTGGGCGATTAGGCCTGGTTTGCAGTCTGCGTTCCAATTCATCCCAAAGGTGTTTGATGGGGTTGAGGTCAGGGCTCTGTGCAGACCAGTCAAGTTCTTCCACACCAATCTTGACAAACCATTTCTGTATGGACCTCACTTTGTTTCAACATTGTCATGTTTAAACAGGAAAGGCCCTTGCCCAAACTGTTTCCAGAAAGAGTTGGAAGCACAGAATCGTCTAGAATGTCATTGTATACTGTAGAGTTAAGATTTCCCTTCACTGGAACTAAGGGGCCTAGCTCGAACCATGAAAAACAGCCACAGTCCATTATTCCTCCTCCACCAAACTTTACAGTTGGCACTATGCATTGGGGCAGGTAGTGTTCTCTGGCATCTGCCAAATCCAGATTCGTCCGTCGGACTGCCAGATGGTGAAGTGTGATCCATCACTCCAGAGAATGCTCTTCCACTGCTCCAAAGTCCAATGGTGGCGAGCTTTACACCACTCCAGCCGACGCTTGGCATCTGCTCGGCCATGGAAACTCATTTGATGAAGCTCCCGACAAACAGTTATTGTGTTAACATTGCTTACAGAGGCAGTTTGGATCTCGTAGTGAGTGTTGCAACCGAGGACAGATGATTTTTATGCCCTATGTGCTTCAGTACTCGGTGGTCCCGTTCTGTGAGCTTGTGTGGCCTACCACTTCGCGGCTGAGACATTGTTGCTCCTAGACGTTTCCAATTCACAATAACAGCATTTACAGTTGATCGGGGCAGCTCTAGCAGGGCAAAAATGTGACAAAATGACTTGTTGGAAAGGTGGCATCCTATGATGGTGCCACGTTGAAAGTAACTGAGCTCTTCAGTAAGGCAATTCTACTGCCAGTGTTTGTCTATGGAGATTGCATGGCGGTGTGCTATATTTTATACACCTGTCAACAATGGGTGAGGCTAAAATAGCCAAATCCACTCATTTGAAGGGGTGTCCATATACTTTTGGCCATGTAGTGTATCTCAATAACAAACAAGCTGCCTATTGTAAACTGCATTGTATTAAACTCTTGATTCAGGATGAGATCGTTAATCATAGCAATTTATCTGATAAATGACACTTAAGATGTCCAGGCAGGTGACATATTTCAGAATGTAACATGAAATCTGTCATATGGCATAATACTGTAAATATCATGAGGTCAAGCTTTGACCTTGTGATATTTTAAAACAAACTGATAGCCTACTTACATCTCTTCTGTCCAGTGTGACTTTTGTTTCTTCACTCCAGGTGTTTTGTTGCATTGCTGCAGTCCAGGTAACCTGCACTGAACAGAAACGCTGTTGTCAATTATTTCGCAAGAGACCACCACATTAATAGCAATTAAAGTTGTCAAATTGTCACACAATTATTGTCATCTCAAATATGTTTGAAAATTTATTTCATATCAAGAGGGAGAATACCCTATTACAAAGTTTTAGCAAAAATAACATTATACCCCAAGTAATGTATTAAGATTGTGGTTGTATAACTGTTTTTCCAATAGATAGAAAGTACCAGTAGTTACAATAATTGAATCCTTGTGGACTAAAATAAACAACCAATGTCATGATCAAGCAATGTTTGTTTTTCATCTTGTTTCATCATGTTTTTCATCTTCAAATGATGGCGCCGGAGGGGATGGCTGCCGTCTTATCGGCTCTTAACCAACCATGCTCTTTTTGGTATATTTTTTGGCGTTGTTCGTAACTTGTTTTGTACATAATGTTGCTGCTACTGTCGCTTATGACTGAAAAGAGCTTCTGGATATCAGAACTGCGATTACTCACCTCAGATTAGACAAAGAGTTATTCTTCAATGAGTCGGACGGGAGAGATATACTACAGACACCCGACCAAGCCCAGATCCCCGTCATTCACTGGAGAAGGAAACAGAGATTTTGCGGAAAAAGATCAGGGTGCCATGTGAGGATCAGGCGACGAGTGGCTAATCTGCCTTTGCCTTCTGTCCTGCTAGCTAACGTACAATCGCTGGAAAATAAATGGGATGAACTAAAAGCACTGATATACTACCAAGGGGACATTAAAAACTGTAATATCTTATGTTTCACCGAGTTGCGGCTGAATAACAAACATTAAGAACATACAGCTGACGGGTTATACACTCTATCGGCAAGATAGAACAGCAGCCTCTGGTAAGACATGGGGCGGGGGCCTATGCATATATGTAAACAACAGCTGGTGCACGATATCTAAGGAAGTCTCAAGGTTTTGCGTCTGAGGTAGAGTATCTCATGATAAGCTGTAGACCACACTATCTACCTAGAGAGTTTTCATCTGTATTTTTCGTAGCTGTCTACATACCACCGCAGACCGATGCTGGCACTAAATCAACACTCAATGAGCTGTATACCACCATAAGCAAACAGGAAAACGCTCATCCACAGGCGGCGCTCCTAGTGGCCGGGGACTTTAATGCAGGGAAACTAAAATCAGTTTTACCTAATTTCTAGCAGCATGTTAAACGTGCAACCAGAGGAAAAACAATTCTAGACCACCTTTACTCCACACAGACGTGTACAAAGCTCTCCCTCGCCCTCCATTTGGCAAATCTGACCATAAATCTATCCTCCTGATTCCTGCTTACAAGCTAAAATTTAAGTAGGAAACACCAGTGACTCGGTCTATAAAAAAGTGGTCAGAGAAGCAGATGCTGAACTACAAGACTGTTTTGCTAGCACAGACTGGAATATGTTCCGGGATTCTTCCGATGGCATTGAGGAGTACACCACATCAGTCACTGGCTTTATCAATAAGTGCATCGAGGACATCGTCCCCACAGTGACTGTACGTACATATCCCAACCAGAAGCCATGGATTACAGGCAACATCCGCACTGAGCTAAAGGCTAGAGCTGCCGCTTTAAAGGAGCAGGACTCTAACCCGGAAGCTTACAAGAAATCTCGCTTTTCCCTCCAACGAACCATCAAACAGGCAAAGTGTCAATACAGACTAAGATCGAATCGTACTACACCGGCTCTGACGCTCGTCGGATGTGGAAGGGCTTGCAAACTATTACAGAATACAAAGGGAAGCACAGCCGAGATTTTCCCAGTGACACGAGCCTACCAGACGAGCTAAATAACTTCTATGCTCGCTTCGAGGCAAGTAACACTGAAGCATGCACGAGAGCATCACCTGTGTGATCACGCTCTCCGCAGCCGATGTGAGTAAGACTTTCAAACAGGTCAACATTCACAAGGCCGCAGGGCCAGACGGATTGCCAGGACATGTACTCCGACCATGCGTTGACCAACTGGCAAGTGTCTTCACTGACATTTTCAACCTCTCCCTGTCCGAGTCTGTAATACCAACATGTTTCAAACAGATCACCATAGTCCCTGTGCCCAAGAGCACTAAGGTAACCTGCCTAAATGACTACCGACCCGTAGCAATCACGTCTGTAGCCATGAAATGCTTAGAAAGGCTGGTCATGGCTCACATCAACACCATTATCCCAGAAACCCTAGACCCACTCAATTTGCATACCGCACCAACAGATCCACAGATGATGCAATCTCTATTGCACTCCACACTGCCCTTTCACACCTGAACAAAAGGAACACCTATGTGAGAATGCTATTAATTGACTACAGCTCAGCATTCAACACCATAGTGCCCTCAAAGCTCATCACTAAGGACCCTGGGACTAAACACCTCCCTCTGCAACTGGATCCTGGACTTCCTGACGGGCTGCCCCCAGGTGGTAAGGGTAGGTAACAACACATCCGCCATGCTGATATTCAACATGGGGGCCCCTCAGGGGTGCGTGCTCAGTTCAATCTGTGCTCCCTGTTCACTCATGACTGCAAGGCCAGGCACAACTTCAACACCATCATTAAGTTTGCTGATGACACAACAGTGGTAGGCCTGATCACTGACAAATATGGGACAGCCTATAGGGAGGCGGTCAGAGACCTGACCGTGTGGTGCAAGGACAACCTTTGTTGTTATTTACTGCTGCTCTTGAATTACTTCTTATTCTTATCCCTTACCCTTTTTTTTTGTATTTTCTTAAAACTGCATTGTTGGATAAGTGCTTGTAAATAAGCATTTCACTGTAAGGTCTACACCTGTTTTATTCAGTGCATGTGACAAATACAATTTGATTTGATCTTGTTAGTTAGCACCCCCTACTGTTAAATCTGTTCTTTACAGGGTCCAAGGGCTTTCCAAGAGGTGAGGTAAGAAGGATACATCACTTTCTCAGGCCTGTCTTGTAATACAGATTTCAGAACCCACTTCTAGCTGATGCAGGATGATATACTTCCCAATTTTGCTGCCACAATGCACATTCTAACTTTCGCAAAGACTTTCTCCTCTCCGCCCTAATAAATGTATAGCACATGACTAAACACTGACTTCACATTAAATCGTTTAAATGTGATAAATCTTGCAGGTAGTGACCAATTCTCCATTGCCAGTCATTTTTAAAATAATTTTGGGAATAAAGAAACTATGAGGACATCATTTTAAAAAGCCAGCCATTCATAAACTAAGCTCAACCCAAGTTAACATGTTTGCCCCTTTACAAAATGAAACAATGACTGAAACTAGCTTGCTAACTGCTAATAAGATATTTGCCACTGTCTGATACAGTAACGTTACTGTTAGTATGATACTGACAGCTAGTGATAGTCTCGCAATGTACTAGCCAGTTCACGTGGAGGAACCATCTAATAATTCAAAAAGTAAACTAATCTAGCTAGCTTGTTTGCAAAATTGGGATAGATACATATTGCTAGGTGTAGAATAGTTGACACAAGTGTTGAATTTAAGTTATCACTTCAAGCTCCTTGTCTCTACTAGGAAGTTAGTTAGGTAACGTTACCCCAAAGATTAGAATAACTTTCATCTGTGATTGGACTGTAACAAGTTAGCTAGTCAGGACTACGCTAAAATAACATATGCCTACACATATCATTCGTTTGAACTTTACCTACTTACCAAATAATAACATGTATACATTCTGTGTTCGCACACTTGACTTGTTTAGCTAGCTACATAAACACTTGTATGAAGCAGTTAATAAAATAATATTCGACACCAGTCTCTGAACTAAAGCTTTCGTGCGTATGCAACAAACGACGCCCCCTAGTGGACAAATAGACTGCTGTGTTTTTCCCGCCAAATGTGAAGTCACGTATGCAAATGTCATAGTAAGATATTTGCGTTTATACAGTACTTTTATTGAAATCGTTTATTTTATCTGGACAACCCTGGAAACCTTTAGCTCCTTTCATTCATTATATCAATGACTCCTCACTGCAAGGAGAAATGAAGGATGCGTTTGAAAATAGGTATTCAAACGAGGCCCACTCATAAACCGGATGGTGTTACACTTTAAAGTGTAGAATTTCCGTTTGTTACACCGTTATCATTCCCGAAAATGGCGACTTTAGCAGCTGCTGCTGTTGTTGCTGCCGCTGGCAGAGATCCCGCTGTTGACCGTTCATTGCGCTCTGTCTTTGGTACGTTTATTTATAGAGTAATACTAGTTGTTTCAAAAGTGTATATATATATATATGTCGGAGAATAAGTTAGTACTTGTGTGACCGCTAGTCTAGCGAGCTGGCTAGTTTGCAAAAAGCGCTACAGTAGCGTTAGCTAGCTTCCTTTAGCCAACGCGTTTTCACTAAAATGTTTCCAAGATCTGTATCAACATTATTTTTATAGTATGCCTCACGTTAGCTAAACTATTAATCTCTGTCAGTATCACGAAACCTTAGCCAGAATCAGGGTTGACGGGAGACGTTGACATTATATGGCGATTCCTCTAAAACCCATGATCTAGTTCACACGAAACTGTGGCTAACTACACATGTAAGGTAATCAGTCAATTGAAATTAATTTATTAGGCCCTAATCTCAGGATTGCACATGACTGGGCAGGGGAGGGCATAGCCATGGGTGGGCCTGGGAGAGCATAGCCATGGGTGGGCCTGGGAGGGCATAGCCATGGGTGGGCCTGGGAGGGCATAGGTCCACCAACTGGGGAGCCAGTCCCAGCCAATCAGAATGAGTTTTTTTTCCCACAAGGGCTTTATTACAGACAGAAATACTCCTCAGTTTCATCAGCTGTCCTGGTGGCTGGTCTCAAACGATCCCACGGGTGAAGAAGCTGGATGTGGAGGTCCTGGGCTGGCGTGGTCACACGTGGTGTGGTCTGTGGTTTTTAGTCCGGTTGGATATACTGCCAAATTCTCTAAAATGACATTGGAGATGGCTTATGGTAGAGAAATGAACATTCAATTCTGTGGCAACAGCTCTGGGGGATATTCCTGCAGTCAGCATGCCAATTGCACGTGCCCTCAACTTGAGACATCTCTGGCGTTGTGACAAAACTGCACATTTTAGTGGCCTTTCATTGACTCCTGCATAATGTGCACCTGTGTAATGACCATGCTGTTTAATCATCTTCTTGATATGACACACCTATCGGGTGTGTTTGCAAATGAGAAATGCTCACTAACAGGGAAGTAAACAAATTTGAGCGAAATAAGCTTTTTGTGCATATGGAACATTTATTTCTGAGATATTATTTCAGCTCATTAAACATGGGACCAACACTTTTTGTTTATTTTTGTTCAGTATAGTTAGTTTGCTAACACAGGTTTACACTTAGCTAGCTAGTTATATATCTTGCTAATAGTGTCATAATAGTCTTGGTCATAATTATATCACATAGCTAGCAGTGCTGTCTGCACCAGGTTTCACAGACAACAGTAACGGGAACTAACAGGTCTGGCGCTTCCAAAATCGTTAACTAGCCAAAGTCCTGCGATCCAAGCTGTGTACCCAATTTTTTTTGGTTAACATTTATTGTTATCTAGGTACCAAGGATTCTTGTATTCTATAAGTTTCTCCACAACTCAGTCAAATTGCTGACTGGAACTCTTACTCAATTTCCCAGTGGGAAACATTCCATATGAGGCCACAGAGGAGCAACTGAAAGACATTTTTTCAGAAGTCGGTCTCGTTGTCAGCTTTAGGTAAGTGAGCAGTTTTAAATTGTCACTCTGTCTCCTTTTTACCCCACTAAACACCTGATTTAGCCCCCAAAATATATTTACCAGCCTTCTGGTTGGCCTATTTCTGAGAAACTTCCCATCACCGAAGGAGACTCTATAATCTGGAAGGCCTTACCAGTCGGTATGAGTTATATGATGTGTGAACTACGGTAAAATAAAAGTTCAAATCAGCATTTTACGAAACGGGCGCTCACAAGTCCTGGTTCTCCGTAGTAGTTGCTAGGCGAGATTAATGCGATATCTCAGATTTTTGTAAACTCTGGAAATGTTGGATATAAATGCTTATTTTCACACGTTATAACCTGTACCAACTGGTAAGGTATTCCGGATGGTAATTTGCCTTCTGTGACAGGAAAAGTTTATCGGAAGTAGGTAAACCAAAGAGCCGGTAAATGTTTTTGGGGATACAGGACCTAGCCTTCAGCGACATGAGCCCAGGTCTCCCCCGGAGGGAAGGGGCTAGCTTTTATGATACCTGTGAAAATGGTTTGTAAGCCTAGGCTCTCTTCTAGGTTGGTGTATGATAGGGAGACAGGCAAGCCGAAGGGATATGGCTTCTGTGAGTATCAGGACCAGGAGACGGCCCTCAGTGCCATGCGGAACCTGAACGGAAGAGAGTTCAGCGGCCGAGCTCTCCGTGTCGACAATGCTGCTAGTGAGAAAAACAAAGAGGAGCTCAAGAGTAAGTATCCACTGCTGCGCACTATTAACCACGCTGCAGCGCGCTATTAACCACGCTGCAGCGCGCTATTAACCACGCTGCAGCGCGCTATTAACCACGCTGCAGCGCGCTATTAACCACGCTGCAGCGCGCTATTAACCAAGCTGCAGCGCGCTATTAACCACGCTGCAGCGCGCTATTAACCACGCTGCAGCGCGCTATTAACCACGCTGCAGCGCGCTATTAACCACGCTGCAGCGCACTATTAACCACGCTGCAGCGCACTATTAACCACAAAGAGAATTTGAAGAGCGGATGGGCCATGTTTTGCTGCTTCTCAATAATTGGTAGAGATGTTAGCTTTCAGCATAACTCTTAGGACATATCTTCTGTTGTCATCCCCCAGGTTTGGGGACAGGAGCCCCCATTATTGAGTCTCCCTACGGGGACAACATCATGCCAGACGAGGCTCCGGAGTCTATTAGCAGAGCTGTGGCCAGTTTGCCCCCAGAGCAGATGTTTGAGCTCATGAAACAGATGAAGGTGAGTCTGTTCTCTCTGACTCTATGCACAGTGACTGCTGCTGTTTTCCCAGTATCCTTATATTGAGATTGTATATAATCACATTATAGCAGGACAGTCAATGCTCAGACGGTCATTTGTGGATAATCCAAAGACAAATGAATTGGAATACATTGGACTCACATTGTGGTGTAATTACCCCCTCCAGCTGTGTGTGCAAAACAGTCCCCAGGAGGCCAGGAACATGCTGTTGCAGAACCCCCAGCTGGCCTTTGCTTTGCTGCAGGCCCAGGTTGTCATGAGGATCGTAGACCCTGAGATTGCCCTGGTGAGACTTGGTTATTCTGAAGTATTGTTCAACTTGGGGTTAGATGGAAGCATCAGTGTTGTGGATGTCTTACTGACTTTAGAGCATAACTGGTCAGATGCTTTTCTCTTTGAGCATGAAGTCTTCAGAGCTGATATTGGTCGCACATGTTCTCGTCGAGAGAGGTGTCAACGTGTAACCTGGATGTTCCTTTGTTTGTTTGACCCCTGCTGCAGAAAATGCTTCACCGTCAAACCCCGGTGCAGCCATTAGTTCCCAACAGTCAAGCTGGAGCTGTGCCAGTGGCCAACCAGCCTATTCCCCCGGCCAATGCTCCAGTCTCCCAGTCACAGCCCATGGTGAATCCACTTTGCAGACACCTTCACACACTGTCATATAGCTAGCAAAATTGTGTCATTTAAATAGAATTTAGATCAACTTAAGTCATCTGGCTGTTTTCTACATCTATTAGATCAACCTACACAATCTCTAAAGCTAAATCTAGGATCCACATTTAATATTTATTTTTTGATAATTGTTACATGATGCAAGTCTGCTGTTCCCTGTGCTAATGTCTGGTTGTGTGTGCTGGTCAGCCGGGCATGCACATGAACGGAGCTCCTCAGATGATGCAGCCCCCTCCCATGGGTGGGGGACCTGGGCCCATGCCAGGACAGGGACCTGTGGGACCACCAGGTAAGGAGACACACACGCACAGCCTCTCTGTATCTGGAAGTCAAAGGAGCACCCCTGTTGTGTTTCCCTTTGCCATTTCACCCCAGGCGGGATACAGCCACCTATGAGAATTCCTCAGGGAGGTCCCGTTCTTATCGTTAGGGGACAAGGTAATCTAACATACCTGTGTCTACAATTAAGCTATTTAAAAAAATATATATAATTGGCATCGCCATCCACCCACCCACCCATCCATTCCTGGTCAGCGTCCCAGTGCTTCAATTGAAATATTTTCCAATTAAGTCTTTGCTTTGAAACACATTTTGCCCTCTGATTTTATTTTCATGTCTTCCTTTTCTCCATTGCTCTTTGTTGACACTAGGTGGCAGTGGGAACTAGTGGTTGAAGAGCTTCAGACCTGGGGTTAACTCAGGTGTCAGAAATGCTCATAGAATTGCCATTAGAAATATAACGTAATGGATCAGATATGATTGTCCAACTATGTAGATATCAATGAGACTTTGGGCGGGGGGGGGGGGGGGTACTACTGAGGTATATTTCTTTCTGCAATACATTTGTTTAAATTTTCACCACTAAATGCACCTCATCCACTTCAGCCATCCATATCAGTTACAATTTAGCGCTGCTTTCTGTATGCTCTGAACTGTTGCTATGAAGTCTGGTCTTCTCTCTGTCAGTGTGACATGTGATGGTGTGCTCCTATGTGTTGCTGCTTTGCTCTCTGAGTTGTGTGTCTCCTGTTCTTTTCACTTAATGCTGGCTCAGGAAACCTCCAGCACTCTCCCGTAGGATCATCTGGGCAGGCTGCTATCGAGCGACCTCAAGGTATCACCCTAACCCTAGGCTCCGGCCTGCCTCCCGAGACTCCAGCCAGGCCAACAGGGCTGTTATGATCTGGCTACAGCCTGACGACCGGGGCTGGAGCGCTCTTATGTCTTATATTTGCTATGTAAAACACAAGGAACTTTTGAGGGCAGAAGTTGCACGTCGAACTTGAGGAACATCTCACAAGAGCAGTAGTTGAGTAGGCATCCTGTCAGAATAAATGCATTTAGGTCATTTATAAATGTTTTATTAATCTGACTGGTCATGCATAGGGCTGTTGCGGTGACCGTATTACCACCACACCGGCTGTCACGAAGGCAGTCAAATTCCATGTGAATTTGGTGATTAGGCATCTCCAAGCTCTGATGCTGCTGGACATTAGTAGCATACCAAACTTGCTAACTGCCTGGTTCTCAGCACTCTATTGTCCCTCTAATCACTGTGACATCAATGCAAATGTGATCGAAAATCGCTTGATGAGAGTTCATGTTGCACAACATTTCTATAGGCTATGCAATTGTGTGAGAAAACAGAGTGATGACCTCTAGTAAAGAGAGGAGGATTCAATCAGCTTTCTATAGGCTAGGCCCACTATATTTATTTTTTAACTTTCCTAATATTAAGCAAATTGCTTATTATCATGATTTATGAACCACAGGAAAAGCATCCTCCATTCACTATTAAAGTCCATAGATGACATACATTTTTTTCCGCTGCCCCTGTTTTGATACAGGTGCATAATGGTCCATTCTAAAAAATATATTAAAAAAATTATAATAATTCACACTGTATATGTAAAGTGAGATTAAATCAAGATTAGTCTGATGGGTGACAATATTAGCCTATCACTTGTGAATTATATATTATCACCTGTGAATGATGCCCATCATAAGAAACAATGCCTTTTTTTCTCGATTAAAAATATGTATAAAACAATCTTCCGAATCATAGTTGCACACCTCATGTAGCCTAACCCATGGGCCTTTATGTTTGGTTAAGGTTTGTATCACAACAAAAGTGGCCAAAAAACGTCTTAAAATTAAGCACCTTAGGCTCTACACCCCTTGTAAAGCGGATTAACTGGCATACATAAGCAGCGCGTGAGTTTAAAGTTTGGGGAAGATAATTTTCACCATTTAAAAATTCACCTTTTTATAATAAAAGCATTACATGCATAATTGCATTTGCGGTCACTTTTGATAAGTGTTTTCCTGCTAATGGAATATTCGCGTTTATAGCCTACTACCATGTGCGCTTATAGTGTGAAGAAATAGCCTAATAGTTTATCAACATTTTAAGCTAAACGTTTTGATCTGGGCGACATTGCGTAAAAAAAGGTTTTGGGATGCTAGTGGTTGTATCAAGTTGAGATCTATTGCATCCCACAACTGTCACAACTGTTTGGAATATTTATTTCTCACACAGAATAGAATAGGTCGTCTTTTTTGTATTATGGGGATAGTAGATTGACATAGGCTAGTGCTTTTACTGTTCGTTAGGCCTTCCGGTGTTGGCTGACAAAGTAAATGTGGACAGTTCTTACAAAATCTTCAATATGCACCTCGGAATTGGATAAGGACGCGCGCAGTTGCGTCCCGGATGTCTGTCATTTGTTGCCTGTGAGAAAGACCCGATCACGCGAAGGAGAGCGATGTGAGTGAGAGGTGATTCGGAGCGCAGGGAGAAGGGCACAACGGCCACTGGCGGCAAAAGTCATGTTTTTTTTTTTAGGGTGCATTACGGCCACAAAGGGGATGCCGCAGTGAAATTTTAGGCAAGTGCTTGTCAGATTGTGAATGAGTGACTGATGTTTGTACACCCTGCCCCAAAAAAACAAAGTAGAGCTCATGCCTATCAAGCGACCTTTTCCAAATCCTCATGAGTCGCATCATGCAGCCTTACAAAGTATAAACAATCTAAACGTTTGTATCGCAACTAAAGTTACATTAATAACTTTAAATTAAGCATATGAGTACCTATTTATTTGTTAACCACTCAACACAGAATAGCACATCGCACTCCCTCAAATCGTTTTGGAGAAAATATCCTTTCTATTTTATTCAGCGTTGTTCAATTGTGTTCTTCATACTATAAAATAATGGCATGGAATTCTAAGAAAATCTTGTCTGCTAAATGAACTAGTGTAGTCCACACCCATATGGCATAGCCAGATCAGGACCTAACATAAGGACAACTGAGTATGCTATTCTGTTCTTCTGAAATAGACTACATTTTCTTCATATCATGTTTCTTTAGACCTGTCTAAAATAAATAATGGATTTATTGTGAAGGTGTAGGCTGGAATTACATGGATTTATTAGACTTTTTAAAATCTAGATGTTCCATAGATCTGTATCACTGGCTTGTAGGTTGTGTAGACGCTAAATATTATGTTAATTACCCGCCACAACCATAGTCATGTTACAGAAATATGCGTTTGCTTCAGGCTAACAATACCCATTGTTATTAAAACCTCTCATGTCATAGTTAGGGAGATGAGTTTGGTGCAACCGCAAATTATGACTGATTAGTCACAAGGTACAAGGGCGATTAATGATTTGATTGATTGCTGTAGTTGCACAATGTTCCTAAGAAGGTCCGTATGAACAAATATATTTTCCATTTGGAGGAATAGGATTAATGCATTTCTTCTAGCACGTATCTGTGTTGTAGACGTTGACCTGCTGTTTTTGTAATTGCATGAGGACACCCCCGTGGTCTGTCTTATGTCACTAACGCATCTTCTGTTGACGTGACCAGACGTACAAGACACAAGTAGGCAAACCACTTGAATGCAGATAATTTTGAAAGATGTGCCGTGCTCCTTTTGTGCGAGACCTCCCTCTTTGGTAGAGTACTACCCTGTTCCGCTGTCCCTCGGTCCTCTCCCTGTCTGTGGTGTGATCATGAGCGGTGTCGCTGCTGTGGTTAGTGTGACCTGTAGTGTCTGTCTGTAGTGTGACCTATGGGAGGGATGTGATATGACCATAGAATGAAGCATTACGGTCTAGTGAGTGATGTGGTGTCCCTCGTACATGTCTATGTTTGACTGATGTGTGTTCCCCCCTCAGGACCAGGTGGTATCCCTCCCAGAGGCCTGCTTGGCGATGGCCCCAACGACCCCAGAGGAGGAACCCTGCTCTCTGTCACAGGAGAGGTCATCGAACCCAGGTGAGGGAAGAGTCGTCCTTATGCTAGTCGTCCTTATGCTAGTCGTCCTTATGCTAGTCGTCCTTATGCTAGTCGTCCTTATGCTAGTCGTCCTTATGCTAGTCGTCCTTATGCTAGTCGTCCTTATGCTAGTCGTCCTTATGCTAGTCGTCCTTATGCTAGTCGTCCTTATGCTAGTCGTCCTTATGCTAGTCGTCCTTATGCTAGTCGTCCTTATGCTAGTCCCTACCTGGCTATGCCATATGGCTGTAGGCTACACTAGTTCATTTAGCAGGCAAGATTTGCTTAGAATTCCAGTGGCATTTTATAGTAACAACAATAAAATTGAACATAGTGTGCACATGCGGCTATTCTGTGGTTAACAAAGAAACAGGTCCACCTACATGCTAAATGTATAGTTACTTATGTAACTTTAGTTGTGATATGTTTTGATTCCTAATACATTATAAGGCTGCATGTTGCGACGAATGGTGATTTTGAAAAAAGTGTCATGAAAGGAAAGCACTTCGCACTGTTTCTTTTGAAGGCTGCACCCACTGCATCAGTCTCTCATTCACAATCTGACAAGCACTTGATAATATTCCCATGCAGTATTCTCAATTTTAATCTGGTCTTTACATTAGCCAACTATTGTGTGGAATTATTTTAGATTTAGTGGCCATCCCCTAAAAAAAAAAAGTCTATAGCCTGCACTCGAATAGAGGTTACCTGCAGTTACTTTTTCAATATGCTAGGTAGGCTACACCGTTTTGTCATTCTGAATGTAATAAATATAGCAGCATGAGAAAGCTGGGATCCACTTATTATATTAGTGGCTATTCAAAACTGTTTTCACATGCGTTTGTGCAATGATTGGCTTATAAGCACACATTTCACTAGGCTCTGTAGGCTATGGGCTCTCAATTGGGATCTTGGGCCTATAGGCTACTGGTGTGTTCAAGACATCTGGGAACAGTACAAAAAAAATGCATGAAATGAACTGTATTCACTACTGTAAGTCACTCTGGATAAGAGCGTCTGCTAAATGACTAAAATGTAAATGTGGAACTCTGGGGAAAATAAGAGGTCAAACCCTGACGTCTGTGATCTTCAGGTCGGAGCTATAGAAAGTGGCCGAGTTCCCAAGTTGAAATTCCGAGTTGGATGACCCCAGTTGTCTTGAACGCACTGAAGTCTGAGATTTCCTAGTTGTTTTGAAAGCAGCCTAATGTCCATTGCTCGTGTTTCTTGACCCAAGCAAGCCTCGAGAGCTAATTTCATCATAGCGCTTGGTTTTTGCGACTGCACTTGAAGGAAACATTCAAAGTTCATGTCTTAAAGTAATGATGGACTGTTCTCTTTGCTTATTTGAGCTGTTCTTGCCATAATATGGACTTGGTCTTTTACCAAATAGGGCTATCTTCTGTATACCACCCCTACCTCGTCACAACACAACTGATTGGCTCAAATGCATTAAGAAGGAAATAAATACCACAAATTAACTTTTAACAAGGCACACCTGTTAATTGAAATGCATTCCAGGTGACATCATGAAGTTGGTTGAGCGAATGTCAAGCGTGTGCAAAGCTGTCTTTAAGGCAAAGGGTGGCTATTTTTTAAGAATCTCAAGTATAAAATATATTTTGATTTAACACTTTTTTTTGTTACTACATGATTCCATATGTGTTATTTCATAGTTTTGATATCTTCACTATTATTCTACAATGTAGAAAATATAAAAATAAAGAAAAATCCTTGAATGAGTAGGTGTCCAAACTTTTGACTGGTACTGTAAGTATTCACTCCCCTGAGTCAATACTTTGTATACCAAACAAAAATGTAAATGCAACATGTAACAATTTCTATGATTTTACTGATTTACAGTTCATATAAGGAAATCAGTCAATTGAAACTTTTGACTGGTACTGTATGTAGTAGGTCTAGCCTATAGAAAGCTGATGGATCCTCTTTTTAATAGAGGTCATCAAAACTCTGTTTTCTCACGCCATTGCAGAGCATAGCCTATAGAAATGTTGCACAACAGGAACACTTTATTCCATGCATCAACTAGCTGAGGTGCTGGCTCTCGCTGTGCAACAGGTCATCCTATTACTCTGAATGCCAGGGCTCTCGTGTTTTTGATTTGATTTTCAATTTAATTTGTTTTGAAGTCGGTGATTAGAGAGACAATAGAGCGCTGAGTACCACGCGGTAATATGGTCACCATAACAGCCCTAGGGAAAAGCCATAGACTCAGAAGCACCGTTGTGTAGATCGTCATTTGAATTAATCTGTTGTATTCTTATAGCACCTCTCAATGTCTGAATGACTCTTATTCCATGTTTTTTGTGTCCAGTCGAGGAGGAGGCTTCATCGGGGCCCCCCCACCACACCAGGGGCCCCCCATGCACATGAACCAGATGGCTGGCGGGCCTCCTCTGGACATGAGGCCGCCCCATGACATGAGGGGACCCCCCATGGGTGAACCCAGGGGCATGATGGGAGAGCCCAGGGGACCCCCCATGGGCGAACCCAGGGGCATGATGGGAGAGCCCCGGGGACCCCCCATGGGCGAACCCAGGGGCATGATGGGAGAGCCCCGGGGACCCCCCATGGGCGAACCCAGGGGCATGATGGGAGAGCCCCGGGGACCCCCCATGGGCGAACCCAGGGGCATGATGGGAGAGCCCCGGGGACCCCCCATGGGCGAACCCAGAGGCTTGATGGGAGAGCCCCGGGGACCCCCCATGGGTGAACCCAGAGGTATGATGGGAGAGCCCCGGGGACCCCCCATGATGGAACAGCGGGGACCCCCCATGATGGAGCCCAGGGGACCCCCCATGGAGAACAGAGGTAACCAAATCGCAGTATTAACTAGTCCAATTAACAACTTTTTTTTTTTCCTCTCTTAGCAGACATTTTATAAGAAGCATTTTTGCCATCATTTAGAACTGTATGTACAAAACAGGTGGACAAGCGCCTGTGCTTAGACTAGTTAAGTCTGATCAACAATGAATGAGTAACCTGGTGAGGAATGGCTGTTGTTTCTCAAGGTCGGGACCCCCGAGCGGTGGACCCCCGTGGACCAGTGTCGGGCCAGAGGGTTCCCACTGCACAAGGAATGCAGGGCCCCCCCCCTCACTCCATGAATACTAATGCCCCTCCACCTGCCAGACCGGTACAGCCTACCTACAGCTAAGTCTTTACTACATTAGATGCTATATCAATGAAAACTGCTCTAATAACTGTTTGTTCAGGGTCCTGGTGTGCCACAGTCCGGCGGTAGCTTCAGCCCAGGGCAAAGCCAGGTGACCTCACAGGACCATGAGAAGGTAGGTGTGGCTTGTCACTGGTTCACAATGACATCAAAATGCCTGGGTAGATGGTAAAAGATAATGGCTGATTGTCTGCGGTCTAGAGAAACTGGACTTTCAAGATTGACAAGGTCTGCACTAGATTCTGTAGTTATTCCATGGAAAAATCTGAACATTTTCATTGTAAACTAGTTTTAGCTGATAACTATTTTTAAAGATTGGACTTTCCATCTGCATCATGCTTTTTGCAGTCTTTTGTTCTCACATTACTGTTATTATCTGATCTGAGAGCAGTGTGGTTCACCAGTCTGTCTATGATGTTCTTCAGGCCGCCTTGATCATGCAGGTGCTGCAGCTGACCCCAGAACAGATCGCCATGCTGCCCCCAGAACAGAGGCAGAGCATCCTCGTCCTCAAAGAGCAGATCCTGAAGACCACCGGGGCACCCTGAATACCCACACCCATAGGCTCAAGGTAACACATGGGGTTTGTTCACAAAGATGTAACGTTGCAGAACGTTCAGATGGAACTGTATGATGTAGAACATATATGATAGACAGGGCATTGTGGCAGCGCTAGTCGTTGCATTTCTATCTGAACAATTCAGGACAATTTTACATCACTGAATATACCATTGGGTTCTCAAGTGGGGTAATTCCCCCTTTCCATGACGAGTGATGCAAGATTCCGTTTTCCTTGATCAAGCGGTCTGTCTTCTCAGTGGAGATGTCAGCATGTTTTGCATTGTGGCTCAGTTGTGGAACACCCTCTAATTAATCTACACGTGATCTCCATGGTTGTGTTTTCAAGACTGTCACAGGACCCCAACATCCCTGTCCCCCTGTAACCTCGACGTTGGATTGATCAGAAGACGTCACCTCACTTCAAACATTTTGTAGATTGTTTTTTTGTATTATATGTTGTTTTTTTAAAATGGAAGTCTGAAGTGAGTGTTAGTGATTTGAAGAATGTCTGTTATTCTTTTGAAGGGGAACACTTCATAGTCAGTTCAACTGAGAGAAGTGTTGCTGGATGTTACGTGATGCCCAACCCTTTTCATTTTGTGGCTGGAACCTGTTGCCTGTCGATATTTGTTGAATTAAATAAACATTTCAAAAGATACTGTTCACAAATTTTTGCATTACTGTATTTTATTCAGATGAGATGTTGGTATGTACAGAAGAGGATTAAAGTGTCATTGTAGACTACAAAGTCATCTATTTGCTTATAAAAGAAACAGAAACAATACAAAAAAGAATGTGAAATAATTGTGCAGGGTCAGGGGGAACAGGGAGTTTTCCCTGTTACATAATTGTAAGGGAAGTATCTTTTGTACACTTCATAATAACATCATTCCTATCTGATCTAGAACACATTCACTGGCTGACTGGCAATGCCTCACCTTCCTTTCCTTCCAGTCAGGTTGTCATTTACAAGGAAATGGAGATTGATCATACTATAGGGCTTTAATGTAGGAGTATTGTTTCCTTTTTGTGGCCACACCCCTTGAAAGCATAAAACAACGCTTAAGGTGGGTGTATCAGTTATCTTGCCCAGGCTACCATTTCTGTAAAAGCAAATTAACAGTTTTCGGTACATTGGCAGTGTACATTTTGTTACACCCCCATAAAGTAGTATAGAAATTGCCCCCAAGAAGAGTGACTTTGATTTCTCTGCTATCTAGAGATCTTATTTCCCTTATCAAAATATCCAATATTTAGATAATGTGGGGGGGGCAAACAAAATCCAATGGTTGGCCTGGGCCACATGTATAACACCATTCCATCACAGGTAACCTACCAAACCACTCCCTACACTTTAGTGAATATCTTACTCATCCATGTGTCATTTAATGGCAGTCATTTTAACAAGATGAGCTATTCTGTACAAAGGTCTTCGATTAATAACAGTAAGTGACGTCATACATCATGATTCATTGTGAAAAGCGGGAAGCAAAGGAGCCAGCCAATCCCTGAGTAGTGCTGCTATAACAAAGCTTTTGTCTCTGTGTGCAAGGCTTGTTGGTTATCTGTGGAAGAGGTAGAATCCAAAAAGGTATTCAAGTGCCGAAACCCACCCATATAGTCACTGAGGCAGCCAGCTTTCAGTCCAAGATTTATGCCCCCAACTTTTTGCAGACTTTTCTGAAAGGTATCAACTCCACCATGGCTTGTTGACCAAAGCCTGTAGGGAAACGAATGGGGTTTTTCTAGCTGGCTAGCCAGTTCAAATAATTACTAGAACATATCTGATGTTTTGAGTTTAACTGTAGCCAACTTTTTATTAACCATAACAGGAAAATTAACGCATTACAAAGTAATTATTTACAAGTATGGCGAGCTTCTAACTTACTGTTTGTCAGTGGTGTAAAGTACTTAAGTAGTACTTTCAAGTATTTTTATTTAAGTTGTTTTTTAGGGTATCTTTATTTTACTATTTATATTTTTGACTACTTTGACTTCACTGCAATCCTAATGACAATTATGTACTATTTACTCCATTTTCCCTGACACCCAAAAGTACGTGTTACATTTTGAATGCTTAGCAGGACAGGAAAATGGTCTAATTCACACACTTATCAAGAGAACATCCCTGGTCATCCTACTGCCTCTGATCTGGCGGACTCACTAAACACATGCTTCGTTTGTAAATGATGTCTGAGTATTGGAGCGTGGCCGTAGCTATCCGTAAATTTAAAAAACAAAACAATGCCATCTGGTTTGCTTAATATAAGGAATTTGAAATGTATTATTTTTGATACTTCAGTATATTTTCACAATTACATTTACTTTTGATACTTAAGTATATTTAAAACCAAATACTTTGAAACTTACTCAAGTTTTGACTTTTACTTAAGCCATTTTCTATTAATTAAGTTATCTTTACTTTTACTCAAGTATGACAATTGGGTACTGCTGTTTGTGAATGTGATCAAATGAAAGCAGTGCATTGTAGTTTGTCCTATCGGAGAAATTTAGATTTGGATCAATAGAGCGCAATAGTAGTGTTGTCTTTTGTAGGCACTAACAGAGGCTGAGTCCACCATGGCTCGTTGGCCAACACCTATGGGGAAATGTTTTGGGGGGGATAAATGCTGAAAATAAGGTCTGTGGTAAACACAGGCTTATGAGATCTTATACGTTTTGTTCAATGAGATAACCTTCATCAGCAAACATAAGTTTTTGTGAATTTTGAAGCATTTATGTAATAACAAAAATTATGACAAAGCACATTAAGGCTGCAAGATGCATAAAGGTCATGTTAACTGACTGATAATATATCATAGAACAAAATGTATAAGATCTTCTAAGCCTGTGTTAACCTCAAACCTAATTTCTGGCATTTATCCCAAAACCCTATTCTTTCCCCATTAATTTTCCGCATAGGAATGACTGAATGAACCAGAAGTTTAACAAAGATTATTAAAACTAACCCAAGATGAACCACAGCCTGTCATTTCCAATGGGACCAAATGAGTTATAGTGGGCAGAACAAGGAAGGAGGTGGGCAGAGCCAAGCACGAGCTTGCGAGATCCTATTGGTGCGTTCTAACAAACATTTGCATATTTCCGTTAGGGAACGCCTACTCTGTGAAGTGCGCGTGTGCAATAACTCAATTCACCTTTGCGCTCCTTCTAAACAACACAATTTTTTACAACTTTGGCAAAGGGTAAAATCTACAAAACTTAGTCCACTCAGTTCGTAACAGATTTGGAACATAAAACTGTGCTGAGATCAAATGTTTCATCGATGTGAAAATGCGAGAGAATGTCGGACAAAATCCATCTCATTCCATCTTCTCCCACTGCTAGCCACTGGGCGTGGAAATGCCAAGTTAAGAATATGTTCTTAACTGACTTGCCTAATTAAATAAAGGTCAAATAAAAAAATATATACTGTGAATCCTATGTGAAAGAAATATTAGACAACGTACCACGATCGGTCATCGTCCATTGTGTTCAGATGAATGGTCTAAAAACATCTATGTTGCCAACATTTTGGAAGACCAAAGATCCAGCTTTTCCTTCAAGAGGAGCAGATTAGACATTGTTTTGCTCAGAAGTTCTCCTTGTTGAAGTAGAATTTGGTCTTTCGGGGATCGACATCCGTGTATTTGACACATTTCTTTGACAAGACAGTAGCTAAGACTGCAGGGCCACACAAGAATGTGCCCACCACTGACCTGTGGACATTGATAAGAGACCAAAATATATAGTAATTTAGTCAATGTAGGGTACACACCAAGCTATATGTTTTAGAAGTAATACCACTGCTATTAACTACCAACTGCAATGTCCAAAATTGATTTATAAAGGGAATACTGTCATGTCAAAATGTGTTGTAAACAAACTTACGTCGGATTCTCTTTGCGCACTTGTTCAAACTCCTTATCCCAGTTGGGCCTGCCATAGTTTGTTTTCTGCTTCAAACCAGTGACCACATCTGTGTCCGCATCGGCATGAACCATCACATGGTTTGCCTATGGGGAAGAAAGATAGTGAACAGACGCTACCACAACAACTGCATGTCTCACAGTGGAATATGGTAATACAGATTGTTGGTGGGTGTATGTATGCTGCCTCACGTACATGGCTCTGATCCCATCCAGTGAGGTAGAGTTTGTAGGTGAGGAAGTTTCCCATGCCTCTTTCCTCCATCTCCCTCTCCAGCAGCTGCAGCAGATCTGCAAACCACTCAAAGGCATGCGTCTCTCTGCACAACCAATAGAAGTAGATCTGCAACCAGGAAGTAAACATGAGAATGTGATTTCAAACAAAGGCATGACATTTCATGCTGAGCATGAGCATGTTCACATAGAAAGAATCAAAGGTTTACATGACCCTTTACTTAAGAAACAAAAAATGCTTGGTGTCAGACAACATTCAGGTGCATCATGGAATCTTTCCACTTTGTAAACGTGCTAGACTGGTTAGCAGCGTTAAAGCTGTCTGGTTAGTCACTTCAATGGAAAGCCATAGAGTATCAATGTGTTCCCTACCTTTCTGGTGCGTAGCTTGGGGTTGGAGTCTTTGAATTTGTACCAGATGGACTTGAGGATGGAGGCGAAGGGGGTGACTCCAATGCCAGCGCCAACCAGCATGGCGACCTCGTAGTCAAACACATCCTCACTGGCCGTACCAAACGGTCCATCCACACCCATTCTGAGGGACAGGTCAAAGGTCAAGCACTGGCAAACAGGAAGGTAGGGCAGAAAGATTTGACCAGCTAAGCCTAATTCCTATGCATTCAGGAATGGTTTCCAATTTAAAATCTGTGCCTGTAACTTCGATTTATCACAGAAATCCTGCATTGATGCGCCTTATCCTTATCCACTGAGCTGAGGATCTTGCTGCTACAGTATAAGCCATTGTCTGCTTTTCTATAAAGAGGAGTAAATTACTTGGGTCCCTCAGCCCCCTCAGGAAGCTGCTCCACAATGCTGATGAGTTTCTGGGTCCAGTCGCCCACGGAGCGGATGTGCACACTGAAGAAGTCCTCCTCGGGGGCCGAGGTCATGGTGAAGGGGTGCCACTCCAGCTGGGAGATGGCTGGGCAGTTGAGGAAGACATACTGACCCACGTCCATCTTGAAACCGTTCTTCACCAGCTGCAGCTCCAACACTTTGGATGGTCGTATAACTATCTAAGAGAGGAGAGTTGTAGAGACAGATGTTGATTATCTGTTAATGGAATGGAAAACACAATTATTGTCAATTACAAAGAAAAGTTACTTGTTACTACAGTGCACACCTTTCTGTATTTGACGGTCTGCATGTAGCGGATGAAGCGCAGCAAGCGCTCGCACACATAGAGGATCATGGGACCGATCACCCACATCCAGGTCTGTAGGGACAAGGGAACACAGGATATACAGTTTCAGAGACAATTCTCTTACCATGAGGCCTGGGATTCACAGAAGTTATTTTTGGTTGTAGGTGTCAATGAGGAATCTCTTACCTGTGGGAACCCCCCTGCAAACTGGGGAATGGGACACTCCTGAATCTTCCCCCAGTCATCTATTCGATCTTTACAGAAGGTGGCATTATGTGGTGGATTGGTGGTGGTCTGACTTCGCACGATGCGTCTGTAGACAAAGGACAAGGCCATTTACTCTTGATCCAAAACAAATATTTCTACATGAAATTAACAGGAGCTGGGACTGAGAGAGTCTTACCCAGCTCCATGGATGACCAGCCCAGCGAAGAAGACGATGAAAAGGTGGTGTGTGAACCAGAAGACCTCGAAGTAGCTGCGCCTGATGACCTCCATGGATGAGGTGATCATGAGGATGAGTGACAGCGTGATGATTACGCCTGTGATCCCCGCAATGGTGGTGAACACCAGGAGGGTCGGCGTCTGAGACAGAAGGAGCCAATCAGAATACACCCAAGTCAGTCACATGACCTCTATGCCTATATAAGGCATCTAAAATTACTCTGTGCCAGGAGTTTCTTCTGATTTCTTCTGAAACTCCTGGCACAGAGTAATTTTAGATGTCTATATATACTGCTCAAAAAAATAAAGGGAACACTTAAACAACACATCCTAGATCTGAATGAAAGAAATAATCTTATTAAATACTTTTTTCTTTACATAGTTGAATGTGCTGACAACAAAATCACACGAAAATAATCAATGGAAATCCAATTTATCAACCCATGGAGGTCTGGATTTGGAGTCACACTCAAAATTAAAGTGGAAAACCACACTACAGGCTGATCCAACTTTGATGTAATGTCCTTAACCTGTTATGGCTAGGGGGCAGTATTTTCACGGCTGGATAAAAAACGTACCCGATTTAATCTGGTTACTACTCCTGCCCAGTAACTAGAATATGCATATAATTATTGGCTTTGGATAGAAAACACCCTAAAGTTTCTAAAACTGTTTGAATGGTGTCTGTGAGTATAACAGAACTCATATGGCAGGCAAAAACCTGAGAAGATTTCATGCAGGAAGTGGCCTGTCTGACAAGGTGTCGTTCTTCTTGTCTCTGTTTATTGAAGAGTGAGGATCTTAGCTGTCCCGTGACACTTCCTACGGCTGCCATAGGCTCTCAGAAGGCGGCAAAATGCTGAATCGTGGCTTTGCAGGCTCTGGCTGAAACAAAGTAGCGCGTTTGGGTAGTGGCTGGTTACAGTACTGTGAGACTCAGGCTCGTGCCCGCGTCGACCGAAAGCTTTGTTTTCTTTCCTCTGTTTAGCTAAATGGACATTCCCGGTCGGAATATTATCGCTTTTTTACGAGAAAAATGGCATAAAAATGGATTTTAAACAGCGGTTGACATGCTCGATTGCACAAAGGAGTTCTGTATCTATAATTCTTAATATAATTAATATGTTTTTTGTGAACGTTTATCGTGAGTAATTTAGTAAATTCACCGGAGGTTTGCGGGGGGTATGCTAGTTCTGATAGTTTTGATATAAATATGAACTTGATTGAACAAAACATGCATGTATTGTATAACATAATGTCCTAGGTGTGTCATCTGATGAAGATCATCAAAGGTTAGTGCTGCATTTAGCTGTGGTTTTGTTTTTTGTGACATTATATGCTAGCTTGAAAAATGGGTGTCTGATTATTTCTGGCTGGGTACTCTGCTGACATAATCTAATGTTTTGCTTTCGCTGTAAAGCCTTTTTGAAATCGGACAGTGTGGTTAGATAAAGGAGAGTCTTGTCTTTAAAATGCTGTGAAATAGTCATATGTTTGAAAAATTGAAGTTTTTGTATTTTAGAGGAATTTGTAATTCGCGCCACGCCTATCATTGGATATTGGAGCAGGTGTTCCGCTAGCGGAACGTCTAGATGTAAGAGGTTAAAACAAGTCAAAATGAGGCTCAGTAGTGTGTGTGGCCTCCACGTGCCTGTATGATCTCCCTACAACGCCTGGGCATGCTCCTGATGAGGTGGCGGATGGTCTCCTGAGGGATCTCCTCCCAGACCTGGACTAAAGCATCCGCCAACTCCTGGACAGTCTGTGGTGCAACGTGGCGTTGGTGGATGGAGCGAGACATGATGTCCCAGATGTGCTCAATTGGATTCAGGTCTGGGGAATGGGCGGGCCAGTCCATAGCATCAATGCCTTCCTCTTGCAGGAACTGCTTACACACTCCAGCCACATGAGGTCTAGCATTGTCTTGCATTAGGAGGAACCCAGGGCCAACCGCACCAGCATATGGTCTCACAAGGGGTCTGAGGATCTCATCTCGGTACCTAATGGCAGTCAGGCTACCTCTGGTGAGCACATGGAGGGCTGTGCGGCCCCCCAAAGAAATGTCACCCCACACCATCACTGACCCACCGCCAAACCGGTCATGCTGGAGGATGTTGCAGGCAGCAGAACGTTCTCCACGGCGTCTCCAGACTCTGTCACGTCTGTCACATGTGCTCAGTGTGAACCTGCTTTCATCTGTGAAGAGCACAGGGCGCCAGTGGCGAATTTGCCAATCTTGGTGTTCTCTGGCAAATGCCAAACGTCCTGCACGGTGTTGGGCTGTAAGCACAACCCCCACCTGTGGACGTCGGGCCCTCATACCACCCTCATGGAGTCTGTTTCTGACCGTTTGAGCAGACACATGCACATTTGTGGCCTGCTGGAGGTCATTTTGCAGGGCTCTGGCAGTGCTTCTCCTGCTCCTCCTTGCACAAAGGCGGAGGTAGCGGTCCTGCTGCTGGGTTGTTGCCCTCCTACGGCCTCCTCCACGTCTCTTGATGTACTGGCCTGTCTCCTGGTAGCGCCTCCATGCTCTGGACACTACGCTGACAGACACAGCAAACCTTCTTGCCACAGCTCGCATTGATGTGCCATCCTCGATGAGCTGCACTATCTGAGCCACTTGTGTGGGTTGTAGACTCCGTCTCATGCTACCACTAGAGTGAAAGCATCGCCAGCATTCAAAAGTGACCAAAACATCAGCCAGGAAGCATAGGAACTGAGAAGTGGTCTGTGGTCCCCACCTGCAGAACCACTCCTTTATTGGGGGTGTCTTGCCAATTGCCTATAATTTCCACCTGTTGTCTTTTCCATTTGCACAACAACGTGAAATTTATTGTCAATCAGTGTTGCTTCCTAAGTGGACAGTTTGATTTCACAGAAGTGTGATTGACTTGGAGTTACATTGTGTTGTTTAAGTGTTCCTTTTATTTTTTTGAGCAGTGTATATATATATTCCAATGGCCAATAGCTGATAGGGTAAAATCTATGGTGGAAAGCTATGTAGGGGGCTGTCAATGTTTTGACTTCTAGCTGAACCAATCCTCCCTTAACAATGTGTAAACTGATGTTTTAAACTGTAGTACTTTGTGTTTTAATTGTTTGAAACTTTAGGTACTGCTTTTTTGACCAGGTCTCTTGCAAAGGAAATGTTTAATCTCAATGAGACCAACCTGGTAAAATACAAATTAAATAAAATAAAAATGTTAAGCCGTACAGTGGTTGTAGAACGGATTGGGTTCAGGAAGGTGGTGTTTCCTGAGTCATCCAGGCTGGACAGGGCCGTGCTGAGGTCATCGTACTCTCCAAGCCTGCTATTATAGTACCACTCCACATTCAGCAAATGGGCAATGGTGTGAACAGCTGCACCAAAACAAGGAAAAGAAACAGCAACATTTCCATTAGGACATAGAATAGAGATTCATCATAGTTGGTCAACAGGATAATTCCACACCCAAATTTGACATCCATTTAGGACAATGAAGGTTAATTAGTTGGTCCCTGCAGCAATGTTCCAACATGTAGTGGAAAGCCTTCCCAGAAGAGTGGAGGCTGTTATAGCAGCAAAGGGGGACCAACTCCATATTAATGCCCATGATTTTGGAATGAGATGTTCGACGAGCAGGTGTCCACATACTTTTGGTCATGTAGTTTATCTTGAATAGTACATCTAAAGATACTGGAGGAATAATGTTCCCATGTTCTATCGAAAGTGTCACATACAGTGCTGTGAAAAAGTATTTTCCACCTTTGTAATTTTCTCTACTTTTGTATATTTGTGATACTGAATGTCATCAGATCTTCAACCAAAACCTGGTATTAGATAAAGGGAACCTGAGGGAACTGATAACACAACAATTACATACTTATTTCATTTATTTCATAAACAAAGTTATGTAACACCCATTGCCCCTGTGTGAAAAGTAATTGCCCCCTTACACACAATTAAGGCAAGTCATCCAGGTCCTGAGACAGCAAAGCATCCCCAAACCATCACACTACCACCACCATGTTTGACCGTTGGTGGAATGCAGTGTTTGATTTTCGCCAGGCATGATCCTGCCTCAGGATCTGGATGACTTGCCTTAATAGAAGAATCCATGAATTCTGCTCTGTATCAGATAATTCTACAGGAAAATGTCAGGCCATCTGTCTGTGAGCTGAAGCTAAAGGGCAGCTGGGTCATGCAGCAAGACAATGATTCAAAATACACAATCAAGTTTACATGAAAATGGTTAAAAAGCAACAACAATATATATGTTTTGGAATGGCCTAGTCACAGTCCAGAACTAATCCCAATTGAGATGTTGTGGCAGGACTTGCTTGAAAACCGACAAATGTCACTGAGTTAAAGCAGTTCTGCATGCAAGAGTGGGACAAAATTCCTCCACAGCGATATGAGAGACTGATCAACAACTACAGGAAGTGTTTGGTTGGAGTCATTGCCACTAAAGGTAGCACAACCAATTATTGAGTGTACGGTGGCAATTACTTTTCACGTAGAGGCATTGAGTGTTTCATAACTTTGTTAATTAAATAAATAAAATAGATATATCTTTTTTGTTATATGTAAACTCAAGTTCCCTTTATTTAATACTAGGTTTTGGTTGAAGATCTGCTAACATTCAGTATAAAAAAATATGCAAAAGTAGAGAATCAGAGAGGGGGCAAATACTTTTTCACGGCACTGTATGTTTTCTAAAGGCTTGCCTGTTTCCTTTGTCCTTCTTGAGACAGACCTTGTGAGGGCTCTAGTCTCTTCCTGGCCAGGATTTTCCCATATAATACAATACACCCTAAGTCAATATTTAGCTTCAGTATCCCTTTATCTAGCATAAGTCAATGGGTCAAAAAGACAAAGATAGATTTATTATTGCATATGCCTTCATCACAATGAGAAAGTGTCATATTTTGTGGTGACTAAATAAAACTGGTAAATCTTGCATGTTTCATAAGTACTGTTGACTAAAATTGAGTAAAGTATTTATCTGTGCAAAAGGCTTCAGGTTAGGGGTTTTCAGCTGGTTATCTGACCAGCAAGCAAGTGTTCCATACCTGTCATCAGCCCAATCATGTAGGCCACCAGCTTGTGGAAACTGATATTTTTGTCCAGTTGTTTTCTCATAGTTCGCCCACAGCACTAAAACAGCAACACAAGAAAGTTGAAGAAAAATCATAATGAAGATTAGAATCAAAGTCAATTAAAGGCCATGAACCTTTATTATCTATTAGAAAACAATTCAACTATACAAGTCTGTTCCATTATAGGTTTCATCAGACAATATGACTACACAGTCATTTACAGAACACAGGGAATTACAGCCACAATATTCTCTGATGACAAATTAGACACTTGCACAATGAATGTCCCCACCCTCGGCCCAGCCCTTGGCACTAGAAAGTCTTACCATGAAGGAGCCGCGAATGAGAGACAGCAGGTTACGACACACGGGCAGCAGAATCAGCAGGCAGTTGAAGTTGAGGACGGCTGCAGGGGCTCTGGCCCAGGCCAATGCAGACTGAAAGCCCAAAGACACCCATGTCAACCTGTGTAATGTGTTATCCTATACATACTCTCGTTGACATATGTCCTATCATTAGGAATGGTGTAAGCTAAAGGTAGAACTCAATTAAAACTGCAATTATATAGTATTAAAAAACTCAACGGACATCAGAAAATTGGATACTTGTCCTATTTAAGTCAAATGCATGGATCATTGAGCACATACTATGTTTATACTACCTAAGGCCTAAATAATATGGTAAGACTCACCCCTAAGATGTGGCGTGTGTAGAAAAACTGATCCCCCAGGTCGTAGAAGAAATAGAACCAAAGGAACAGGAATATGTTGATGGCCATCCAGACCACCTGTAAATCCAGCGAGGAGGAGGTCATAACCCAAACAGCAGGATCGTGACTATTGTATGTTATTTAATTGTATTTATTACTCTTAAAAATAACATATATTTTAGCGTTTCAGTAAGGCTAAACCTAGTTATATTATTTTGCGCATTTGGAGAGATATTGCGCATCTGGGTCATCACTCAGATGGGCTTTGTTTGGCAGTCCAGATAACAGCCCAAATAAATGTATCTCATTCATTTACATTATACAACAACTATAGCCTACATTGTCGAAGATGATTAAGGTAATAATCATGTTCTTACCAGTATGAAGGATGACAGTCCATGGTTAATGATCCAGTTGCCCATTTTGAAGGACTTTCGCCCTCCACCAGTGACGCTACTGGTCTTTACATCGTTACCTGTTGTTTTTATACAGCGTATGTTCACACCCCGCCTATTTAAAGTCAGCCACTAGTCCAAGTTATGACATGAGGAAAAGTACAGTCCATAAAATTGCATTACTCAAGGAGTAAAGTAATCCTTTGTGTTTGTTGAAAGCGAAATGTTAGCCTGCCATTCCTCACGTCTGTGGAATGAGGAAGAATTTAATTTTTTTGACTGAATGTAGCTGGCTCTTGGGCTCCAAGAAGAGGGCGGTTTTTTGGACAATTGAGAAAGAGCCAGTCCGCCCGACTATATCCATCTCTGTCTGCATCTATAGGCCTCACGTTAACTTTCCCATGGAAACTTTCATATGTTTTTTGGAAAGCAATATCAAGGGTACTAGTACATTTTTTAAAGACAAAATATGATTTATATTACATCATTTTAAAGTAATGTAACAACGCAGTGGTTAAGGCACTATCTTCATATATTCTATAATATAGGCCTACTTTCGAAAACAGTGGAGTACCGCAGTTTCGCGGGCCCAGCCAGGTCTGGTTTATCCCAATTGTTTTAGTGAAAGACGGACAATTTATGTCAGCCGAGCAAGTTGCTCTGTGGTTGTCCCATTAGGCAGGGGATTTTTTTAATACGTTTTTTACCTGTTACACTGGAATAGTAACTTTTGGTCAGGGTGAGCAGAGCGCGAGCCACTTTATCCTATTGCTCCAGCCGAGATACTGTACACTGGGCTGCCTGTGTAAACGCAGCCAAAGTGATAAATCAGTTGCGAAACGGTTTAATATGGGCTATGATGAAAACAGAGTTTTAAAGTCCTGGAAAAACACCTTGCCCTGTAGAGAGGATGTAAACCCTGTAAAACTGCATAAACCATGAACTTTTTTATATGAATTATATTTTAAAACTAGACTAACAGGGGACTTTCCATTACACAGGCAACTGTGATTAGTCAATAGAACTAACAGGGCTGTGCTTGCTTTAAGCAGGGTTGCATCATGTAGGCCCAGGAATGGGAATGGCCTGTGCCCAAAACCCTTAATTTGCATCCCTGTGTAGGCCTATATAGTCTAGCCTGTCATTACTATTTGTTGATTTGATTTATTGGTCAATCATTTTGAATTTAAAAGGCCTAGGTATCCTAGCCAACCGAAGTTTAAATATAAACCACATTTTATCACATTCACATTTTATCTTAACACAGATCAATTGGCTTAGGCTATAAATACAGTATGATTGATTTGCAGTGGTTTTCAGTTTTAAAAGCCCATCTGCCATAAATTGTCCGTCTTTCTCTTAAACAATGGGGATGAACCAGAAAGATAAGTTCCAGGCTAGGTCTACTGGAATTCCTTCCAGTTTTTCCACCAACAAAACAAAACAACTCTCTCTCTCAGCTGGGCATCTTTAGAGCAGGCTCAACTTGTCCGACGGCTCAGTTCACTTGCCCCAGGCAATAGTGCAACCCTTAAGGTCCCCGCTACAACTTGGTTCAGGAGTTTTGCCAAGTTACAATCAGGAGAAAGAAAATGTCCCCACCATTCTGGGACCTGTGGTGCCAGCTCTGATGAACACCTCAGAGCATTGGGCCAGTAACCGAAGGGTTGCTGGATCGAATCCCTGAACTGACAAGGTAAAAATCTGTATATTTCAGTTGAATGCATTCAGTTGTACAACTGACTAGGTATCCCCCTTTCCTTTCATGTTTACCTTCCTATCTATAAGGTTTTTCAGAAAGCTATACCATAGGCTACTATTAAAATAATTAAAGACAAATTATGATATATATATATATATAACAGCATTTTTTATTCAAAAAATTTACATTCAAGTAACAATGCAAAAGATAATACACTTAAACATACTATTGAAACAGACCATACAAAACAAAAGCAGGGATTAAATGCACTTCAATGCTACAGACATAAGGTACCAATAAGGCATCAAGTTCTTTATATTAAGTCATCATTGAAAGTAAAAAGATATGTTCTGAATTGCATTTAAATTACAATATATTTACAAGGACAGTGTGATTACATAAGATCTATTGGCGCTTTAACCCACTTCAAAAGGATCACTGTCAGACTCAATTTGCCTTTTAACCACTGTTTGCAAAGGAAAAAAAGAAGGGCAAACTGAGCAGCCAGATACGACACTGAACAAAAATATAAACGCAACATGTAATGCGTTGGTCCCATGTTTCATGAGCTGAAATAAAATATCCCAGAAATGTTCCATATTTCTCATTAAAAAAAGTGCACGGATTTGTTTACATCCCTGTTAATGAGCATTTCTCCTTTGCCAAGATATAATCCATCCACCTGACAGGTGTGGCATATCAAGAAGCTGATTAAACAGCATGATCATAACACCGGTGCACCTTGTGCTGAAGACAAACGGCCTCTAAAATGTGCAGTTGTCACAACGCAATGCCACAGATGTCGAGGGAGTATGCAATTGGCATGCTAACTGCGGGAATGTCTATCAAAGCTGTTGCCAGAGAATTTAATGTTCATTTCTCTACCATAAGCCACCTCCAATGTCATTTTAGAGAATTTGGCAGTACGTCCAACCGGCCTCACAACCACAGACCATGTGGAACCACGTCAGCTCAGGACCTCCACATCCGGCTTCTTCACCTGTTGGATCGTCTGAGACCAGCCACCAGGACAGGGGACGAAACTGAGGAGTATTTCTGGTCTGTAATAAAGTCCTTTTGTGAGGAAAAACTAATTCTGATTGGCTGGGACTGGCTCCCAGTGGGTGGGCCTATGCCCTCCCAGGACCACCCCTGGCTGTGCCCCTGCCCAGTCATGTGAAATCCATAGATTACAGTCTAATTAATTTAGTTAAATTGACTGATTTCCTTACATGAACTGTAACTCAGTAAAATCGTTGAAACTGTTGCGTTTACATTTTTGTTCAGTATAATACAAACCATTCATTACAGTGGGTGGAGTGGAGTATGAGGAAGGTAGCTCGGATTTCATCTAACCTTTTATTTCCCCCATCTTACATATGGGCGTGCAGATGAAAAAAGGGCCCTAATGCAACATCTGGAGTTTGTTCATTAAGTAAACCCCCGAGAACGTAAGCAGGGGAAGTCCCAGTTTAAAGGGCGAGTCGGGCCTCTTGGGCCGGAGACACTTGGCATGCTTCCCACACACCTGGCCCCACTGTATCTGACCCTGTGCTGCTCTCTCAAGGCTGCCTTTGTGCATCACACCGGCATATCTTAACAGAGTACATTCTTTGGACTCCCTTGACCCACTGTCTCTCTACCTGTACAGTAGATGTCCAGTACAAACGGTGCACTCGTCAGTAACCCATTTCCCATTCAACAACAGTGATGTAACATTGTCTATATCATGGCTTATCTTTTAAAGTCCAAGGCTCTGTGTGCACGTGTTATTCTAAAACAAGAAGCATCGATAAAATCATAGCACCAATTTGAAATGTGCTTAGCTAACCACTTGAGACCAAATTGTCCTCTGTGCACCGCAGTGCAGAACGAGCTGCTCTGTCCATCTCCTAATCTGCACCACTCACAGTATAACAGTCCTGAGTGTACATAGCCATTAGTTCAGTAGCTGCACCAAGCAGTGGCCCCATATCATCAAATCACCATGTGGGGCCTTCTCAAGCCGCCTCCGTGTCTTCAACGATTGCCGTCTCGTGCTCCCCCAGCTGGCTGGTGAGGTCAGGGGGTTGCAGGTCTGGCGGCTCCAGTGGCACCAGCACCATGGTGGCAGCGGTGGAATAGGAGTGGGGATGCCCCTCCCCCGCTCCCCCCACACCCCTCCGACAGCAGCAGACGCAGGCCAGGCAGTCGTGCACGTTATGCCTGAAGAGGCGCCGACATGGGTGGCAGAACTGGTAGAAGAGTAGCATGAAGAGCACGGCCAGGCTGTAGCAGATGAGCAGCTGGGCCACCAGCAGCGGGGCGCACACGTACGAGTAGAAGTCTGACTTGTAGAAGTACCAGAGGGCGATGAGCGTGCTGTTCTCCAGGAAGCGTCCGCCGTAGTATGCAGCCAGGCGGCCCCAGTGCTGCTTCATCTCGATGAGGTCGCGGTGGCCCAGGTCTAGCTGCACGGCCGACCAGCAGAAGACGTTGATGCAGGCGTACAGGAAGGTGACCAGCGACAGCACCACCGTGGTGCCCAGCTTGCTGAAGTTCTTCTCCACATTGTCGGGCAGCGAGGCGCGTCGAGCCCAAAACTCAGCCCAGGGCTGCAGGAAGAAGAAGAGCAGGTTGCCCAGGCCCACGAGGATCACCCAATAGGTGAGCGCGGAGCTGAACAACACCAGGGAGGTGATGCGCGTGGCGATCTCCAGGCCCCGCCACAAGATCATGCAGAGGTAGGCGGCTGGGCGCAGCCGCACCTTGTAGTCGTCGTAGCGGATGTTGATGGCTAGCACGCTGCACACCAGGGCCCCGTAGGTGATGGAGATGAGGCAGATGACCATCAAAGTCACTGGAATGAACACAGAGACAAAGCACTCGTTAGACCCTCCAAAAACAACAGCATTCACCATGAATGCCATCAAGAGGACTCTTACGTCTGACAGGGAGGAAGTACTTCTCCTGGATGTTGGCGTACAGCTGCAGGGTGAGCTGGGGGGTGGATCCCAGGAAGGCCTGGATGACGGCGGTGCGTTTGAAGGCGTTCCGGTGGGTGGCCAGCTTGCGTTCCGAGTGGCCGATCTCCCACTCCATGGGCGTGGCCTGGTCCTTCTTCAGCTTGATCTTCCTGGAGATGGTCACATACGGCTCCTCCTCTTTACCCGCTTTGAAGAAAACCACCAGAGCCTCGAAACACCTGAGGAGGAAAGGACAGAATGGAGTAATACCACTGCCACCGGAGGGCAGTACAGGCTGACAACAAAAAAACTAAGATTGAAAGTAAAGAAACAATCACATGATTTGCATTATCATTCAATATTTTCATCAATAAATATTACATTTTGCTTCATATTTAAAATGTAAAAAAATGCAACATTGCTATATGGCTCCACCAGAGGGCAAAAAATAAACTGACAGCCTTTGACACTGCATGTACAAAACATTAGGAACACCTGCTCTTTCCATGACAGACTGACCAGGAGAAAGCTATGAAAGCTACTGATGTCACTTGTTAGATCCACTTCAATCAGTGTAGATAAAGGGTAGGAGACAGGTTAAAGAAAGATTTTTAAGCCTTGAGACAATTGAGACATAGATTATGCATGTCAAATGTGTGCCATTCAGAGGGTGAATGGGCAAGACAAAATATTTAAAGTGCCTTTGAAAAGGTATGGTGGTAGTAGGTCCAGACATCCAGCCAACTATGGGAAGCCTTGGAGTCCACATGGGCCAGCACTCCTGTAGAACGCCTTCGACACCTTGTAGTCCATGCCCCAACAAAGAGGCTGTTCTGAGGGCAAAATTAGGAGTTGCAACTCAATATTAGGAAGGTGTTCCTAATGGTTTGTACACTCAGTGTATTCAGTACTGAAACCTAAGAAGTGTGTTCCCTTCCCTTTCACAGAGATAAACGACAGAAAGACATTAACACCGCACACAATTAGCACCAACATGTTGTTTAGCACTACTTTAACCTGCTTATGTTGAGCAGTACCAGTGCAGTGGATAGCTGTATACAAGGCAATCCATAACTTCTAAACCAGGGATCATCAACTAGTTTCAGCCGTGGCCGTTTTGTTCTTGAGTGGATGGTCGGTGGGGCCGGAACATAATTACTAATACTTTGTAGACTGCAAATTGATTGTAAGAAGCCCAAACTTTTCAAACTTTGCATACGATCACGTTGTGTCTCTATTATGCATGGGAATACTTCGTAAGAGATTTCTTAAATGAAAATCACTTGGAGCTGATTTCCTGGTGTTTTTTTTTTTTTTTTTTTTTTTACAACAATGAAAATTACACACAATATTTTAAATTTTTTGTTCAGAAAACTAGGGAGGCCAAATAAAACCACCCGCAAACCAAATTCGGCCTACGGGCCACCAGTTGGGGAACCCTGGTCTAAGGTATTCACACTAAACCAAGTAAAATCACAGTGTTTGCCTTGTCTTTCAGACCAAAACATCTACTTTGGACATGGGCTTAGGGGAGAGAACACAGACAGGCTAGCTACTAGGATTCTCTTCCTGCTAGCTCAGCTGTGGGCTGCTACAGGACACCACATTCAGCCGTCAGCCATTTACAGACGGTGGCTGTTGTGGTGCTGGTGGAATCACGTTCGCTGTGACCTTACAGTGCACAACCAAAACAAGAGCCTCTCGTCTTTGACGTCAATTCTCTCGGAGCCGAGAGACATTAGGGAGGGGCACAAGCCACCCCTCATCTCTCCAGTGGTACTACTGGTAGCCTATGCAAAAAACTGTCAGAGTTTTACGACTGGTCTACAGATGGGAGGCGGTAGCGGTGACAAGACTATGATTTACTGATTGATTTCCAGGGAAGCTTGGCATTATAATGCGGCTAAGAATGCGTGCTGGAGTCAGTCCAGCCAGCCAGAAATTCAGGTTCTGAATAACTAAGAAACAATGTATTTCACTTTGAGGAAAAAGCACAGCTTGGGAAAAGTTTGGTTGACAGAATCAATATGCCTGATGTCCACAGCAGCATCTAAACGGTACCATCAAGTGAAGCAAAAAGTGCCTACTGCCGGGTAATTACTCCCTGGCCATAAAAATCACTTTGCTCTCTGCTTAGGCTACCAGTACTTGTAAAGAGTACAAAGTAAAACACACATGCAATAAGGAACTACCTTAAATCTGTAGTAGCTATAAATTAATGATATGTAGCCTACCCAGTGATTCTTGAAGAATATAACTTACAAATGCCTCATGAGCTTAGTTCAACTGACATACCCCATCAGAACCCAAAATATAAGCCTGTTTTACTCCAATGTAAATAAACATTGTTTAGCTTTATAATTTTATATCATGGATGGTCAAGTCCTGGCATCCATAGCTCTGTCTATGAATTTGAGTGGTTACATTTCTCCAGCCTCATTCCTCAGCTTTTTAGCAAAACAGTGGCGGTGAGATTGCTTGCTTTGTTTCATCTGCTGATTGCATGCAGTTCAAGCAACCGTTGCAGTGGTCTTTCATCAAAAAAGCCACAAGGGTAGTTTCATCATCAGGAAATCCTCTCAGCATGCTCCTTGAGAGACAGTAGAGATTCTCACCTCGTTCTGGTTAACAACCGTGATTTGGCATAAGACCCACAAGATGCATTGGGCCTAAGGACATACAGATACCAACCTTTCTTCATTGTCTGTAAACATTGTTTCAGTGCTGCATGCTGGGAAAGGGAGATTGCTATCAACTGTAAGCATGTAGCTACTTCTGCCTCAGGGGAGGAATATATTCTCTCAGAGACAAGCTGTGACAAGGTCCACTCAAGCAACTTACCAACCTGACACCACAGAGATTCCCAGTTGGCCATGTTTCACAACATCTTGTCAACAGATTATCTAAGATATAGATTGCAAGACACATTCATATAGTGAAACTGTACTTTGTGTTAATTTACAGATATGCGAGTAACAAGACAAACACTACCCTGTGAGGTAGAGTCCTTGCCTATTACAAAGTAAAGCAAGCCATGCAGCCAGCAGCATGTCAACCCTTGGTTAGAGTTGCTAAGAAACCTGCTATATCGAACTGCGTCAACACCGATAATGATCTGTGATTTTATCATCCATCAAACTTCACAGGAAGTGCACAGCTGATAAAAAAAAAAAAAAAAAAGTGTTATTGTCACATACACAAGAGAGGTGCAGTGAAATGTGCTGTTTTACAGGGTCAGCCATAGTGCTACCCCGCCCCCGGAGAAAATTAGGGTTAAGTGCCTTGCTCAAGGGCACAGAGATTATTTTCACTTTGTCAGCTCAGGTATTCAAACTAGCGACCTTTCGGTTACTGACCCAACACTAACTGCTAGGCTACCTGCCGCCCCAAGATCAGCGCAAAGCTCTGAGGGGACAGTGGGAGTAACTGTAATTAATGCACAGCTGTTTCTCTAGTGCAGGGGTCTCCAACAGGTCGATCGCGAGTTACCAGTACCTCGCAGCCCACCTAGGAGTAGCTCGCCAAACAATTCTGAAGTATATGCAATTTTCACGTTCTACTGCAAACTGACATAAACAAATCTCCCAAGTAGGCTATCAGACACTGCAAGCAGAAGAATGTGCCCATTTGAAAGCTATATAAAAAAATAATTTTTTTAAAGTAGCTCTCATACCACAAAAGGTTGGAGACCGCTAATGTAGTGCCTCTCTGTTTGACACAGTTAAACATCCACTTAGAAATAAAATAGGGTTTGAGGCAGGAAGTTAATGATATGAAGCTTCCTGCCCAAGGGAACCACATCTCCAGACAAGCCAACCTAACTATAGAACTGTGTAGCTGTAGCACAACAACCCTGAAACCAAACCTTGATCTGGTTCTACTGGAAACTGAAGGGCTGCTTCTCACTGGTTAGCACTGCTACAGTGAGGGAGTGGGGGAGCAGGGCTGTTAACAGTGTGCCAATGTCATGTCATGTGCTGGCTTGGCAAATGCCTGCAAGTCAGTCACTTGATTTGTCATAAAGCAGGGGTGCTCAAGTACTATTTGAGGAGGTCCGGTCACACATTTCCTAGGTATTAAAGGTCCGGATGGATAATGTAATTTATCGACATAGCAACAAACCTTGTAACCTCAAACTGTTCACACCCCTTTAGCTGGAAGAGAGAAAATGTTGCAGTTTTAAAGTTAATTTCCTGGAATTCAATGCATTCTTCCATGTCTTATATGATACCATGGGTCGAAGCACAACCAAGTAAAAAAAATTAAAAATTACACAATCTTCCTTGTCATATTATTACTTTTTTTTTTTTTTTCCCCTATCTCGGGACACGCGGTCCTTATTGACCCCATTCTGGGTCCAGTCCACCAGTTGAGTATGGGGGCCATAAATGGTGCAGCCAGTACAGCCAAAGAGATCATGCCAAAAATGACCTTTGAATTGACAAGATTTGCACTGTAAAAGTAAGGTATTCTGGGATGTATTCTAATCTTAGGATATATAAAATCTTTAAAACATTTAACAATTTAAAAAAACATTGACAGTGTGTTTTCATGCAGTAAATCTGCTACTCTAGAGGAATATGACACAGGTCACTGCTTCCACATCCCAGTCAGAGACTCCACTAGAAATTTGAATACTTGACACAGTGATTTCTTCCACACATGGCTGATGGTCACACTTCACTAAATGGATCACATTCACCTCACAGATTCAAGGCAGTTCCTTGTTGTGGAAAATATTCGCTGCAGAACGACAATAATGAATTATAGGAAACACTATTATTCTGCTTTTCTAGGTCTTTTGTTATCTGTAATGTTATCCATTGTACACCATATGGAATGGTAAGCCACGCAGAGCTAAAGCCAACATGCCAAAGGCCTACTTCTTGCAGTGTTAAAGGGCCACACCCTCAGCTATCTACAGGGCCTACAGTGTAGAGCTGGGACGATAAACTGACATTTATCAACACCGACCACTTATCGCAGACATTTTGCTGATATTGTTTATTGCAATAAGTAGAGAAACATGACGTTTGAAATTAAATAAGTTTGCTATATGGGTGATTATTAATGTGACAAGTTATGGCTACAACCATCAAACTACTAGTAGTTTAAAAGATAAATACAATCTTTGCACATTAATGTTATATACTTATCGTTAACACATAAATTCACAGTGATATGGGTTTTTGCCCATTTCGTCCAGCTCTACTACAATGGATCAAATATTAAAATCCAAGGTACGGTTGACAAACCAAAGTTCACCAACAGTGTCACTCAAGATATGCCCAGTTTCTAAACAGATACCAAAGACTCCCCTTTAACTTTATTTTGCAAGTGACAAATGGCTCACAGTTTGTTCAACAGGTCTAGTTAAGAGTGATTTGTATTTAAATAATTAAGTGACGGGACTTTCAGTGTTTCAGCAGCAATGGAAGCCTTCAAAGTGTGGGTATTTCACACCAAAGCAAAATGAGAGATAAGGTTCTCTAATTTCAGCCAATTAGATATGTGAAACAAATTAAATAAAAAGTGTCTGATCAAAACTAAGACATGCCCATACATTTCTGTATACCAATGGCATTGACCTCAAATGGGGTCCCACTCCTTATAACTTGTCACTTGGCAGTGACAGTTCAAACCCAATTGGAAGTGGGTTGACACAAAGAAGCAGCTGTATCAACAGTAGACTACATGACTCGCATGTCTGACAAAGGTGTAAATGAGAGGGTCCATCTGAACATTGAGCAAACTTCACATCTGGTCAAACAGGTTTGAAGAGGCAAGAAAACACACTGCCTAATTTATAGGATAACTGAGTAAACATTGTAGAGCGTTTCTTAGTATGCCGTGAGGGCTCAATTATATGGCACTTACGAAAAAAGATAGGCAGTCAGAGTGCAGTATGTTGCAAATACTGCATCCAAATTAAGTATTTTTTTACTGCAGTAATTTTGCAGTACACTGCAGTTATTGTTTAAATTACTGCATCCAAAACACCACAGTCAACTGCAGTTACTGCACTTTTACTGCAGTGTCAAAACTGAAATACTTTTTGTAAGGCGGGGGTATAGTGTTCTACACTATGTCAGGCAGTAGAACGCTCATATATAAGCCATTTTACATTTTACACATTACCCTCTCTCCTTCGAGAAGCATCTTCCCGCACAGTCCCACCTGACAACAGGTACGCTTCCCCAACACCCCGCCCGAGACCACCAGATTGGAATGATCTCACCAATGGAGCCGGAGAAAGAACAGCTGATTGGGGGCAAGATTCTGCTGTGCAGAGGTGAGCGCTCTACTGCCTGTACCACGAAAGCCTGGGCGGAAGTAGACAACTCACATTACAGTACAACTCAGCACTATGCTTCAAGTCATCCTAGTTGCGGTCCGAAGCTACTCAGCACTGTGATTACTTGTGGTACTATACCTACCTAATGAGTGGGCCCAGGAGTAGTAGATGCAAGAAGAGGACGAGGGGGCGGTCTCTTCCTAAGTCTCTATGAATGAATGTCAGCGCCAATTGAGTCAATACAGCGGGCACCAACATGAAGGTGATGGTTGACCCCATCCAGATGTCGTCATCGCTCTTGTGGTAAACGTTGCAAAGCACCGCGGCGCAGACAAACTCAGCACAATACAACAATGTGGCCAACACCACGCTGAATGGGGGCTGGATGTTACTGTGGTTGACAACCAACACGACTCCGTTTTCAGAGGCGGATTCATGATGGGATTGCTCGACTTCAGAGATATTTTCGACTTGGTCGCCCTCTTCCATGGCTCTCACTGAACAAAACAACGTCAGACAATTGAGAACTGTAGGGCGGATGGATGGCTCAGTTTTAGGCAGGAAAGTAGGCGATAGATTGCAGTGTCACATTGTATCCTTATTCAGAAATAATGTATACTTTTCTTCAAACAAAGCAGGTCAGTTTTATCATTCATGAACATACCAAGTTTGTTAAACAACGTTTACAATTGTTTCCTCGTGAAATGTTTGCTTCGGTAGGTCCTGTGCTTTCGTTAAATTTCAACACACAACAATAACTCGTTACAGTTCAGCATGACGCGCTCTCTTGTGCTTATTTTCATTCCGTTTACAGACAGTTTCGACACCGTGGCCACTATAAAATAAAAACAGCATCGTATCTCTCCGGTAGCCTTCCAAGTCAAGACCGGGTGGTTGTGCGTGTAAACACCAGTCAATGTCAAAGATTTGCATTGCGCTCGAAACTTTCTTTGCCAAAGACATGCATGCCGCTGATGTCCGCCTGCAAATGTTGTGCTCAGTGCCCCCCATTTACCCCCAAAGCGACGTCAAATGTTGTATCCTTATCAACACCGAAACAATCCATCCACTGTAGTGTCCCATTGCAAATTTGAATGTTTTCGTTAGCTCCGCTAGTGGTCAAGAAAGCAAAGCATGTGTCTGAACAGTTCTCCTATTATTATTTTTTGGTCTATGGACGTGTTTGTATGGTAGGGGCAGTGCTGCCCACCACAGCTCCTGGGTCCTAGGCTCCGTTAGCTCCTTCTTCTATGATATAATGGCGGTCCCCAAACAATCGTGTAAGTGCATGTCGCCACCTACTGTGCTGAAATGTACGATCAATCATGATCTGCCCAATTCTCCACAACCAAAATTATTTTAAAAAAACTTTTAGAACACCTAATCATTCAAGGGTTTTTCTTTAGTTTGACTATTTTCTACATTGTATAATAATAGTGAAGACATCAAAATTATGAAATAACACATGGAATCATGTAATAACCAAAAAGTGTTAAACAAATGAAAATATGTTATATTTTAGATTCTTCAAATAGCCACACTTTGCCTTGATGACAGCTGTGCACACTCTTGGCATTCTCTCAACCAGCTTCATGAGGTAGTCACCTGGAATGCATTTCAATTAACAGGTGTGCCTTCTTAAAAGTTCATTTGTGGAATTTCTTTCCTTATTAATGCGTTTGAGCCAATCAGTTGTGTTGTGACAAGGTAGGGGTGGTATACAGAAGATAGCCTTATTTGGTAAAATACCAAGTCGATATTATGGCAAGAACAGCTCAATTGAGCAAAGAGAAACGACAGTCCATCATTACTTTAAGACATGAAAGTCAGTGAATACGGACAATTTCAAGAGCTTTGAAGGTTTCTTCAAGTGCAGTCGCAAAAACCATCAAGCGCTATGATGAAACTGGCTCTCATGAGGACCGCCACAGGAAAGGAAGACCAAGAGTTCCCTCTGCTACATAAGATAAGTTCATTAGAGTTAACTGCACCTCCGATTGCAGCCCAAATAAATGCTTCACGGAGTTCAAGTAACAGACACATCTCAACATCAACTGTTCAGAGGAGACTGTGTGAATCAGACCTTCATGGTCAAATTGCTGCAAAGAAACCCCTACTAAAGGACACCAAGAAGAAGAAGAGACTTGCTTGGGCCAAGAAACACGAGAAATGTGTTCTTTAGTCTGGAGTCCAAATTGTAGATTTATGGTTCCAACCGCCGTGTCTTTGTGAGATGCGGTGTGGGTGAACGGATGATTTCGAATGTGTATTTCCCACAGTAAAGCATGGAGGTGGAGGTGTTATGGTGTGTGGGTGCTTTTCTGGTGACATTGTCTGTGATTTATTTAGAATTCAAGGCACACTTAACCAGCATGGCCATCACAGCATTTTGCAGTGAGTGCTGCATTAGATGACCTGGCCTCCACAATCCCCCGTCCTCAACCAATTGAGATGGTTTGGGATGAGTCGGACTGCAGAGTGAAGGAAAAGCAGCCAACAAGTGCTCAGCACTTCAAGACTGTTGGAAAAGCATTCCAGGTGAAGCTGGTTGAGAGAATGCCAAGCATGTGCAAAGCTGTCATCAAGGCAAAGGGTGGCTACTTTGAAGAATCTCAAATATAAAACATATTTTGATTTGTTTAACACTTTTTTTGTCACTACATGATTCCATATGTGTTATTTCATAGTTGTAATGTCTTCACTATTATTCTACAATGTAGAACATAGTATAAATAAAGAAAAACCTTTGAATGAGTAGGTGTTCTAAAACTTTTGACCAGTAGCGTATATAATAATAAATAATAATAATTCAAACCCAAATAAATCCCTAACTTCTACCACCCCAACCCCATTAAACTTTATCTATATGATACTGAAACACTCCACCCTTAGGATTGTTCAGCATATAAACAACCATTTCAACAGTAACATCTGTTACCCCCAATATCTATTTTGCCGTCTCCACAATAACCTTCAACCTGGCATTTTGATATTGATAACCTTACCAATAGAAGCTATTAAATCAACTTTATGAATTATTAAAGTGTCCTTTGACGCCGCACATTCATGAGCACATCATTTCTGAACAGGCCTCAAAACCCTGCCAGGACCATGAGAAGCATCAGCCCTGACAGTAGGTCCACTAAGTACAGGTACACATGAGAAGCCCTGACAGTAGGTCCACTAACTACAGGTACACATGAGAAGCTCTGACAGTAGGTCCACTAACTACAGGTACACATGAGAAGCCCTGACAGTAGGTCCACTAACTACAGGTACACATGAGAAGCCCTGACAGTAGGTCCACTAACTACAGGTACACATGAGAAGCCCTGACAGTAGGTCCACTAACTACAGGTACATCCATGTAATCTCCATCAGTCACCACTGTAGTTCTACCAATCTGTTTCACGGCCTCTGCATATGATACATCATGACTGATCCTATATCCCTGAGCTTCTCTAGCCTCTCTCTGTACCTGGCATCCACCAAATGCTGCACTCTGTTATCCCCAACATGTACAGCACTTAACCTTCACATTGCTTCTACATTCACCATCATCATGTTCCCATCAACACTTGGCACATCTTTTCTTTCCTTTACACTGAGCAACTACAGTACATGTCCCATTCTCTGACATTTAAAATATTGTAGTGCATATGGGACAAATTCTCTCACATTGAAACTAAGGAATTGTATCTGTACTTTTCCCAGCAAGACTTTTTCCTACCTCAGCATCACTGATAAGCTTTCACTTCTTTGACCCTCTTTCCTACTGATGAACCCTTTGGCCTCAATCACTCTGCCTCCCATCATATTTTCTTTAATATCATCTGTGGACATACACTACCGTTCAAAAGTTTGGGGTCACTTAGAAATGTCATTGTTTTTGAAAGAAAAGCAACTTTTTTGTCCATTAAAATAACATCAAGTTGATCAGAAATACAGTGTAGACATTGTTAATGTTGTAAATGACTATTGTAGCTGGAAACGGCTGATTTTGAACAGAATATCTACACAGGCGTACAGAGGCCCATTATCAGCAACCATCACTCCTGTGTTCCAATGACACGTTGTGTTAGCTAATCCAAGTTTATAATTTTAAAAGGCTAATTGATCATTAGAAACCCCTTTTGCAATTATGTTAGCACAGCTGAAAACTGTTGTTCTGATTAAAAAAGCAATAAAACTGGCCTTCTTTAGACTGGTTGAGTATTTGGAAAATCATCATTTGTAGGTTCGATTATAGGCTCAAAATGGCTGTGTACTACTCCCTTCACAGAACAGCGCAAACTGGCTCTAACCAGAATAGAAAGAGGAGTGGGAGACCCCGGTGCACAACTGAGCAAGAGGACAAGTACATTAGAGTTTCTAGTTTGAGAAACAGGCGCCTCACAAGTCCTCAACTGGCAGCTTCATTAAATAGTACCCGCAAAACACCAGTCTCAACGTCAACAGTGAAGAGGCGACTCCAGGATGCTGGCCTTCTAGGCAGAGTTCCTCTGTCCAGTGTCTGTGTTCTTTTGCCCATCTTAATCTTTTCTTTTTATTGGCCAGTCTGAGAAATGTATTTTTCTTTGCAACTCTGCCTAGAAGGCCAACATCCCGGAGTTGCCTCTTCACTGTCAAGGGGTCTGAATACTTTCCGAATGCACTGTACATGTCATGTAGTACAATAAACCTAGGAACTGGTTCATTCATAGACTGTAAAAAAACCTTTTTCGTATGTGTCATGCAGTACTAGGCTGGCTGCTAACGTTAACTACAGTAATTGTCAGTACACAATATTTGTTCAACAGTTGTGGAAGGACTGTTAGAAAATGGTTGCAGCTGTATGTAGCCTAATAAACCTATGTCATCGAGAGTGCATTCTTATAGCCAATTTACTTCACTATTTTCAATAAGAGTGTCATACTTGTCACTGTTTTGGATTATAGAAAACTCAGTGGCAATGAGAGGATATCACAGGATAGCGGGGCGACAGGCAGCCTCGTGGTTAGAGCGTTGGGCCAGTAACCGAAAGGTTGCTAGATCGAATCCCCGAGCTGACAAGGTAAAAATCTGTCGTTCTGCCCCTGAACAAGGCACTAGGCTGTCATTGTAAATAAGAATTTGTTCTTAACTGACTTGCCTAGTTAAATAAAGATTAAATAAAATAAATAGAAAAGAGTAGAACTCTTGGGCAATTAATTTCAGAGGGTTGTTGAAGCAGGTGAGGCTACTACAAATCCTACACTACATGACCAAAAGTATGTGGACACCTGCTCATTGAACATCTCATTCCAAAATCTTGGGCACTAAGATAGAGTTGGTCCCCTCTTCGCTTCTATAACAGCCTCCACTCTTCTGGGAAGGCTTTCCACTAGATGTTGGAACATTGCTGGTTTGCTGTCGGCGGTCCAATTCATCCCAAAGGTGTTCGATGGGATTGAGGTCAGGGCTCTGTGCAGGCCAGTCAAGTTCTTCCACAACGTACTCGTCAAACTATTTCTGTATGGACCTTTGTGCACGGGGACATTGTCATGCTGGAACAGGAAAGGCATGATTAACTGAATGCTTGTGTGCAAACCATTATTAACTAGACAGTTTTTTGGTTCTTCTCTTTCACAGTGCCTGTGTGTTGTACAGGGCAGGAGCACAGAGAGATGTGTTGTCCTCGGTTTCTCTTTTTAGGCTCCACTACAACTACTAGGACAGACTTGGCCTGTTACAGCACCAGAGCAATGTGGAACGCTGCTATGTGGAGCGCTGCTATGTGGAGCGCTGCTATGTGGAACCCTGCTATGTGGAACCCTGCTATGTGGAGCACTGCTATGTGGAACCCTGCTATGTGGAACGCTGCTATGTGGAACCCTGCTATGTGGAACGCTGCTATGTGGAACCCTGCTATGTGGAGCGCTGCTATGTGGAGCGCTGCTATGTGGAGCGCTGCTATGTGGAACCCTGCTATGTGGAGCGCTGCTATGTGGAACCCTGCTATGTGGAACCCTGCTATGTGGAGCGCTGCTATGTGGAACCCTGCTATGTGGAACGCTGCTATGTTGAACCCTGCTATGTGGAACCCTGCTATGTGGAGCCCTGCTATGTGGAGCGCTGCTATGTGGAACCCTGCTATGTGGAGCGCTGCTATGTGGAGCGCTGCTATGTGGAACCCTGCTATGTGGAAGTCTGCTATGTGGAGCCCTGCTATGTGGAGCCCTGCTATGTGGAGCCCTGCTATGTGGAAGTCTGCTATGTGGAACCCTGCTATGTGGAACCCTGTTATGTGTAACCCTGCTATGTGGAGCGCTGCTATGTGGAACCCTGCTATGTGGAGCCCTGCTATGTGGAGCACTGCTATGTGGAACCCTGCTATGTGGAACCCTGCTATGTGGAGCGCTGCTATGTGGAGCGCTGCTATGTGGAACCCTGCTATGTGGAGCGCTGCTATGTGGAGCGCTGCTATGTGGAGCCCTGCTTTGTGGAACCCTGCTATGTGGAACCCTGCTATGTGGAGCACTGCTATGTGGAACCCTGCTATGTGGAATCCTGCTATGTGGAGCCCTGCTATGTGGAACGCTGCTATGTGGAGCGCTGCTATGTGGAAGTCTGCTATGTGGAACCCTGCTATGTGGAACCCTGCTATGTGGAACGCTGCTATGTGGAACGCTGCTATGTGGAACCCTGCTATGTGGAAGTCTGCTATGTGGAACCCTGCTATGTTGAACCCTGCTATGTGGAACCCTGCTATGTGGAAGTGTGCTATGTGGAGCCCTGCTATGTGGAGCGCTGCTATGTGGAAGTCTGCTATGTGGAACCCTGCTATGTGGAAGTCTGCTATGTGGAACCCTGCTATGTTGAAACCTGCTATGTGGAACCCTGCTATGTGGAACGCTGCTATGTGGAATCCTGCTATGTGGAGCGCTGCTATGTGGAAGTCTGCTATGTGGAGCGCTGCTATGTGGAAGTCTGCTATGTGGAACCCTGCTATGTGGAAGTCTGCTATGTGGAGCGCTGCTATGTGGAAGTCTGCTATGTGGAGCCCTGCTATGTGGAGCGCTGCTATGTGGAAGTCTGCTATGTGGAGCCCTGCTATGTGGAAGTCTGCTATGTGGAACCCTGCTATGTGGAAGTCTGCTATGTGGAGCGCTGCTATGTGGAAGTCTGCTATGTGGAACCCTGCTATGTGGAAGTCTGCTATGTGGAGCGCTGCTATGTGGAGCGCTGCTATGTGGAAGTCTGTTATGTGGAAGTCTGCTCTGTGGAATCCTGCTATGTGGAACGCTGCTATGTGGAAGTCTGCTATGTGGAATTCTGCTATGTGGAGCGCTGCTATGTGGAGCCCTGCTATGTGGAAGTCTGTTATGTGGAAGTCTGCTCTGTGGAATCCTGCTATGTGGAACCCTGCTATGTGGAAGTCTGCTATGTGGAATCCTGCTATGTGGAACGCTGCTATGTGGAAGTCTGCTATTTGGAATCCTGCTATGTGGAACCCTGCTATGTGGAAGTCTGCTATGTGGAGCTCTGCTATGTGGAAGTCTGCTATGTGGAGCGCTGCTATGTGGAGCGCTGCTATGTGGAACCCTGCTATGTGGAACCCTGCTATGTGGCACCCTGCTATGTGGAAGCCTGCTATGTGGAACCCTGCTATGTGGAATCCTGCTATGTGGAACCCTGCTATGTGGAACGCTGCTATGTGGAATCCTGCTATGTGGAACGCTGCTATGTGGAGCGCTGCTATGTGGAGCCCTGCTATGTGGAGCCCTGCTATGTGGAAGTCTGCTATGTTGAACCCTGCTATGTGGAAGTCTGCTATGTGGAGCGCTGCTATGTGGAAGTCTGCTATGTGGAACCCTGCTATGTGGAGCCCTGCTATGTTGAACCCTGCTATGTGGAAGTCTGCTATGTGGAACCCTGCTATGTGGAAGTCTGCTATGTGGAGCGCTGCTATGTGGAACCCTGCTATGTGGAAGTCTGCTATGTGGAGCGCTGCTATGTGGAGCGCTGCTATGTGGAACCCTGCTATGTGGAACCCTGCTATGTGGCACCCTGCTATGTGGAAGCCTGCTATGTGGAACCCTGCTATGTGGAATCCTGCTATGTGGAACCCTGCTATGTGGAACGCTGCTATGTGGAATCCTGCTATGTGGAACGCTGCTATGTGGAGCGCTGCTATGTGGAGCCCTGCTATGTGGAGCCCTGCTATGTGGAAGTCTGCTATGTTGAACCCTGCTATGTGGAAGTCTGCTATGTGGAGCGCTGCTATGTGGAACCCTGCTATGTGGAACCCTGCTATGTGGAGCCCTGCTATGTTGAACCCTGCTATGTGGAAGTCTGCTATGTGGAACCCTGCTATGTGGAAGTCTGCTATGTGGAGCGCTGCTATGTGGAACCCTGCTATGTGGAAGTCTGCTATGTGGAGCGCTGCTATGTGGAATCCTGCTATGTGGAGCGCTGTTATGTTGAACCCTGCTATGTGGAACTCTGCTATGTGGAACCCTGCTATGTGGAAGTCTGCTATGTGGAACCCTGCTATGTGGAAGTCTGCTATGTGGAGCGCTGGTATGTGGAATCCTGCTATGTGGAGCGCTGCTATGTTGAACCCTGCTATGTGGAACGCTGCTATGTGGAACGCTGCTATGTGGAACCCTGCTATGTGGAAGTCTGCTATGTGGAACCCTGCTATGTTGAACCCTGCTATGTGGAACCCTGCTATGTGGAAGTGTGCTATGTGGAGCCCTTCTATGTGGAGCGCTGCTATGTGGAAGTCTGCTATGTGGAACCCTGCTATGTGGAAGTCTGCTATGTGGAACCCTGCTATGTTGAACCCTGCTATGTGGAACCCTGCTATGTGGAACGCTGCTATGTGGAATCCTGCTATGTGGAGCGCTGCTATGTGGAAGTCTGCTATGTGGAGCGCTGCTATGTGGAAGTCTGCTATGTGGAACCCTGCTATGTTGAACCCTGCTATGTGGAACCCTGCTATGTGGAACGCTGCTATGTGGAATCCTGCTATGTGGAGCGCTGCTATGTGGAAGTCTGCTATGTGGAGCGCTGCTATGTGGAGCGCTGCTATGTGGAAGTCTGCTATGTGGAGCGCTGCTATGTGGAAGTCTGCTATGTGAAACCCTGCTATGTGGAAGTCTGCTATGTGGAGTGCTGCTATGTGGAAGTCTGCTATGTGGAACCCTGCTATGTGGAAGTCTGCTATGTGGAGCGCTGCTATGTGGAGCGCTGCTATGTGGAGCGCTGCTATGTGGAAGTCTGCTATGTGGAACCCTGCTTTGTGGAAGTCTGCTATGTGGAGCCCTGCTATGTGGAGCGCTGCTATGTGGAAGTCTGCTATGTGGAACCCTGCTATGTGGAAGTCTGCTATGTGGAGCGCTGCTATGTGGAACCCTGCTATGTGGAACCCTGCTATGTGGAAGTCTGCTATGTGGAGCGCTGCTATGTGGAAGTCTGCTATGTGGAGCGCTGCTATGTGGAGCGCTGCTATGTTGAACCCTGCTATGTGGAACTCTGCTATGTGGAACCCTGCTATGTGGAAGTCTGCTATGTGGAACCCTGCTATGTGGAAGTCTGCTATGTGGAGCGCTGGTATGTGGAATCCTGCTATGTGGAGCGCTGCTATGTTGAACCCTGCTATGTGGAACGCTGCTATGTGGAACGCTGCTATGTGGAACCCTGCTATGTGGAAGTCTGCTATGTGGAACCCTGCTATGTTGAACCCTGCTATGTGGAACCCTGCTATGTGGAAGTGTGCTATGTGGAGCCCTTCTATGTGGAGCGCTGCTATGTGGAAGTCTGCTATGTGGAACCCTGCTATGTGGAAGTCTGCTATGTGGAACCCTGCTATGTTGAACCCTGCTATGTGGAACCCTGCTATGTGGAACGCTGCTATGTGGAATCCTGCTATGTGGAGCGCTGCTATGTGGAAGTCTGCTATGTGGAGCGCTGCTATGTGGAAGTCTGCTATGTGGAACCCTGCTATGTTGAACCCTGCTATGTGGAACCCTGCTATGTGGAACGCTGCTATGTGGAATCCTGCTATGTGGAGCGCTGCTATGTGGAAGTCTGCTATGTGGAGCGCTGCTATGTGGAGCGCTGCTATGTGGAAGTCTGCTATGTGGAGCGCTGCTATGTGGAAGTCTGCTATGTGAAACCCTGCTATGTGGAAGTCTGCTATGTGGAGTGCTGCTATGTGGAAGTCTGCTATGTGGAACCCTGCTATGTGGAAGTCTGCTATGTGGAGCGCTGCTATGTGGAGCGCTGCTATGTGGAGCGCTGCTATGTGGAAGTCTGCTATGTGGAACCCTGCTTTGTGGAAGTCTGCTATGTGGAGCCCTGCTATGTGGAGCGCTGCTATGTGGAAGTCTGCTATGTGGAACCCTGCTATGTGGAAGTCTGCTATGTGGAGCGCTGCTATGTGGAAGTCTGCTATGTGGAACCCTGCTATGTGGAAGTCTGCTATGTGAAACCCTGCTATGTGGAAGTCTGCTATGTGGAGTGCTGCTATGTGGAAGTCTGCTATGTGGAACCCTGCTATGTGGAAGTCTGCTATGTGGAGCGCTGCTATGTGGAGCGCTGCTATGTGGAGCGCTGCTATGTGGAAGTCTGCTATGTGGAACCCTGCTTTGTGGAAGTCTGCTATGTGGAGCCCTGCTATGTGGAGCGCTGCTATGTGGAAGTCTGCTATGTGGAACCCTGCTATGTGGAAGTCTGCTATGTGGAGCGCTGCTATGTGGAAGTCTGCTATGTGGAACCCTGCTATGTGGAAGTCTGCTATGTGGAGCGCTGCTATGTGGAAGTCTGCTATGTGGAGCGCTGCTATGTGGAGCGCTGCTATGTTGAACCCTGCTATGTGGAACTCTGCTATGTGGAACCCTGCTATGTGGAAGTCTGCTATGTGGAACCCTGCTATGTGGAAGTCTGCTATGTGGAGCGCTGGTATGTGGAATCCTGCTATGTGGAGCGCTGCTATGTTGAACCCTGCTATGTGGAACGCTGCTATGTGGAACGCTGCTATGTGGAACCCTGCTATGTGGAAGTCTGCTATGTGGAACCCTGCTATGTTGAACCCTGCTATGTGGAACCCTGCTATGTGGAAGTGTGCTATGTGGAGCCCTTCTATGTGGAGCGCTGCTATGTGGAAGTCTGCTATGTGGAACCCTGCTATGTGGAAGTCTGCTATGTGGAACCCTGCTATGTTGAACCCTGCTATGTGGAACCCTGCTATGTGGAACGCTGCTATGTGGAATCCTGCTATGTGGAGCGCTGCTATGTGGAAGTCTGCTATGTGGAGCGCTGCTATGTGGAAGTCTGCTATGTGGAACCCTGCTATGTTGAACCCTGCTATGTGGAAGTCTGCTATGTGGAACGCTGCTATGTGGAATCCTGCTATGTGGAGCGCTGCTATGTGGAAGTCTGCTATGTGGAGCGCTGCTATGTGGAGCGCTGCTATGTGGAAGTCTGCTATGTGGAGCGCTGCTATGTGGAAGTCTGCTATGTGAAACCCTGCTATGTGGAAGTCTGCTATGTGGAGTGCTGCTATGTGGAAGTCTGCTATGTGGAACCCTGCTATGTGGAAGTCTGCTATGTGGAGCGCTGCTATGTGGAGCGCTGCTATGTGGAGCGCTGCTATGTGGAAGTCTGCTATGTGGAACCCTGCTTTGTGGAAGTCTGCTATGTGGAGCCCTGCTATGTGGAGCGCTGCTATGTGGAAGTCTGCTATGTGGAACCCTGCTATGTGGAAGTCTGCTATGTGGAGCGCTGCTATGTGGAAGTCTGCTATGTGGAACCCTGCTATGTGGAAGTCTGCTATGTGGAGCGCTGCTATGTGGAAGTCTGCTATGTGGAGCGCTGCTATGTGGAGCGCTGCTATGTGGAAGTCTGTTTTGTGGAAGTCTGCTATGTGGAATCCTGCTATGTGGAACGCTGCTATGTGGAAGTCTGCTATGTGGAATCCTGCTATGTGGAACGCTGCTATGTGGAGCCCTGCTATGTGGAGCGCTGCTATGTGGAAGTCTGTTATGTGGAAGTCTGCTATGTGGAATCCTGCTATGTGGAACGCTGCTATGTGGAAGTCTGCTATGTGGAATCCTGCTATGTGGAGCGCTGCTATGTGGAGCGCTGCTATGTGGAACCCTGCTATGTGGAACCCTGCTATGTGGAATCCTGCTATGTGGAAGTCTGCTATTTGGAATCCTGCTATGTGGAACCCTGCTATGTGGAATCCTGCTATGTGGAATCCTGCTATGTGGAGCGCTGCTATGTGGAAGTCTGCTATGTGGAAGTCTGCTATTTGGAACCCTGCTATGTGGAATCCTGCTATGTGGAAGTCTGCTATGTGGAATCCTGCTATGTGGAACCCTGCTATGTGGAACCCTGCTATGTGGAACCCTGCTATGTGGAACGCTGCTATGTGGAGCCTTGCTATGTGGAGCGCTGCTATGTGGAAGTCTGCTATGTTGAACCCTGCTATGTGGAAGTCTGCTATGTGGAGCGCTGCTATGTGGAACCCTGCTATGTGGAACCCTGCTATGTGGAGCCCTGCTATGTTGAACCCTGCTATGTGGAAGTCTGCTATGTGGAGCGCTGCTATGTGGATTCCTGCTATGTGGAGCGCTCCTATGTTGAACCCTGCTATGTGGAGCCCTGCTATGTTGAACCCTGCTATGTGGAAGTCTGCTATGTGGAACCCTGCTATGTGGAGCGCTGCTATGTGGAAGTCTGTTATGTGGAAGTCTGCTATGTGGAATCATGCTATGTGGAACGCTGCTATGTGGAAGTCTGCTATGTGGAATCCTGCTATGTGGAGCGCTGCTATGTGGAGCCCTGCTATGTGGAAGTCTGCTATGTGGAAGTCTGCTATTTGGAATCCTGCTATGTGGAACGCTGCTATGTGGAATCCTGCTATGTGGAAGTCTGCTATGTGGAGCGCTGCTATGTGGAAGTCTGCTATGTGGAGCGCTGCTATGTGGAAGTCTGCTATGTGGAATCCTGTTATGTGGAGCGCTGCTATGTGGAGCGCTGCTATGTGGAACCCTGCTATGTGGAACCCTGCTATGTGGAAGTCTGCTATGTGGAACCCTGCTATGTGGAACCCTGCTATGTGGAGCGCTGCTATGTGGAATCCTGCTATATGGAGCGCTGCTATGTGGAAGTCTGCTATGTGGAAGTCTGCTATGTGGAGCGCTGCTATGTGGAACCCTGCTATGTGGAACCCTGCTATGTGGAGCCCTGCTATGTTGAACCCTGCTTTTCGGAAGTCTGCTATGTGGAGCGCTGCTATGTGGAAGTCTGCTATGTGGAACCCTGCTATGTTGAACCCTGCTATGTGGAACCCTGCTATGTGGAAGTCTGCTATGTGGAACCCTGCTATGTGGAAGTCTGCTATGTGGAGCGCTGCTATGTGGAATCCTGCTATGTGGAGCGCTGCTATGTGGAAGTCTGCTATGTGGAGCGCTGCTATGTGGAGCGCTGCTATGTGGAAGTCTGCTATGTGGAGCGCTGCTATGTGGAAGTCTGCTATGTGAAACCCTGCTATGTGGAAGTCTGCTATGTGGAGCGCTGCTATGTGGAAGTCTGCTATGTGGAACCCTGCTATGTGGAAGTCTGCTATGTGGAGCGCTGCTATGTGGAGCGCTGCTATGTGGAGCGCTGCTATGTGGAAGTCTGCTATGTGGAACCCTGCTATGTGGAAGTCTGCTATGTGGAGCCCTGCTATGTGGAGCGCTGCTATGTGGAAGTCTGCTATGTGGAACCCTGCTATGTGGAAGTCTTCTATGTGGAGCGCTGCTATGTGGAAGTCTGCTATGTGGAACCCTGCTATGTGGAAGTCTGCTATGTGGAGCGCTGCTATGTGGAAGTCTGCTATGTGGAGCGCTGCTATGTGGAGCGCTGCTATGTGGAAGTCTGTTATGTGGAAGTCTGCTATGTGGAATCCTGCTATGTGGAACCCTGCTATGTGGAAGTCTGCTATGTGGAATCCTGCTATGTGGAGCGCTGCTATGTGGAGCCCTGCTATGTGGAAGTCTGCTATTTGGAATCGCTGCTATGTGGAACGCTGCTATGTGGAAGTCCTGCTATGTGGAAGTCCTGCTATGTGGAACGCTGCTATGTGGAATCCTGCTATGTGGAAGTCTGCTATGTGGAGCGCTGCTATGTGGACGTCTGCTATGTGGAACGCTGCTATGTGGAACCCTGCTATGTGGAGCGCTGCTATGTGGAGTGCTGCTATGTGGAAGTCTGCTATGTGGAACGCTGCTATGTGGAACCCTGCTATGTGGAGCGCTGCTATGTGGAACCCTGCTATGTGGAAGTCTGCTATGTGGAGCCCTGCCATGTGGAATCCTGCTATGTGGAGCCCTGCTATGTGGAACCCTGCTATGTGGAACCCTGCTATGTGGAACCCTGCTATGTGGAACCCTGCTATGTGGAACGCTGCTATGTGGAACCCTGCTATGTGGAACGCTGCTATGTGGAGCCCTGCTATGTGGAGCGCTGCTATGTGGAAGTCTGCTATGTTGAACCCTGCTATGTGGAAGTTTGCTATGTGGAGCGCTGCTATGTGGAACCCTGCTATGTGGAACCCTGCTATGTGGAGCCCTGCTATGTTGAACCCTGCTATGTGGAAGTCTGCTATGTGGAACCCTGCTATGTGGAACCCTGCTATGTGGAGCCCTGCTATGTTGAACCCTGCTATGTGGAGCGCTGCTATGTGGAATCCTGCTATGTGGAGCGCTGCTATGTTGAACCCTGCTATGTGGAGCCCTGCTATGTTGAACCCTGCTATGTGGAAGTCTGCTATGTGGAACCCTGCTATGTGGAATCCTGCTATGTGGAGCGCTGCTATGTGGAACCCTGCTATGTGGAACCCTGCTATGTGGAGCCCTGCTATGTGGAGCGCTGCTATGTGGAACCCTGCTATGTGGAACCCTGCTATGTTGAACCCTGCTATGTGGAGCCCTGCTATGTGGAGCGCTGCTATGTGGAACCCTGCTATGTGGAAGTCTGCTATGTGGAGCGCTGCTATGTGGAACCCTGCTATGTGGAACCCTGCTATGTTGAACCCTGCTATGTGGAGCCCTGCTATGTGGAGCACTGCTATGTTGAACCCTGCTATGTGGAATCCTGCTATGTGGAGCCCTGCTATGTGGAATCCTTCTATGTGGAGTGCTGCTATGTGGAAGTCTGCTATGTGGAACCCTGCTATGTGGAACGCTGCTATGTTGAACCCTGCTATGTTGAACCCTGCTATGTGGAATCCTGCTATGTGGAATCCTGCTATGTGGAACGCTGCTATGTGGAATCCTGCTATGTGGAAGTCTGCTATGTGGAACCCTGCTATGTGGAATGCTGCTATGTGGAGCGCTGCTAAGTGGAATCCTGCTATGTGGAGCGCTGCTATGTGGAAGTCTGCTATATGGAGCGCTGCTATGTGGAAGTCTGCTATATGGAGCGCTGCTATGTGGAAGTCTGCTATGTGGAAGTCTGCTATGTGGAGCGCTGCTATGTGGAATGCTGCTATGTGGAGCGCTGCTATGTGGAATGCTGCTATGTGGACATGTGTAGTGAGATAGCCAGGCTAGCTCATATCCAAACATTGAGGGGTTGCTGGTGTCCATGACTTACTTTACTAGTGTAACAAGTGCGCTGAGAGTCAGGAAGCAAGTTCAGGGAGTGAGTGTTTTAATAAATAAACGCAACTAAATACAAAACAAGACACACAAACAACGCACAGACATGACACTGGAACAGAAACAATAACGCCTGGGGAAGGAACCAAAGGGTGTGACATGTATAGGGCAGGTAATCAGGGAGGTGATGAAGGCCAGGTGAGTCTGATGACGCGCAGGTGCCGCGTAATGATGGTGACAGGTGTGCACCATAACGAGCAGCCTGGTGACCTTGACGCCGGAGAGGGAGCACACGTAACAACTAGGTTATGTCTTGTCCAGGGGTGTCAAACTCATTCAATAGAGGGCAGAGTGTTTGCAGGTTTTAATTTTTTCCTTTCAATTAAGACCTAGACAACCAGGTGAGGGGAGTTCCTTACTAATTAGTAACATGAATTAAACGATCAACTACAAGGGTGGAATGAAAACCCACAGATGCTTGGCCCTCCGTGGAATGAGTTTCACACATGGCCTAGTCTATGAGACCAGTCTGGTTGTAGACTTACGACAGCCATGACACACATAGTGTTGCATTTGGTTTACATTTCAATTTGGAACTATGTTTTACTAAACAAAAAATGACAAACCAAGTCACATCCTTTAAATGAAAGGGACCCCAGGGGATCGTTTATTGTTTTCTCAGGCTGAGAGGGATCCCTCTGCTTCTTTTGACTTTGCCTTTTGGTCAGTGCTAAAGCGGTGTCTTTAATTTAATGTTGACTTCAATCTGGCCAGTCATTTGAAACTATCTCTAAACTTGGAATTAAGATTTTGTGCTCAACAACAGAGAACTTAAAATGCAGACAGTTGTAGATAGATTTATCATCACAACTAATGTTATTAAAACCATCTAATTTTTGTATTCGTATTATGATCACAGTGCATTGTGACATTATTGTGATAGTTTTTCATATGAAAGCCCAAACCCAGATTAAACATTCATGTTTTTTCCAGAGCAGCACAATACCAGCTCAAAGGCACAGTGTTACCCATGATGAGTCACCCCAAAATATGAGCATCACTCCCCCAGTGTAACCAGATGGGTCCCAGGCATGCAGTGCTGCATTGTGAATGGGGCTTACAAAGTCTGCTGGAGGCTCTCCTACTATTAATAATGAATGTGTGTGGCGAGACAGCGCTGTGGGTCAGTGGCTGGAGACTGTAGAGGTTGTTTACTTTCTGGAAGCATGCGTAGGTCTGAGGCCCTGTCATTAGTGGCCCAGCAGGTCTTTATACCCAAAGAGGGTTTAAGATAATTTACTTTGCCCAAAATCTGTCCGTGTGAGATAAGCCCTTTTTAGTATGGAGGTCTATGAGAGAGTGTTGAATTACGTGAGGCTTATTTGATCTAATGGAAGTTTGGTAATTTTCAGGCTGTTACAAATGTACTGATATATGTGGAGGTACGTGGCATTCCGGTAACTTTGAGAAAAACAACTTAGTTGTGCCTGTTGTTCATGCATGTATCTGCCCTCTCATTGGCTAGAATGACCTAATGAGACTCTTAAGGGAACGTTCTCTAAAGTTGTGGGAACATTTATTGTTAGCTGGGTCTAGCCAATCAGATCAGACGAAACATACGCCCTATTCTGTCACTGAACAAAAAGCTGAAGACAGTTTTGGCTCAGATTCAAACCAATTAAACAGTCTTAAACAATACATCCCACAGCCATTGGAGGCATAGAGGTTAAAGGGTGTACTATTCCGTCATTACAGTCACTAGTTAGTAGAACAATTTAAAGAAGCAAGACAGGTCTCTCAGAGATATGTTATGTGGTATGTGGAGGGAATGACTATATAAGGCACGGTGTACAGCTGTTGTGTCAAGCTTTTGCTGCTGCTGCGATGTGTGTGCACGTGCGTAAGTGTGTGTGCTGTGGTCAGAGCCTCGGAGGAGTCCAGTCAGCAGGTGAAGCTCATGCCTGATTGGATACAGGGGTAATGACTTAATGAGATGAAGCATGTACACAAAACACAGTTCCAGGATATGTTCTTCCTGTTATGCGAAACAGTTAAAATATTTGTCAGTCACATTTTACATTGACTGCCTACTACTGGGACTCACTGTTTATAAACATGTTATTTTATGTCATCTGTAGTGTTGTGGTTAAAAAGGTTGGCTGTGAAAAATCATGCATTTTGTCATGAATAGACAGACTGTGATTTGGCTGCACTGCAAATGATTTCCTGCCCATGTCAGCTCATCTGTAAGAAAACCATACACAGACACATCATCACAGCCCATTGTAGTGTGAATGGTTCCATAGACATCAAGGCCATCTAGTGGCCATTGTGATGATGTATCAACTTGTAAATATGTTACAAGGCAGCAGTAATATTGTAACAAAAAATGTAACAGAGCTACATTTACCTCATATTGCATGTTTGATTCCCATGAAAAATGATTGTGATAAACTACTGTCATTGTTAGAGTACATGAAACATTATTGTGATAAACTACTGTCATTATTAGATTACATGAAACATTATTGTGATAAGATACTGTCATTATTAGATTACATGAAACATTATTGTGATAAACTACTGTCATTATTAGAGTACATGAAACATTATTGTGATAAACTACTGTCATTGTTAGAGTACATGAAACATTATTGTGATAAACTACTGTCATTGTTAGAGTACATGAAACATTATTGTGATAAACTACTGTCATTATTAGATTATATAAAACATTATTGTGATAAGATACTTTAACTGTTAGATTACATGAAACATTATTGTGATAAACTACTGTCATTTCAGGGGTGTATATTTTGTAACATAAACTGACCAGCTGCACATTTATTCGAACAATGTGATTACTCTACTTTGCATCTGGGCACACACTGGTTGAATCAACGTTGTTTCCACGTCATTTCAATGAAATTACATTGAACCAACTTGGAATAGACGTTGAATTGAAGTCTGTGCCCAGTAGGAACCTACAGTACAGCGTGATGTCATTATGCGCTGAGTGTCTTCATGATTATTTCCCATTTTAGACACTTGAAGGCAGGGTGTCTATCGCTACTGGATGTCCTGATAAATCACATCATACACATCTTTGTTAAAATTGGCCATGCATGGGCAAGAGCCCTAATCTGGCCCAGTTAAAGTACAGCACGCTATCCATTGGGGGAAGGTAGATCTCACAGACACCAGTGTGATTGGTAGAGAGGCTAACACTGTGTTTCCCAGGTTGCACCACATGAGGTGACCACAGGATTACCAGAATAATTGGAGCCCTGATTAGTTGCTAGCTGTCCGGTACAAGATGCAACAAGAGAAACACACACAAACAGATGTATGGATGCTGCCATCCTAATGTATGTATGCTGAGATGTAATTTCATTTACATTCTATCTAGAATTTCATGTGGCTTTTGTTTTCCTAGGCTTTCTCCTGAGAACACCGGTGGACATGTTCTGCTTGGGAACTCAACTGCTACTCTGAGAACAAGAGAGAAGTCTTTTTGAGTGACCACTGCTGTGTGAATTGGATATTCTGTCATGGACTAGTACAGCTTTGCATCATTTCTATGGTGGCCAGTGCATTTAGGTTGTTGAACATTGTTTACATAACCATGTGTATAGTAGCTACAACTGTTAATTGATAAAGCGCTCTCTGTCGTCTTCAGATTCAACCATATCAATCTTTTTTATTGCAGTCAGTGACGTGTCTTATTGCACTTTTATGGTGTAGTTGTCTGAACTCAAAATTGCCTTTTATTGCTACATTGTAATTTGTATAGAGAAAGGCAATCTTTTTTCATTTTTAAATAAAAAAAGCGATTCACCTGAAACAGGAAAACTTAGCGATAAAAAATATGGATATTGAAAAGATCTACCGTAGGTGGAAGTCTGGATCTAGTTCAACCAAGCTTGAGGGAAGAAAGAGGACCAGCATGTTCATGCTCTGAATGACTCAGTCTGGGTGTATACAGCTTCATGGAGACTGAGCAGATGCAGAAAGCTGAGACCTGCAGGAGTTGTTTAGCACACCTCAGACAGACTGACGCTCACACGCCTGCTGTCTGTGTAGAACCAGACTGTGGCGGACTACACACAGGTCTAAAGATGTCAGACAGCTGATAGGCTACTGTGTCTGAATGCCAGCCAGGTCAGTCACATAGTTCCATGACATGTAATTAAGAGTCCATATGCATTTATACTGTGTATTGTAAAACAAACCCAATGGTGGAGACTATATGGGCTTACGGACATTTTATGGGGATAGAAAAAGGGAAAGGGAAAGGGGGATACCTAGTCAGTTGTACAACTGAATGCATTCATCTGAAATGTGTCTTGCACATTTATTCCAACCCCTCTGAATCAGAGAGGTGCTTGGGGCTGCCTTAATAATCGACATCTACGTCTTTGGCACCCGGGGAACAGTGGATTAACTACCTTGCTCAGGAGCAGAACGACAGATTTGTACCTTGTCAGCTCGGGGATTCGATCCAGCAGATACACAGTATACAGGCAATTCACAGACCCAATGAATAGTGCTTCCCCAAAGGGATAGGAATGCACTGTAGATACAGCCCATGTTCCTCAGTAACCAGGTACCAAAGCCCAGGTTATATAATCACACAGATAACACTAACCTTTGTCCAAAAGATTTCAAAGAGTAAAGACATGATCAACTTTTTTCATCTGATTCTAGGTAAGTTTAGATGTACCGTTAGACAAACTGGGTGCAAAAATGTTGGTTTGTAAGTAGGCTGTGGCGGCCATCTGTAAGTCTGACTTTTTTTAAGGATATGTATTTTATTGGATTTTCTCATACAAAAAATTCACACATTCTTATAACAGGATTACAGCAGTAGTTGGACAGGCATGCCAATTTCGTAAACAATGTCAAGTTGTTAGACAGCTGTACATTGGTGTTGATATAAAAACATGTTCTATATCTAAACTGATGCTAATGAGATGTGTTTACACAGGCAGCCCAACTCCAATCAGTCTGCTGACCTTTAGTATCCATGATCTTTATGGCTCTGGAGTCCTCTGGAGTTTATTGACCCGGGTCACCTGACAGTGACCTTGGCTAACTTGACACCGTTCGTTATATAAGTCTATGGTTTGCACGTTGGCTCTGTATCACAGTGAGTTCTTCTTTCAGGTGGGAACTGAGGAGACGATGGTGACCGCTGTGCTCACCTTGTTCTGTTTCACCACAACTGATGACCAACTTCTGCAGCTGGGTCTCCAAGATCCAGCAACCCATCAGGCAAGAATGACTGTCTCAAATGGATTAACTCAGTCTGCAATTACTTGCGATTGCAAATATATAATACTGTCACTTAAATTGCTCGAGGACTATATCTCATATTTTCACACAGGAAAGTCAATGCACTGGTGGTCGGTCTTGACAAAGCAGGAAAAACATCCACTGTCAGTGAATGAAATACACACCAATAGAAATATAACACAGTAATCTGGGTTGGCTGACGTAAATTGTTCTGTCTCTGTCTGGAGTGCCCCCGGTGGATGAGGGGCTTGACTCATGGGTGTGTCCGGATGGAGTTGAGAGTGGAGAACTTCCTGGTCACCCTGCTTGACATCGGTGGGGGGGGTCCTGGAGGGATCTCTATGGGGAGGTCCATGGGTTCATCTTTGTGGTGGACTCCAGTGACCGGCAGAGGATTAAAGAGGTCCAGGAGCTTCTGACAGACCTGCTGAAGCAGCATAAAGCGGTGGGAAAACCATAACTGTTGGAAGGACTACTTCTTATATCAAGTTTGAATTAATGTAAATAGAATATTTGATCGATGCCAAAATAAAAGTTACAGCTGATTTTATAACTTTGTTATACAAGGTTCTATGAGGTGTATGGAACCCATGAGGTGACAGACAATCTATATTATCTAAACCCATTAAAACCTCAGTGTTGCCATTTACAGTGGGCAAGGATGGACAGCAGCAAAGCTGATTAGTGCTTTCAATGTAGTTTTTCCTTTTTTGAACCAACTGATGAAATGTTTTGCTCTGTTGTTGTGTTTTAGGCTGGCCAGCAAGCAGGACAAGATGAACGCCCTGCTGGGGATTGAGATAATCGAGATCCTGTCTCTGGAGAGACTGGTGAAGCAGAGCCGCTGTCTGTGCCACATTGTGAGTCTAGTCCTCGTACACACAACTCTCCACACAACTAGACAGAGAGACAGACAGCCAGACAGCCAATCAGCTAGCCAGCCATCCAGCTAGCCAATCAGAGATACAGATTATGTTAATTATGTACAGGAGACCGATAGATACATAGACAGACACAAATCAATAGATTTGATTATGTTGTGCTTTTCTGCTCAAGAAGTCCTGCTCAGCCTTCATGGACCAGCTGAGGTGGACAGACAGGAAGAAGTTGTGGGGCCTTTGCTGGCTGCTGCATGCCGTCAATCTGGATTACCCAGAACTCTGTTCTTTCATAATCAGGAACATCAGGGACAAGAGACCTCTGGCAACAGATGAGGGACAACCGTGGGGAGATGGAGAGGCCGCAGCAAGCCCAAAAAGGAAAGGTAAGAGAGAGACTATAACTCTGTGCCTTCAGTTAGACTCCTAGAAAATCATCTGTCTTGGTCAATGTGTTGAGATTGCAGTGACAGAACATGTATCCATTCACTATTTCAAAGACATTGCTTAGCTATGTTAGCTAAAGCATTGTGGCATTGATATTTTTTCATGTAAAATGTTGTCTCTGTGTAGGATACGTGGCAGCAAAATAACCTTGGTAAAGTACAACGCATTCAAGAAAAGGACCAAAGGCCCAAGACCCCCTTACTACAACCCATTTGAGACATTGACAGTTTTAGTTCAAGATCCATATGATCTTGAAAAGATTCCTATAGTTTAAGTACAGTAAAGGTGTTATGTGTGAACTGATACACATTTTGTATTGTAGGATAATATGAAGAAAAAGAAGGGAGGCCTGCCCTGCCTGCAAACCCTCCACAACCTCGTTCTATTACTTCACATCTTAAATTTATGGATTACAACTGGAGTTTCCATCGGCTTTTGAAGGAGAATTGAAAAAGACCTGACGGCACATTTTTCTTAGTAGCCACTGTGTAGGAATTACAAAGCCAATACACCCCTGAGAAGTGTGTGTTTATTTTATGTTACCAAAAGATGTTATATGAGAGTGTCAATATTTATTTACTAGTGGTTATTTAATTATCTGTAGTAAAAGTAAACAATTGTTTACAAACATGATCAATGTACGGACAAAATATTTCAATTCCTCATAAATATAAATAGAGTTTATCTGTTTATATTGCAATTTTGATGGAAAGTGAGACTTGGTTTTATAAAGTTTCTTGGACCTTATTATATTATATGTTATATGTTATATGTTATTGTATGTTGCTCGCTTCGATTATGAAATGTATGCATTCACTACTGTAAGTCACTCTGGATAAGAGTGTCTGCTAAATGACTAAAATGTAAATGTAACACTGAGGCATGCATGAGAGCATCAGCTGTTCCGGACGACTGTGTGATCACGCTCTCCATAGCCGACTTGAGTAAGACCTTTGAACAGGTCAACATACACAAGGCCGCGGGGCCAGACGGATTACCAGGACGTGTGCTCCGGGCATGTGCTGACCAACTGGCAGGTGTCTTCATTGACATCTTCAACATGTCCCTGATTGAGTCTATAATACCAACATGTTTCAAAGCAGACCACCATAGTCCCTGTGCCCAAGAACACAAAGGCAACCTGCCTAAATGACTACAGACCCGTAGCACTCACGTCCGTAGCCATGAAGTGCTTTGAAAGGATGGTAATGGCTCACATCAACACCATCATCCCAGAAACCCTAGACCCACTCCAATTTGCATACCGCCCAAACAGATCCACAGTTGATGCATTCTCTATTGCACTCCACACTGCCCTTTCCCACCTGGACAAAAGGAACACTTATGTGAGAATGCTATTCATTGACTACAGCTCAGCGTTCAACACCATCAGTCCCCTCCTGTACTCCTCAAAGCTCATCACTAAGCTAAGGATTCTGGGACTAAACACCTCCCTCTGCAACTGGATCCTGGACTTCCTGACGGGCCGCCCCTAGGTGGTGATGGGTAGGTAGCAACACATATGCCACGCTGATCCTCACACTGGAGCTCCCCAGGGGTGCGTGCTCAGTCCCCTCCTGTACTCCCTGTTCACCCACGACTGCATGGTCAGGCACGACTCCAACACCATCATTACGTTTGCAGACGACACAACAGCCTGATCACCGACAATGACGAGACAGCCTATAGGGAGGAGGTCAGAGACCTGGCCGGGTTGTGCCAGAATAACAACCTATCCCTCAACGTAACCAAGACTAAGGAGATGATTGTGGACTACAGGAAAAGGAGGACCGAGCACGCCCCCATTCTCATCGACAGGGCTGTAGTGGAGCAGGTTGAGAGCTTCAAGTTCCTTGGTGTCCACATCAACAACAAACTAGAATGGTCCAAACACACCAAGACAGTTGTGAAGTGGGCATGACAAAGCCTATTCTCCCTCAGGAAACTAAAAAGATTTGGCATGGGTCCTGAGATCCTCAAAAGGTTCTACAGCTGCAACATCAAGCGCATCCTGACTGGTTGCATCACTGCCTGGTACGGCAATTGCTCGGCCTCTGACCGCAAGGCACTACAGAGGGTAGTGCGTACGGCCCAGTACATCACTGGGGCTAAGCTGCCTGCCACCCAGGACCTCTACACCAGGCGGTGTCAGAGGAAGGCCCTAAAAATTGTCAAAGACCCCAGCCACCCCAGTCAAAGACTGTTCTCTTTACTACCGCATGGCAGGCGGTACCGGAGTGCCAAGTCTAGGACAAAAAGGCTTCTCAACAGTTTTTACCCCCCAAGCCATAAGACTCTTGAACAGGTAATCAAATGGCTACCCGGACTGTTTGCATTGTGTGCCCCCCCCAACCCATCTTTTTACGCTGCTGCTACTCTCTGTTTATCATATATGCATAGTCACTTTAACTATACATTCATGTACTATTACCTCAATTGGGCCGACCAACCAGTTCTCCCGCACATTGGCTAACCGGGCTATCTGCATTGTGTCCCACCCACCTCCCGCCAACCCCTCTTTTACGCTACTGCTACTCTCTGTTCATCATATATGCATAGTCACTTTAACCATATCTACATGTACATACTACCGCAATCAGCCCGACTAACCGGTGTCTGTATGTAGCCTCGCTACTTTTATTGCCTCGCTACTGTATATAGCCTGTCTTTTTACTGTTGTTTTATTTCTTTACCTACCTATTGTTCACCTAATACCTTTTTTTGCAATATTGGTTAGAGCCTGTAAGTAAGCATTTCACTGTAAGGTCTACACCTGTTGTATTCGGCGCACGTGACAAATAAACTTTGATTTGATTTATATGACTGTTGAAAACATTACCCACAGAAAATAAAGTCAGTGAAAGGAAAATAGCATTATGAGAGATTACAACACCAGGTCAATTTGAGGAAATAACAAGTACAACATTGAACTGTACAATGGGCATGCTTCCTTCACAGTTTACCATATGCCTTAAAGTGTTCTCACTGTGCTTGTTCACCTTGAAGATGATAATGCTTCATTGCTTGACCTGGACTGCTCCCTGCAGTTCAAACAGTATTAGGACAAGCTCCAAACTATTAGCCATACAGGTATGTTCCCATGTTTCCTATTTCACTACTAGGCTATTAGGTATTATTTATTTATGCATGCTAACTTTGATGTTACATTTTTGAGGAATTTTTTCTTCTTCTTGTTTGCCTACGACCAAATAATATTCAGATGACCAGATAATATTGCTCGGTATAGGGCCCCCATAAATGGGCATTTGGACCTTGTGTACAAATTTCCTGTCGCCATTTTTGTCGCTCTTCCAGAAGCCCATCCCCCTAGCATCTTCACAGGAAAGAATAGTCAGTGTTTCAGTGAATACACTGAATAGCGGCCGCGGAGAAACTAGCTTGGTGGCGAGACCGGGACATACAACACCGAAGATGGCTTCACCGAGGACGATAACCATTGTGGCCCTCTCTTTCGCTCTTGGTCTTTTTTTCGTCTTCATGGGCACCATAAAGCTCACACCAAGATTAAGCAAAGATGCTTATAGTGAGATGGTAAGTAAACCTTAGCGACCATAAACTGCAGCTGGAAGCGAAAGCCATTGTTCTGCCAATACGGACGCATTCAGGCTCTAATAATGTGCTGTGCGCTGCTGACCCACAATTGTAAAAGATCATGAAATAAAATAGCCTATAATATCTAACTGATAAATACGATTTGATTGTATGTATTGTTTCAATCGTGGGAATGAATTTACCCAAGCAAGCAAGGAAATGATGGAGCCTGCTGCGTTATTATAGCCGATAATACATTCTTTATTGAAGTATAATGGTAGGAAAATATTACGTTTGTCTATTTTTCTACGAAATATTACATAAAATAAAAGATGACCTTTAGGCATAATTAAAATCGAATGAATGGGCTACAGTTTATTCGGCTACAAATACATAGGCCTGTTTATTTGAAATAGCGACTAAGCATATAACAGTAGGCCTACACGTTTGTCCAGTACTAGGCCTATTTTATGGCAAATTATCTGTTATTATTAGCCTAATATGAATTTTAAAAAACTGTTTGAAGGTACATTTTTATCTAGGCTATAGGCAATGGCGGCGCGTTCGAGCAAATTCTGAGGTGCACCTGCCTGTTTTGTGCGGATATTGACTTTCCTTATTAGGCTACCAGCGATGTTAATGCTCATCTGTGCTCTGCTCCTCATCCATGTATGTTCTACTCAAAATTCTTATTCAATGGCGAATAGGCCTAATCATTACATTTGAACGTTTTTGTTGATTTAGTATTTTAAGGAATAGCAAAGAGTGGTTTTGGTGGTGTTACTGCAGTAGGCCCACATCAGGCCCAAGCCCTTCCTTATTCCACATTTTGCTGAAATGTTCTCTCTCCTCGCTTTTCAGAAACGGGCATACAAGAGCTATGCCAAGGCTTTGCCAGGTCTAAAGAAGATGGGCATCAGCTCGGTGCTGCTCCGTAAGATCATTGGCTCACTGGAGGTGGGCTGTGGTGTGGTTCTGACATTGGTGCCAGGGAGACCCAAGGATGTGGCTAACTTCCTGCTCTTGCTGGTCATGCTGGCGGTCCTCTTCTTCCACCAGTTAGTAGGAGACCCCCTGAAACGATATGCCCATGCTCTGGTCTTTGGTATTCTGCTCACCTGCCGACTGCTCATTGCCCGACAGAGTGAGGACCGACCTGAGAGGGAGGAGAGCAGGGAAGAACACATCAATGCCCAGGAAAATAACAAAGTCAAGCAGTCCTAATCAGGTCCAACCATCCAGTCTGGGCAGAGTGACAGCAAAATGGAACCTTGTGCGTTTCTTTGGATTGTAGCAATTCAGATTCAAAAGAAACACAGTCGCCACAAGGAGTGATATATCCACCCAGTCAACCACCCACCTGTCCCCTCTCCCACCCTTTTGGCTGACTGGTTATTGGTTTCACCTGCTTCCCTGCACTCTCATCCTAAAACTGCAATCCCCTTGTCCTGTATCCCAACCTTGACAGTGGACAATCATACTTGTGGCAACTGTAATCAGCTCAACTCTTTTTTTAAAATATAGGACCTGTGTCTCACCAGCCAATTGGTCCTTTTTCTCATTCCCCCCCATTTTTATTTAGCATCTATCAAAACATAAGATACAGCATGCCTATGTTTTTAGTTCGTTTTTGGCACAAATACCAATTTGAGGGACTTTGTTGGTTTTGAGAATGCTGATGTCCACTATTGAAGATTGGTACTTTTCTATTTATTTTTATTTTAGGTAGGGAGATAATGATATTTCTTGAATTCAATTGTTATTTTACAGTAATTAAGCATGGTTCATAATTATATGGCTTAAAACAAACTCATAGCTTATCAGCACTGTTCAGAGATATATGTAGTTGAACATTGACTCACATTTATTTAAATACAGTATCACATATTTCCATTGGTATTAGTAAAATAAGAATCATTTTTGTGAATTCATATTAGTTTCGTCCAAGCTTTTTCCTGATGATTAGATTTTCTTGTAACTACTCTTAGGCATGACAATGTACCCCTTTTCCTGAAAGAAAAACCGAACTGTCAAATGGCAAGTCTTTCACTGATCTCAAATTGATTAATCACTTTGTTGGACCCAACACTGTTGTTCAAGAACTCATGTGGAGGAGAGACCTATGGGAAGGCATTTTTCTAGCAATTATGTTTAAACATACGTCTATGGTTGCTAGCCTACTGCTCTCTATGTCTCTGGACCACAATCAATAGTCCAGCTGCTTTGTCAAATGACATATCCAATAAAGGACTTGATCTTTGTCTCTTAATAAAGGACTTTGTCTCTCTTTACATCCAATGACAATAAAGGCTTATGTTTATCTGTGAGTCTATTTTTCTCTGAAATTTTTAACAGTATTCTGTTGAATTACTGTTAGAGAAGTATTCCTATGAGTATAACCATTACCACTGGGCTATTCTTGTAATAGAAATGTATTTGATTAATATATACGTGATGATATCTTCAGTGATGATGAGTAGACAAAGGGGAAGTTTCTGTCAGATGAGCAGTGTTCAGTTGGTCTTTAACATTCATAATGCTTCTCTAAAACAAAATTAGCTAAATAAAGAAATGTATGGGTGAGATCTCTAAGTTGTGTCTATTATGTATCTTTTTATTCAGTTGAAATTAGCAGTTATTCACAAATCATTCAAAACATACAATGTGTAGAAAGGAGAATGAATGCTTGGATTGCAATTCAGTTTATTGCAAAATGAGAATACCTGAACTAGGCTCCTTGAGATGAATGAGCCTACACACAGTTTATATGTAGTCCTGCTAAGGCCGTTGCACTACAATGCCCGGTGAACTACGCAAGACACTCTCGGAAGTAGTAAGTGCGCATGCGCAGAACAAACGGTCGCGCGCAAGATTTGAGTTTTGTTTGAAAGAGTTCGTGCCTGAGGAAAACACAATAAACATTTGTTTTAGCTATGTAGCAATGGCAAAAGGTGCGAACCTGTCGAGGTCAGATTTGGACTCATCATCTGGAAGCGATTTGTCAGTTTCTAGCCGAACTTCAAACAGAAGTTTGCGAGTTGTGGAGAAAGAAAGAAGAAAGAACGAGCCTGGGGATCCATTTCTGCTTGCGCTGAAGTACTTCTCAGAAGGTAGTTAGCTAGGAAGCTGTTAGCATATAGCTACTAATGCTTGCAGAAGTCAAACGTAGCGAATGTTTTGCCTACTTTTTAAACTCCAACGTGAACTAATTGACCGTAATGGCAGCCCAGGTTATATTTGTCAACATATGTAAACTTTCAAGGCCGCTCAGACTTCTTCTTTTGGAAACACCTTTTTACTGTAACTTATTTTGCTACCTAGCGAGCTAACGTTAGCTGATTTACAAACGAATGCATAACAAGTGTGGGCGGAGTAACGTTATGGCTAGACGTGCCTGCAGTACACGCACAATTTTGCTAGTCATCGTTTAACTAGAATGTACAACTGTATATAGCTAATCCACAAACAGAAGAGGCAGCCTAAAGAAATTCATAAGAAACGGTTAGAAGCATCTGACTGGAAATGTTACAGCAGGATGTTACTAACTAACAGTGTTTGTTATGAATGCTACTGTATACATTGGAATTTAATTGCTAACTAAAAGTAACCAACTAGCTAACGTTAACTACAGCAGCCAAAGGGCATCCACCAGTGTCTGGATTCACGTCCACATGTCCTGGATTCACAGTGAGTTAGTTGTCTGTTTGTTTCCTAGTGGAGGCGGGTACCCCATGCGTAGGAAACGATATGCTGGAGAGGAACCTGGTGCAGGTGGAGAGAGTGGGGCTCAGTCGAGGACTTCCTCCTGAGGCGATCTCTGTCATGCTGGACTACGCAATGAGCCTCCGTATGGGTACAACAACCAACTCTCACACTTAATGGAAACTGCCACCATTTGCTTAGACAGACTGACTGGAAATACCAATTTACACTATGACAAATTAATTTGACCATACATAACATTTCAGCTTTCCTCTCTATTTCTTGCCCTGAACAGGGGGTATGATGTGTGTTCGGGTTCTGAAGTGTCTGATCCCTGCCACCGTAGTGCCGCAGGAGGCCGTTGTTCGAGCGGTGGCGTGGTTATGTGTCAGCAAGATAGCCATCAGCACACAGGTAAAGAGCTCCTCTGTCAAAGGTCTTTGCAAGTCACACACACTCACAGATTTAAAGGTTGACACTGGAGACTGGACATAACATTACAATAATACTGTTATCAGAATTGCTCTGCCCTCTCCCTCCAACTGAATGAAACAGGTGTTATGGGTGTTTTCCAGGTGCTTTTCCTTCGGTGGGTGCTGACTGTTTTCGACATGATCGACTCCAAGGACAATCTTCGAGCCGTCTATGGCTTCATCTTCCACTTTGTGACAGAGGAGAATTTGGTATGTGCAGGAATCATATTCCCCCTTGCTCTAATGATATGTTTACATTGGCAATGGATTGCATTGCTATTTGTCATGATGGTTTGTTTTGTGTTTCAGTCTCCTTACATCTGCCATTTGCTCTACCTTTTGACAAGGAGGGAGAGTGGTAAGTGGCATTTTGTTACTCAATGAACCTTTATGATACGGTACACGTTGTTTCTGCAGAACAACATTGCTCTTACCCTTTTCTTGGTTTTTCCCTGTCATAGTTCGGCCATTCAGAGTCAGAAAACTGTTGGACCTCCAAACAAAAATGGTAAACAAACACAGTATTGTCCTTTTTAAGTGTTTTTGGTCAATGCTTGTAATATTTTAATGCAATTCAATACAAGTGAATGCATTGGAAACATCTAATCATGTATTAGCATTATTAAATACTTGCTGATAAATGGCATGAGGAGAATACTTACATATTGTTTGAAGCTTTCTCTACATAATTCCCATAAATAGTTTATCCTCAGTACTATTATCTGTAGTTACACTCTGTGAATGATTGTTACAGCCATCAAACAGAGTGGAATCCCCACTGTGAGCATGTTGCACTGAGAGTTCCATTATTTTCCTCTCGTCTACTGTCTCCCCAGGGCAGGCAGCCGTTCCTGTTGCACTTGCTGTCGTTGTACAAAGTGTTTTGCCCTGAATTGGTGACGCTTGCTCTTCCATCACGAATGAGGGTTAGTATGATCGATCACACCTAGTGACTTTTGTCCATTGCACAAAACCACACATTGTCGTTCACCAAACATCAGGGTTGGGGTCTATTTCGTCCATATCAAATCCGGAAGTAAACTCTAATTCCAATCCAATTGTCTTAATTGAAACCCTGACAAACATACTTCATGTCACGTGTATGTTTTCTGCTGTCGTTCAGAGTGGGTTTAAGAATCACAACTCCACGTGGAAGGCAGCGCTCAGTGCTGTCCAGAAGAGGAACAATGGCCAAGTGTCGTCTGACATCAGCCTGACCCTAGGAGTGAAACACAAGACCAACTCCAGGAAGAGGGTATGGAGATCAGATGAGCTGTGGCATAACAGGGAGACCAATGATCTTAATGGTGTCATTTTTTTTATGGTCTTAGTGCTAATTTATAGCATTTAGAAGAATATTGGTGCTTGCTAAATTCTAATTATTATGGGGTCAGTCACTATTTATTGCATTCAAAGTCTACTGAGTATACAAAACATTAAGAACACTTTCCATGACAGACTTACCAGCTGAAAGATATGATCCCTTATTGATGTCACTTGTTAAATCCACTTCAGTCAGTGTAGATGAAGGGGAGGAGACGGGTTAAAGAAGTATTTTTAAGCCTTGAGACAATTGAGACATTGATTGTGTATGTGTGTCGTTCATAGGGCGAATGGGCAAGACAAAAGATTTGGCTTTAAACGCTGTATGGTAGTAGGTGCCTGATGCGCCGGTTTGACTATGTCAAGAACTGCAACGCTGCTGGGTTTTTCTGTTTCAACCGTTTCCTGTGTGTATCAAAAATGATCCACCACCCAAATCACAACCAGCTAACTTGACACAACTGCAGGAGACATTGGAGTCAACATGGGCCAGCATCCCTGTGGAATGCTTTCCACACCTTATAGAGCCCTAACGAATTGAGGCTGTTCTGAAGGGAAAAGGGGGTGCAACTTAATATTAGGAAGGTGTTCCTAATGTTTGGTATACTCTGTGTATGTTAGACTGTAAACATTTTATTAACTTTTGTCCAATCACTGATCCATCTGTCAGAAATACCATCACCTGGAGGTGCCATCACTGAGCTCATCTGTCCAGAGAAACTCCCCCTTCTCCAGCAGCAGGAAGGTCTTCCCCCTGGAGCAACTCCACACCTTCCCACAGCTGCTGGACAACCTCCACCGCATAGAGGTAGCCCTCTCCTCCCCTCTCTCTCTCTCACTGTCTTTTTATCTGTCTGCCCCCCCCCTCCCCCCTCTCCTTCTCTCTCAGCGGTCTGATTAGTCACACAGCTGTATAGCCTAGAGGTACTTTGATTTGAAACAGATAGAAGGTGTGGATTTAAGCAGGATGGAAAATACTGTGTTTTGGAGGTGCCCAGCACTGTCCATTTCACTTTAGTGTCATTCTGCAGCCACATGGGGGTGCTATGTCACCGGCACAGTTTTGTTGGATAACAGAATAGACCGAGGGCTCAACCTCGTCTGCCACTCAATTTGACTGCTGGCAGTGTTGTGTTTATTACCCTGAGCCATAAAACCGATTCATGAGCGCTCTCCATGTCGTTTGTTTTTTTAAATTTGTCATTGCTCTGTTTAGACTTCATCAGGGTGTGTTTGTCCCAAACGAGTCATTAATTAACCGGCCAACAGAGATGTATAACTTGGAGCCACATTGAAAAGGTTATAAAGCGTTGACAATTACAAAAGTGCTTCACACAAATACGGTTTGCTTGGTAGATCCATTGACCTGATCAACCCAGATACATTTCTTTAAAAGGTTTAAGGACATTTACGCTTCACGCTACATAAATTCCCAACACGCAGCCAACGTTTGCAACAAGCCGTTCTGCCAGCACTTTCTACTTTTTATGGCTGTGGGTGGACAGGACAGATCAGCTAGTACTGTCCATCATGCAGCTCAAAGAAATCAGAGGAACGATGCGTTTGCTCCTTATAATTATTGGAAGACTCGGCCATGTCCGTTGACAATCTCTCTTTATTTATTAAGTTCTCATATTGCCGGGCAGCTATTCACACAACAGACAAACAGGCCAGTCCGTGTGGAGAAATGTCTGAATTCTGCCTGCCACAGACATGGCCATGATTACTGTATTATGAGTATAAGTAGATGTGACAGATTTAGTCCAGTCACTCAGTGACAGATTGATTGCTCACTCATTGAAAACAAGGACACGGGCAACAGATTCTCTCCTTCAATAGGGGCTGCGAATATCCTGACATGAAGCTATTTAGAACATGATGCTGGCTTGGTGTTAGATGGCCCCCCACTTTGTATGCTGAATTGTATTTGTGTGTGTGTGGGGGTGTGTTTAAAGCGTGAGTGGATGGTGGGGTTTGATGTGCGTACCGCAAATGTGTGTCTAATAATCATGTCTCCCTTCCACAGCTCCCATCCCAGATGGGTTCTCTACTGGGGTCCAATCTGGCCCTCTGTTACCTGGACTACGTACAGGATGACTCCGCCTTCCTCCGACTCAACTTCTGGCTGGGCCACGCCCTCCATGAGGGTACAATCACTAACCAACCACTACGTCTTCCTCAGTTGTCTCTGTCGCTGCGGAAATGTGGCGGCAGGAAGCCTAGCGGTTAGAGCGTTGAGCCAGTAACCGAAAGGTTGGTCGTTCGAATCCCCGAGCCGACTAGGTGAAAAAAATCTGTCGATCTTCCCACTTAACCCTAAATGGTTCAGTAGTAGAATTTTTGTTACAGGGTACTTCTGTCAAATGCTCTACTGATTGAACCCTCGTCCATTCCCAGTAGGCATTGCAAAGCAACGCTCTGTAGAAAAGCTTTTATGAAAATTAAAAGGTTCGGTGTCAAGATTGTACAAATCCACAATGTGATTCTGTCATCACCCCTTGTTTTTTGTTCTCTTCTTTCCCCTGACCTTTTCAACATTTAAAATATCTTTATTTTCCTCTCTTTGTTTTGTATTTCAGAGTTTCTGTTCTGCAGTGGGGACGGGGGCTCCGGGAGTTCGTCCGAGGCCCTGCATCTCCTCAACAGGTTGCTCTCCACGCAGCAGTTCCTCCAGGTGAGCCCCCCTCCAGGCTCCTCTCACCCTGTCACCCCCAGTTCCCGTCCCCGCCTCTCCCTTTTATGCCAGATTTGGATCTGTCAGAGCGTGTTAAACTCTTCTCTGCTCCCACTCTCTTCCCCCTCACTGCTCGTTAATAAATGATGCCACAGTCAAACGCTCATTTGAGATGCGTATGTTTTGTCTCTCCATCCCTCTCTCCCCTCAGGAGGGCTTCTCCAGCACCGAGGGCTTCCTCTACAAGTTCCTGAATGTTTGGGATGGTTCACTCCTCCGCCCCCAGATTCTGGGCCTTCTGAGTGACATCCCCGTGGTCCCCAGTTCCTGTGAGTAGGCCCTGTTCGCTTGGCTGCCTTGCTCTCCTCCACTCTCTCTCCTCTAATTAAACTGCTGAACTGTAACTGCGGGAAGACACGTGACTATGCAATCCCCAGCACATGGCAGGCTGGCAGCATATACCAGGGAGCCTGGGAAAAGTAGTCAGGTGGTTGAATTAAATGGTTTGTGCAAATTTCCTTGCTCTCCTGCATCTCTCTCAGGTATCAACCAGCTTCTGTTTGAGCCTCTCGTGCAGCTGTTCTTCACCTCCACGCTGTTCTTCAAGGTAATAGTCAACAGAATGCCTCCAGATCCCACATTCAATAAATTATAAGAAGTTTGCATCATACCGCTATATCCATTTACAGTCCAGTTATCAGCTCCCTTTTAATCCTGGGTTGTATTCATTTGGCACCAAATGGAAGAGAACTTACTGAAACAGGGAGGAACTACTTGTTCAGTGAGAACCATTTTGTTTTCTGATGAGACGTTTTACACCATTTTTCTACTGTGTGCCCAGTTGTCATTGTAAATGTATTTTTTCCCACTTTGAATAAGTACCAACCCTCTGTTGTCTGTCCAGTGCAGTGTGATTGACTGTCTGAACAACATGCTGTCGAAGTGGTTGACCTGGCACTCTGTGTACGCCCTGGAGGACGGCCTGGACATCAGTCTCCACAGCCACACACCCATGTGAGTCTCGCTGTCCATCACACACTTCCAACACCAAAGCCCTGTAACTTCCTTTAGTTAAAGACACATTTCACTGTCTTCCTTGCCGGTATTCTAACTCTTCACAAACGGCCAATCCCTGTCAATACATGTTTATTCCCTTCCCATTTCAAACTTCACCTCTGCAGAGAAACTCAATGAAAAGCGGTGCCGAAATCAATGTCTGAGGTGTGTGGTTGTCAACCTCCTCGGTTTCTCCTCAGCGCTGTCCTCTGGAACGCCGCAGCGTAATGAACTGCAGTGTGTGTGTGTCTCTCCGCCCGGCATCATTGCTGCACACTCAGCGCTGATTTGGTTATTGTCTTTTATTGCATTAACCGGGGTGGGCGGGGCTGCTGAAGGAGATATTAATATGATCCAAGGACAAAGCCCCCCGTTTGAGCTTCTCACTAGTCCCGTGCATCATTACCATTCACCCGTTTCCTTGTTATTAAGGCCTTTGTTTTATGTTCCGTTACGTGACCATTCTTCAACTCCTCCCCAGGAACATGACTCTGTCTGGCTTCATGGACTCTGTCGTGGAGCTGGTGCATTTCGTGGGCCGCCTGGCCGCCGTGGGGCTGCAGCTAGAGGGCTGCCACTCCCTGCTCCTCAGCTTCATCCTGGACTTCTACGAGACGGTAATCAAGCCAGATGAAGCTAGTACATTTCGTTGAATACATAAAGGGGGGAAAAAGTCCAGTGATCCCTTATAGTGATCCCATCCATGCAGGACTGTTAGAACCCTGTGGTTGTCCACCGTAATCATATTCACTTTAACCAGAGTGCACTGGATCAGTTGCTCCATATTCATGGTCCGTTTAGAAAAGGAGACAACCGTGTTCGTTGTGGGGGTGTTGACGTGTGTGCCCCTGTGCGTGCCATTCAGGTGTGTGACATGTTCCTGAAGTACGGGCTCCCCCTGGTGGTCATGCCCCCCGTGGGCGTGTTCTACCCAGCCCTGTTTGCCACCGACCCCGTCAGCGTGGACCGCCTCGGCTACATCATGTACAGGTGAGGAGGAGTGGTGACGTCAACGCCAGTATTATCATGTCAACACCGGGCCTGTTGGAAGTCAACACCGTCACGTCAGAGTGTCATCTTTTCACAAACAAAGTGCGGTCACTGCCATGCTGTGTGCAAATCATCTGCATGTATGTCAAACTTTCTCCTGTATATATTTGATGACGCAATTGAATGGTAAGCTGTCTTGGTACAGCTCGCCAGCCAGAACATTACATTCATGATAATGAAGGGTCAAGGGTGCAGAATTGCGCTAAGATCCATTTTCCCGGATAAGTTTTCAGGCCCATGAAGAATGCAAACGGCATGCATAACTCAAAGCACGAATGTCTTGTCGCACAAATACACAAAGCATACATCTATAGCAGGGATGTACTAGTTAAAGCATACATCTACAGCAGGGGTTCTCTAGTACTAGTTAAAGCATACATCTATAGCAGGGGTCATCTTGTACTAGTTAAAGCATACGTCTATAGCAGGGGTCCTCTAGTACTAGTTAAAGCATAAGTCCATAGTGAGGTACTCTAGCACTAGTTAAAGCATACGTCTATAGCAGGGGGTCCTCTAGTACTAGTTAAAGCATACGTCTATAGCAGGGGTCCTCTAGTACTAGTTAAAGCATAAGTCTGTAGCAGGGGGTCCTCTAGTACTAGTTAAAGCATACGTCTGTAGCAGGGGGTCCTCTAGTACTAGTTAAAGCATACGTCTATAGCAGGGGGTACTCTAGTACTAGTTAAAGCATACGTCTATAGCGAGGTACTCTAGTACTAGTTAAAGCATACGTCTATAGCGAGGTACTCTAGTACTAGTTAAAGCATACGTCTATAGAGAGGTACTCTAGTACTAGTTAAAGCATACGTCTATCGCGAGGTACTCTAGTACTAGTTAAAGCATACGTCTATCGCGAGGTACTCTAGTACTAGTTAACGCATACGTCTATAGCAGGGGGTCCTCTAGTACTAGTTAACGCATACGTCTATAGCGAGGTACTCTAGTACTAGTTAAAGGATACGTCTATAGAGAGGTACTCTAGTACTAGTTAAAGGATACGTCTATAGAGAGGTACTCTAGTACTAGTTAAAGGATACGTCTCTAGCGAGGTACTCTAGTACTAGTTAAAGGATACGTCTCTAGCGAGGTACTCTAGTACTAGTTAAAGCATATGTCTATAGCGAGGTACTCTAGTACTAGTTAAAGCATACGTCTATAGCGAGGTACTCTAGTACTAGTTAAGAAGGTCCGGTCACACACACTCCCTAGGTCGCAAAGGTCCGGATGGATATTGTCATTCATTGGCGTAGTAACAAACTCCCACCTCACAACCCATGCAACCCCAAACTGTTCACACCCCTCTTGTTGGTGGAGGTTTAAAAGCTAATTTCCCTCAATTCTACACATTTTGCATGTGGCAGGGAATTGTTTTTGCAGTTTTCTTTGTGTTTTTAGCTCATTTCTCGCAATTCAACACATTTACGTGTCTTATGTGTTCATATAATACCGAGGTTGAAGCTCGACTGGATCCGTGGTCCATATTGACCCCCTTCTGGGTCCGGATCTGGACTTATGTCCACTAGTTGAGTATGGGGAAAATCTATAGCATGACAAAAGACCACTGCTTTTATTAAAACAGGCCAAACATCTGGTCTTAGCAACTGCTGCTACTATGGTGGTTGTTTTTAAGCTTGTTATTGTAAAATGTTCTGCTCGCAATAAATGGCCTTTAGGACAGATGTTTACATAACATGGAAAGCAATGTGGTTGCTTTTCCACCCTTATACAGACCACTAAAGTTGTTTCTCTTTTTTCCAGGTACAAGAAGAACCTGACCTCTGCTAAGTGCCAACAACAGGAGACCAAGGTAATAGAAGCACTCCCTTTTTAAGATATGTTTTCTGCTTTGCAAATCTAACAGTGTTTTTGCATAATCAAGCAATTCAAGGCTCCTGGTGAGGCGACTTCTACCCGTCCACATGATGAATGAAACTATTAGAATTAAGTGCTGATTAAAGAATTGCAATTATGGTGGTTACTCGTTCAAACAAAAAAACCAATTCTAGTGTATGAAGGCAATTGAATTTGGAAGTAGATACTGCCATTTGTATACAGTGCCTTCAGAAAGTATACACACCCCTTGACTGAGATTTTGTGTCACTGATCTACACACACTACCCCATAATGTGAAAGTGGAATTGTTTTTAGAAATGTTTACAAATGAATTAAAAATGAAAAGCTGAAATGTCTTGAGTCAATAAGTATTCAACCCACATACAATTATTTGTAAGGTCCCTCCGTCGTGCAGTGAATTTCAATTTCAACCACAAAGACCAGTGAGGTTTTTCAATGAGTCGCAAAGAAGGGCACCTATAGACAGGTTGGTTGTTTAGCAACAAAAAACGACACATGCGCAACCATGGGGCAAAACAGATGAGGTTGGTTTAGATTGTTGACAATGTATAAGCTTTATTTCGTCTCCAATGTTTATTGAAAACATATACATTTGCACATAAGCACTAGTTGTCTCTCAAATACATCGTTACAGTTGTTGGTTAGATAGCTAGCGAATTTTTGCCATATAAGCATTGTCATGAAATCTCTCAAAACACCTCAAAACAAGACATGGTGTCAATAACAAGCTGAAACGAGCCACTTACGATTCCCAACATGGCAGTTTCTTATCATTCCTGCAATCTGGCCTTCCAGAATCACAGCAACAGGCTGAGTTCTGCCCCATGGAAGCACGCACATTGTTTTCATAATGTTGTCAGCAACCCATCTAAAGGTAGATGGGTAAAAGAAAATACAAAATAGCAGACATTGAATATCTCTGAGCATGGTGCAGTTATTAATTACACTTTGGATGGTGTATCAATACACCAGTCACTACAAAGATACAGGCATCCTTTCTAACTCAGTGTCCAGAGAGGAAGGAAACCACTCAGGGATTTCACCAAAGGCAATGGTGACTTTAAAACAGTTACAGTGATAGGACAAAACTGAGGATGGATCAACAACATTGTAACTCCACAATACAAACCTAAATGACAGAGTGAAAACGAAGCCTGTACAGAATAAAATATTCCAAAACATCCATCCTGTTTGCAATAAAGTAAAACTGCAAAATAATGTGGCAAAGACATTAACTTTTTGTCCTGAATACAAAGTGTTATGTTTGGGGAAAATCCAACACAGCACCTCATTGAGGTACACACTGCATGTTTTTAAGCATGGTGGTGGCTGCATCATGTTACGGGTATGCTTGTCAACGGCAAGGACTATGAACTTTTTTTTAGGATAATAAATGGAATAGGTGCTAAGTATGGGCAAAATCCTAGAGGAAAACCTGGTTCAGTTTGCTCTCCAACAGACGCTGGGAGACAAATTCACCTTTCAGCAGGACAATAGCCCTAAAACACAATGCCAAATATACATGAGTTGTTTACCAAGATTATATTTTTTAAATTGTTTATTAAACTTTATTTAACTAGGCAAGTCGGTTACAAACAAATTATTATTTATAATGACTGCCTAACCCGGACGAAGCTGGGCCAATTGTGCGCAGCCCTAAGAGACTCCCAATCACGGTCAGTTGTGATACAGCCTGGAATCGAACCAGGTCTGTAGTGACGCTTCTAGCACTGAGATGCAGTGCCTTAAACCGCTGCCTCACTCGGTAGCCCATATTGAGTGGCCTAGTTACAGTTTTGACTCAAATCGGCTTGAAAATCTATGGCAAGACTTAAATGGCTGTCTGGCAATGATAACTTGACAGAGCTTGAAGAATTTAAGAATAATGTGCAAATGTTGCGCAATCCAGGTGCGCAAAGCTCTTAGAGATTTTGCCAGTAAGAGTCACCGCTCTAATCGCTGCCAAGGTGGTTCTACAAAGTATTGTATCAGGGGTGTGAATATTTATGTAAATGAGAGAATTCTGTATTTCATTTTCAATAAATTTGCTAACATTTCTAAAAACATGTTTTCACTTTGTCATTATGGGGTATTGTGTGTACATGGGTTAGGGGGAAAAAACAATTTAATACGGGCTTTAATACAAAGTGGAATAAGTCAAGGGGTCTGAATACTTTCCGAAGGCACTTGGTACGAAACAATATATGTTTACCTCATATTTCCGGCAGCGTCTTACCAAGAGAAATCGATCCGGTAAGCGGAATGCAAATTGGTCAGCGCGGGCAGACATTATCCATAATGGACCTGGCTTTTAACCACCCAACACCCTTTCCCTGGTGATATTCTGTGAGAGAGCCTATTTATTTAGCATGTGTCATACACTTATTCAGTGTTTAAACTACATCTCCATCGCTCTTTTTTTTTTTTTCGTCATCCCTCCATTGCAACAGGCGTTTCACATCAGCAGGCAGACGTACCGGGAGTTTAACCACTACCTGTCCTTCATGGTGAGCTGCCTGTGGAATGCCAAGATGTTCCTTCCCGGCATGGCCATCGTGGTGGACCAGGAGCTCCTGTCTCTCAGCAAAGTGCCCGAGCCCTGGACCAGCTTCGACCTCATCCACCACCCTGCCTTCCTCGGCTACGCCCTCGACTTTCATCACAAGGTGAGTGAGAATTTTTATGTAATTTAGAAAATGTTGGCCATTATTTACTTATTGCATTCTTTTAGGCATTATTTAAAGTCCAGATCCGTGAAACTAATATTGTATATCATTTTCATAAATGTCCACTAAATGTTTGTGCTCAGTTTATATGTGAAGTCTAATTTTCAAATTGCAAGAGAAACACCTGACGCACAAGGGAGCAGCCATCCTCTCCAGTTGAATGAATACATTTTAAGGCTGGACAAGGAGATGAATGTCGTATTAATGTATCTTTTATACAAGATCCATTAATACAGAATCACATTTTATTATTCATGGGTGCTACATGAGACTTGATTTTTCATCATGTTTAATTATCCAAGTACTTCTTTTTGGTCAGAATCAAACCCAGTAGACTGTTCTACTGAGATTTACTGGGAGGGGGGGAAACTGTTGAATATTAATGCTTCTCTCTTTGTCAGTGTTGGCCAGAGAGGAAGGAAGTGGATCTCAATTCCATAAAGGTACCGCAGTCTTACCACTTATTTCGTTTTAATGTACGTACTGTATGTAATGTATGTACACTGATGTGTATTTTAAAGTGCCGTTTGATTTTTAATTGACCTCATGCTACTGATCAGCAGTCCTGGATGGTCCTTTTGTAATGGATGGTCTGTAACGCTGTCCGTCTGTCTGTCTGTAGGCCGGGAAGCAATGGGACTGGTACCTGGAGTTCCTCTTCTCTCAGGGCTTTCAGGGCCTCCAACAGTTTGTTCAGAGTAGCATCACCCGACGCTCTGCGGCTGGAACCAATGACCAGGGTCAGGGAGACAGGCAACCCACAAGCAGTTAAACAACAGAGGACAAAACACAAGACTGAAACTTCTCCTTGTTGTAAAGGACGTGTACATGTTTTTATCTCTTGCCATCTTCTCCAAGGCAAAATTCACAAGAAAATTCCCTACTAGACTATCTCTGAAAATAGACACTTTTTAAAATCTTTATGTATTTTTATTATGTCTTGTCCATATTTTAATTCCGCTTGGTGCTCATGTGTTGTCTGTTCTCATCTATCGATTTATTTCTGTGGAACTTGCACATTAATAAGAATAGGATTTTCTTTTAGACTAAAGCATCCCCCCCTGGTCTTTTACTAAATTACACCAATGCTCCTAAAAAGCAAACATTAAACATGCTGGAACATGCAAACTTAGTGAGAATTATAATCTATTTTCTATTAAAAGCCATTGGTATAATTCATTATGGGGAAGTCATCAGTATCTTTTGCAGGTAATGGCTCAACCTTCTGGAAAACATTTTCCCTTAATTGAAGGATCCATCTGGATAGTTAATAGGCCCTTGGCTTTTCCAGTTAACTTGGAACCTGCTGGGTGCAGCGAAACACATTGCACGCCAGACACACACTCCATTCTGACGGTGTCACCATAGACTTCCCATCTGAGCATCACCATTACTGACAGGTCTGCTTTATATGTATTATGGCTGTATTCATGTCAATATGTCGAGTCAATACTTCAGCCCATTGTTCCTTTTTATTTTTCAACGTAGTGTAGTGGTGCGTGGGTCAGCTGTTTGTGCACCCACCTGCAATTGTGAGTAACCCATGCCGCAACCGCCTGACTACAGCCAATTTGAAAATCTGAGGCCCGCACCTGACCCTAACCCGCTAATATAGAAGAGACAAGGATTTTTGTTGTTGCCTGATTTAGATAAGTTTCTGCTTATTTCTGACATTTTGGTAGGCTATTTGTAAGTCAACTTGTCTATAGTTAGTTAGGCTACATGCAGCTTCTCTTGTCATTAGCCTATATGTTGCCCTAGAAAGCTAAATAAACCCTTGCTCGCCAGTATGTCAAATGTCAATACAATGAATGCTTCAAACTATACTTGTGGGGAGAAATGTATTCTGTGTGGCTGCACCCCTGCCCAGGCATTTGAAATCCATATATTAGGTCCTAATGAATTTATTTAAGTTGACTGATTTCCTTATATGAACTGTAACTCAGTAAAATAGTTGAAATTGTTGCGTTTATTTATTTTCTCAGTATAGTTGACATCGGTAAAGTTTTCTGTCATCTTGGCTTCTTTCGCGGAGCAAAGACGTTTAGGGACCGGGGATCAAATGCAATATAAAAAGTATTTTCTGTGCAAAAGGTCCAACTGAAATCAGTTTGACTGCTTGTAAGGAAATAGAAAGCTGTGAAAACGACCCAAAATGTTTCTGAACAGATTTCAGATCAGCTTGGATGGATATTTTATGTGGTTGAAATACTATCAGCTTTTATGATGCTGGTACAGACAGCACCTCCAGACATTTGCATTATCTCAATAAATCCTTTTTCTCAACCCCTGTTCTCGAAGTCAAAAATTAGCCTACATTTTGTGTATCATTTTACTGCAAGATATGTTTAATTCTGGAGGAGTTAATATTACGACTGAGGGGTTATGGACTACATCAAGTCAGTGTCCAGATTTCAGTTTCCATGTCCATCTGAACAGTTGCCTAGGTTGCACTAGGCCTCTTTGAAGTCCCTATCTTGTGACTGTTGAATTTGTGTAGCACCTCAATCACACTGCTATCATCCTCTTTTACCATTTCACCAAATCTTTCCCAAACATGACTTTTCTGGCCCTCCCTTCTCTTTAGTTTTCAACTCTCCATTTCACAGCATTTCTCTTATTGAATTAAACTCCAACATGGTCCTTTTTGCCTCGAACCTTAACTTTTCCTGCCTGTTCCCAAAAGCATTTTGCACGCATACAGTTAGGCAATAGGCTTACGCACTAATGCCAGTTAGCATGCAATAATAAAAGAAAAACCTCAGTGTAGCCTGTAGATATAAATTGCACAATAATTATACAGTTATGGATTTTCTTACAGGTATTTTCTCTTTATTCAACCACACTCACTGAAAGATTATTGTAATCTGTGTGGGTAGCTGGACAGGTAGGATGACTGACAATAGTGAAGGTGAACAGGTGGTCACGGGTCAGGTGACAAAGGAATGGATGAGACCTGAGGCAGGAATTCCTTTAACCACAAAGTGGTATATTTACTGGGTAGTTTGTGCTGCATAACAAGGAAACAGAACATGTATCCAATCAAATTAATAATCAGAAGTCAAATCATTCTCATTAACAATTATGTAATTGAGCAATTCAGTTCAATAAGAATTCAACAGGAATCGTCATTTAGGCTCATAACTATTCATCATAACCATGAGAATAATAATACTAATCAATCAATTATTCAATCTACAATCAATGTGATATCAGAATTTATCAATTCAGCAAATAAGAATGTTTCCGATTTCATCTTTCCAGGTTTGTCTTCATATTTACATGTAATTTCATTACATTTCAACCATATGTCAATGGTATAATTGGCCTGTGATGATCTATAGGGTCGTGATTTTTGTCCATTGACATAACACAATAGGTTTGAAGCGGGTGCTCCAAGCCGCGCTCCGGGTAATAACTAAATAACTGATGGCCCGCACTCTCTCAATCGCAACAGATAGTTCAGATGAAAGGTAACTGATTCGGTGGATTTACGTTGATTCATGTACACACAGAATATCTGGATTAGACGGAGTTGAGGAAGAGAAAGCAGCGAGGTCGGGTGGTGGCGATTTCCTCCTTTTAATGAGTTGAGATCTGTCGGACATTTCCACCTGACCTAATTAAAGCGCCCCTGGCCCAGCTGAGCAAGTGTCCATGAATTAACGGGCGATTCCACCAACTCCATGGGTCTTTCTACAGCCACCCCGGAAATGTGTTAAATTCCACACTCCTCAAAAGGCTCATCGTTCCACGTCCTCTGTCTTCTCAGGGAGAGGAATTAGTCAGGCAACTGGCCGGACATATGTCTGGTTCTTTACCTGGATCTCCACTGATCTAACTTGACCTTCAGTCCCAGGCATGGTCTTGGTGATATGGCCCGCCGGCCAGGAGGCTCAAGGCAGTTGAGGGTCCACTATCATCACTACTTGGCCAGTGTCCAGGCTGGCTGTTTCTTTCTGCCATTTTCCTCTGTGCTGTAGGCTTGGTAGGCAATCCTGAATGAATCGGGCCCAGAAATGGTCAGCCAAGATCTGGCTGTATCGCCACCGGCGTCTGCCAACGAGGTTGGTATCAGCATACGTGGCTTGAGGAAGTGAAGCATCTCGGTGCCCCATCAAGAGCAGATTCGGTGTAACTGGATCGGGGTCAGCGATGTCTGCAGAGAGATATCCCAATGGTTTGGAGTTCAGTATCCCTTCCACCTCCATCAGGACGGTCTGCAAGACAGTTTCAGTGACAGTTTGGTCCCCCAGAACGACTCGTAAGGCCGTCTTCACAGATTTGATCTCTCGCTCCCATGTTCCTCCAAAATGAGGAGCTCCTGGAGGGTTAAATTTGAAGGAGATTTGTTGGTTCATCAGTTGACCCTGGAGACTTGGTTCTATTGCTTGGAAAGCTTCCTTCAACCTGGCTTCTCCTGCCTTGAAGTTTATGCCCCTGTCAGCCAGGATCTCCTAGGGTTTCCCCTGTCGGGAGATAAACCACCTTAGGGCCATGAGGAAGGCTTCAGTATCCAAACTCTCCAGTATGTCCAGGTGGACACATCTAGTTGACAAACACTTGAACAGAATGCCCCAGCGCTTTTCCACTTGACAACCTAACTTGATCATAAAAGGGCCAAAGCAATCTACTCCTGTTGACCAGAAGGGGGGTTTGAGGAGGCGCAAGCGAGCCGGGGGTAAATCTGCCATTTTGGGCACAGTTGCTCCGGCCCGCCATCTCTGACATTCCATACAGCCGTATTTGTGCTTCCGAATGGCTCCTCGTCCTCCAAGTATCCAGTACTTCCGCCTCATCTCCCCATAGACTCTCTCTGGCCCTGGGTGGAGAAGCCTCTCATCAAAACTCTTGATGAGGAGGCTGGTGAGAGGGTGTCTGGAGTCAAGGATAATTGGGTGGATAGCATCGGGATCCAAGACTTCTGCTTGGCGCAGCCTCCCTCTGACTCTGATCACTCTGAGGATTTTGTGTTACTCTGGGGTAAGAGAGAGAAGACTGTTGTCCTTAGCCACTTCCCTACCAGTTTTCAGAGCTTTTAGCTCCTCAGGGGAGCTGACTGCTTGTGCATGCTGTAGGAGTAGTGTCTCTGCAGCAGGTGAAGTGGGTATGGAAGCTACCCCATCTAAGGTCTGGTTTGTGGCGGCGATCAGATCCTGCAGTGTCTGGGATTGTGCTGGGTCATGAAGAGCTGTTGGCTTCGTAGCGATGCTGTTGCATTGGTGCGGACTTCTTTAACTCGTGAGCTTTAGTTGGTTCACGGCCTGGGGGCTGTCGGCCACTCTTTCTCTGGTTGGGACAAGAATGGTGGTCCCAAGCTCCAGCGATGGGGTTGAGCCAGTTCCTTAAGGGTTTTACCACGAGTGATGTCATCAGCAGGATTGTTTACGCTGTCAACATACCTCCAGTTCTTGACTTCTGTTAGGTCTTGGATTCAGAGGAACACCTTATACCTGCAGGACTCCGACTTGAGCCAGGTCAGTACAGTGGTCAAATCACTCCAGTAGATGACCCTTTGGATTGGAAAGGTGAGCACGGCTCACAAGGTGGAGGCCAACCGGACTCCGGAAAGGGCAGCACTGAGTTCCCGCCTAGGCATTGACAACTCCTTCTTGGGTGCGACCCTGGACCTGGCCATGACATAATAGACATGGGTGTGGCCTGCCGTATCCTCCACTTGCCCCATAAGCGTGCTCCGAAGCGTCACAGAACACATGTTGTTCCAGGCTTGATCCCAGTTGGTCAGCACAGGGTGCCACATACACCTTGGCATCTGGACATTAGATAGCTCCGACAACTCTTGTTTCCCAACAGAGCCATCGTTCCACTAGGTCAGCCGGGTGGATCGGTTCATCCCAGTCCCTCTTGGTCTGCTACAGGTCCTGGACTAAGACTTTGGCCCAGGTTGTGTATGGCAGGATATACCTGAGGGGATCATATTGACTGGCCAGGGTCCGATAGATGGTGCGCAGAGTGGGGGTTTCGGTTCTCAGGGCTGAGCGGTGCTTGTACCTCAGAGTATTCGGTACACAGCTCCATCTCAGTCCTAGAGTGGGCTCTTGTGGGCTAGCACCAGACTGCGATAGCCATAGTTCACTGCTACTTGACCTGGCTTGTGGCGGGAGGTGCTGGATAACCTCCGCTCTGTTGCTCGCCCACTGTTTGACCTTGAATACCCCTTTGGACAGGTGATTCCAGACTTTACCAAGGAGTGCTTTCGTTTCCACAGTGGATGGGATGCTCTGTAAGCAGTTATCTACATAGAAGGCATTCTCCACTGAATCCCAGACTTCTGCGTCACTGTCTGGGTTCTCCCGTGCGTGTCTCTGCAGAGTGTATATGGCACAGCAAGGACTGCATGTGGTCCCAAATGGGAGTACTGGCCATTCATAGATGTTGGGCTCTGCTTCTCGTTCCATATCTCGCCATATGAACCGGAGCAGTGTGGTGTCAGAAGGCAGCAGACGAATCTGATAAAACATGGCTTTGATGTCTCCACTGATGGCCGTGGAGTGCTGCCGGAACCGGAGAAGGACACCGAACAAGGAAGGACCTAAGGTTGGTCCGGGGAGTAGACAGTCATTCAGGCTTTGAACAGCGGCTTGGAATGAACAGTTGAAGACAAGTCTGTACTTCCCACCGTGTTGCTGGATAACATGGTGAGGGAGATACCAGGATTCGCTGAGTGGGCTTCCCTCTTCATGAGCTGTCATTTTGGTGACATAGCCTGCCTTCACAAGGTTATGAATCTCTCGGTTATGAACTTTAGCAAACTCAGGATTCTTCACCAGGCGCTGCTCCGTTCCACAGAGTAGTGGGAGTACAGCCCGTGTCGTGGTTGCCAGAGGAGGATGGTTGGGCACCTGTAGCAACGGGGTTGCGTACCTCTGAATGCCATCCATTTCAGTGGTGGTGGTGCGCTTCTCCAGGAGCTCTAATGCATAGGAGTCATGTTTCAAGCGGGTGACCTCCTTTAGCTTCCGGTTGGAGAAGGTGTCCATCTTTCAGAGCATTGCCACATTCCGTAGGAGGTCAGTGGCTGGACAGGGAGATAGAGCTGGACTGCTCCTGGTGAAGAGGACTTGCTGTGACTACAGCTTGGGTGGAGAGAAGTAGATGGGCTGGACCTTGCACAGCCCAACCCAAGGATGTATGGACAGCAACGGGTCCTCCTTCTGGTCCAGCTTGTGTAGGCTCGGTCGGGGTGATGAGATGTGGGTGGTCTGACCCAATCAGGATGAGTGTCGCAACCCTGGCCAGGTTAGGAAGAGGCAATCCTCGGAGATGAGAATATTGCTTCTGTAGAACACTCACCAGGCAGGAGTGCTCTGCGAGATTCAGGACATCTGCCGTGAAGGTATTTGTGATGTTATAGGCTACGTCCCTCACGTCCTGAAGGTGAAATGCAGAGGATCACGGCAGATCCTTTCACTTGGATAACATCATGTCGCACCATTCTGAGGTTAAGGGTCTCGGGGTGTCCCTTCCAGGTTGAGCTGCCGGGCAGCAGCTGGGAGAATGATTGTTTTTTTAGACCCATCATCTAGAACGTTGAATGTATCCATGCTCCTCCTTTCGCTTGCAGAGTGACCTTTACCACCTTAAACATTACCCTTGGAGACCGGTTCTGCTGGTCGAGATAGAGCTCCTTTGCGGCTCCTACCATGAGCATAATCTGCTCCTTTGGTGCTTGGGGAATTACATCATGCAACACTGTGAGATGGATTTCCTCGATTGCAGGGTTTCCTCAATGTGCAGGTCTCCGCTTTATGGCTATGAGCACACTTGTAGCATCGCTCGCCGGAAGTTATCCAGGCCTTCAATTGGGGTTGAGTGAGCTTTTGTACCCTGGGCTATGAGCCAAGGAAATGCCCCTTACTATTGCAATAGGGGCAGTAAGGCTGGAATTTGATGTTCTTGCTCTTGAGAGAGGTCTTCTTCCCGGGTTCCTCCCTTCCGGGTTCCTCCCCGGCTTCCCTATTTAAGTACATGGTGGTGGGATTTGGCCTTTTATGACCCTCCTTGCGTTCAAACTCATTCCTTACCCCGGAGGCTGTGGCTGAGATTGTGGCCTGGTGAGCAATGCTCTTCGCCCTCGACTTCACCTGCAACCATTCTGCCAGCTCTCTGAGAGCATAGGTGCTTCTCGAGCCCTCTTTCAGGATGCCCTTGTTCATACAATGTTCAATGAAAATGTCTCTGAGGTAGGCTGGAAGCTTCCTAAGAAGCCTGTCCACGTGGGAGCCACATTTCAGCTCGTTCCTGTCTTGTCCTTCAACGGATTGGAGCATCGAGGTCAGGGATTGGACAGCCAGGGAGAACTCTTGGAAGGCAGCATGGTCTCCCATTTTGATTGGAGATGTGTTCAGGATGTTGTTTAGTTAATTCTGGACTAGCTGGCGTGGCTCACCATATCTTGCTTTCAGGGCCTGGAGAGCGGCAGTGCATGGTGTTACAGAGTGCATCAAGGATTTGGCCAGCTTGTATGCACTGGGAAACTACATGTGATCCATCAGTACTTGGTATTTGTAGCGTTCTGACAGATGACTGTGAATACCCAGTAGGCACTCAATGCAATTTCCAAAGGGAACAAATTCACTCTCCGCTCTCAAAGTATGGCAGCTTCGGTCTGGGAATTCCATAGGCTGAGGCTACTAGCAGTTTCATGATGTTGGCTCCCTCTTATGGTTGCGTGAAGGATAAACCCGGGACTGCTGATGAGCTCACTGTGGCCTCATTGGGCCTGTCCCCTACTGTCCCAGACCCTCTGTTGGTGGCAGCCTGACTTGAGTGAGAGCTCCCCCACCTGATGGTTGATGACTGGCCTGGCCCAGGCCCTGGACGAGAGGAACGATTTGCCATTGTTGGTAATTGTCAGAAAGGCGAAGGAGAGGGGCTTTGGCTAGATGGAGGAGGAATGCTAACTGGTGTCACTGTCATAGAGGGCATTGGTTGAGCGGCCTGTCCCCCGTGCTCCGTGTTGGCTGTTGACCTCGGAGCCTTCGGGGACTGTGTGCCATGCTGTACCAGAGGAGCAGATTGGGAAAGAAAGGCAGACAGGTCAGGTCCATGTGGAGTGGTGGTCAGGTCAACTCCCTTTCTTTGGTTCAGTCATTATTCATCTCGAAGGACCATTGAAAGATTATTGTGATCTGTGTGGATAGCTGGACAGGTAGGATGACTGACAGTAGTGAAGGTGAACAGGTGGTCATGGGTCAGGTGACAAAGGAATGGATGACACCTGAGGCAGGAATTCCTTTAACCATAAAGTGGTATATTTACTGGGTAGTTTGTCTGTGCTGCATAACAAAGGAAACAGAACAACATGTATCCAATGAAATTCATAATCAAAAGTCAAATCATAAGAATCATTCTCATTATTAACAATTAGGTAATTCAGTTCAATAAGAATTCAACAGGAATCGTCATTGAGCAATTTGGGCTCAACTATTCATCATAAGCATGAGAATAATACTACAAATAAATAAATCAGTTATCAATTATTCATTCTACAATCTCAATCAATTTGATATCAGGACATCAATTCAGCAAATAATCAGAACGTTTCCAATTTCATCTTTTCAGGTTTGTCTTCATATTTACATGTAATTTCGTTACATTTCAACCATATGTCAATGGTATAATTGGCCTGTGATGATCTATAGGGCCGTGATCATTGTCCATTGACATAACACAATAGGTTTGAAGCGGGTGGTCCAAGCACCGCGCCGCGTTAATAACTATAAACTGATGGCCAGCTCTCCAAATCACAACAGATAGTTCAGATAAAAGGTAACAGATTCGGTGGATTTACGTTGATTCATGTACACACGGAATTTCTGGATTAGACGGAGTTGATGAAGAGAAAACAGCGAGGTCGGGCGGTGGCGATTTCCTCCTTTTAATGAGTTGAGATCTGTCGGACATTTCCACCTGAAAGCGCACCTGGCCCAGGTGAGCAAGTGTCCATGAATTATTGGACGATTCCACCAACTCCATGGGCCTTTCTACACCCACCCTTAATCCACACAATATTTAATGATCCTAAACCCACCCTGCGGATATAACCACGGGGCCTGCAGGTTATGAGTCAACCCGCACATCACTAACATAGTGGTATAGCAATGTCAATGTAATGGTCCATTTCACATGAATTACCGACAGTTTACCAATCGATCCATCATAATTAAGTGTTTTCCCTAAAACAAATTCCCGCCGGGAGTGTCAGAGGAATCGGGATCTTCCCGAAGCATACATAGATGCATATAAATGATAAATTAAAAGGGACCGTAATTTGAGCATTGCTGTGTCTAGACCCCATTTTATGCAACTAAGTACCTCGATTTTTCAGCTGAAAGTTTAGCTCTGACAGACTTTTAATTGTGTTTTTAATCTTTGAATACCCCACACCCTTATTCTCGGATTTTATGAGACCTGTGTCACTGTTCCCATCTCTGGAACCAATAGTCTCCCTGGTGTCTGGAACTATCCTGCGCCTGTTTTGTTTGGCCCCTTGTTTTGAGGGAGGTAGAAAACATTGCCTGAATGCATAGGATCCTTGAGTACAGTATTCTGTAGTTAGACTAGCTATATCACAGGACAAGGAAACTCCAACTAAAGTCGCCTTTCATGGATGATGACTGTCAGTGGATATGTATTTCCAACATTTCATATTACATTCTGGTACGAAAAGTTGACAAAAATGTGAAAAGTAAAAATTTTTAAGGCAGATTTTTTATGCGCCGAACTCATTTGAATAGCTGCGCGGGCCACCTTAAGCAGGTCTCTGATGTCAACAGCAATGAGAGCGAGTCTCCAGCGTAATAGCGCTTCTCTGACCTGAGTAGTGTTCAGCGGTTTGAAATGTTTATCTTCGCATCAGTCTCTGCGCAATTTTCGTCTTTTCCCCAATTCATGGGTATTTCAGTCTGCGAGACAAATCTATTAGGCTATTCCGTGGTACTTTGAGACACTACCTGAGCCAAATCTCTGCCGGACAAGAGAAAGGTAAGATTACATGCATCCCAAGTATGGATTTCTACAATTTGTGTTTAATTAGACCAGTGAAAGCAAGTAAATGTGTTTTGCATTATATTATTATCTATAAGTCACTGACATAACACGACATATTCGGTTCTTGTGTTAAGTTTATTTTTGTGGAAAACATTAAATCAACGTTTTATTCGGGCGTCATGCCTAATGCCGGATGTTGTGCCCGGTTGTGCGGGTTAGATGAGCTGCCGGGCTTTCAATAGACTCAGAAAAAAACCACAGAATATAGGCTTCTGTCTGCATTAGGTATTGTAGGCACAATGTTGATTAGATAAGAATAATACACTCCTTGCTTTCCGTTCGGCGTGATTTTGGCAACGGGCGCAGCAGACGACTTAATCAGAAACCAAAAATGTGTGCGAGCACCTTAACCAAATTTGAACTGTTGCACATGCCAAGATCAGTTTTGTCATGTCATTCGATTTGCACATTTTCATGGCATGTTGCATTTTCATTATTTGTAGTCTCAATGGAGAATGTTTCTTATTTGGGCATCGGGCTATTAAGCTTCCCGATGTCCTGTGACACCGGTGAATTCAAATATAAAGGCTAATCAAGTGTTTCAATATATAGGTAAAGAGGTTTGTCTGACTCTACTGAGAAGAAACATAAATTGACACTGGGGATAAAATCTAGTAGTTTCCGTTTGTATTCAATGCGTTTTACCCCATTTTATAGATGACAGTACTTAAATAGGAGCTTGAAGGTTCTTTATAAAGCTGCATTGTGAAGCATTCTTTGATCATCCTACAGCTCGAAAAGCTCTCTGTGCTAGTGGCAGTTTAGTTCAGTAAGAGAGATGAACATGAAAGTGTCTGGGAGCTCCAAGTGCTGCATTAGTAATAACAGAATAATGCCCATAAACAGGGAAGTAGGCTGTATGTGTGACATGAAGAAATGCCATTTACCATATGCTTTTATCTAAAGCGACTTACAGTCAGTCGTGCATACGTTTTTTTCGTCATGTATGTGTGGTCCCGGTAATTGAGCCCACCATATTGGCGTTGCAAGCGCCATGCTCTTCCAACTGAGCTACAGAGCACCATCCTACCCAGGAGGGAATGGGTGATCTAGTATGTGTGAATGGGCGATGTGGTATGTGTGATATACAAAAGAATACAATTGGTTTTGTGATGCTATAGTTTATTGTGCTTTATCTGCATTCAGTGTATCAAAAACTTGTTGGCTATAGGGGCTCAGTATTCATCTGAAACATGTTTAAAGGGATTAGGAGCAGTCAACGCCTCTCCCTTCCAGCGGCCCCGAGGACAGGTTTTCATGGCTATGCATTTTCTTCACACTCCTAGGCTATCTGTATTTAGATTGCTCTATGCATACTGTATACTGCATATCTCCAAATTACCATGCTCATTATTGTACAAGCCTCTACTTTTCTTTATAGAACACAAACTGTCAGCCCCCTACAGCTGCTGATGCTGATAGTGATGGTGCCATTATGTGTAGATTATTATTCCTTTTGACAGGTGTGAGAGTCTGTGTAGGGCAGGGGTGCAACTTTCACTGGGGACGGGGACATGTCCCCCCACTTTCTGAAATTGCATTTTTGTTCCCCCCAGTTTTATCATTCTAATGTGATACAAACAAGGCCAGAAAGATGGTTGGCGATGGTTGGAGGTCCACAATATATGTTGTTTAAAATTATACTGTCTAGGAAATCATAGAAATATACATAACAAACTTGACCATTAGTGATGGAAAGTTTGGCTCATTTCGTTCATTTGAATCAGCAATGCCTAGAGTACGCAGGAAACCCTACATGCGAATGATGAAGTAAAAACTGTTAAGAGTCATAATTTACCAGTAGTGGTGCGTGGGTAAAATCACTGGGGAAGCCAGAAAAAAAGCCATATGACATCCTATGTGTTGTGATAATTGCCTTGTTTGCTCTATAAATCCTGTTAGTTCATGTGCCTTGAGCCCGTGATGTATAGACCTAAGGCCAAGACAATAAGAAGACACAGTGGCAGAATTTTCCCTCATTAAAATGCAAATCAATTTATAACATTTTTGACATTCGTTTTTTCTGGATTTTTTGTTGTTATTCTGTCTCTCACTGTTCAAATAAACCTACCATCAAAATTATAGACTGATCATTTCTTTGTCAGTGGGCAAATGTACAAACTATTTCTATGCTTCCCGTTCTTACCTTTCGTTTTTGCATCTTTTACTTTCGGTTTGGTAGCTGAAAATTCATTTTTTTTGTTTATTGAAAATATATTTCACAGCAGTTTAGATAGTACAATGATTCTCTACAGTGCTTGTTTTGTCACAAACTAAATTAGGCAAACTATTAGAATAGCAACCAGGAAAAGGCGGAGCAATTTCTTTACATTGCACATTAAAAATGTAAATTTAAATGTCAATGGTGTACAGGATAAATTGCAGTGGTTTGAAGGGCTAGTTCCATTCTATTACTTATATTTCTATGATTTAAATTACACCCACCCTGTCTTCAAGAGCATGTTGTGTCTCAACCTATGACAGGCACAACACAAAAAACCCAGATTATGTGAAATAGGGTCTTCAAAAAAGAATACAATTGTTTGACAACACTGTTTGCAAGCTTTTAATTATATCAAACTCAACCGGTTCTCTTTTCCAGTGACGAAGACATGGACGTCTCATCATGGTACAATGGGGTAGACAAAATGGGTCAACTTTAAGCACCTTTATCTCCTGAATGTTTTGACATTCAGGTCTAAAAAGTTACTTTCTGACCACTTCTTCCATGGGAAAACACGCATGGAAAGGGATCAAATGGGATACTGTCAAAAAGTGATTGAATTCAAATGGATTTACCCTGTAATGTTCAAGTCAACCACAGACGCACCGTGCTCCTCAGGGAACAGTATATATCTGCTTTCTTTTCACAGTTTGTTTACTGTCGACCCTTCAGACGCATGGATCCTAAACATGTATTATTTATATGGGTGTGTAGTAGTAGGCACAGCCTGTGCCAACGAGTGTCTGAGGCTCCAGCTTTTCTTAATTCAGGAGAGTGATCTGAAAACGTCAGTCACTGTTAGTCTCTTTGGGGTCTTCAGGAACTCTAGCCGAGCGTTAATAACGAGCATCTACCAACTGTTACTCTCTGACATTACATATTCTTGCTTGATGTCTCTGTTCAAACTGAGTCAGATACTGTAGTGCTTCTGGGAATAATCATCTTCCCAATAATGTTCCCCTTCCTGTCCAGGGGCTTTATGCAGCAGAGTAGGATGTGCCTTGTGGAGTCAAGAGGTCAAAGTGTCATTGCGATTTAATTACACATGACACCAGCCTTGATCCTATTGATGACACTCTGCTGCTTTTTTTCTGGCATGTAAACTACACATAGTGTTGTAGCAAACCCCACAGTGCCTGGGGACTGGAGACAAAGGCACAGAGTCACGTCCTCTGTCATCGTAATCACTCTATCCAACAAAAGAGACACCAGACAGTCACGCCAACCGACCCTAGCCCGGTCGAATAAAACGTGACAGTGCTGTGTCAAGCCCCCCGGTAGAATCACAGATTGTAGGGGATTTTGGTATTGTAGCTTGGAGCACGCTCCCTTGCTCCCTTGGCCTCCAGACAAGTGTGTGCACTCAAGCAGTACAGAACAGCCACATCAGCCTTCACCCCTGCCCCCTCTTCATCATCCTTACCCCGGGCTGAAAGGAGATGAAGGCAGGGGATAGGGAGGGAAAGAATGGGGATAGAAAGCAATTGGCTAACTCTATAAATCCAATGCACCTTGGGTACCTAACCCCGACCATGGTGACTGGGAGCTATTATTTAGAATCTGGTAACCGATGCTCTCCTATTAACATTGAGTAGCTTGGCGTCTGCCGGTTGTCTCCCGTGACAACTTTATGCCTGTTATTTACTGCCTGGCACTGCAGACCTTGCTCTCTGAGCCGCTGACAGAGCTAAGCTCAGTGTGGAGGCTCTGCGTTCAAACCAAACTACCACTCCTTATTACGAAAGAGCAGGGAGTGAAGAGGGTGTGTGTTTGTATGTTTGCTGGTATGGGTGGGTGTTTTGTATAGTTTGTATGTGTGTGTGTCTATACAGTGCATTCGGAAAGTATTCAGACCCCTTGACTTTTTCCACATTTTGTTACATTACAGCCTTTTTCTAAAATGGGTTTAATTGTTTTTATTTCCTCATCAATCTACACACAATAACCCATAATGACAAAGCAAAAACAGGTTTTTAGAAATGTCTGCAAATGTATTACAAATTAAATTGTTAAATATTACATTTACAGAAGTATTCAGACCATTTACTCAGTACTTTGTTGAAGCATCTTTGGCAGAGATTACAGCCTCGAGTATTCTTGGGTATGCCGCTACAAGCTTGGCACACCTGTATTTGGGTATTTTCTCGGATTCTTCTCTGCAGATCCTCTCAAGCTGTCACGACTTCCGCCGAAGTCGGCTCCTCTCCTTGTTTGGGCGGCGTTCGGCGGTCGACGTCACCGGCTTTCTAACCATCGCCGCTCCATTTTTAATTTATCCATTTGTTTTGTCTTGTTCCCTGCACACCTGGTTTTCATTCCCCAATCACACTACATGTATTTACTCCTCTGTTCCCCCTCATGTCTTTGTGTGTGAGAGTTTCGTGTTACGTGTCATGTTTGACGCGCTATTTCTGGTGTGCGTATATTCCGTGTTTATTTCACGAGGTATGTTTATTTGCTTGTACATATTATTGTGACTGTTTGCGCGTTTTGCACTTTGGCATGTTGGCTGGAGGTTTTCGACGCAGTGCGTCCGTCTGTTGGATTCTCCTGCCTAAATAAAGTGTGCGTCTGTTCACAACTCTCTGCTCTCCTGCACCTGACTCCGTTCCCAGTACGCACACCATTGACACAAGCTCTGTCAGGTTGGATCGAGCGTCGCTGCACAGCTATTTTCTGGCCTCTCCAGAGATGTTCGATGGCGTTCAAGTCCGGACTCTTGCTGGGCCACTCAAGGATATTCAGAGACTTGTCCTGAAGTCACTCCTGGGTTGTCTTGGCTGTGTGCTTAGGGTCGTTGTCCTGTTGGAAGGTGAACCTTCACCCCAGTCTGAGGTCATGAGCGCTCTGAAGCAGGTTTTCCTCAAGGATCTCTCTGTACTTTGCTCCGTTCATCTTTTCCTCAATCCTGACGAGTCTCCCAGTCCTTGCCGCTGAAAAACATCCTCACAGCATGATGCTGCCACCACCATGCTTCACCGTACAGATGGTGCCAGGTTTCCTCCAGACATGACGCTTGGCATTGAGGCCAAAGTGTTCAATCTTGGTTTCACCAGACCAGATAATCTTGTTTCTCATGATCTGAGAGTCCTTTAGGTGCCTTTTGGCAAACTCCAAGCGGGCTGTCGTGCCTTTTTCTGAGGGGTGGCTTCGGTCTGGCCACTCTACCATAAAAGCCTTATTGATGGAGTGCTGCAGAGATGGTTGTCCTTCTGGAAGGTTCTCCCATCTCCACAGAGGAACTCTGGACCTCAGAGTGACCATCGGGTTCTTGGACATCCTCCCTGACCAAGGCCCTTCTCCCCAGATTGGTCAGTTTGGCCGGGCAGCCAGCTCTAGGTAGAGTCATTGCATACATTCCTAAAAACCTGTTTTTGCTTTTCCATTACGAGGTATTGTGTGTAAATTGTTTTATTTAATCCATTTTAGAATAAGGCTGTAATGTAACAAAATGTGGAAAAGGTGAAGGAGTCTGAATACTTTCTCAATGCACTGTGTGTTCCATGTATGTGTGTGTGTTTTCTGTGCGTGTGTTTATGCACGTGAGCGTGCATGTGTGTGTGCGTGATTTATATGTTTGCTGGTGCAACGGGGCTGGGGGAGTGAGTTGTCACAGACTTTGTGAGCTATGCTCCAAAAGAGGTCATACGTTCTGTCTAGCCTGTCAGGCTTCAGTGCTCTGCTGTTCTGTTTAAGCTTCACACAGCAAGGTGACGTTGTATTTCTCTATCCTGTCATCCTGAGCAATATTGATGCACATGCTTTTGGTTCCCTTCCTTTTGTCTCTACCTCGGCGTAAACACACAGAGGGGGCTGAACGCACGTTTTCCCCTTCTGGATAAATATTTCACAAGCGTTGAGTAAATGTTCAAATAAATGCCTGACTGTTGAGGCTTTTATCAGTTATTAATGATTTATTATCGCCGATCCATTGTTGTCCTTGGGCCTTCTCGTTTCCACTACAAAGGCTGTATAATTAGTTGTTAATCAGCAAAGACGGTAATGTTAATTTAATGCTGCATTTTCTAGCCCCCGGTTTACAAAAGTGCATCTAATCCCAATTTATGTGTAAAGAAGGACTGTATAATGAAAACTCCTCTTGTTTCTGTTATCAAATGTGCAGTCCCAGGACCGATGGTGAATAACAATTAGAGCAGACTACGGCTAGCCTGGTTAAACCAGACTGAACTCTTTAAGTGAAGTAAAACAAAAGTGAGTGCAGTCTGGCTTTACCAGGCTAGGCTACTGCAGTGGCCCCCCTGTAATTTGTCTTAATGGCTCCAATTCAGTTCTGCATCTAACAACTATCCAGGCCCTAATGGTCTTTCTCTGCGTTTATTCCCCAGGAACTATTAGTCTGCAAAACTCTGCTGAATATTTAAAGCCTTGTGACTGTTTCTATCATCTTTGTTTAATCTGCGACCAGCAGTATTTCTTGTGTCTGATGTGGAGGGTCTGTCATTAGTAGTAGTGTCGGTGTTAGTCACTTCTCATCTGGTAATGTGCTAACGTGTTCTAATTAAACCAGACACGTCGTCATCTGCCTTTTCAAAATGTCTCATCCGACGGTTAGCGGCGCGACCTGGAGCTGGGTTTGGTCCCCTGCTCTGTTCTGTTGTCTCCCCCTCTCTCCTGTATTATAGCGTAGAGGCTCGCCTCTCTCCCCTCCGCTTCTTAATATTCATGGAGCATTCTATTGGTTCTATGCAGAGGGTAGACTACGCACTGAGTGGAAGAGGTGTGTGTGTGAACAACTGAATATGCATTGTCTTTACATGTGGGGGCAATTTTGTTGTATGATTGGTTTTCATGAGGGAAATGGATGCCTACATGCAGCGGATCAGGAAATGGGAGGGACTGTTTATGATGATTACCTTGAGTCCTAGGGTTTCATTTCATTTTAGAGACATGATGGAGTGTTTATGGAAATTTGAAATGTGTCCTTTTCCACATACAAGGTGATGAACTCTTTTCGACATACAAGGTGATGAAACACTCCTGGATTTAAAGGTGAAAGACTGAGTGTGTGCTAGTTTGTGTCTGTCTCTGTGTGTTTTGAGGGGTAGAGAGAGCGAGCGCTTTAGGAAACCATCTCTGGCATGTCTTCAAAGGAGCTACTGTCTCTTTAAAAATTGATGAAGCAGTTTCATCTATTGTTCTCTGACAGACACAGTAAGCTATGTAATGCTCTCCCCTTCTACATGCATGATTGGAGAGATCTGCCTATAGAAATGAGTTAATTTGATGGAAATCTTCAAGATTTGAATTGGGGGAACTTATCAATTTCATAGGCAAATCACCAGTCTTTGTAGGGCCTAACTCTTGCATGAGAATGAATCCTGATGAGTAGAGTTAGGAGTGGAAGTTCTATTGTTGGGCCTCTGGTTGTTTAGGGGATAAGAGTGTGGGATTCCCATGATACCCTGGCCTTTCATTTGCTCAGTGAATTGGACCTTGTCATTCAAAGGAGGGAGATAATGTTTGAGAATGAAAGGCTTACCAGGCCTTGAAGATGTCAGTTGAAAAGGCCTGCTTTTGACCGCCTCCTAGAGAGCATATGAAAGGTATGTCCCTCAAAAAGGGCATTATGGCTACATTAGTTCCTACCAGAGAGACCTCCGACTCTCTTCAGTACTTACTTAAGGAGCCATGGTCTAATTGAGTGTCGAGGGACAGGTCCTGTGTGCTGAATGATACTGTTTGACCTCCTAAAGAGAGAGGGAATGTGCCAGTGTGAGTTTTTGGTCTGAATTGTGTTGGTTGTAATGCGACTGTGCTGTGTGCCAGGGGCTGGGCCGGTCGGTCAATACAACAGCCCCAGATCCCAGGAGGAGATCATTTTTCAAGGCTGGGCGTCCCACATCCACAGAGTCCTAATGGCAGCCTCCCTAGCCTCTCCAGCCTCCCTAGCCTTCCCGGCAGTATGATTTATCAAAAGGGAAAAGGTCAGTCTGGCGGGCTGTAATTAATTCTGTCAGCTTTTATTTGGTGCTGCATGGGAGTGCTTTCTCTATTAGTGGCACATTACATGGTTTGTCTCAGCGACAGCCACGTAGGAAAGGGGCAGTTTTCATTTCAATCATGATGCACTCTCATCGGGGGCAAGGAGGAAGGTGGAAGGTGGTTGGTGGAAGGTAGTTGGTGGAGGGTGTTTGGTGGAAGGTAGTTGGTGGAAGCTGGAAGGTGGATGGTGGAAGGTGGATGGTAGTTGGTGGATGTGACTCACATAGCCGGGGCAGAGGTGATATGCGTGACTCCTGTGTAGTGTGTCTAGGGCAGGCAGGTTAGGTCTATGAGGGCCTGCTGTGTAAGCGTATGTATAGGACTTGTTGAGTGTACTCACTGCTGCAGTGCGTGACAGAACAGCCTAATTGCCATGGCATGTAAAGTTAAATGGAAGTGTTTATATGTTTAGTAAGGCCTTTCTGGAGAATACTTGAGTCAAGTACATTGTAAGATGGCGCCGGAGCTGAAGGCTGACGTTTTACGTGCCCCCAACCGATTGTGTTTTTTTGTTTGTTTAGTTGCGTTGTTTGTAACTTATTTTTTTACTTATTTTGTACATAATGTTGCCGCTACCGTCTGTTATGACCGAAAATAACTTCTGGACATCAGGACTGCAATTGCTCACCACGGACTGACAGAATCCTTTTCCTTTTTCATGACTCTGACGAGCCCGAGGCGGAGGCTATACGGCTCCCTCGGGAACAGGCCCCGACCCCAGTGACCTGCGTGAAGAGGAGGCAGAGAAAGAGAGGCCGGAGAGCAGACTGCCTTCTGAGAAGTTGGAGGTTATCGAATAAACCCCCGCTTCCCTCAATTCTGCTAGCAAACAAGCAATCTTTGGACAATAAAATGGATGAGTTACTGGGAAGATTAAACTACCAACGGGACATTAAAAACTGTAACATCTTATGCTTCACCAAGTCGTGGCTGAACGACGACAATATGAACATACATCTGGCTGGTTATACAATGTACTAGAAGGTTTGAAAGGCGGTGTCTGGTAAGACAAGGGGCGGCGGTCAATGTATTTTTGTAAACTACAGCTGGTGCACGACATCTAAGGAAGTCTTGAGCTATTGCTCTCCTGAGGTAGACTTTCTCATGATAAGCTGCAGACCAGGAGAGAGTTTTCATCTGTATTCTTTGTAGCTGTTTACATACCACCACAGTCAGAGGCTGGCACTAAGATAGCATTGAATGAGCTGTATTCCACCATAAGCAAACAAGAAAATGCTCACCCAGAGGCGGCGCTCCTAGTAGCTGGGATTTTAATGCAGGGAAACTTAAATCAGTTTTACCAAATTTCTATCAGCATGTTAAATGTGCAACCAGAGGGAAAAGAACTCTGGACCACCTATACTCCACACACAGAGATGCATACAAAGCTCTCCCTCGCACTCCATTTGGCAAATCTGACCATAATTCCATCCTCCTGATTCCTGCTTACAAGCAAAAATTAAAGCAGGAAGCATAAGTGACTAGATCAATAAAAAAGTGGTCAGATGAAGCAAATGTTAAGCTACAGGACTGTTTTGCTAGCACAGACTGGAATATATTCTGGGATTCCTCCAATGACATTGAGGAGTACACCACATCTGTCATTGGCTTCATTTATAAGTGCATCGATAACGTCGTCCCCACAGTGATCGTACCTACATACCCCAACCAGAAGCGATGGATTACAGGCAGCATCCGCACTGAGCTAAAGGCTAGAGCTGCCGCTTTCAAGGAGCGGGACACTAACCCGGAAACTTATAAGAAATTCCGCTATGCCCTCCGACGAACTATCAAAAAGGAAAAGCATCAATACAGGACTAAGATCAAATCGTACAACACCGGCTCTGACGCTCGTCAGATGTGGCAGTGTCTGCAAACCATTACAGACTACAAAGAGAAGCACAGCCGAGAGCTGCCCAGTGACACGAGCCTACCGGACGAGCTAAACTACTTCTATGCTCGCTTCGAGGCAAATAACACTGAAACATGCATGAGAGCACCAGCTGTACCGGAAGACTGTGTGATCACGTTCTCCACAGCCGATGTGAGTAAGACCTTTAGACAGGTCCTCATTCACAAGGCCCATGGCCAGACGGATTACCAGGACATGTACTGCGAGCATGCGCTGACCAACTAGCAAGTGTCTTCACTGACATTTTCAACCTATCCCTGTCCGAAGTCTGTAATACCAACATGTTTTAAGCAGACCACCATTGTGCCTGTGCCCAAGAGCACTAAGGTAACCTGCCTAAATGACTACAGACCCGTAGCACTCATGTCTGTAGCCATGAAGTGCTTTGAAAGGCTGGTCATGGCTCACATCATCACCATCATCCCAGAAACCCTAGACCCACTCCAATTTGTATACCGCCCCAACAGATCCACAGATGATGCAGTCTCTATTGCACTCCACACTGCCCTTTCCCACTTGGACAAAAGGAACACCTATGTGAGAATGCTATTCATTGACTACAGCTCAGCGTTCAACACCATAGTGCCCTCAAAGCTCATCAATAAGCTAAGGACCCTGGGACTTAACACCTCCCTCTGCAACTGAATCCTGAACTTCCTGACGGGCCGCCCCCAGGTGGTAAGGGTAGGTAACAACACATCCGTCACGCTGATCCTCAACACAGGTACCCCTCAGGGGTGCGTGCTCAGCCCCCTCCTGTACTCCCTGTTCACTCATGACTGCACGGCCAGGCACGACTCCAACACCATCATTAAATTTGCAGATGACACAACAGTGGTAGCCTGATCACCGACAACAATGAGACAGCCTATAGGGAGGAGGTCAGAGACCTGGCCGTGTGGTGCCAGGACAACAACCTCTCCCTCAACGTGATCAAGACAAAGGAGATGATTGTGGACTCCAGGAAAAAGAGGACCGAGCACACCCCTATTCTCATCGATGGGGCTGCAGTGGAGCAGGTTGAGAGCTTCAAGTTCCTTGGTGTCCACATCACCAAGAAACTAACATGGTCCAAGCACACCATGACAGCAGTGAAGCAAGCACGGCAACACCTATTCCGCCTCAGGAGACTGAAAAGATTTGGCATGGGTCCTCAGATCCTCAAAAGGTTCTTCAGCTGCACCATCGAGAGCATTCTGACTGGTTGCATCACTGCCTGGTATGGCAACTGCTCGGCCTCCGACCGCAAGGCACTACAGAGGGTAGAGCGAACGGCCCAGTACATCACTGGGGCCAAGCTTCCTGCCATCCAGGATCTCTACACCAGGTAGTGTCAGAGGAAGGCCCAAAAAATTGTCAAGGACTCCAGCCACCCTAGTCATAGACTGTTCTTTCTGCTACCACACGGCAAGCGGTACCGGAGCACCAAGTCTAGATCCTTCTAAACAGCTTCTACCCCCAAGCCATAAGCTTCTACCCCCAAGCCATAAGACTCCTGAACATCTAGTCAAATAGCTACCCAGACTACTTGCATTGCCCCCCCATTCCCCTCTCCACATCACTGCCACTCTCTGTTGTCATCTATGCATAGTCACTTTAATTAACTCTACATGTACATACTACCTCAACTAACCAGGGCCCCCGCACATTGACTCTGTACCGGCACCCCCTTGTATATTTTGTTATTTTTTACTGTTGCTCTTTAATTACTTGTTACTTTTATATTTTATTCTTATCTGTATGTTTTGAAACTGCGTAGTTAGTTAGGGGCTCGTAAGTAAGCATTTCACTGTAAGGTGAACACCTGTTGTATTCAGCGCATGTGATTAATAACATTTGATTTGGTTTTACAGTATTAAACCCAGTACTTGCAAACATTATAATACATTTAAGTTTAAACTTTTTTCCCCACCCTTTTGTAAATGTAGAATTACATTTATTGTGTCAGTGTTTTGAGAAGAGAAGTGCAGCCAAAACCTAGTAAATGAAGATTATGAATACATTTAATGAGGAGCTTCTTGCAGACCGACACAGGTTACTGGCACTGCTACACAAATAATTGTTGTTACTATAGGCTATGTTACATAGATGTGTAGGCTTCACTTACATGTACAACATTTTATATGCATTATTAGAATCATCCACTATGTCATGTATGCGTTATTCGATTTGAGCACAGAGGGCCAGCAGTGAACAGGGTTTTCCTTAACAAAAATTCTTGATGCAAGGTGGGTTTGAATTCCCAGTTAATGTGCACTGTCATTTTCAAGTCAACTGCTTTAGTGGTGTGTGCCATCAGGAAGTGATGATAATGATGATGATGATGGTGGTGGAACATGACAGCTATTTTACGTCCACAAGACTCTTAATTATTTAACAGAACATGTTATGTACGGTAAACTTAAATGTTTTATAGACATTGTTTATCTTTTTTTTTCTCATAAAAGCAGATGGATATGTGTGAAATGGATGAGCAAAAAAATGTGGGATTTTGTCATATATGCAAAAACGGCCCTTTTGAATTTTCTCTAACGTTAGTAGCTAGTAGCCTAGTCAAGGATGTATCATGCAATATTGGCCTACACGCAGACAAGAGGAACAAAACTAAACCTTGAATTTGGAGGTTTAAAATATCCTTCTGCTGACTAAGTTGACCTATTTTAAGAAAAAAGTTGGTTGGTGGATATAAAGTTCAAGATCTTTCATAGGCTGATGCGGTATTTGTTACAGGAAATAATGACTGCCAGCTGGGTCCGGTTCGCATAGGGTTCAGTTTGGCAGGTTATCTGAAGGGAAAAGCTAATATGTAGCATTTGAGCAAGTGCAAATACATAGACTAATTTAGTTGGCTGCTGCGCATTGTGAGACTAAGAAAAAGCTCAAATTGATTTTAATGTTCACAAGTATGGTTCCAGCAAATCTAGGATGATACTCATATATCTTATCGTTCAACTTGGATTCATTTTTTATGATTAAGATGGAGATCATCTGTTACATTTCAAACTTGGCAGAGTGCCCAGGGCAACACTCAATTTCAACCCTGCTTTTGTTTAGGCAATTACTAAAATAATGGAACACATAAAGTCATATTACCAAGTTTAATGGAGGGAGATCCTTGTACCCAGGTATGTGTCAAAGCCCTACATGTTTCCAAATTCTATTTTACGTCTCAAAGTGTTTTTTTTTCTCTAAATCACATTGTCTGCACAGATGTGCTTTTACAGCACGTACTTAGACATCTAACTACCTCCTCATCAATTTAGATTGAGAGAGAGCTGCCTTCTTAGTTATTGTTCCTATGGAAACAGTGAAGTGGAAAAGTTCAAGCTAATCATTATTCAGGTCTTTCCAATAGTGAGGAGGGAGAAGTTTTCAGATTGTGTAGCATTTTTCCCTTGTGGATTGCACTCTTGATGTAAAACACTCCTTTTTGTAGTGGGCCAATAGGGCTCTGACCTTCTGTGTGCTTCTGCCAAGCATTTGGGGCTTTCGATTGGTCATCGCGGGCCTGGGAGCAAATCCCAATGATTCAGCTGGACGAACATTGCAATGACCAGAACTTTCCGAGATTGTCCCAATCACTTTGACCTTTGAGAAAGCAAGCGGATGCTAGTCCTCAGGCTCCCAACAAAATCAACCTCCGTAAAAAGACAGAGCAAAGCCTTTTTCCTTGTCACAGAGTTACACACCTAAAAACTTGATGTGAATGACATTGGGGATGTGATCCGCCTAATGGCTGTCTATGTGCAGCAGAGCTTCCTCCTGAGAGGGGCTAATATGGAACAATCTGCCTAAATCTTTGTGATGCTGGTGCCGTGGATGACTGCGTCAGTAGCAGGCAGCCATCTAAATGTACAGTATGTGAGGAAATGCTAATCATTCCTGGTCTTTATTTTTAGGGCCCATCTCCTCCGAGTGCTCTCTCGCTCTCGCTCTCTCCTCTCCTCTCCTCTCTCTCTTCTTTCCTCCTCTCTCCTCTCTCTCTTCTTTCCTCCTCTCTCCTCTCTCTCTTCTTTCCTCCTCTCTCCTCTCTCTCCTCTCTCCTCCTCTCTCCTCCTCTTTCCTCCTCTCTCCTCCTCTTTCCTCCTCTCTCCTCTCTCTCCCCTCTCTCTCTCCTCCTCTCTCCTCCTCTTTCCTCCTCTCTCCGCTCTCTCCCCTCTCTCTCTCCTCTCTCTCTCTTCTCTCTCTCTCCTCTCTCTCCTCTCTCTCTCTCCTCTTTCCTCCTCTCTCCCTCCTCTCTCCTCTCTCTCCCCCTCTCTCTCCTCTCTCTCCTCCGCTCTCATCTCTCTCTCTCCTCACTCCTCTCTCTCTCCTCCTCTCTCCTCTCGCGCTCTGCCTCAGTGAGGAGGCAGTGAATCATGTTTAAACCAAAAAATATGAACTTGGCAAAGCCAACAGTGGCAGGAACCTTTAAATCCTTATCCTGCCAGGGCTTCTATGTGTATTTGTATTAAAGCAACCATTCTCTATTCACTAACATTGGCATTGTCTCTGGCATGCATGTCAATTAGGATTATTGCCACGGTGTACTGCAGGATTACACTGACTGCCATCAAGCTGTTTTATTATGTATCATGGCTCAAAACAAATCTAGAGCTGAACACTCCATCCACGCACTCATCTATCAAGAAACATCATTGTGTTAGCTAGTTTATCCACGAACAATACTTCTTGGTTGTTTTGAATTGTTGTGATGCAACTGAAGGTGTTGTTTACAAATACTTTCCAGAAGTGAAATCAAAGATTTTAAAGAAATGTATTCAAAACATATTTTTGAACATATTGTTTGGTAATTGTGTTCATATGACAGATACGACTCCAGAAAAACGGTTGCCAATGAGGGAGGGTTTCTAAAATGTACAGTGGTGAATATTTGAAATAGGCTCTGATTAAGAGTAACATCCACAAGGACTCCTATCCATCAGATGGTATTTCCCGTCCGGGAAGCTGCCTTGCTCATCGTTATTAATTGCAATTACAAGCAGTTGTTGGGAGGAACTGCTAAGTGAGTGCTTATCTCTAGGGTATTCCTAATCAACTACATGGAACTGTCCTCCAGCAACAACACTGACTAAATATATCCAACGTGCACTACCTTGGTTAACCTGTTGGGGGAGAAACTCACAGAGAACACCTTGCATTTCTAAGTCAACAAATCATGCCTTGTTAAAATGTTGTTGTAGGCTATCTTTATTCATGCCATGGGTTCATCTCAGATCCCCAGTGGAGTGGGCAAAGTCTTGGAACGCTTCAAAACAGCCCTGGTATCCTTACATCTCTCATGTTGCATTAATGCAAATAACTCCCTCTAGCAATAGCCCATACTCGGTAATGATCCTTGGCACCAATCGCGTCTGTTTAATCAGTAGAGGACCATAGAGCTATACATTGATGGCCCAGACGCGGGTAGGCAGAACAGTGACCTCAATAACACCTGAGTGTTTAATTAACTAACTTCGTCATGGCTGCCAGTATCTGAATGCCTGGTTTTTATTCCCTTCTCCTCCACTCTGATCACTGCTGCCAGTATCTGAATGCCTGGTTTTTATTCCCTTCTCCTCCACTCTGATCACTGCTGCCAGTATCTGAATGCCTGGTTTTTATTCCCTTCTCCTCCACTCTGATCACGGCTGCCAGTATCTGAATGCCTGGTTTTTATTCCCTTCTCCTCCACTCTGATCACGGCTGCCAGTATCTGAATGCCTGGTTTTTATTCCCTTCTCCTCCACTCTGATCACTGCTGCCAGTATCTGAATGCCTGGTTTTTATTCCCTTCTCCTCCACTCTGATCACTGCTGCCAGTATCTGAATGCCTGGTTTTTATTCCCTTCTCCTCCACTCTGATCACGGCTGCCAGTATCTGAATGCCTGGTTTTTATTCCCTTCTCCTCCACTCTGATCACTGCTGCCAGTATCTGAATGCCTGGTTTTTATTCCCTTCTCCTCCACTCTGATCACTGCTGCCAGTATCTGAATGCCTGGTTTTTATTCCCTTCTCCTCCACTCTGATCACTGCTGCCAGTATCTGAATGCCTGGTTTTTATTCCCTTCTCCTCCACTCTGATCACGGCTGCCAGAGCTGGAGCCGTAACATCAACACCTCTCCCAAATTCACACAGGCAGCCCTTGTCCATTGGCTTTCATGCGCCAATACAGAACAGAGATTTGGCAGGACTTGTTTCACGCTACCACTCTAATGTGGTCAAGATATAACTCTAGAAATCAAAGAAGGGAGTTGTGTGAGTTTGGCTAGGGTTATACAGTAGCCATACAGTATGTGTGGCCCAATCTAGCTTGAGACAGCTCATCTGCATCATGCTGGACCCTTAGGCTGACCAGGTGGAGTCCAGTGCTTCGGGTGCGGACACCAGTTAGAGGTGAGGAGTGACGGCAGTAGTGACTGAATGGGCATACTAGAGAATTGTGAGACTATGGGTCTGGACTGCAGAAAGGACTGGAGGCAGTGGTGGGATCTCACACACACACACACACACACACACACACACACACACACACACACACACACACACACACACACACACACACACACACCCCTCCAGAACCTCTTAAACAGAGGGCATATGGTGGCTAGGAGCATCAGTATTCTGGATCAGAACCAAATGAGATGAGCGGGTTCCAAGGTGTGTCACTGAGGTTAAGGTCACTGAGGTTAAGGTCACCAGTCCATCCCCACTTTTATACTGGCTTTCCTCTTTGTTTGACAGCTGTTTTGTTGTGTTGAGCAATGAATGTGCGCTCAGACAGAAAGCATATATATATATATATATATATATATATATATATATATATTCTGTTGATATATGATAATGGAAAGCCCCTGAGAGCCATCAATTTGATAGTGTGCACGTGTCTCCTCATGGAATCAAAAACCAAACCCAATACTCATATACACCTTGTTCAAACATATTGAAATGTCAGCCGTTTTCTCTGCCCAGATTACAACAGCCTATCTCAACAACAACTCACATAACTGGTCTGCTTTTAAATGAACTAAAGGACAAACTTGTTATGTAGCCTATTACCAGACCTTATTACCAATGCTGTCTGGAATCAGATAAATAAAACATTCTGTTGTGGGGGTCATCTCACTGGACTGGCAGGAAGGATTTTGATGTCGCACATCTCAAACAGGTTCCAGGGGAGGAATGGGAGAGGGGTGGCACTCTAGGGGTGTGACACCAGGTCAAGAGAGGGTGTGTGTGCCCTTATCAAAGCCTTGTCGCCCTTCTGAAGTGAGAGGGAAGTGGAGATGAGTGTCTGAAGGTGGTGGATACTCCCTGTGCATCCTCCTCCTCCTGGCTGTGAGTAATGAGCCTCAGGACTAGCTGGCTAATGAGACCTGACATCACATGTACACTTCCTGTAAAAACAAACTAAGATACACTTACACACACACACACACACACACACACACACACACACACACACACACACTGCCTCTAAACCTCTCTTGGTATGCTGTGATTGTCACTGTGGAACCGCAACACTGACAAGTTTCAGGAGGAAAATAAGTGTGTTAGCAGTGTAGGCGTAATTTCACTGGGACTGTTACCACAGAAGTGCAATTGTGTGTGCGTGCTGCGACTGCCACACTTCCAAATGAGTCAGCAGCAGGAGGTGTAGTTGGGCGCTCGCCTCTCGTCAGAAGTGGAATAGGCTGACTCCGGGGGGGGGGGGAGGTTTTGCAGATGATTGCCGTATGGGCACTGGCGTGATTTGGAAAGGCCCCTTTGGTCACAGAAAAGAGTCGGCTTTGTGTGTCAAAATGAAAGCGTGAGAGCCATTTCTCGGTATCGCCCCTGAATGCAACAAGCCGCGTGTGCCCGGCTCTCCTTGGCGCGTGGCGCTTTAGAAGTTTGGTGTCCTGCAGAGTGAGGGAATAGGTGCATTCAGTCAAGGAGAGAGGGCTGTTGGGTTGAACGGTCTCCCGAGGGCATGAGGCCTTTCATGTCAGCCCTACCAGCGCAGCCTTGCCTGGCTTGTCTGGTCTGTGGGCTGATAGTTGATGGGGAAGAATATATTGTACATTTTTGACAAGTCTTGACAACAAAGCAGAGGATCGCCAAAAGTATTCTGTTATCCTGTAGAACATCGCCCACATAAGACATAAGACTGTACACACACACACACACACACACAAACACACTCCCACCCCTCCCACCCAGCACACACCTGTTAAATGTGTTCCGCTAACGAGTTGCATCATCAGGCTCGCGGTGAAGATGGCATTGACATGTCACACTCCCTGTTGTTAGCCTGCAGAGCACACTGATTGAGTGAGAAAGAGCTCTGGCACTGTTTCCTGAAGTTCACAGGAACACAGACAGAGACACAGAGGAAGCCTGTGTGTGCACAGCACAGCTCTAAAAGGCTGCTCATTAGGCCCCAGTGCTATTAACAGGCCTTTTATTAGCACCCATCTCGAAGCCCGTTCAATTGTGCACAGCTTTGTTGATGCTGTTTCTCTAGTCATCAATTTAATATGCTGAGTGGAAAAAAACATGCAATTGTTTCAACACAAGGCCTCTAAGAAAACGCTTTGGATTTACGAATCATAGATCGACTGGAATCAATATAAACGATTGATTTCTTCGCTTTACTCACAAGCAAATAAGGCGTTATGAAGGCACCAGTGGCTTGCAGTTATAGTGATACTTTTAATGGTCTTTGTGATTTCATTTGGCCAGCAACACGCCGTGAATTTGAATAGAGCCCGTGTTCAGAGCAAGACAGCTGTGTGCTCACACACTGAGAGCCCCTGGCTTATCCCAGCATTATATAAAACCAATGTATACACTTGGCATGATACAAAGACCAGCCTAGCTAAAATCTGTGACCTCGATACCACACAGACTGTCAATGAATGCAAGGTATCATCATCGCTATTGATTTGGAAAGCAGGAATGAAGAAAAGCAGAAATAGAAATAATTGGAATTGTGAAATTATCTGAAATATACTGTGGGAAAATATAAACGCAACATGTAAAGTGTTGGTCCCATGTTTCATGAGCTGAATTAAAAGATCCAAGAAATGTTCCATACGCACATCAAGCATATTTCTCTCAAATCTTGTGCACAAATTGGTTTACATCCCTGTTAGTGAGCATTTCTCCTTTGCCAAGATAATACATCCACCTGACAGGTGTGGCATATCAAGAAGCTGATTAAACAGCATGATCATTACACAGGTGCACCTTGTGCTGGGGACAATAAAAGGCCACTGTAAAATGTGTAGTTTTGTCACGCAACTCAATGCCACAGATGTCTCAAGTTTTGAGGGAGCGTGGCCACCGGAGATGTTGCCAGAGAATTTCATGTTAATTTCTCTACTATAAGGCACCTCCAACGTCGTTTTAGAGAACTTGGCAGTACTTCCAACTGGCCTCACAACCGCAGACCACATGTAACCACGCCAGCCCAGGACCTTCACCTGTGGGATCATCTGAGACCAGCTACCCAGACAGCTGATAAAACTGTGGGTTTGCATAGGAAAGAATTTCTACACAAACTGTTAAAAACTGTCTCATGGAAGCTCATTATGACCGCAGTTTGACTGCAGTTTGGCGTCGCAACCAACTTCAGTGGGCAAATGCGCACTGTCGATGGCCACTGGTACGCTGAAGAAGTGTGCTCTTCACGGATGAATCCCAGTTTCAACTGTACGGGGTAGATGGCAGACAGCGCGTAAGGCACCATGTGGGCGAGCGGTTTGTTGATATCAACGTTGTGAACAGAGTGCCCCGTGGTGGCGGTGGGGTTATGGTATGGGGAGGTATAAGCTACGGACAACGAACACAATTGCATTTTATCGATGGCAATTTGATTGCACAGATACACCGTGACGAGATCCTGAGGCCCATTGTAGTGCCATTCGTTTCAGCATGATAATGCACGGCTCCATGTCATAAGGATCTATACACAATTCCTGGAAGCTGAACATGTCCCAGTTCTTCCATGGCCTGCATACTCACCAGACTTCGCACAGCCATTGAAGAGGAGTGGGACAACATTCCACAGGCCACAATCAACAGCCTGATCAACTCTATGTGAGGCAGATGTCATGCTGCACACCAGATAGTTACTGGTTTTCTGATTCACGCGCTTACTTTTTAAAAAGGGATCTGTGACCAACAGATTCATATCTGTATTCCCAGTCATGTGAAATCCATAGATTAGGGCGTAAATTATTTATTTCAATTGACTGATTTCCTTATATGAACTGTAAATCAGTAAAATCTTTGAAATTGTTCCATGTTGCGTTCATATTTTTGTTCAGTGTATTCAAAATCACCATACATTTCAGCTTATGTTGCCTATACAGGATATAAAACCAAATTTGCTACCGTAAATGAAGGGCTTTATTGATGTATGTCACGCCCTGGCCATAGAGAGGGTTTTGTTCTCTATTTTGGTTAGGCCAGGGTGTGACTAGGGTGGGCATTCTATGTGCCCTTTTCTATGTTTTGTGCATTTCTTTGTTTTGGCCGGGTATGGTTCTCAAACAGGGACAGCTGTCTATCGTTGTCTCTGATTGGGAACCATACTTAGGTAGCCTTTTCCAACAGGGTTTTTGGTGGGAAGTTGTGTAATAACGGTTGAAAGGAGAGGACCAAGGTGCAGCGTGGTGAGAGTACATATTCTCTTTATTGGAAAGACGCCGAACAAAACAATAAACTCTACCCAACAAACCGTGAAGCTAAAGGCTATGTGCCCTAAACAAAGTCAACTTCCCACAACCCAAGGAGGGAAAAAGGGCTACCTAAGTATGGTTCCCAATCAGAGACAACAATAGACAGCTGTCCCTGATTGAGAACCATACCCGGCCAAAACATAGAAAATAAAGAACATAGAAAAAGGAACATAGAATGCCCACCCTAGTCACACCCTGGCCTAATCGATGGGGTGCTGATGTGTGCCAAAGAATGAGTTGTCCTTAACTTATGACTCCATTCAGCCAGGGAGAAGAGAGACTTAATGATGGTGAAAAGGGGCCATCACATTGCCGTTGATTTCTGCTGGCATGTCCTATAGAGGAGTCAGGACGGCGCAGCAGCTTACCTAGAGAGAGAGAGGTGGAGAGGGGGAGGGAGGCAGAGAGATAGAGGGAGGTGGGGAGGAGAGTGACTAAGTGAGGGAGGTTCACAGGGAAAGGGAGATATGGAGGTAGGGAGATGTAGAGGGAAGTGGGGAGGGAGGAACAGATGAGATAGGGAGATGGAGAGGGAAGTGGGTAGGGAGGAGCAGAGGAGGTAGGGAGTTGGAGAGGGAAGTGGGGAGGGAGGAGCAGAGAAGACGGAGTTGTAGAGGGAAGTGGAGATGGAGGGAAGTGGGTAGGGAGGAGCAGAGGAGGTAGGGAGTTGGAGAGGGAAGTGGGGAGGGAGGAGCAGAGGAGGTAGGGAGTTGTAGAGGGAGGAGCAGAGGAGGCAGGGAGTTGTAGAGGGAAGTGGGGAGGGAGGAGCAGAGGAGGCAGGGAGTTGTAGAGGGAAGTGGAGAGGGAGGAGCAGAGGAGGTAGGGAGTTGTAGAGGGAAGTGGGGAGGGAGGAGCAGAGGAGGCAGGGAGTGTTAGTCAGATGCAGAGGGAGGTTGAGAGGAGACGGCTCTCCCTACTGCTCATGATGATAAAGGTGAACGTCTAAACTCAGACTAGGGATTAAGACAGGTAACTGGGATTCCGGGACTCTCCCGTGACCACTCTTCACATTCCTCCCACCCAAAAAAAGACCCAGGAAATTTTCCCCCAATGTCGCACTAATGCAATTCCACAAAATCCACAACATGTGCATCAACAGCACGAGTTACAAATACATTTCAGAATTCTCATCAGAACTGAAAGTTATATCTCGGTCCGACCCAAACCCGGTGAGCTGAAGCCTGACCCCAGGCCTGGTCCGAAATCACGTAAATTAAACCCGAAAAAAACGTAAATTGAACCCGAAAAAAAATGCCTGATTTCTAGAAAACTGTAGGCTACATGGATTTAAACTGGTGTTGAGAACAACACAGCAGACCTAAAATGTGAAGAAATAATCGTTTATCAACATTTTAAGATAACCATTCCAATCGGTTCCATCAGTCCTATTCATTGATCGGCGTGTACCCCCACTGCACTACTTAGATGCGTATCAGTAGGGATTAAGAAGTGAGTATATGCAACGCCCACTGAAAAATAAGTGAGTATACAACTTGTACAGTGCATTCAGAAAGTTCAGAACCCTTGACTTTTTCCAAAAAAATGTACATTACAGCCTTATTCTAAAATGTATGAAATATTCTTTTCCCCTCAATCTACACACAATATCCCATAATGACAAAGCAAAAACTGTTTTTTTTAGAAATGTTAGCAAATTTATACATAATAAAAAACAGAAATACCTTATAAGTAAATGTAAGGGCTGTCTTCAGGAATGGACCAAAATGCAGCGGAGTTAGTATTCATCTTTCAATTTAATTAGAAAGAACACTATAACAAACAAAACAAGGAAACTGACAGCCAACAGTCCTGTCAGGTGCAAACACACTAAACAAGAAACAATTACCCACAAACCCCAGTGACAAACAACTCCTACATATGCGACTCCCAATCAGGAACAACGATTCCCAGCTGTTCCTGATCAGGAGTCACAAGACACACACCAGACTGCCACGTCCTGACCCCCAAACTACTACACCAGCTCCATCTGCTGGTCAGGACGTGACAGTAAATAAGTGCTTCTACACCTGCATTGCTTGCTGTTTGGGGTTTTAGGCTGGGTTTCTTTTCAGAACTTTGTGACATTAGCTGATGTAAGAAGGGCTTTATAAATACATTTGATTGAAATAAGTATTCAGACCCTTTGCTATTAGACTTGAAATTGAGCTCAGGTGCATCCTGTTTCCATTGATCATCCTTGAGATGTTTCTAGAGCAAAAACCAAGCCATGAGGTCAAAGGAATTGTCTATAGAGCTCCGAGACAGGATTGTGTTGAGACACAGGTCTGGGGAACGGTACCAAAAAATGTCTGCAGCATTGAGGCTCCCCAAGAACACAGTGGCCTCCATCATTCTTAAAGGGAAGAAGTTTGGAACCACCAAGACTCTTCCTAGAGCTGGCCTCCCGGCCAAACTGAGCAATCGGGGGAGAAGGGCCTTGGTCAAGAACCCAATGGTCACTCTGACAGAGCTCCAGAGTTCCTCTCTGGAGATGGGGGAATCTTCCAGAAGGACAACCATCTCTGCAGCACTCCACCAAGCAGGCCATTATGGCAGAGTGGCCAGACGGAAGCCACTCCTCAGTAAAAGGCACATGACAGCCCGCTTGGAGTTTGCCAAAAGGCACCTAAAGGCACCTTTTTCTAACACAGTTAGTCCCATTTAAGATACCTTGATATTGAGGACAGACGTTCCGCTAGCGGAACGCCTCGCCAATATCCAATGGTAGAGCGTGGCGCGAAATACAAAAACCTAACAAATGCTATAATTTCAATTTTTCAAACATACGACTATTTTACACCATTTTAAAGATAAGACTCTCATTAATCGAACCACATTGTCCGATTTCAAAAAGGCTTTACAGCGAAAGCAGAACATTAGATTATGTTAGGAGAGTACGCAGCCAAAAATAATCACACAGGCATTTTCCAAGCAAGCATATATGTCACAAAAACCCAAAACACAGCTAAATGAAGCACTAACCTTTGATGATCTTCATCAGATGACACTCCTAGGACATATGTTATACAATACATGCATGTTTTGTTCAATCAAGTTCATATTTATATAAAAAAACTGCTTTTTACATTGGCGTGTGATGTTCAGAAATTGTATTCCCATCGAAAACTTCCGGTGAATTGACTAAATTACTCATCATAAACGTTGACAAAATACATAACAATTATTTTAAGAATTATAGATACAGAACTCCTTTATGCAATCGCTATGTCAGATTTTAAAATAGCTTTTCGGCGAAAGCACATTTTGCAATATTCTGAGTACATAGCTCAGCCATCAGGGCTAGCTATTTTGACACCCGCCAAGTTCGGAGCACACTAAACTCAGAATTAGTATTAGAAAAATTGTATTACGTTTGCTGATCTTCATCAGAATGCACTCCCAGGACTGCTACTTCCATTTTTCGAGACCAAAAAATTCAAAATGTTCCATTACCGTACTTAGAAGCATGTCAAACGCTGTTTAAAATCATTTTTTATGCTATTTTTCTCATAAAATAGCGATAATATTCCAACCGGACAATAGTGTATTCATTCAAAGAGGAAAAGAAAAAACAGCTTGGTCTCGTGAACGCGCATATCCAATCTCTTAGTCACCAGGCAGACCACTGACAAACTGAGCTACTATACTCTGCCCAGAGACAGGAGACGCGTCAATCCGCTTTCTGAAGGCTTTAGAGAGCCAATGGAAGCCTTAGAAAGTGCTACGTAACCCCACAGATACTGTAGTTTCGATAGAGAACCAAAAGAAGAACTACAAATTCTCAGACAGACCACTTCCTGCTTGGAATTTTCTCAGGTTTTTGCCTGCCATATGAGTTCTGTTATACTCACAGACACCATTCAAACAGTTTTAGAAACTTCAGAGTGTTTGCTATCCAAATCTACTAATAATATGCATATTCTCGTTTCTGGGAAAGAGTAGTAACCAGATTAAATCGGGTACGTTTTTTTCATCCGGCCGTGAAAATACTGCCCCCTATCCACAACAGGTTAATTAAACAATTTTGTGTCTTCATATCCCCATTATTCATGAGCTGATCTGCTAAATGTACAATCATCAACTAGATTTTGCCAACAAGGAGATATTCTGTCGTTCATGGGAGGTTATCTAGCTAGCAAGCTTAGCAACTTTGGTCATTTGGCTTTTGTTTGACTGCCTTTACAAAGTTTGTATGATTCAACAATCGGGGTTCTGAGCGCGCTCTGTGTCGAGATAGGCAGGCCTACCACTGAAATGCGCTGAATTAATTGAGGAACATGATAGCACTCTGAATTGGCCTGTTTCGCAATTCACAACATTGATGATCAAAGTTACTCTATCATTACTGAATATCAGTTTCCCTTGCTGTGAAACCTTTACGCAGTGGCGCAGCCAAGGTGGCAATGTGGCGCAGCAACTGTCTTATTTTGGGCGAACTCTGGCATAGTGGCCATATCTTGGTAGATCTTCGGGAAAAATATGAATGTCTAGCTCGGAGGCTATCGGTCAGTGCCTGATTAAGAATAGAGAGTGTGTGTGTTAGGCTGTGTGTGTCTGTATGCATGTCTGCAGTGAATGTGGAAGAGACATATAGATAGATAGAATGTGTGTGTGTGTGTGTGTGTGTGTGCAGGAGAGAGTGGTTAAAACAGTTAGCGAGGGAGAGTTAAAGGGGTTTGTGTGTGTGTGTGTGTGTGCAGGACATTACGGTAAACATAGATAAGGAGAGGTGTGTGCGTGTTTGTGCAACATTGAAGAATTGCCTGGCACAGGCTCTGTTGTGGTGGTCATCTCTATAGCAACTCTCCCAACAAGGACTCAGGGACACTGCAGCAAACCCAAATGTAATTACATTTTGGCATGGAGGAGGAGGAGGGGAAAAAATGTCTGTGTTTTTAATGGAACTAAATGTTCTAATTACATCTTATGGTTTTTAAATACAACGGGGGGGAATTTAATTAGAGGAGACGCGTCCTGCACGTTGCCATCCAGTGGGAATGCTCTCTGTAACATGAAAGCAATTTGTTCCTGCTCTGCCTTCATGTCTCACCCCTGGAACTCAATGAAATTAACGTGAGGAATAAATGTTGGTGGAATTTAATAAGGAGAGCCACACTCCCTCTCTCTCCTTATCTCCTCTCTTTCGTCCTCGCTCTCTCTCGCTAGGCTGAAGCCGGGGAGGACGGTGCGACCACACTCCACAGATTAATTAGTCTGCTCTTCACAGCGTGGAAGTGACAAGGCACTTTTGTCATTTTTTCGCCCGAGGTCAAGGCGAGTTTGAAGCGAGCGTGCGGAAGAGGCGGACATTTCACAGATATGTGAATGAGTGGGGGCTGGGGAGCTGGCTAGAGTACTAGGGAGTCCGCCGCCTCTTTACTGCTCATTGCTGTGATGTATAGTCACAGAAAAGCTGCCTGGCTTTATTGGGGGGCCTTTGATTTGTTAGCTGCTGATCAAATATGAATGCAGTTTTCTACCCTACTCTCGAATTGGATTTGTGATTGAAAGATTGAATTGAAATTACAGCCGGAGCCTACCTCCCTGGAAAGTGACACTCGAGTCTTAGTTCCGCAGGTGTTGATCGAAGGACAATGATGTTATGGTAGCAGGCAGGGCAGAAACAAATAGAAAAACATTGAAAAACATGGCCATGTTATCCTTTTCTAATGAGGTGTCTGAGTGTTCTACTCTCAGGGTTCTCTGCAGCCAGCAACACCATGCAGAAGTTCATTTCAATTACAGTTCATTTACAGGCTCCTCATTGTGTCTGAAGAAAAAAACAGCACAATGAATCCCACATGATACAGACCGCGAGGCTGAAATTGTATCAAATTCAAATGTTCTTACGTAAGAAAAGTCCACAGTAAAAGACAACAAAAACTTAAATGTAATGTTCTTGAGACATCAGACCAGAGCTGTTATATATATTTATAAGGCTGTTCTTGAGTGTTTTCTTGTCTGTCCTGTATCTCTCGACCCCATTTGAAGACCCCTATGACACCTCCTGAGTTTGTACCTGTGTGAAAATGCATGAAACACATGTCCAACGCAGCTGTTTGGTGCGGGAAAACGCGCTTTTATGTTTTTTTATTTGTTGATGGACCGTCTTTGCAAATGTTATGATGGACAGAACAACCCCCCCCATACACACACACACACACACACACACTCCACACACTCCACCCATTGAAAACCACTGAGTTGCTTTGTGTTTTACGCATCCATTTGTCTGATTGGAAGGCACCCATATAGTCCTCAATAATCAACATGGTCTCTGTTTGTGAAGACTGTAACAAGATGTTAACAAAAAAATATAAAACATGCTTATTTTTGTTTCATGGACATATTTATCTAACAGAAATAAACTATATGTTGCACTGCTGGCCTCTACAGCTAAGCAGGTTTGGTCCTGGTTGGTACCTCACCTGGATGGAAGTCCAGACTCTACTGAAAGGGGTGTTGGAGATCCAGTAGGGACACTCTTTCCTCTGATCTAGGGAGATCTCGATACCACAAGGCAGATGCCCAGCTTCCCCATACAATGTAGACCATCTAGAGCAAAAGCACTTTATAAATCCAATCAATGGACAAAAGACGAATACCCATTGAAAACATTACCTGGAAACAGCAAGCTGCTGTTGAAGGAAGCGGTGTTGAGTTATTGACTGTGAGTGGTGCATCACTTAACCCTTCCCCTGATTCCATTTTCAATTTGTAACCATTCAATTGTCGCTGTGTCTTTGTCCCCCCGTTAGTAATGTATTTTCACACATATAATCTCTTGAAAATTACACAGGGTTTTTCACAGCCATGCTGCTTCTATGTGTTGTTGGAGATGTGTAATTTTCCTCTGATGTTTTTGAAGGTTTGTATAGAACAATTTGGCCTCCCTTGCTTGTCTTTGCCCTTTCTGTCAGAGAGCGGCTGATGCGTCCACCGCTCCACTTTCTAAACGCTCGTTCTTGAACTCCTTCACCTCAACTCCATCAGGAAATGTATGAGGCTTGATTCTTCTATCAAGTAAATACTGGGGGAGCCTCTGAGATTCTCACTACTGGTTAATCGTCTGTCGTCAGTTGTCATTGGCTATTCAAAGTCGTCATCCTATAAGAATTGGCCTTAGATTAAAATGCCATCTCTAGGCTCTTTTCCCCATCTCTTCCTCAGGAAAACAGATTGGCCTCCATTAATTTACTGAATATTTACCAGACCATTCATCATTTAAAGCTGCTGCAAATACAATAACTGCAATGCCAGCTTGAATGTCCCTACTTTTGTCCCTACTTTCCCTTTTCCAGCTTTATAATGGACCACAAGCCAAAGCTAATGAGTAATGGAATGTGTGCAGTCTGTTGAAAAAACAGCAAGGCACAAAAAAAAAACTGTTCAGCCCGAAGCTGTAAGTCAAATGCTGACCTTAGTGGCCTAATGGCTCTAAATAGCGTCTGAATGTCAGGTTAGTCCAGAGAAGGGGAGCCTCAGCCCGAGGGGGTAATAGGCAAAGCGCTATCTCTGAACTTGGGACAAGGGGACATGGGGAGAAGCATCGGCTGGATTAAAAGGGATGGAGGCCAACTGCGGTGAGCTCACAGATGTGGTCCGCCCGCTACCGCCCGCCACCCCATTCTCTTTCCCTGTGGGAGGCGGTGTGTCAGTGAAGTACCATTACTCATCCTCTAGTGTGGGCATGCGGGGACACTCCAATGGCTTCCTAGCAGGACCAGAGCCTTTAATCTACATAGGCCTGGGATTCAAACCCACATTCAGTTAATAACACATGACATCACCAGCTGTCACTGTGCCAAATGGATTAGATAAGCGAACAGAGAAACAGCCTTTTTATTTTCCTTCTAGTCGCCAGCAACTGTTAATGAGCCAATGGATAGCAAATTGATGAAGCACCTCGGCGGGTTTGAGAGCCAGTCAGGGGAGAGAGATGACTTCCTTAAGCACTCTTTAATTGAAAGTCCTCCTCCAACAGCTCCCCAGACGGACCGCAGAGGAAAATGGTTTGACCATTTTCAGTAGAGGTACACAGCACGCTCCACTGGTTTGGAAGATGACGTGAAGAGCTGAGGTAAAATATGAGGGCTTCCAGGAGAGGTCCAAATGTGAAATCTTCATTAGGCAACTCAGTTTCCTCCGGAGATGAGCAAAAGGCACTGAGCCGGAAGTGGGGAAATGATTTACAGGGACCTGACTCCATAATCCATCTCATTTTCCCTCACATTAAGCATTAAAAGCAAGCCCCCTCTCCAGCCATGTCCTTTTATTCATCAATAAAGAGCTGTGAGTGCCAGTATGCAGATGAGCTGAGCTGAAAACACTGGCTGGGAGAGAGAGTGGCTTGCAGGTGCATAGTCATTGTGTTGGCCCCTAATACATCTTATTTCAAACACTTGAAACCATGGCATCCAGGCCAAATATGCTTTAATCATTTGCGGCGCAAGGGCTATCAGCTGCAAATGAACACGTTTTATTTGATAGCTTCATCTTCAGCCAAATGATTTGTCTTTTTTGAAGTGAGTGGGTGTGAACGCCGTAGTCCGTTTTTGTGGCGTTTTTTTTGTATTCCAGTCCTGCAGTTCCCTAGGTTTTTGGGGACATTCATGAAAAAGGAGTGAGAGAAAAAAGAACGTCGCTCTTCCCCCATCTGAAGGCATTGTCTGTGTCATTGGGCTTTCAAAGTGTTTTATCAGTAGAGCGCAAAATGGCTGTGTGAAATTTGCTGTGCAGGCTTTATGGAATTGGAGGCGGAAAAACTCCATTCATCTCAAGATATCTGGCCCAGGGGCATAAGATTTCACCAATTTTTTACTTGCTTGCTATGTATTTCTTAGTTAAATGAAAGGAGCCTATTGATGTGGATATTTTGGGGCTTCAGTCCAGGAAGGGGTAAATCATAGCTCTCTGTCTATTTCACTTTCTACTGATACGAGGAGACTTTGAAGTTAGACTCTTTCCGGTAATGTGTAAAAGTGCTGTGTTACTGTAAGTACCTATCCCATGTATAATGCAACGCCTTTCCTCCTGTCATTAACGTTGATGGGATTTTCATAAATAGAAGGACAGAGCGGATGTCAGTTCTATTATTATGTTCTCTGTCTGCATCCAGTTGGTTTATGTAGGCTACATACAAACAGCTAGGTTGCATACTATAGTAAAAGCCTAACAATAGGTTAGGAAAATAAACAATCTGTTGACTTGTTTGTTGTAAATCAATTCAACAGTACTGCCACATAAAATATGTATGCAATCAACTATAAGAATAGGTATAGGCCTAGCTGTCAGTGGGTGAGAGATGAACCAGGAGTAGGATTGGACTGCGAGCAGAGTTATCTTTTCACCAGGTGACAGTAACTGTCAACTGTTGAGGAGTACTGTACCAAGCCTGTTTTGCTTGGGAAGGGAATGATGACTTAAGCACTAGAGAAAACTGTCTAAAAAGTACCTGAGTCACCAATAGTTTGGTCATGAATAACCCATGTGGAAAATGCCTCTCATTTCTTATCTGCGACGAATAGGAAATAGGCAAGACATACCCTGCAGTATTAAACAGTGTTTCCCTTACAATTGCTGAGGCGGGTCAGGCCCCATTCTTGAAACAGTGTTGTCAATATTTTGCTCTGTACTGTTATGGGCCTACCACAAAGGCAGACATGAGATTTCTTATTTATAGACTGCCGTTATAGCCTCCAATGGATCACCACAGTTTTTGTCTGAAAATCAATGGCTTGATTGCATTTGTTTTTCTTTCCTTTTAACCTTCGGTAATTTCATTGCTCAAATGAAATTCCATCCGGCCCCTAAATATCATTCATTCCCGAAATGTCACTGTGAAACTTGGGAGAGGTGTGGGAGGAGGGAGCTGGCAGGCAGTGGTGGCTCCCGTGAAGCAATGTTTCTGTCAACATAACTCAGCGCACACTTAGCCCTCTGCTACAGCCGCCGAACATTCAACACCAGTTATCTCAAGGACCTCAATATAAAAGCAGAAGGCTCTGAGCAGGAATTGAGGGGAGGAGGAGGGGAGAGAGGACGTGAGGAGGAGGGGGAGGGGAGGAGGAGAGGGGATGAGGAGGGAGGGGAGGAGGAGGAGAGGACATGAGGAGGGGGGAATAGGAGAGGGGAGGAGGGGGGAGGAGGGGAGGGGATGGGAGGGGGAGGGGAGGAGGGAGGAGATAGGTGGAGGAGGGGAGGAGGAGGAGGAGGAGAGGACATGAGGAGGGGGGAATAGGAGAGGGGAGGAGGGGGGGAGGAGGGGAGGGGATGGGAGGGGGAGGGGAGGAGGGGGGAGATAGGTGGAGGAGGGGAGGAGGAGGAGGGGGGAGGAGGGCAGAGGAGATGATAGGAGGAGCGGAGGAGGAAAGAACGTGAGGAGGAGAGGAGGGGGGGAGGAAGGGAGAAGGAAGGGAGGAGGGGGGAGCGGAGGAGGAAAGGACGTGAGGAGGAGAGGACGGGGGAGGAAGGGAGGAGGAAGGGAGGAGGGGGAAGCGGAGGAGGAAAGGACGTGAGGAGGAGAGGAGGGGGGGAAGGGAGGAGGATGGGAGGAGGGGGGAGCGGAGGAGGAAAGGACGTGAGGAGGAGAGGAGGGGGGAGGAAGGGAGGAGGAAGGGAGGAGGGGGGAACGGAGGAGGAGAGGAGGGGGGATGGGGGGAAGGGAGGAGGATGGGAGGAGGGGGGAGCGGAGGAGGAAAGGACGTGAGGAGGAGAGGAGGGGAAGAGGAAGGGAGGATGGGGGAGGAGAGGATAGGAGGAAGGGAGGAGGGGGAGGAGAGGATAGGATAGGAGGAGGAGGGTAGGAGAGGCCGTGAGGAGGAGGGTGGGAGAGGAGGGGAGGAGGAGGGGAGGAGAGTAGCAGGTGGGGAGGAGAGGAAGAGGAGAGGAGGAGGAGTGGGAGGAAGAGAGGAGGAAGGGACAGATGACCTGTGATTTGTGGAGAGAATAGTGCGCATGAAATTTGTGAACATCACGCCTTTAGTGGCAGCCAGCACAATGCCATATACTTCACAGCAAGGACAAGGTCACCACACAGCCCTCCTCTCTGTCTCCTCTTATGCACTGCTAGCTCGGCCCAGGCATCAAGTTGTGACAGTGTGGGTGGGCTGTCATGATAACGGAGCCGGCTCTATTCAAATTGAACCTGACAGCCATGATGGGAGGCAAGACTCATGAAAGGAAACAGAAGACAGAGACTTTAAATGTGATACGATAATAACCACTGTGTGTGCATGTGTGAACCGTATATTAAGATACAGTCTTTCAATGGTGGTAATTGCCTCTTCTGTAAGGGATACTATTCTGATTGATAGATGTGGGGCTGACAGACAATTTTTCACTGCGTTTCACCAGCCAAGGGAAGAAGAAAAATGTTAGACAGTACTCATGACCACTGCTATTTTGAGCGTAATGTCATAGTCTCAACACCAACATAGTCTCATATCGCTATTATTTGGTAACAATATCATTGTCCTGTATTATTTTTTAAAAACATTTTTATTTCACCTTTATTTAACCAGGTAGGCAAGTTGAGAACAAGTTCTCATTTACAACTGCGACCTGGCCAAGATAAAGCAAAGCAGTTCGACAACATACAACAACACAGAGTTACACATGGAGTAAAACAAACATACAGTCAATAATACAGTAGAAAAATAAGTCTATATACAATGTGAGCAAATGAGGTGAGATAAGGGAGGTAAAGGCAAAAATGGCCATGGTGGCGAAGTAAATACAATATAGCAAGTAAAACACTGGAATGGTAGATTTGTAGTAAAAGAAAGTGCAAAGTAGAAATAATGGGGTGCAAAGGAGCAAAATAAATAAATAAATAAATAAATACAGTAGGGGAAGAGGTAGTTGTTTGGGATAAATTATAGATGGGCTATGTACAGGTGCAGTGATTATGTTTATGTTTTATTATTATTATGATTATGAAGTGCTGTATTATAAAGTGCTGTATTATAAAGTACTGTATTATAAAGTGCTGGTGCATAACAATAGTTATATGAAACTTCTCCACGATGATAATAACACAATGGAGATTCTGGATTTAGATGTCAGAACCAAACATAATCTAGCCATTTAGTTTTTCTCCATACTAGATCAGTTTACTTGGAAGGATAGGGCTGTTCCATCATAGCAGTAGGACCACATGGATATGAGGCAGCCCAGCGGTGAGTGAAGTCTCTTTCAGACTCTCTCTCTATATATATCTATGTCTACAGAGATCCTATAGAGATCCCTGTCTTGACTTACTAACCACTGATTCAACTTTAAGTTTATCTTCAAACTCCTAACTCCATCTCAGCTCCCCCACGTGTGTTGTGCCTTCTGAAAGTCTCCTCCAGGACAATGACCCAACACACCTCCAGGCTGTTTAAGGGCTATTTGACCAAGAGTGAGAGAGTGATGGAGTGCTGCATCAGATGCCCTGGCCTCCACAATCACCCGACCTCAACCCAATTGAGATGGTTTGGGATGAGTTGGACCGCAGAGTGAAGGAAAAGCAGCCAACAAGTGCTCAGCATATGTGGGAACTCCTTCAAGACTGTTGGAAAAGCATTCCAGGTGAAGCTGGTTGAGAGAATGCCAAGAGTGTGCAAGAAAAACCCTTGAATGAGTAGGTGTGTCCAGACTTTTGACTGGTACTGTGTCTTGATTAGATAAGTATTTAATAGTCAATACAGGTTAGAAACACCTTTGGCAGCAATTACAGCTGTAAGTCTTTGTGGGTAAGTCTAAGATCTTTGCACTCCTGGATTCTACAATATTTGCCCAGGTTCTTTTTTTAATTCTTCAAGCTATGTCAAGTTAGATGTTGATCATTACTACATTTACATTTACATTTAAGTCATTTAGCAGACGCTCTTATCCAGAGCGACTTACAAATTGGTGGATTCACCTTATGATATCCAGTGGAACAACCACTTTACAATAGTGCATCTAAATCTTTTAAGGGGGGGGGTTAGAAGGATTACTTTATCCTATCCTAGGTATTCCTTAAAGAGGTGGGGTTTCAGGTGTCTCCGGAAGGTGGTGATTGACTCCGCTGTCCTGGCGTCGTGAGGGAGCTTGTTCCACCATTGGGGTGCCAGAGCAGCGAACAGTTTTGACTGGGCTGAGCGGGAACTGTGCTTCCTCAGAGGTAGGGAGGCGAGCAGGCCAGAGGTGGATGAACGCAGTGCCCTTGTTTGGGTGTAGGGACTGATCAGAGCCTGAAGGTACGGAGGTGCCGTTCCCCTCACAGCTCCGTAGGCAAGCACCATGGTCTTGTAGCGGATGCGAGCTTCAACAGGAAGCCAGTGGAGAGAGCGGAGGAGCGGGGTGACGTGAGAGAACTTGGGAAGGTTGAACACCAGACGGGCTGCGGCGTTCGGATGAGTTGTAAGGGTTTAATGGCACAGGCAGGGAGCCCAGCCAACAGCGAGTTGCAGTAATCCAGACGGGAGATGACAAGTGCCTGGATTAGGACCTTCCTGTGTGAGGCAGGGTCGTACTCTGTGAATGTTGTAGAGCATGAACCTACAGGATCGGGTCACCGCCTTGATGTTAGTAGAGAACGACAGGGTGTTGTCCAGGGTCACGCCAAGGCTCTTAGCACTCTGGGAGGAGGACACAATGGAGTTGTCAACCGTGATGGCGAGATCATGGAACGGGCAGTCCTTCCCCGGGAGGAAGAGCAGCTCCGTCTTGCCGAGGTTCAGCTTGAGGTGGTGATCCGTCATCCACACTGATATGTCTGCCAGACATGCAGAGATGCGATTCGCCACCTGGTTATCAGAAGGGGGAAAGGAGAAGATTCATTGTGTGTCGTCTGCATAGCAATGATAGGAGAGACCATGTGAGGATATGACAGAGCCAAGTGACTTGGTGTATAGCGAGAATAAGAGAGGGCCTAGAACAGAGCCCTGGGGGACGCCAGTGGTGAGAGCACGTGGTGCGGAGACAGATTCTCGCCACACCACCTGGTAGGAGCGACCTGTCAGGTAGGACGCAATCCAAGCGTGGGCCGCGCCGGAGATGCCCAACTCGGAGAGGGTGGAGAGGAGGATCTGATGGTTCACCGTATCAAAGGCAGCAGATAGGTCTAGGAGAATGAGAGCAGAGGAGAGAGAGTTAGCTTTAGCAGTGCGGAGAGCCTCCGTGACACAGAGAAGAGCAGTCTCAGTTGAATGACCAGTCTTGAAACCTGACTGATTTGGATCAAGAAGGTCATTCTGAGAGAGATGGCAGGAGAGCTGGCCAAGGACGGCACGTTCAAGAGTTTTGGAGAGAAAAGATACAAGGGATACTGGTCTGTAGTTGTTGACTTCGGAGGGATCGAGTGTAGGTTTTTTCAGAAGGGGTGCAACTCTCGCTCTCTTGAAGACGGAAGGGACGTAGCCAGCGGTCAAGGAGGAGTTGATGAGCAAGGTGAGGTAAGGTAAGGGAGAAGGTCTCCGGAAATGGTCTCGAGAAGAGAGGAGGGGATAGGGTCAAGCGGGCAGGTTGTTGGGCGGCCGGCCGTCACAAGACGCGAGATTTCATCTGGAGAGAGAGGGGAGAAAGAGGTCAAAGCACAGGGTAGGGCAGTGTGAGCAGGACCAGCGGTGTCATTTGACTTAGCAAACGAGGATCGGATGTCGTCAACCTTCTTTTCAAAATGGTTAACGAAGTCATCCGCAGAGAGGGAGGAGGGGGGGGGGGGGGAGGATTCAGGAGGGAGGAGAAGGTGGCAAAGAGCTTCCTAGGGTTAGATGCAGATGCTTGGAATTTAGAGTGGTAGAAAGTGGCTTTAGCAGCAGAGACAGAAGAGGAAAATGTAGAGAGGAGGGAGTGAAAGGACACCAGGTCCGCAGGGAGGCGAGTTTTCCTCCATTTCCGCTCGGCTGCCCGGAGCCCTGTTCTGTGAGCTCGCAATGAGTCGTCGAGCCACGGAGCAGGAGGGGAGGACCTAGCCGGCCTGGAGGATAGGGGACATAGAGAATCAAAGGGTGCAGAAAGGGAGGAGAGGAGGGTTGAGGAGGCAGAATCAGGGGATAGGTTGGAGAAGGTTTGAGCAGAGGGAAGAGATGATAGGATGGAAGAGGAGAGAGTAGCGGGAGAGAGAGAGCGAAGGTTGGGACGGCGCAATACCATCCGAGTAGGGGCAGAGTGAGAAGTGTTGGATGAGAGCGAGAGGGAAAAGGATACAAGGTAGTGGTCGGAGACTTGGAGGGGTGTTGCAATGAGATTAGTGGACGAACAGCATCTAGTAAAGATGAGGTCAAGCGTATTGCCTGCCTTGTGAATAGGGTGGGAAGGTGAGAGGGTGAGGTCAAAAGAGGAGAGGAGTGGAAAGAAGGAGGCAGAGAGGAATGAGTCAAAGGTAGACGTAGGGAGGTTAAAGTCACCCAGAACTGTGAGAGGTGAGCAATCCTCAGGAAAGGAACTTATCAAGACGTCAAGCTCATTGATGAACTCTCCAAGGGAACCTGGAGGGCAATAAATGATAAGGATGTTAAGCTTGAAAGGGCTGGTAACTGTGACAGCATGGAATTCAAATGAGGAGATCGACAGATGGGTCAGGGGAGAAAGAGAGAATGTCCACTTGGGAGAGATGAGGATTCCAGTGCCACCACCCTGCTGGCCAGATGCTCTCGGGGTATGCGAGAACACGTGGGCAGATGAGGAGAGAGCAGTAGGAGTAGCAGTGTTATCTGTGGTAATCCATGTTTCCGTCAGTGCCAAGAAGTCGAGGTGCTGGAGGGTAACATAGGCTGAGATGAACTCTGCCTAGACAGCCATTTTCAAGTGTTGCCATAGATTTTCATGCCGATTTAAGTCAAAACTGTAACTAGGCAGCTCAGGGACATTCAATGTCGTGTTGGTAATCAACTCCAGTGTAGATTTGACCTTGTGTTTTAGATTATTGTCCTGCTGGAAGGCGAATTTGTCTAATTTCTGTTGGAAAGCAGACTGAACCAGGTTTTCCTCTAGGATTTTGCCTGTGCTTAGCTCTATTCCATTTATTGTTATCCAAAGAAACTCCCTGTCCTTGTCCTTGCCGATGACAAGCATACCCATAACATGATGCAGCCACCAACATGCTTGAAAATAGGAAGAGTGGTATTCAGTGATGTACCCCAAACATAATACTTTGTATTCAGGACAAAAAGTACATTTCCTTGCCATGTAGTATTACTTAAGTGCCATGTTGAAAACAGGATGCATGTTTTGGAATATTTTTTATTCTGTAAATTATTCTTCCTTCTTTTCACTCTGTCGTTTAGGCTAGCATTGTGGAGTAACTACAATGTTGTTGATCCATCCTCAGTTTTCTCATATCACAACCATTAAACTATGTAGTTGTTTTAAAATCATCATTGGCCTCATGGTGAAATCCCTGAGTGGTTTCCTTCCTCGCTGGACACTGAGTTAGGGAGGATGCCTGTATCTTTGTAGTGACTGGGTGTATTGATACACCATCCAAATCTAATTAATAACTTCACCATGCTCAAAGGGATATTCAGTTCCCTTCTTTGCAAGGCATATGAAAACCTCCCTGTTATTTGTGGTTGAATCTGTGCTTGAAATTCACTGCTCGACTGAGGAACCTTACAGATAATTTTATGTGTGGTGTACAGAGATGAGATAGTCATTCAAAAATCATGTTAAACACTATTATTGAACACATAGTGAGTCTTACTATCTTACTTGGTAAGCACATTTTTACTCATGAACTTATTTCTTCTTGCTGTAACAAAGGGGTTGAATACTTATTGACTCAAGACATTTCAGCTTTTCATTTGTACTTAATTTTCAATACTTTTTTTATTTGATGTATTTAAAAAACAAAATTATTTTTTACAAAATTCCACTTTAACATTATGGGATGATGTGTATAGATAAGTGACACAAAATCTCAATTTAATTAATTTGAAATTCCAGCTGTAACACAACAAAACGTGGAAAAAGGGGTGTGAATACTTTACTTTCTGAAGGCACTGTGTGTGTTTGTACACCATATTTTCCCCAACCCCAAACGGGTCCTAGGTTGATATATCTCTAATAAATCATGTAGTGGGTAGGCTATAGTATCAACCTAACAGAGACAACAATCTACCACAGTCAACAGAGAACCCATTAGGGGTAGTGTGGAGTGTGATTAAGATCAGATAGAGAGTCTTATACAGCGGATTCACACTCCTCTCCTTTTCCAATGTGTCCATCGGGGTGTGAAATGGTGTGACCCACAGAGTAATTAACCTGTATGACCTCTTTAAGATGAACTCAACCTGACTGACTTGTTCAACACTAGACCAACAGTGGTAATAAACAGAGGAGGGAACCCTTCCATTGATTTGATGCAGCAGTTTGGCTGGGCAAAGTCATAAAAAAATGCAATTCCATTTCACAACTTTACAGTACGTGTAAATATACCCGACGAGTGGCGACTTTGCCAACGTCATGGGTTTTGTGCATTACCTTTCTAAGAATGCTTGAATAACCCAGCAGTCATTTAGTTAAGTTTTAAATCATGTTGAAGCAGAAGTGTACGTTATTGCAGCATTACAGATGGACTGTATCTTAAGGAGAAAGGCTGCTTCGCACAGAGAGTGAGGAAAGAGAGTTTATTTATTCACACAGCTCTCAAACTTGATTTGAAGTAAACACATTTGGCTTGACCAAATCGTACGGGGCTGCGATGCATGTATAGCAAGCTTAATGAGTTGCTGATACCGTTGTGTCATGGAGGCACTTTAAAAGTAGTTAAACGCAAATTCAATGGTCATGTTTATGGGCCTTGGAATCAAAGATGGACGATCTTAAGGTGCATTAACACAGGGGGTCGTCATAACTATTCAGGAACAGCCATAACATTTGTGGCTGCTGTTTCATAACTGGGAAAAAAGGGGCTTAAAGATGAGCTATCAGCAGGAGTTGCTTGAAAACATGCTGCCAGATACAGTGGACACATCCCAAATGACACCCTATTCCCTACATAATGCACGGCTTTTGATCAGAGAGCTATGGATGCACTATGTAGGGAATAGGGTGCCATTTGGGATGCTGGCATTATCTCTGCATCACCCTGGGTGTACAGATACACTACAGACTGGGTTCATTGCCTGATAAGATGACCTACAAGCCATCAAAGCACTTAGCCCCCCAAAGATCCCGCCAGCTCTTTGACGTGTGAGGCCAAAGCCTTCACGCGTGACTGTGTACATGTACAGCATTCAAAATGTCTCCCTCCCATTTGGAAGTTGCACAGGGTTCAGGCGGTGCTTTGCTGTGTGGCGGAGTAGCTTCAGCAGCAGATCCTGACTCTCCCCCGTGCTCATTCAAGGTGATCCTGGAGGCATGTGGTGAAGAAAGATGCACCGCAGCACGCAGAAGGAATAAAGCAGACACACACACACACACATAATCTCACACACAGTCACCATCTACCTGCCGAATGCATAGTGCCAAATGTAAGGTTTGGTGGAGGAGGAATAATGGTCTGGGGCTGTTTTTCATGGTTCGGGCTAGGCCCCTTAGTTCCAGTGAAGGGAAATCTTTACGCTACAGCATCCAATGACCTTCTAGACATTTCTGTGCTTCCAACTTTGTGGCAACAATTTGGGGAAGGCCCTTTCCTGTTTCAGCATGACAATGCCCCCGTGCACAAAGCGAGGTCCATACAGAAATGGTTTGTCGAGATCGGTGTGGAAGAACTTGACTGGCCTGCACAGGAGCCATGACTTCAACCCCATCGAACACCTTTGGGATTAATTGCAACGCCGAATGCGAGCCAGGCCTAATCGCCCAACATCAGTGCCCGACCTCACTGATGCTCTTGTGGCTGAATGGAAACAAGTCCCTGCAGCATTGTTGCAACATCTAGTGGAAAGCATTCCCAGAAGAGTGGAAGCTGTTATAGCAGCAAAGCGGGACCAACTCCATATTAATGCCTATGATTTTGGAATGAGATGTTGGAGGAGCAGCTATCCACATACTTTTGGTCATGTAGTGTACTTGTACTCACTTATTGTTTTAAGCATATGTATTTGAATGATGTGTTAGATATATCATTGTGTGGGTGGATAAAGTGTAGCCTTAGTTTATACTGTACATTTGTCAAGGTCCAGTAGTTGTTTGGCATGACAACAAGTTGGCTAACAAAGTAAATAGATTTCCTTTTACCAAAAGGAAATAGATAGCATTACCCATGCATACAGACCACAAACAAAATATATATTATTTAATTACGCTCTACTACTTTACCCTAAGATAAGGATCTCATTCCCTTATAACCTTAATTACCCAGAGTATACCTGCAGTTAGAAAAATATACACTCTGCCATCTTAAATCTTGAATGGACAAGTGCTTCTTTCCTAGTTCTAATATCAAATCAATCAAGCAAAATTACTTTAAATCTCTTTTTTAAATCAGCAGCATGTCACATGGTGCAGTAATACTAGTGTGTGTAGAGTTATGGCTCATCCAGGCCTAGCTAGTGTACAGACCACTGCTGTGAGGCTGGGGCCTGCCATGGGACCACTGGCGGGGGCTGGACTAAGTGAGAGTGACAGCAGGCTCTGCTGGTGCTTCAGCTCTCGTTTCACCCAGCAGTCTTAATGGGAAGAGCTGGGCCAGAGCTGCTGCTGCCAGCCTGCTGCTCCTCTCTCTGCTTCTCTCTGTCTTTATCTCTCTTTTTCTCTCATTTGCCCTCTCTTTTTATCTATTTATCTCGGTTTATCTCTCTTTATCTCTAATTTTCTCTCTTTATCTCACTTTTTCTCTATTTTTCTCTCTTTATCTCTGAAGCAAGGTTGCTCTGTCTACCTACATTCTGCCATCGGATCAGGAATCACAGGCAAGAAGAGCACTGGAGCACACTCATTGTGTGTAGTGTGTGTGTGTGTGTGTGTGTGTGTGTAAATGCTGATTGGTTAGTGTGTGTGTGTGTGTGTGTGTGTGTGTGTGTGTGTGTGTGTGTGTGTGTGTGTGTGTGTGTGTGTGTGTGTGTGTGTGTGTGTGTGTGTGTGTGTGTGTGTGTGTGTGTGTGTGTGTGTGTGATCCACTACAACAAAGGGCCAGGTGCCCATGTCTCCCTGCTGTCTGTGTGGTGGTCAGTGTTATTTGTTGTTGTTATTGTTGTTGCCTCTGCATAATAGCCCGCTAATCGCCACAACCCTCCCGACAGGACTGATTCAATCAAGTCAGCCCTCCACGTCACCCGACCCCCATCACAAGCCATTTCATGCTCCCGAACGTTGACAAAGCTTATCTGAATGAGCGCACACCAATTTCCAGTGACAAAATGCTTCATTATCCGGGCGGAGGGGAAGTGACAGGGGGGTTAACAGTGTGGATGATGAATTGACGTTGTGTTGTGAAGGAAGCCACTTCAGCATGGTGTCCTATCCAAAGTGACAAGCAACTCTGTCTCCTCGAATTGTGACTAAACTCTGAGGTCCCTTCCTGGTGGAGGGAATAGGGCATCAGGTGGGCTGCCTGAGTGGTTTTTGGTGTAGTGCCTCTCACCCAGCTCTCTCTGCCATATGTCCTGTGGTCCACCTAAGCAAGGGATGGATGCATTGACATCCCCGGCCCTCTTCCTACTGCTCCTTGAAAGGGTGCACAGATGGGCTATTTTAAAATGCTTCACACCGTTTCTAGTCAGCTAAACGCTCAGGTGCAGAGGGCGATGGAATGGATGGTGGGCGGTGGGGGAGTGGAGATAGGAGGTAAAAACAATGTGACAGCCAGTCTTTTAGGGGAAAGGTGAGATGTAGAGGGGCTTTTGAAGTGTGCTTCCTTTACTCTTCTCTCTCTCTCTCTCTCTCTCTCGCTCGCTCTCTATATATATATCTATCTCTCTCTCTCCCATGGTTGCTGTCCCTCTACTTTTCCTCCCTGTCTATTTCTTTCCATGTCTTTCCTCCTGTCTTTCCTCCACTTATTTCCTCATTTCTATCCTCTTGTCTTTCCTCCTGTCCATCCTCTTGTTTTTCCTCCTTTCCTCCTGTCTTTCCTTATGTCTTTCCTCCTGTATTTCCTCCTGTCTGTCCTCCTGTCTTTCCTCCTGTCTATCCTCTTGTTTTTCCTCCTTTCCTCCTGTCTTTCCTCCTGTCTATCCTCGTCTTCCCTCCTGTCTTTCCTCCTGTCTTTCCTCCTGTCTATCTTCCTGTCTTTCCTTTACTTCTCACCTCTGTCCTTATCACTTCATCGATGTCAGAGGATTATTTCAGATATGAATAAATATTCTTTGATTAAATATGTTATTAAAGAGAGATTTAATTTGTTCAGATGAAATGTAAAAAAATAGCTGTTCTGGGAGTGGTTATTTTTGGGAGATTGGAAAATGAACGCTTCCTTTTCACTTGTCACTCAGAGTTAAGTACAACCAGTGTGCGGTAGCTGTCATCTTGATTTCTCTCTCTGTCTTTTGAGAGGATCTCTGCAGCCAGTTATCATTTTGACTGAGGTATGAAACGTTCAGACATGTCAAACCAGGTCTCCAATCACGTCAAATTATAGGACGCAAAGTGTGAGAAGTTAGAGAGGAAGACGATGAATCTGAACAGAAACCCTGTATTCCTCTGCCTAAAACTATAATGTGAATTATGAATGCTAGCTTCAGCTCTGGAAATAGCTCTCTCCCCTTTTTTCTGCCGGGCTGCTAGCTGCCAGCTGTGCATTAAACTTTTATGGGTCTGTTTTGAACTCCTTGAGAGTGCACTACATTTTTTCGCTCACCTCTGCACTTTCTTCCCCACACTGATTTATTAGAGAGCTCGACACACCTTTACACAGAACTAGTAGCTGCCAAACCTCCCTAAAAGTCTATCTCTTATCTCCCTCTTAGCCTATTCCAGTCCTTTAACCCCCAAACCTTCCAGTAGGGGCCAAATCAAATGGGATTTATGCAGTTATCGATGTGTGTAAAGGTCAAGTCTCGTGCAATGGCGAGTAAGGAGAGGGCTCCTGTTGCATGTTAACATGGCTATCAGACCGGGGGCCGGGGTCAGATTGCTCCACAGGCCAGAGCTATGTCCTCGTCTGGGGAAGTAATGAAATCTCAGGGCTGGCTTGGCCAGGGGACCACGCTCATTGGCATTCGTCCCTTGTCCACCTCTCTGTTTCCTAGCGGCAACCAGGGCTCAGTATTCAGCTCCCCAGCAGCCACCGTGACGAGGGGACAGCGTGCTGGCTGCTGATAAGAAACACCCTACAACAGGATGATGGTGGAGTCAGTCTCTCTCTATCTCAATTTCAGTTTCAATTGAATGTATTTACATGCCAAGTTCAATTACTTAATTAAATTGTCAAAGTATACATTCAACAAAAAATGGTGGGACCAACAGCAATAAGGCATCAATAATAGTAGTAGTAGTGGAAATGTGTTTACCATTACAGCAGCTTCAACAGCAATATTAATGGGACTAATAAAAATACATAAATGAAATAGCAGTAGACCAGTCTCAACCTGAGTGAGAAGCCACATGACAGCCAAACCAAAACCAAAATGGGAAATATTATTGACATGACATTGCACTTTTCACTGGCTGGCCCTCAAGTTGTGGCAGGAGGGCACATATTTGGCTGCCAAAACTGCACATTTAGGCTTTTCACCAAATAAATATTATATTTTTTATTTTATAATTTCAAACTCTTTGTGCTAAATAATAATTTTGGGAAAGAAAGATTATCTTAGGTCTGAGAATTTGTCACAGTGTAATAGGAAATGCAGCTCTGTCTCTACCTCTCCCCTGGAGCAGAGTGAGCACAGCCTGTCCTCTCTGGGCAGCCAAGTTTGTCTGTGACGACCGGTCTCTATAGCCAGACTGTCCTCTCTGGGCAGCCAGGTTTTGTCTGTGATGACCGGTCTCTATAGCCAGACTGTCCTTTCTGAGCAGCTTGGTTTGTCTGTGACGACCGGTCTCTATAGCCAGACTGTCCTTTCTGAGCAGCTTGGTTTGTCTGTGACGACCTGTTGCATCACCCAACTTCTGTTGAGATTCAATTGGCAGACAGAAAGCCTAACATTCTCCTGCAAAATGTCTTGATCAACTTGGGAATTCATTTTTCCGTCGATGATAGCAAGCAGTCTAGGCCCTGAGGCAGCAAAGCAGCCCAAACCATGATGCTCCCTCCACCATACTTTACAGTTGGGATGAGGTTTTGATGTTGGTGTGCTGTGCTTTTTCTCCACACATAGTGTTGTGTGTTCCTTCCAAACAACTCAACTTTAGTTTCATCTGTCCACATAATATTTAGCCAGTAGCGCTGTGGAACATCGTGGTGCACTTTTGCAAACTTCAGACGTGCAGCAATGGTTCTTTTGGACAGCAGTGGCTTCTTCCGTGGTGTCCTCCATGAACATCATTCTTGTTTAGTGTTTTACATATCGTAGACTTGCCAACAGAGATGTTAGCATGTTCCAGAGATTTCTGTAAGTCTTTAGCTGACACTCTAGGATTCTTCTTAACCTTATTGAACATTCTGCACTGTGCTCTTGCAGTCATCTTTGCAGGACGGCCACTCCTAGGGAAAGTAGCAACAGTGCTGAATTTTCTCCATTTATAGACAATTTTAGAGATACAATTTTAGAGATACTTTTGTAACCCTTTCCAGTATTACGCAAGTCAACAATTCTTAATATTAGGTCTTCTGAGATTTCTTTTGTTTGAGGCATGGTTCACATCAGGCAATGCTTCTTGTGAATAGCAAACTCAAATTTTGAGAGTGTTTTTTATAAGACAGGGCAGCTCTAACCAACATCTCCAATCTCGTCTCATTGATTGGACTCCAGGTTAGCTGACTCCTGACTCCAATTAGCTTTTGGAAAAGTAATTAGCCTAGGGGTTCACATACATTTTCCAACCTACACTGTGAATGTTTAAATTATGTATTCAATATAGACAAGAAAAATACAATAATTTGTGTGTTATTAGTTTAAGCACACTGTGTTTGTCTGTTGTTGTGACTAAGATGAAGATCAGATACATTTTATGACTAATTTATGCAGAAATCCAGGTAATTCCAAAGGGTTCACATACTTTTTCTTGCCACTGTACCTGTGGCACTGATGTTTAGGACGAGGTATGTATCGTTTTTTTGTGTGCTCTAGGGTAACGGTGTCAAGGTGGAAATTGTATTCGTGGTCCTTTTTTGGAACACCATTATATTTGTCTTACTGAGATTCACTGTCAGGGCACAGGTCTGACAGAATCTGTGCAGAAGATCTAGATGCTACTGTAGGCCCTCCTTGGTTGGGGAGAGAAGCACCAGATCATCAGCAAATAGTAGACACCTAGTAGGGTGAGGCCAGGTTGTAACGGTTGTCGTGTGTGGAGGACCAAGACGCAACAGGGAAGTGTATACTCATCTTCTCTTTTTAATATATAAGAAGGAGAAACAAAATAAACACGTATACAATTAACAGAAACGACACTAACAGTTCTGTGACAAGCACAAAACAGAATACAACTACCCACAATACAAACACACCCCTAATTATAGGACCTTCAATCAGAGACAACGATAGACAGCTGCCTCCAACTGAAGGCCCCAACACCAATTAACTAAACATAGAAATACAAATGACTAGACAGAACATAGAAATAAACTAACATAGAACAATAACCAAAACCCTGGACTAATAAATCAAATACCCCTCTCTACATGGACACATACACACAACCACCATGAACCACATAAAACAAATACCCCCTGCCACGTCCTGACCAAACTAAACACGAACAAATAACACCTTTACAGGTCAGAACGTGACACAGGTGCTGCAGACCGTTCTAGTGCCCTCACCAATTAGTTTTAGAACCAAGGTTTTTAGGTTTTTCTTTATTGTTACTATTTTCTACATTGTAGAATAATAGTGAAGACATCAAAACTATGAAATAACACACATGGAATCATGTAGTAACCAAAAAAGTCTTAACCTCTATGGGCTAGGTGGGTCCCACCTACTCAACAGCCAGTGTAATCCCGTGGCGCGTTATTCAAAAACCTCAAAAATGCAAAAACTTCAATTTTTCAAACATATGACTATTTTACACCATTTTAAAGACAAGACTCTCGTTAATCTAACCACACTGTCCGATTTCAAAAAGGCTTTACAACGAAAGCAAAACATTAGATTATGTCAGCAGAGTACCCAGCCAGAAATAATCAGACACCCATTTTTCAAGCTAGCATATAATGTCACATAAACCCAAACCACAGCTAAATGCAGCACTAACCTTTGATGATCATCATCAGATGACAACCCTAGGACATTATGTTATACAATACATGCATGTTTTGTTCAATCAAGTTCATATTTATATCAAAAACCAGCTTTTTACATTAGCATGTGACTAGCATGTGACTAGCTTTCCCACCGAACACTGCCGGTGAATTTACTAAATTACTCACGATAAACGTTCACAAAAAGCATGACAATTATTTTAAGAATTATAGATACAGAACTCCTCTATGCACTCGATATGTCCAATTTTAAAATAGCTTTTCGGTGAAAGCACATTTTGCAATATTCTCAGTAGATAGCCGGGCATCACAGGGCTAGGTATTTAGACACCCAGCAAGTTTAGCACTCACCAAAGTCAGATTTACTATAAGAAAAATGTTATTACCTTTGCTGTCTTCGTCAGAATGCACTCCCAGGACTTCTACTTCAATAACAAATGTTGGTTTGGTTCAAAATAATCCATAGTTATATCCAAACCGCGGCGTTTTGTTCGTGCGTTCAAGACACTATCCGAAAGGGTAAATAAGGGTGATGAGCATGGCGCAATTCGTGACAAAAAATGTCTAAATATTCCATTACCGTACTTCGAAGCATGTCAACCGCTGTTTAAAATCAATTTTTATGCCATTTTTCTCATAAAAAAGCGATAATATTCCGACCGGGAATCTGCGTTTAGGTAAACAGACGAAAGAAAATAAAGCACGGGGTCGACTCGGGCACGCGCCTAAGCCCATAGTACTCTGATCGGCCATTTGCCAAAAGCGATAATGTGTTTCAGCCAGAGGCTGCCTCGATATCGTTCAGCTTTTTCCCGGGCTCTGAGAGCCTATGGGAGCCGTAGGAAGTGTCACGTTAGAGCAAAGATCCTCAGTCTTCAATAAAAAGAGCCAAGATGAAACACAACTTGTCAGACAGGCCACTTCCTGCATGGAATCTTCTCAGGTTTTGGCCTGCCATTTGAGTTCTGTTGTACTCACAGACACCATTCAAACAGTTTTAGAAACTTTAGGGTGTTTTCTATCCAAAGCCAATAATTATATGCATATTCTAGTTACTGGGCAGGAGTAGTAACCAGATTAAATCGGGTACGTTTTTTATCCGGCCGTGTCAATACTGCCCCCTAGCCCTAACAGGTTAAACAAATCAAAATATGTTTATATTTGAGATTCTTCATATAATCACCCTTTGCCTTGATGACAGCTTTGCACACTCTTGGCATTCTCTCAACCAGCATCACCTGGAATGCTTTTCCAACAGTCTTGAGGGAGTTCATGCTGAGCACTTGTTGGCTGCTTTTCCTTCACTCTGCGGTCCGACTCATCCTAAACCATCTCAATTGGTTAAGGTTGGAGGTTTGTGGAGGCCAGGTCATTTGATGCTGCACTCCATCACTCTCTTTCTTGGTAAAATAGACCTTACACAGCCTGGAGGTGTAAACCAGATGGGATGGCGTATCGCTGCAGAATGCTGTGGTAGCCATGCTGGTTAAGTGTGCCTTGAATTCTAAATAAATCACAGACAGTGTCATCAGTAAAGCACCCCCACACCATAACACCTGCTCCTCCATGCTTTACGGTGGGAAATACACATGCGGAGATCATCCGTTCACCCACACCGCGTATCACAAAGACACGGTGGTTAAAACCAAAAATCTCCAATTTGGACTCCAGACCAAATGTCAAATTTCCACCGGTCTAATGTCCATTGCTCGTGTTTCTTGGCCCAAGCAAGTCTCTTCTTCTTATTGGTGTCCTTTAGAAGTGGTTTCTTTGCAGCAATTCAACCATGAAGGCCTGATTCACACAGTCTCCTCTGAAAAATGGATGTGTCTGTTACTTGAACTCTGTGAAGCATTTATTTGGGCTGCAATTTCTGAGGCTGGTAACTCTAATGAACTTATCCTCTGAGCAGAGGTAACTTTGGGTCTTCCATTCCTGTGGCGGTCCTCATAAGAGCCCGTTTCATCATAGTGCTTGATGTTTTTTGCGATTGCACTTAAAGAAACTTTAAAAGTTCTTGACATTTTCCGTATTGACTGACCTTCATCTCTTAAAGTAATAATGGACTGTCATTTCTCTTTGAGAGAATGCCAAGAGCGCGCAAAGCTGTCTTCAAGGCAAAGGGTGGCAATTTGAAGAATCTCAAGTATAAAATATATTTTGATTTGTTTCACACTTTTTTGGTTACTACATGATTCCATATGTGTTATTTCATAGTTTTGATGTCTTCACTATTATTCTACAATGTAGAAAATAGTAAAAATAAAGAAAAACCCTTGAATGAGTAGGTGTTCTAAAACCTTTGACCGGTAATGTATGTTGAAGAGAGTGGGGCTTAAGCTCCATCCCTGTCTCACCCCCTGGCCCTGTGGAAAGAAATGTGTGTGTTATTTGCCAATTTTAATCACACTTGTTGTTTATGTACATGGATTTTATAATGTCGTATATTTTTCCCCCAATGCCACCATCAATTTGTATAGCAGACCCTCATGCCATTGAGCTTTTTAGAAATCAACAATGCATGAGAAGACTTTGCCTTTGTTTTGGTTTGTTTGTTTGTCAATTAGGGTGTGCAGGGTGATTACGTAGTTTGTCGTACGGTAATTTGGTAAAAAGCCAATTTGACATTTGCTTAGTACATTGTTTTTTGCTGAGGAAATGTACTAGTCTGTTAATGATAATGCAGAAGATTTTCCCAAGGTTGCTGTTGACGCATATCCCACGGTAGTTATTGGGGTCAAAATTTGTGGATTGGGGTGATTAGTCCTTGGTTCCAAATATTAGGGAACATGCCAGAGCTGCGGATGATGGTAAAGAGTTTATGTAAAGCCAATTGGAATTTTTGGTGTATATATATGACCGACCAACTCAAATCGGTGTTATGTATTTTAAATTAAATTTGAAATCGTTTTTTTTTTACATTGGATAAAAGTAAACTCAGAGCTATAAAATGGTATATCATACAGTACAGTTGAGGAATAATGGGAAAGTTATTCTGCTTTGAAAGTTGATAAACTTGTAAACTCACTTTTGAGAAAATGGCCTTTGAATGTTTTTGTACTACTACTGGAAAGCCCTTCTTTGTCTACACCCATTCAGCATTGTTCACACCCTCTTAAGCTTTACCCACCCATCTCTTTAAGGGTTGATCCGAGCGTTCTGTACTAACAACAGCAGTCAAGCATCCACCTAACTTGCTAGCTACTTCCAGACACAAATGAGAGAAGAGCTCACTGAACATTACTCGCCCTAGCAGAGCTGGTTAGGCTGTTATGTTATCCAGAGCGTTGGTGACTGCAACTGTGCTGTCAGATTGTCCGTTTGTAAATTCAGAGCGTTTTGCTCTCGGAGCGTTCAGAGTGCAAACTGGACGCTCTGGCCGATGAGTAAGGTTGATCCGAACGTTCTGACCTCACAAAGGCAGTCAAGCACCCAAGCTAACATTGGCTAGCTTGCTACTTCCAGACACAAATGAGAAATCACCTCAAACTGACCATTTCACTCACCCTAGCAGAGCTGGTTAGGCTGTTTTCATGTTATCCAGAGCGTTGGTGACTGTAACTGTTTAATTTTTTTATTGCACCCTTAATTTAACTAGGCAAGTGAGTTAAGAACAAATTCTTATTTACAATGACGGCCTAGGAACAGTGGGTTAACTTCCTTGTTCAGGTGCAGAACGACAGATTTTTACCTTGTCAGCTCGGGAGTGCTCGAAAATCGGAGTAGATGGCCAGACTGAATTTACGAACGCACCTGTTAAGACATGTAACTAGCTAGCTTGGTAAACAATGAACCATAATCCCAACTCATGACGTTCCTACTCTGCATGAATCTGCAGGTAGCTAACCAACCAGGTACATTTTTAGCTAGCTAACATTAGGCTATAGCTAGCAGAGCAAATGGCTCGGCAATACAAACAATAATCATACACGTAACGTTAGCTAGTGAGCCAGCCAGCTAATGTTAGCTAGCTAGCTAGCTAGGTAAACAATGAACCATAATCTCAACTCATAACGTTACTAGGGGAGGCAGGAAGCGTAGTGGTTAGAGCATTGGACCAGTAACAGAAAGGTTGCTGGATAGAATCCCCGAGGTGACAAGGTAAACATCTGTCGTTCTACCCCTGAGCAAGGCAGTTAACTCACTGTCTCCGGGCGCCGAAGACGTGGATGTCTATCAAGGTAGCCCCCCACACTTCTCTGATTCAGAGGGGTTGGAAGACACATTTCAGTTGAAGGCATTCAGTTGTACAACTGACTAGGTATCCTCCTGCATGAATCTGCTAGCTAACATTAGGCTATAGCTAGCCAAGGAAATGGCTCAGAGATACGAATAATAAGATCATACATGTAATGTTAGCTAGCGAGCCAGCCAGCTAACGTTAGCTAGCTAGCTAACAGTACACTTTAACTTGAAATGAAACCACTTTCTGTCAAAATTAGAAACGTGTAATATCTGAAAATGTAGCTAGCTAGACTATCTTATCCGTATTCATCATTCATGGATGGACGTATCTCCCTTAGTTTGAAGATGTAATCCAGAAACAGGCGTTTTCTCCATCTCCTTAGCTATCATACTCGAATTCCACTGATTTCAAAACTCGGTCCTCCAGAAAGTGGAGAGCAACACTTATGCAGTTTTACTACATGATACATTTTTTAAAAAGCCACGTTAGACAAGATTACCTAGACATACTGAACAGCTCAAATAGACAGAAGCGTGCTATATGGCAGACGAATCCAAACTCATCTCTCGGCATGTCCAGCCCACTCATTATGTCAGCCAATCATGGCTAGCGGGAAGGTTGCTGACTTTTTCTGTGGCTAAACCAACTAGGCTCATAATTTAACAGTTGTATTTGTATTCACAGATGGCATTCAAGTTTGTTATTAAGGCATATGAAAGTTCACATGTTTGAGAAGGCATTTCTGGCAAAAAATGCATTTTGATATAAAAAAAGTTTACTTTCAAACGTCTCTCCTGTGAAGTAGTGACCCGTGACATACGCCTGGTTTCCTGAAACGGGTCACATATTTTATCATTTCATTTAGGATACCATCAACCCCACAGGCCTTTTTGGGTTGCATGGTTTGTATTTTGTCCTGTAGTTCATTCAGTGTAATTGGAGAATCCAGTGGGTTCTGGTAGTCTATAATAGTTGATTCTAAGATTTGAATTTGATCATGTATATGTTTTTGCTGTTTGTTTTTTGCTATAGAGCCAAAAAGACTGGATAAGTGGTTTATCCATACATCTCCATTTGGATAGATAACTCTTCATGCTGTTGTTTGTTTAGAGTTTTCCAATTTTCCCAGAAGTGGTTAGATTCTATTACATTGAGCTGATTTCTGATGTGCTGTTCCTTCTTTTTCCGTAGTGTATTTCTGTATTGTTTTAGTAATTCACCATAGTGAAGGCATAGACTCAGGTTTTCTGGGTCTCTATGTTTTTGGTTGGATAGGTTTCTCATTTTATTTCTTAGGTTTTTGCATTCTTCATCAAACCATTTGTCGTTGTTGTTAACTTTCTTAGGTTGTCTCCTTGACATTTTTAGATTTGATTGGGAAGCTGAGAGGACAAATATACTGTTTAGGTTTTCTACTGGCGAGTTTACACCTTCACTATTACAGTGAAACATTTTGTCCAGGAAATTGTCTAGAAGTGATTTAATTGGTTTTTTGGTAGATTTCCACTCTACTTTCCTTCCATCTTTAGCATTTCTTAATATTATTCAGTTCCTTTAGCTTTGATGCCTCATGATTGAGCATAGTTCTGTTCAAGTAGAGTGTTATTTTGGTGTGATCTGATAGGGGTGTCAGTGGGCTGACTGTGAACGCTCTGAGGGACTCTGGGTTGAGGTCAGTGATAAAGTAGTCTACAATACTACTGCCAAGAGATGAGCTATAGATGTACCTACCATAGGACTCCCCTCGAAGCCTGCCATTGACTGTGCACATACACAGCGTCCGACAGAGCTTCAGGAGTTGTGACCCGTTTTTGTTGGTTATGTTGTCGATGTTGTGTCTATGGGGGAGGGAATGCTGTCACCTCCATGTAGGTGTTTGTCCCCCTGTGTGCTGAGGGTGTCAGGTTCTTGTCCAGTTCTGGCATTTAGGTCGCCACAGACTAGTACATGTCCCTGGGCCTGGAAATTGTTGATCTCCCTCTCTAGGATGGAGAAGCTATCATCGTTAAAGTATGGGGATTCTATTGGGAGGATATAGGTAGCACACAAGGACATTTTTAGCACATGTTGAGGTCATTTCCTTTATTAGTTTCTAGCCAGATGTATAATGTTCCTGTTTTGACTAATTTAATAGAGTAGGTTAGGTCTGCTGTATACCAAATGAGCCTACCCCCTGAGTCTCTTCCCTGTTTCACACCTGGTAGTTTGGTGGGTGGGACTACTAGCTCTCTGTAACCTAGCGGGCAACCAGTGGGTCCGTCTCCTTTATACCTTGTTTCTTGTAGGATGACCATGTCTGCATTTACAATTTCTTTGGTGAGGTCTGGGTTCCTGCTCTTTAGGCCAAAGGCAGATGACCTCAGACCTTGTATATTCCAGGATGAGATAGTAAAAGCTTTGTGTTCCATAGTGTCTAGTGTTATTTTTGTGTGGTTTAGGCACAGACCATCACAGTAGATGTGAGCAGAGCATGTTGAGCATCTGATACATACCTCTTCGGTCACAGGACTGGGCTTGGGTGGGTGTATTAGTGGGGGTTGGGCCTGTAGCTCTGCTCACGGCCTGGGCATATGTCCTGCTGTCATGCTGAGGTCCTTGCCGTAGGGGCGGGGGCATGCGGTGGGCAGAAGGGGCATAGGTCTGATATGGGGGGGCCTATATAGGGTGTGGCCAGGGTTTGCTAGGGGTGGTCTTAGCTGGTTGGGGTGTGGCTGGTGATGCTGTGGTCTGGGTGTAAGTCCTCTTGGTGTGGGTTCTCTTGTTGCAGGTGTCTCACTGGTCTGGGCGGGGGTTCCGTTGCTCTGTGAGGTGCTGGGGCTACGGTTGAGGGTGATGTCCTTCACGGTCCTGGCAAAAGTTAGGATTGCTGCCTTGTAGATGCGGACCTGGTCGTAAAGGCCAGGGTGGAGTGGTGGGCCAGGTAGACATTAGGTTTTGAGGAACAGTCTCACAAAATGCTTGCATTCACCCGCTGCATGGGGGTCAACCGCTGTATGGTGGTCACCCGCTGTATGGGGGTCACCCGCTGCATGGGGGTCACCCGCTGTATGGTGGTCACCCGCTGCATGGGGGTCACCCGCTGTATGGGGGTCACCCGCTGCATGGGGGTCACCCGCTGTATGGTGGTCACCCGCTGCATGGGGGTCACCCGCTGTATGGGGGTCACCCTCTGTATGGTGGTCACCTGCTGTATGGGGGTCACCCGCTGTATGGGGGTCACCTGCTGCATGGTGGTCACCCGCTGTATGGTGGCCACCCGCTGCATGGTGGTCATCCGCTGTATGGTGGACACCCGCTGTATGGGGGTCACCTGCTGTATGGTGGTCACCTGCTGTATGGTGGTCACCTACTATATTGTGGCAGGGTGAAAGTATTTTCGTGGTAGCAGGGTGGAGATAACCACTTGTGCGTTGGGGAAAGTGGAAGAAGCTTTTTCAATCACTACCTTGAGTGCTGTTGCCACCCTTTCCTGCTGGGCCCTCAGGTCATTTGTGCCTGTGTGAATTATGATGTGGCTAGGGGATCCTGTGTTGTCTGTCCTATTGTGGTGTTGTGGTCCAGGTCTGAGGTGGGCTGTTCTGCTGGCTTGTCTGGGGGAGTGTCCTGCTCTCTGTCACACCTCAGCTTTCTCACCTCTTCATTCAGTGCCATGTGTGCCTCTTTAAGTTCTCTCACCTCAGTCCGTAGAGCAGACAGCTCTCTCAGACAGCCGTCAATCTCCACCTTCCGCCCTCCTTTTCACACATCTCACTTCAAACTTCAGTGCTGATTGAAGTTGCAGCCAGGTCAGTTTCTTTCCTAGCAGCTTGGTCGTTTAGGAGCCTTATTTATTAAGCTTTAAGTAACACAATTGCCTAGAGATTATTGTCTTTTACTTTTTGGCGGAACATTACTCACCCAGTGTTGTGTTGGATAGTATTTCCAGGTTCCGCTGTGTATTTTCTGCAGGTTTTGGTTTGTTCAAAGTTTATTTTTTTGATAGTCCTTGCTAGTGATAGTCCATTCAGGTAATTTTGGCCAAAATCAAGGTCTCTCTCTCCCTCTCTCGTTCTCTATCTCTGTCTCTCTCTCACCCTCCTCACTTCCCTCCATAGGTCCCCCCTCTGAGGAGAGAAGGAGAGCACCATTGGACACCAGCGACTGGCCCACCTCTGGGAAGAGACGTGTTGACCCAATTCCACAGAGACGCTGAATCTGCAGCCACGTCAATCACGTCTTCACCACTGGGTAATTTATCACTAGTGACCGATTTAATTTCTTTGGTTGTGGAGAGATCGCTGTTCTGTGTTGTTTTCCCTCCATAGTTCTAAGTCCTATCCTCTCATGATGTTTAGAGAGAGACAGAGACATAATACATAGCCATAATATGACATTTCAAATGTCTCTATTCCTTTGAAACTTTTGTGAGTGTAATGTTTACTGTCATTTTTTGTTGTTGTTTATTTCACTTTTGTTTATTATCTATTTCACTTGCTTAGGCAATGTTAACATATGTTTCATATGCTAATAAAGACCATTGAATTGGGGAGAGAGAAAGAACGAGAGAGAGGGAGATAGATACAGAGAAATAGGGAGAGGGAGATACTGTAGATACAGAAAGAGGGAGATAGATACAGAGAGAGGGAGATAAATACAGAGAGAAGGCGATAGATACAGAGAGAGGGAGATACAGAGAGAGGGAAATACAGCTGAAGTCGGAAGTTTACATACACATACACTTTCTTGTTAACAAACTATAGTTTTGGCAAGTCGGTTAGGACATCTACTTTGTGCATGATACAAGTACATTTTTCCAACAATTGTTTACAGACAGATTATTTCACTTATAATTCACTGTATCACAATTCCAGTGGATCAGAAGTTTACATATACTAAGTTTACTGTGCCTTTAAACAGCTTGATGATGTCCAGAAAATGATGTCATGGCTTTAGAAGCTTCTGATAGGCTAACTGACATCATTTGAGTCAATTGGAGGTGTACCTGTGGATGTATTTCAAGGCCTACCTTCAAACTCAATGCCTCTTTGCTTGACATCATGGGAAAATTGTAGACCTCCACAAGTCTGGTTCATCCTTGAGAGCAATTTCCAAATGCCTGAAGGTACCACGTTCATCTGTACAAACAATAATACGCAAGTATAAACACCATGGGACCATGCAGCCGTCATACCACTCAGGAAGGAGACGCGTTCTGTCTCCTAGAGATGAACGTACTTTGGTGCGCAAAGTGCAAATCAATCTCAGAACAGAAGGATTTTGTGAAGATTCTGGAGAAAACAGGTATGAAAGTATCTATATCCACAGTAAAACGAGTCCTATATCGACATAACTTGAAAGGCCACTTTTTGGAGAAATGTCCTCTGGTCTGATGAAACAAAAATCGAACTGTTTGGCCATAATGACCATCGTTATGTTTGGAGGAAAAAGGGGAGGCTTGCAAGCCAAAGAACACCATCCCAACTGTGAAGCACGGGGGTGGCAGCATCATGTTGTGGGGGTGCTTTGCTGCAGGAGGGACTGGTGCACTTCACAAAATAGATGGCAACATGTGTGAGGAAAATGATGTGGCTATATTGAAGCAACATCTCAAGACATCAGTCAGGAAGTTAAAGCTTGGTCGCAAATGGGTCTTCCAAATGGACAATGACCCCAAGCATACTTCCAAAGTTGTGGCAAAATGGCTTAAGGACAACAAAGTCAAGGTATTGGAGTGGCCATCACAAAGCCCTGACCTCAATCCTATAGAAAATTTGTGGGAAGAACTGAACAAGTGTATGTGAGCAAGGTGGCCTACAACCCTCACTCTGTTACACCAGCACTGTCAGGAAGAATTGGCCAAAATTCACACAGCTTATTGTGGGAAGCTTGTGGAAGGCTACTCGAAACGTTTGACCAAAGTTAAACAATTTAAAGGAAATGCTACCAAATACTAATTGAGTGTATGTAAACTGCTGACCCACTGGGAATGTGATGAAGAAATAAAAGCTGAAATAAATAATTCTCTCTTCTATTATTCTGAAATTTCACATTCTTAAAATAAAGTGTTGATCCTAACTGACTTCAGACAGGGAATTTTTACTAGGATTAAATGTCAAGAAATTGTGAAAAACTGAGTTTGTATTTGGCCAAGGTGTATGTAAACTTCCGACTTCAACTGTAGATACAGAGAGAGGGAAATAGATGCAGAGGGGGAGAGATGAGGGAGAGAGAGAGAGTGGGAGGGAGGAAGGGAGGGAGGGAGAGAGAGAGGGAAAGAGTCAGATAGTGACAGAGAGATACAGAGAGAGAAACAGATAGAGAGAGCTACAGAGAGAGATAGATACAGAGAGATAGATACAGAGAGAGAGAGAGAGAAACAGATAGAGAGAGCTACAGAGAGAGAGAGAGAGAGAGAGAGAGAGAGAGAGAGAGAGCTATAGGGAGAGAGATAGAGATACAGAGAGATAGATACAAAGAGAGAGAGATACAGATACAGAGAGAGAGGGAGAGATCCAGAGCGAGAGGAAGAGAAGGAGATAGAGACAGAGAGAGTAGGAAAGAGTGAGTGAGAGAGCGAGACAGAAAGACAGAGAGAGAGGTGATTTCTCAAGCCAAGCATGTGACACAGGACCTGGGTTACTGGGTTCCCCGGAGACCTGATCAAAGCGGTGATGTTGTCTTGTTCAAAGTCAACCGAACAGAAAGACATTTCATTCAATCTCCAGGTGTCACCTGATAAACTCACCAATATCACACTCACCAATAACATATCAATTTTCCATATGAAATGTTGGCCTCGACTGTGAAGCGTAGCAACGACTATAACACACAAGTGCCAGTCAAAGTAGGGGTTGAGCGCAGGGCTCATGACAGCCATTCCTAGGCGTTATTGTCAGGTCTGCAGTGTGTTAAACACTTTTATGGCACACAGAGCGAGTCCATGCAACTTGTTAAGCACATTTTTACTCCTGAACTTATTTTGGCTTGCCTTAACAAAGGGGTTGAATGCTTATTGACTCAAGACATTGCAGCATTTCATTTTTTAGGAATTTGTAAAAGATTATAAAAACATAACTCCACTTTGACATTATGGGATATTGTCTATAGGCCAAACCTAAATGTAATCCATTTTAAATTCAGGCTGTAACACAACAAAATGTGGAAAAAGTCAAGGGTTGTGAATACTTTCTGAATGCACTGTAAATAAGACTTCTGTTCTGTGACTTCAGCGAAATAACAGAATGCTATCCGTAGTCTTTCCAAAACAGCTGAGCACTTCTTCAAGCCCCTTTATCATTTATAATTTTACCAGCCAATATAGAATAATATCGCGTCATATTTGTGTTTGAGACCCTTGCTAAACCCTTAGCATCCCTAAAGACAGTGTTGCTTGTGGTCAAGTACATCGGCTAATCAAGCGTGGCGCAGACAGTGTGTATCAAAACAGTAACAGGTTCAATCCAGCGGATAATTGCATTCGTTCATTAGTTCCACCCCGGAGGGCTGAGACACGTCTGACCACCTGACAAATCAAATCCAAAAATGACGATGAAGAGATTCATAAATGTGACAAGCTGTGGAACACACACACACACACACACACACAAACAAACAAACACATAGCTAACCACACACATAAACACACAAACACCCACACTGACGAAACCTCAGTTTCTCACACAGAGAAAACACATGCAAAAATCCTCATTGATTGCTAGCAACGTCCTTCATCGCAAAGACCCCTCCGGCAAGGAAGTCTTCTCCCGAGCAGTGTCTGGCACCATAAGGGATTAGTTCCTGGCTAATGAATGGCAATTTGGTGGTGTTCTTAGAGAGCGGAGGGTGGACCTGGTTTCCAATCCCTCCCTGACAATTACTCAGCGCTCCCTGGGATTAGGAATCAGGTGCTAAGCCTGCTGGGAAACCTGGAGAATGTGAATAAACTCTCTGCCTTTGGCTGTGACATACAGCAACACTCCTACCACATACACACAACACTGACCAAACTCCCAACACACACACTGACAGACACACACACACACACACCACTGATCACACTTCCAACACAACACATACACACACGGATCAATGGCTTCACACTTCCCCTACTCTCCATCACACACACACACACACACACACACACACACACACACACACACACACACACACACACACACACACACACACACACACACACACACACACACACACACACACACACACACTCCAAAGCAGTTCTACAACGAAGGTGCTGAGAAAGCATCATTCATCCTGACTCGTCGAGCCCTTACGATGATTGGCTCCCCAATGTGTTTCAGCCACATCAACTTAGATTAACCAACGACGCCAGATTCACATTTGAAACAGCTCTATCCGCATCAGCAGGCAGAATAGAAACCCATATTACTTTTCATTGATGACACACTACACTACATCCACTGTACTTATGCAATGATGATCTAATTTATTTTAACGCTATTCAAGGTTCTTGTCTCGATGGTCGATTTCAAAATGATGATCAATTTACTCTGATTAAACAAGACAGGGTTGGGCCCAGAGCTGTACTATAGTGCAGGCAATCCCTGCTCGTAAGCAAGAAAAATGTCTTGCTGCTCCCAGCTTCGATAGAACAGCACACTTAAAGAGTTCAGAACGACATCCATATTCTCAGTAATATGATGAGTGTAAATGAACTAGTTATTGAACGAGTTATGTCACACATCCATATTCTCAGTAATATGATGAGTGTAAATGAACTAGTTATTGAACGAGTTATGTCACACATCCATATTCTCAGTAATATGATGAGTGTAAATGAACTAGTTATTGAACGAGTTATGTCACACATCCATATTCTCAGTAATATGATGAGTGTAAATGAACTAGTTATTGAACGAGTTATGTCACACATCCATATTCTCAGTAATATGTAAATGACCTAGTTATGTCACAAATGCAGTTAACAAAAGTATATGGAGATGTCTGCTCTACTCAAAATGAAAACAAACTGACTGCAGCATTACCGTGAAAATGGAAGAAGTAAGTGGAAGGGGGAGAAGGTAGGGAACTTGTCTGTCGGCCCTGCATTAAAGACCAAAATTGGCTAAAGAAAATTGTTATAAATAAAAAGTATACCAGTTTAATTTAAGGACCATAAAATTGACAGCTGCGCCATAAAAGTTGGGAGGAGATTTTCAATGTATCAATTCCATGGCACATGGTTTATGAACTGATACACAAAACAACGCTGGATTCAAAACGTACAGTTCTATTTTAATTCATATACAAAATTCTTGCAACCAATAGAATGTTATATATAAGGGGAATACAACCATCCCGGCTCTGCAGACTTTGGTGTGAAGATACAAAATCGTTAGATCACTTATTTTTGGTACTGCCCATATGTAGCTTATTTTTGGTACTGCCCATATGTAGCTTATTTTTGGTACTGCCCATATATAGCTTATTTTTTGTACTGCCCATATGTAGATTATTCTTGGTACTGTCCATATATAGCTTATTTTTGGTACTGCCCATATGTAGATTATTTTTGTCGCAGGTTCAGGTAGTGACTCCCCGGGGATTTCAGTGGAACAAGTTGTTGCAGTGGGAGGGAAGAGACAGAGAATCACAGTGAGGCTAATATCACTGGTATACTGTATGGTCTGTCTCCTGAGGTAAATCCATACAGCGAATCCTGGCTAAGGCAGCCATTCTGGAACCTCCAGATTGGATAAAACGACTGTCTTGAACTTACCCAGGCCTTCCTAATCATGGCTCTGTGTCAGAACATATTTTTACTTTATTTAATGGTGAAAAATAAATCCTTTTGATCACTGTATTGGCGAAGTGAGAAAGATATGAAATGAATTTCATTTGCAGGAGAGCAGAAGAAAGGAGGGATGTTTCCCGAAGGAGGAATTGGAGCAAGCATCTGTCTCTAAACTAGAAAATGTCAAGTCCTGTTAATCTTATCTGAACGCCTGCCTGCTGACATGGATTTAATTTCACACAGGCGTACACAGGCTGACGTGCGTGAGTGAACACGAGGGCGCCCATACGCACACGGGAAACATTTCTCAGCTCAGACAAATGTTGTGTGGCTGTTAACTTAACAGACACACATCCATCAGCATCCCCCAAATACACACACTTACACACACGCGCTTCCACCCCCACATAAACGCAAACACCAACACACGCATCACATTTGACCCCCATAACAAACACATACTGACACTATCTCTCGCTCTCTCTTTCTCTCTCTCCTTCTCACACACACACACACACACATATCACACACACACACACACACACACACACACACACACACACACACACACACACACACACACACACACACACACACACACACACACACACACACACACACACACACACACACACACACACACCCCCCCCCTGTTCACTGGGGGAGAGTGAATAAATAGCCAGGCAGGCGTTCCATTGAGAGCTCAACATTCACAGTCTGTTCCCTGCCATCGCCATGCTCACCCTCATGCCCACCCCCATCCCCATCCCACCGGATTAAAAGCCAGCCTCTAGAGCAGAGGAGACAATAGAGATAAGCCTGGATGCTAACTGAAGGAAGAAGCACAGAGAGGAAGGATCGGAGGGCCAGTAGGATCCGGGGAGAGCACTGGCGGGGAGACAACGCCACATTAGCTCATCTTCAGGCCCGCTGCGCTCCACTAGGCGTCCAGAGGAGTGCACATGCACTGGGGCCGCTGGCTCCTATAATGGAGTGAGAGAGGGGAGAGGAGGTGGGAGGAGGAGCAGAGGGGAGAGGCATGTAAAGCAGAAAACTCCTCTGAGACATTCTGGTGTAGGGTTGTTGAGAGTGACTTTGGGGACATAGAGAGTGGGTGACTGGGTGTTTTCAGCTGGTGGGTGTGAGTTACGGGTCAGTGGAGCACCAGTGGTGGTGAGAGTGTCACGGTCTATAAATGGACAATCAGAGATTCTGTGGTCTGCAGTTTTCTAGGTCCTCTACAAAGTGATTTGTATCATCTCATTTGATTGTCCTATGTATCTGCCCCCGTAGCCATGTCTCCCACAGAAAAGAGAATTGTGCATCAATGAAATGGACTACTTGGTTTAAATATATGGCTAAATAAAAAAGAATATGATGACAAATCAGTATGTCTAGAATACTCTAAATGTCACAAAAAAATACTAATTTCTGTAATTCCACAGTAACACATGGATTATGATATGGTAGTTATAGAAAAATCTGTGATTAAAACATATCGGTTGAAGCCAAGACTAGTGAAAAGGAAGTTTGGAGGCGACAGGAAAGGCTTGATTAGAAGCCTATGTATATCTTTAGAGATTAGTTTATGATTGGTTAGCATCAGCAAGGTTAGCATTAGCATGGGAGGTTAAAATTAGCATGAGAGGTTAGCATTAGCATGAGATGTTAGCATTAGCATACCGGCAGGAGGACTGCCATACTATATTAGCTCCCTCTAAAGTAAACAGTTGGCTCTGAACATTCTGTGACACAGGAGAATAGGGACATATGCGCGCACACACACACATATACCGACAGAACACAAACACAGCACACTTTAACACTCATCATATGCTGCTGCTAATCTGTTCAATATTTTACTCTTATTATCATCTATCCTGATGCCTAGTCACTTTACCCTGCCTTCATGTTTTTTATTTTATTTATTTTACCAGGTAAGTTGACTGAGAACACATTCTCATTTACAGCAACAACCTGTGGAATAGTTACAGGTGTGAGGAGGGGCGAGAAATGAGCCAATTGGAAGCTAGGGATGATTAGGTGACCATGATGGTATGAGGGCCAGATTGGGAATTTAGCCAGGACACCGGGGTTAACACCCCTACTCTTATGATAAGTGCAATGGGATCTTTAATGACCTCAGAGAGTCAGGACACATGTTTAACATCCCATCCAAAAGACAGCACCCTACACAGGGCAGTGGCCCCAATCACTGCCTTGGGGCATTGGGATCTTTTTTAGACCAGAGGAAAGAGTGCCTCCTACTTGCCCTCCAACACCACTTCCAGCAGCATCTGGTCTCCCATCCAGGGACTGACCAGAACCAACCCTGCTTAGCTTCAGAAGCAGGCCAGCAGTGTACATACAGTATCTACCTCAAATACCTCATTCCCCTGCACATTGATCTGGTACTGGTACTTTCGGTATATTGCTCCATTCTTGCGTATTTTATTCCTCTTGTGTTACTATTTTCGTTTTAATTATATATTTTTTTGTTGCTCTGCATTGTTGGGAAGGGCTCATAAGCAAGGGCTCATAAGCAGGGGCTCATTAGCAAGCATTTCACGGTAAAGTCTACACCTGCTGTATTCGGCAGATGTGACAAATACCATTTTATTTTATTTGACATTAAAGTCATTATTCTGTGAAAATCTGACTTTTAAAAGTCAATATTCTGTTAACTCATACCCAAATAATGTTGTTGACTCGTCTTTATTGCCAATTTTTTTATTGGATAAAAAAACGGTATAAAAAAAACAATTTTAAACTTAGATATCAAACAGACTATTTAAAAAATGCTTGCTACTTCCTCATAGAGAATGATTTCATCCTGCCTCATTGGCAAAGCTGGACAATCAATAATCGACTCGCATGAATATTTTTTATGACCGGTAGATGCCCATTCTGTTGTTGGGGAACGCCCACACCCTTCCAACAAGCTGCTTTTTAACATACAGTACCAATCAAAGGTTTGGACACACCTACTCATTCAAGGGTTTTTCTTTATTTTTACTATTTTCTAAATTGTAGAATAATAGTGAAGACATCAAAACTATGAAATAACACATATGGAATCATGTAGTAACCAAAAAAGTGTTCAACAAATCAAAAAGTATTTTATATTTGAGATTCTTCAAAGTAGCCACCCTTTGCCTTGATGACAGCATTGCACACTCTTGGCATTCTCTCAACCAGCTTCGCCTGGAATGCTTTTCAAACAGTCTTGAAGGAGTTCCAACATATGCTTAGCACTTGTTGGCTGCTTTCCCTTCACTCTGCGGTCAAACTCATCCCAAACCATCTCAATTTGGTTGAGGTTGGGGGATTGTGGAGGCCAGGTCATCTGATGCATCACTACATCACTGTCTTTCTTGGTCAAATAGCCCTAACACAGCCTGGAGATGTGTTGTAACTCTGGGTCTTCCTTTCCTGTGACGGTCCTCATGTTAGCCAGTTTCATCATAGCGCTTGATGTTTTTTGCGACTGCACTTGAAGAAACTTTCAAAGTTCTTGAAATTTTCCATATTGACTGAACTTCATGTCCTAAAGTAATGATGGACTGTCGTTTCTCTTTGCTAGTTTGAGCTGTTCTTGCCATAATATGGACTTGGTCTTTTACCAAATAGGGCTATCTTCTGTATACCACCCCTTCCTTGTCACAACACAACTGACTACCTCATGAAGCTGGTTGAGAGAATGCCAAGAGTGTGCAAAGCTGTCATCAAGGCAAAGGGTGGCTACTTTGAAGAATCGCAAATATAAAATATTTTTTGATTTGTTGAACACTTTTTTGGTTACTACATGATTCCATATGTGTTATTTCATAGTTTTATTCTACAATGTAGAAAATAAATAGTAAAAATAAAGAAAAACCCTTGAATGAGTGTCCAAACTTTTGACTGGTACTGTTTTTAATTACATTTTTTTGGAAGGAAACGTATTTCACTCATTTTATAATTAATTATAGGTCATATTTCATAGAAATCTGGAAACAACAGACATTTACTTTAAGAGAGGGTAATTTCATCTGTCCTGCACACAAAGAAATTAAGGCATTGCCTTATGGCACACAGCTGAGGAGCAGTAGTATTTTTCATGCCCATTTGTATCAACAACATGGAAGCGCAGGGAACTAAACTTCCAACCTAAACAGGCCTTTGTCAATCTCCTGTCCCGAGTTCTAAAGCAACCTAGATAAGGGAGAGGAGAGAGAGAGCGGGAGACGCAATCTCACTGCTGTGTACTTCTTGGCAAAGTACAGCAAGCTCTCCTCAAATGTCTCAGAGCAAGATAAGATTCTAAAAGGCTGCGACTCCAGAGGCGGATCTGGAGCATCGAGGCAGCATCCCCCCGCCCGGCCAGTCCGACTGAGCGTGCCAGAACCAGAGTCTGTGAAGCTAAGACTGTGATGTGCTGCCAGCCTGCCAGCCCTGGGTATAAAGGGGCATGGGCTGCTACCCCAGCTGCGTCGCCAAGGCAAAGTCCCCACCGCCTCATAGTCTCTTACACAATACCCCACAACCTTGCTAACACTCTGTATTTACCATTCTCCCCAACACTGAGAATAGTTGTGCTGCTCTGCTTCTGGGCTCTACAAGCTGGTGCTCTCTAATTTACAGCCAGAGATAAGGGCAGGTGGGAGGATATTACTTGTGGGTAGAAACTGATTGAATTGGCTCCAGCAGGTCAAACATACCTAAATGACAACACACCCGGAACTGAGCAGACGTAGATATCTACCTCAGAGGAGAAGCCATGGCTTGTCTGATAGGGCCGGGAACATGAAGGGAAGTCAGACTGACTGACTGCTGGCTGGGTGTGTGTGGGGCTGGATGAAAATTATTAAATGCATTGTGTGTTGCAGGTCTAGGGGCGGGAGGGGGGAGAGTGGGGAGGGAGACAAGGCCATGATCATGTGAGCCCGAACAATGTGTGGGAAAGAGAGTAAACAAATCCACACGGATATGATCCTCAGCTGGGGCATTTAGAGGGCCTGCGATGGAAGGAGGGAGGAGGCGGAGAGAGACAGAGAGACAGACAGAGAGACGGACAGACAGAGAGAGAGAGACAGAGAGAGACAGAGAGAGACAGAGAGAGACAGAGAGAGACAGAGACAGACAGACAGACAGACAGACAGACAGACAGACAGACAGACAGACAGACAGACAGACAGACAGACAGACAGACAGACAGACAGACAGACAGACAGACAGACAGACAGACAGACAGGTACACAGAGAGGTCTTCTTATAACATATTTTCTATCAAACATTTAAAAAAAAATCAATTTCACTCTCAGTTGTGGAGAAACAACATAGGGTCAACAGTGCTACTGCCTGGTTAATAGCTGTAAGCAAACAGTTAACATGATTTTTGAATGACTGCCTCATCTCTGTACCCCACACATACAATTTATCTGTAAGGTCCCTCATTTGAGCAGTGAATTTCAACAACATTGTAGTTACTCCACAGTACTAACCTAAATGACAGAGTGAAAAGAAGGAAGCCTCTACAGAATAACAATATTTTTTTAAATGCTCTCAAGTAAAACTGCATAAAATGTTAGAAAGAAATTAGCTTTATGTTTTGAATACAAGCGTTATATTTGAGGAAAATCCAACACATTACTGAGTACCACTCTTTGCATTTTCAAGCATGGTGGTGGCTGCATCATGTTATGGGTAAGCTTGTCATCGGTAAGGACAAGGGAGTAAAAAAAAAAAATAATGAACAAAATAGATTTAAGCAGGGGCAAAATCCTAGAGGAACACCTGGTTCAGTCTGCTTTCCAACAGACACTTGTCACACCCTGACCTGAGAGAGACGGTTTATTTCTCTATTTTGTTAGGTCAGGGTGTGGGGTGGGCAGTCTGTGTTATATTTCTATGTTGTCTTTTTCTTTGATTGGCCGAGTATGGTTCCTAATCATAGGCAGATGTCTATCGTTGTCTCTGATTGGGAATCATACTTAGGCAGCCCTTTTCCCCTCCTTCAGTGTGGGATCTGGTTTTTGTACAGCTTAGTATAGCATGCAGAACGTGATGTTCGTTTTCTGTTGTTTATTGTTTTGATTTAGTTTTCTGAGTTAAAATAAATATTGGAACATGAGCACTCACCACGCTGCACCTTGGTCTCCTCTTTACGAAAACACTGGGAGACAAATTCCCCTTTCAGCAGGACAATAACCTTAAACACAAGGCCAAAAATACACTGAAGTTGCTTACCAAGACAACATTGAATATTCCTGAGTGGCCTAGTTACAGTTTTGACTTAAATCGGCTTGACTTGAAAATGTCTGTTTAGCAATGATCAACAACCAACTTGACAGAGCTTGAAGAATTTTTAAAAGAATAATGTGCAAATATTGTACAATCCAGGTGTGCAAAGTTCTTAGTGTAACGGGCGTCGTAAAGATTGGACCAAGGTGCAACGGGAACGTGTATACTCATCTTCTTTATTAACTCAAAAGAAGGAAAAACAAACAAATCACGTATACAAACCAACACTAAACAGTCCTGTCATGTCATGTCATGTCATGTCATGTCATGTCATGTCATGTCATGTCATGTCATGTCATGTCATGTGCACAGACACAAAACAGGAAACAACTACCCACAAATCCCATTACAAAAACACCCCTATACATAGGACCTTCAATCAGAAGCAACGAGGAGCAGCTGCTTCCAATTGAAGGTCAACCCCGTTAACTAAACATAAAAATAGAAAGACTAGAACTAACATAGAAATACACTTACATAGAACATAGACCAAAAAAACCCGGAACACATAAAACAAACACCCCTCTTACATAAGCACATAGCCCAACAAACCCCGAACCACATAAAACAAACACCCCCTGCCACGTCCTGACCAAACTACAATAACAAAATACCCCTTTACTGTTCAGGACGTGACACTTAGAGATTTACCCAGAAAGACTTACAGCTGTAATCACTGCCAAAGGTGATTCTAACGTTGACTCAGGGGTGTGAATACTTATTCAAATTAGATATTTCTATCTTTCATTTTAAATACATTTTCAAAGATAAAAAACAAACATGTTTTCACTTTGTCATTATGTGGTATCGTGTGTAGATCGGTGAGAATATATATATTTTTAATCCATTTTTAATTCCGGCTGAACACAACAAAATGTGGAATAAGTCAAGGGTTATGAATACTTTCTGAAGGCACAGAACTTCAAAGAACTTTGGGTGTTCGTCGCCGTGGCTAAAAATAATTACAGGACTTCACAGCGGCTAGCTGTAGAATATTCTGTAAGCAGCAATACATCCATACTACTTAGGGAGAGTTAATCATGTATTTGAGCGGGAGCCAAGTGTTGGAATATAGCTAATGTAATGCGACGGACCTTATTCACATAGTCGGGGAGGGAGTCGAAAATAACAGCCGGGCCGACAACTCACCTTGACTCTCTCTAATATCTGTGATTGAGCTGAGAAGCGGGGCGCGATGACAGCCGTGATACGATCTATGTTAATGTATCAAATGCAGTAATATTAGGTAAATAGTCCCCCTGCGTATCCCTCCTCACTTTGTCAACAGAAAGATGAAGGCGGCACCTGCATGGCTGTGTATAAATTACGTTTCTGGGCCTACTTGGTGTATTGTAGCGTATGCTAGGTAGCTATCACAGGGAGAAAGTAATGGTTTGGGGGGGAGAGCACCTGATGGCGCTAGGAGTTATGTGGCTCTGTGAAATTGAACAAACAAGTTAATACAATCCCCTGGCAATCTTTCACCCGGGAGTATGCTGACGTGGACAGGCTAGGCATTGAAATGTGTGGCGCTGGCTGTTATTTGTGTGGCGGACAGATGCCAGGCGGGCTTTCATCAGAAACACATAGATTCCAAATGAAGGTATTCACCGCAGTATTTATGTATGTAAGTAACTCACAGAGGGATGTCGATTCCCCTTCGACTGGGGATGGGAGGCAGAGAGGTCGGCTGGGATGTGGGTTGCCATCGTGGTGGTGTCGGTAGGATCGGGCTGGCGGGGAGCTACTGGGGATTGTGGGTGATTGAGAGGGCTGTCACAGCACCTGCGGGCACAGCCCCTGACAAACTCTTCCAGGGCCATGAATAATGCTTGAGTGATGGCCGCTGTAATGGCGCCAGGCAGCAGGACGTGACAAGCACCTCGGACGGATGGGTGGACGGGAGTCTCAACCACGCGCATACCGGAGGATAGAGATGTAGCAACCTACTCCAGTGGTCACACCACTGCCGGCCAGAGTAAAGCGCTGAGTTTAGTTTGAGTGATAGGGAAAGAACTGTACTAGGCTAAATGGGAGATGTGTACAGTAGTTGTTTTCTGACAAGGCACAGGGAAAGGTGAGGCTGGTTTTTTGTAAATTCCCGTAGAGCTGACAGTTTGGATCAATTACATCTCCTTTGTAGCACAAAATGGACAATTAAAGCAATTAAAGCACCAAATTGAAAATTAGCTGTTGGTTTCTTCACTTAAGTTTCTAGGTACTTTGTTTATGAGAGCCTTTAAGAAACGCAGATAAATGGATGTGTTGTGAAGGTAGCTTGTCATCACATAGCAACAGAGGACTCTGGCAATCAGGCTGTCTAATTGTGAAAGATTCATGGTGGATTCAGAAATAGCTCTCGCCTCTCTCTCTGTAAGCGCTGAGGTCATGAGCATCACTCAGGCTCTCGCGCATAGCCTTCAGAGTGTGTGTGTCTCTCTCTCTCTCTCTCTCTCTCTCTCTCTCTCTCTCTCTCTCTCTCTCTCTCCACACACACACACACACTCTTCCTTCCTCTCTCTCTCACTCTCTCTCTCTCTCTCTCTCTCTCTCTCTCTCTCTCTCTCTCACACACACACTCTTCCTTCCTTCCTCTCTCTCTCACTCTCTCTCTCTCAAACTCTCTCTTCCTACCTCTCTCTCACACTCACTCTGTCTCTCACACTCTCTCTCCTCTCTCTCTCTCTCTCTCTCTCTCTCTCTCTCTCTCTCTCTCTCTGTCTCTCACACACACTCTCTCTTCCTACCTCTCAATTTCAATTTAAGGGCTTTACTGACATGGGAAACATATGTTTACTTTGCCAAAGCAAGTGAAATAGATAATAAACAAAAGTTGAAACATTACACTGACAAAAGTTCCAAAAGAATAATGACTTTTCAAATGTATTATATACAGCGTTGTAATAATGTGCAAAAAGTACAAACGGGAAAATAAATTAACATAAATATAGGTTTGGAAGTGCAGCTCAGTTTCCACCTCATTTTGTGGGCAGTGTGCACATTACCCACCTTCTCTTGAGAGCCAGGTCTGCATTTGACGGTCTTTCTCAATAGCAAGGCTATGCTCACTGAGTCTGTACATAGTCAAAGATTTTCTCTCTCACACTCTCTCTCTCTTCCTTCCCCCTCTCTCGCTCTCTCTTTCTTCCCCCTCTCTCGCTCTCTCTCTCTTTCTCTCTCTTCCTCCCTCTCTCTCTCACTCTCTCTTCCTTCCTTTCTCTTTCTCGTAGTGCATGCTGGGAGTGTTTGGTAGTTGAGAGGCGGTTTTCTTGAATTTCTTCATGGTGTTTTCTTTCAATTTTTATTTTCTATGGTGGTTTAACACACTGTTAGTTTACTGGTACCCACAGTTTTTTTTCAAAGTTAGGGAGGAAGAGGAAAGATTTTTAGTTTCCTGGGGTTTGGTGTGCGCAATGGCTTCGCAGCCTAGCGCGGAGGAGATTCTGTCGTTACGCCATGGATTCAGCTGTGTTCCTAAGATTGGAGTTAAGGTGGAGGAGGTTCTGCTCGCCCTAGGCGAACAGGTATTTTATTTTTTTAACCCCTTCTTCTCCCCAATTTGTGGTATCCAGTTGTTAGTTACAGTCTTGTCTCATCACTGCAACTCCCGTACGGACTAGGTCGAGAGCTGTGCGTTCTCCGAAACACAACCCTCCCCTAACCCAGACGACACTGGGCCAATTGTGTGCCGCCCCATGGGTCTCCCAGTCACGGCCTTCTGCGACAGAGCCTAGACTTGAACCCAGAATCTCTAGTGGCACAGCTAACATTCGCAGAGTATGACCCTGCCTCACACAGGAAGCGGCGCAGGTCCTAATCCAGGCACTTGTCATCTCCCGTCTGGATTACTGCAACTCGCTGTTGGTTGGGCTCCCTGCCTGTGCCATTAAACCCCTACAACTCATCCAGAACGCCGCAGCCAGTCTGGTGTTCAACCTTCCCAAGTTCTCTCACGTCACCCTGCTCCTCCGCTCTCTCCACTGGCTTCCAGTTGAAGCTCGCATCCGCTACAAGACCATGGTGCTTGCCTACGGAGCCGTGAGGGGAACGGCACCTCCGTACCTTCAGGCTCTGATCAGTCCCTACACCCAAACGAGGGCACTGCGCTCATCCACCTCTGGCCTGCTGGCCCCCCTACCTCTGAGGAAGCACAGTTCCCGCTCAGCCCAGTCAAAACTGTTCGCTGCTCTGGCACCCCTATGGTGGAACAAGCTCCCTCACGACGCCAGGACAGCGGAGTCAATCACCACCTTCCGGAGACACCTGAAACCCCACCTCTTTAAGGAATACCTGGGATAGGACAAAGTAATCCTGCTAACCCCCCCCCCCCCCCCCCCCCCCCCCCTTAAAAGATTTAGATGCACTATTGTAAAGTGGTTGTTCCACTGGATATCGTAAGGTGAATGCACCAATTTGTAAGTCGCTCTGGATAAGAGCGTCTGCTAAATGACTTAAATGTAAATGTAACACTCAGATGCAGTGCCTTAGACCACTGCGCCACTCAGGAGGCCCGGTAGGAGCTGAATTTATACATTCTGCATCTAGAATGAACAAAGCTGTGGTTGTGTTCATGAAACGAGTGAATTTGGTGGGTAGGCTAATTGCTAGCGGGATATTTGTAAGGAATGTGTTGGTGCCGATTTCTCCCCTGTCGAGTCCTTCGACTAGAGTGGTAACAGCTAATTTGCCTCCGTTTATTACAGATGATCAAATCAGGAAAGAACTGAGTCGGGTTGGTAAGTTTGTTAGTGGGTTTCGTGTACTGTCGGCAGGTTTTCAGGCAGATGCCGTTAAGCATGTTGTTTCGTTCCGGAGGCAAGTGTTTGTGTTTCTGGATAACAATGAACAACAGTAAAATGTGCATTTTAAAGTGAGGCATGGGGAGGGGCTCTACACAGGGTTTGCCAGTACAGACAGTCTACAGTGTTTTGAGTGTGGGGATTTGGGGCATAAGAGCTTTGCGTGCCCACATAAAGGCCGTAGACAAGGTGAGGGTACAAGCGCCAGTGGGGGAAATCGAGGTCAAAGTGCAGGGGGTAATGAGATGCAGACAGCAGAGGCTGGGCCTAGTCATGCATGGATGGTGGTGTAGATGAGGCTGGGTCTAGTCATGTTATGGATGGTGGTGTAGATGAGGCTGGGTCTAGTCATGCATGGATGGTGGTGTAGATGAGGCTGGGTCTAGTCATGCTACAGATGGTGGTGTAGATGAGGCTGGGTCTAGTCATATCATGGATGGTGGTGTAGATGAGGCTGGGTCTAGTCATGCTACAGATGGTGGTGTAGATGAGGCTGGGTCTAGTCATGTTACAGATGGTGGTGTAGATGAGGCTGGGTCTAGTCATGCTACAGATGGTGGTGTAGATGAGGCTGGGTCTAGTCATATCATGGATGGTGGTGTAGATGAGGCTGGGTCTAGTCAGGCTATAGATGGTGGTGTAGATGAGACAAGGTCTAGTCAGGCTACAGATGGTGGTGTAGATTAGGCTGGGTCTAGTCATATCATGGATGGTGGTGTAGATGAGGCTGGGTCTAGTCATATCATGGATGGTGGTGTAGATGAGGCTGGGTCTAGTCATATCATGGATGGTGGTGTAGATGAGGCTGGGTCTAGTCGTATCATGGATGGTGGTGTAGATAAGGTTGGTTCTAGTCCTGTTATGGATGGTGGTGTAGATGAGGCTGGGTCTAGTCCTGTTATGGATGGTGGTGTAGATGAGGCTGGGTCTAGTCATGCTACAGATGGTGGTGTAGATGAGGCTGGGTCTAGTCATATCATGGATGGTGGTGTAGATGAGGCTGGGCCTAGTCATGTTATGGATGGTGGTGTAGATGAGGCTGGGTCTAGTCATATCATGGATGGTGGTATAGATGAGGCTGGGTCTAGTCATGTTACAGATGGTGGTGTAGATGAGGCTGGGTCTAGTCATGCTACAGATGGTGGTGTAGATGAGGCTGGGTCTAGTCATATCATGGATGGTGGTGTAGATGAGGCTGGGTCTAGTCAGGCTATAGATGGTGGTGTAGATGAGACAAGGTCTAGTCAGGCTACAGATGGTGGTGTAGATTAGGCTGGGTCTAGTCATATCATGGATGGTGGTGTAGATGAGGCTGGGTCTAGTCATATCATGGATGGTGGTGTAGATGAGGCTGGGTCTAGTCATATCATGGATGGTGGTGTAGATGAGGCTGGGTCTAGTCGTATCATGGATGGTGGTGTAGATAAGGTTGGTTCTAGTCCTGTTATGGATGGTGGTGTAGATGAGGCTGGGTCTAGTCCTGTTATGGATGGTGGTGTAGATGAGGCTGGGTCTAGTCATGCTACAGATGGTGGTGTAGATGAGGCTGGGTCTAGTCATATCATGGATGGTGGTGTAGATGAGGCTGGGCCTAGTCATGTTATGGATGGTGGTGTAGATGAGGCTGGGTCTAGTCATATCATGGATGGTGGTATAGATGAGGCTGGGTCTAGTCATGCTACAGATGGTGGTGTAGATGAGGCTGGGTCTAGTCAGGTTATGGATAGTGGTGTAGATGAGGCTGGGTCTAGTCAGGTTATGGATGGTGGTGTAGATGAGGCTGGGTCTAGTCATGCTACAGATGGTGGTGTAGATGAGGCTGGGTCTAGTCATGCTACAGATAGTGGTGTAGATGAGGCTGGGTCTAGTCATATCATGGATGGTGGTGTAGCTGAGGCTGGGTCTAGTCATGCTATAGATGGTGGTGTAGATGAGACTGGGTCTAGTCATATCATTGATGGTGATGAGGCTGGGTCTAGTCATATCATGGATGGTGGTGTAGGTGAGGCTGGGTCTAGTCAGGCTAGAGATGGTGGTGTAGCTGAGGCTGGGTCTAGTCATATCATGGATGGTGGTGTAGATGAGGCTGGGTCTAGTCAGGCTATGGATGGTGGTGTAGCTGAGGCTGGGTCTAGTCATATCATGGATGGTGTTGTAGATAAGGCTGGGTCTAGTCATGTTATGGATGGTGGTGTAGATGGTGCGGTGCCTAGTCAGGTTATGCTAGTGGACGAGGAGAGTATAGTTGGGAAGGGTAAGAGACTAGGGGGGAGGAGGACGGTGTCAAGCGGAAAATGAAAAAGGGGGAAAAGAAAGGTGGTGGGAGGGGAGAGGCTGGGATGGTCAAAGGCACCAAGGAACCTTTGCCTGGTGCTCGGGAGGAGGCCCTGACCAGAGAGGAAGGGCAGGTGGTCAGGATGGGAGATGGAGATGAGGAGGAGGAAGGTGAGTCTGAGGAAGAGGATGATGAGGAGGCTTTTTTTTCAGACTCCTCCTCAATGGGTCCAAAGCTGACAGCCAGTCAAGCAGAGGGGTCAAAGTACACGGTGAGGGAACTGACAAGGTTCCTGAATGAGACCAAGGGGAAATAAGTAAATCTTGAGGCTTTTTTTTCCAATCCGGGAACGTTTGTAAGATCAGTACAACATGCTATGAAAAATGAGGAGCATGGTGTTCTCTCACCCAGGAAACGGTTTAGGTTGAGGAAGTTGGTCACAACAGTGCGTAAGGGTCGACCTTCAGACACTGTTTAGATGTATAGTTTCTTTCTGGCACTGGGGCTTTTTGAGCTTTGCTATTGGTCTCTTCTTTGCTGGCTTTTCTCCCACTTCTTATGGAGACCCTAGGGGTAGGCTCGCTTAATATAAATGGCGCCAGAGATGCGGGAAAGAAGAGTGTGTTGAGTGAATATGTATTTTTTTTTTTTAAGTACACGTGTTGTTTCTGCAGGAGATGCATAGTTATGTGGTGAATGAAGTCGATTGGGGGCAGTCCTTTTTGTACCTGGTCTGTCTGTAAAAATGTTCTCCTCAAAGGAGGTGTGTAGTGGTAGACTGCTTGTAGTAAAAGCAGAAATTAACAACAGGGGTTTTGTCTTTATAAATGTGTATGCCCCTAACACAGGGAGAGAGAGCGGACTTCTATTGTGTCTAGACAGGAACTCTCACAGGTAGCGCCTGAGGAGACGCTGCTGGTCGGAGGGGACTGGAACTGCACAATGGATTTTACTTAAGACAGAAATGGAGAGGAGCCTCATTCAGGCTCAGTGGGAGTGTTAAGGGACGTCATTAAGCAGTTCGACCTAGTGGATGTTTGGAGAACAAGACGGTATACGTGGGTGAAGGTTTTTGGTGCTAGGGTGAGTGCAGCCCGGCTTGATCGGTTTTACATGTCCAGGAATCAGAGCAACAGGCTGTTGGGCGCTACCATTCTCCCGGTGGGTTTTTCGGATCACCACATAACCTTGGCTTGGCTGTCCATCTCACCAGGGCCTCGGAATGCAAGGAACATTAGGAGCCTATCAGGAGTGAAGGCACATCAGTGGCAGGGGGTATGTGGGGTGGAGAGTATGGTGGGTTTTAGATGGAGGGGCTCTACAAACCAGTAGTGTAAAGTACTTAAGTAAAAATACTTTTAAGTACTACTTAAGTAGTTTTTTTGGGGTATCTGTACTTTACTTAACTATTTATATTTTTGACTACTTTTACTTTTACTCCACTACATTCCTTAAGAAAATAATGTACTTTTTACTCCTTACATTTTCCCTAACACACAAAAGTACTCTTTACATTTAGAATGCTCCAGCAGGACAGCATTATGGCACCTACAGTATCAATATAACGCCTTGTCATCCCTACTGCCTCTGATCTTGCGGACTCACAAAACACAACTACTGTGTTTGTAAATTAGTGTTGGAGTGTGCCCCTTTCTGTCCATTATTAAAAATAATACAAAAATAGTGCCGTCTAGTTTGCTTAACATAAGGAATTTGATGTATAGCACTTACTTTTACTTTGTACTTTTACTCAAGTATGACAGTTTAATACTTTTTCCACCACTGTACTTAAGTACATTTAAAACCAGATACTTTTAGACTTTTACTCGAGTAGTATTTTACTGGGTAACTTTCACTTTTACTTGAGTCATTTTCTGTTAAGGTATTTTTACTTTTACTCAAGTATGACAATTGAGTACTTTTTCCACCACTGCTACAAATCCCCAGTGGAGGGTTCTTCATGGAGCCCTTGCCACTAACAGCTGCCTGGCACGGGTTGAACCGGGAGTCGGACAGGGGTGTCCTTTCTGTGTTATGAGTGAAACTGTGATTCATGTGTTTTCTGTGTGCACCAGGTTAATGTCACTAATGCCTCTGTTGGAATGTCTGTGTGAGAGGTTGGGGGAGGGTTTTACTGTCAGGATGTTTATAATGGGGTACAACTATTCAAATAAGGAGAAGGCCAAATGTGTGTTTTCTGTTTGCTCAGGCAAAGTTGTCTATTTGGCTAACAGGGAGGAACAGGGTCAAAGGTGGGGGGATAACAGACCCTTTACTATTATTTAAGGGATGGTCTCTGTGTATCTTAGGGTGGAATTTGAGTACTATAGAATGATAAAAAGTGTGGAGATGTTTCAGGAGATATGGTGTGTCAGGGGGGCTGTCTGTATAGCTGGGGAAGATGTTTCAGGAGATATGGTGTGTTGGGGGGGCTGTCTGTATAGCTGGGGAAGATGTTTCAGGAGATATGGTGTGTCAGGGGGGCTGTCTGTATAGCTGGGGAAGATGTTTCAGGAGATATGGGGTGTCAGGGGGGCTGTCTGTATAGCTGGGGAAGATGTTTCAGGAGATATGGTGTGTCGGGGGGGCTGTCTGTATAAATGGGGAAGATGTTTCAGGAGATATGGTGTGTTGGGGGGGCTGTCTGTATAGCTGGGGAAGATGTTTCAGGAGATATGGTGTGTCAGGGGGGCTGTCTGTATAGCTGGGGAAGATGTTTCAGGAGATATGGTGTGTCAGGGGGGCTGTCTGTATAGCTGGGGAAGATGTTTCAGGAGATATGGTGTGTCAGGGGGGCTGTCTGTATAGCTGGGGAAGATGTTTCAGGAGATATGGTGTGTCAGGGGGGCTGTCTGTATAGCTGGGGAAGATGTTTTGGATATATGGTTGTAGAAGTGATGAGGTTTTGGTTATTGTGATGTGTGATGTTGGTTTGTATCATGGGGTAGAGGGAAAGGTGAGTATGGTACATGTATGCAGTACAGGATATATTTTGGTGTTTTATTTAAGGGGGGGAAAGGTTTTAATGAAATGAGAATGTTTCATAAAAAAAAGTCAGTCTTCCTTTCTCTCTCTCTCTCATTCTCTCTCATTCTTTCTCTCACTTCCTTCCTCTCTCTCTCTCTCTCTCTCTCTCTCTCTCTCACACACACACATTCTGTTCCTTCCTCTCTCTCTCTCACACATTCTGTTCCTTCCTCTCTCTCACTCTCTCTTCCTCTATCTCTCACTGTCTTCCTTTCTCTCTCTCTCGCAGTGCATGCTGGGAGTTTTTTGGAGTTTGAGTGTTTGGTGTGGAGGGCTCTGTCTTAACTAACTTTCTAGATTATTTTCTTGGTCTTTTCTTTCCATTTTATTTTCTATGGTGGAGGGTTAATGCACTATTTGTTTTAGCGGTGTCCTCAGTTTTTTTTCAAAGTTAGGGTGGAAGAGGACAGAGTAAGTTTCCTGGGGTTTGCAAGGTGTGTTGTGTGCGATGGCTTCTCAGCCTAGCGCGGAGGAGATGCTGTCGATACGGCATTGATTCAGGTGTGTTCCTGAGAATGTAGTTTAGGTGGAGGAGGTTCTGCTCGCGGTCGGTGAACAGGTAGGAGCTGAATTTATACATTCTGCTTCTAGAATGAACAAAGCTGTGGTGGTGTTCATGAAAAGAGAAAATTTGGTTGGTAGGCTAATTGCTAGCGGAATATTTGTAAGGGATGTGTTGGTGCCAGTTTTACCTCTCTCTACCCCTTCGACAAGAGTAGTTGTTGCAAATTTGCTAGCGGTTTTCGTGTACTGTCAGCAGGTTTTCAGGCAGATGCTGTTAAGCACGTTGTTTCGTTCCGGAGGCAAGTGTTTATGTTTCTGAACAACAATGAGCAACAACTAAATGTGCATTTTAAAGTGAGGCATGGGGAGGGGCTCTATGCAGGGTTTGCCAGCACAGACAGTCTGTGTTTTGAGTGTGGGGATTTGGGGCATAAGAGCTTTGCGTGCCCACATAAAGGCCGTAGACAAGGTGAGGGTACAAGCGCCAGTGGGGGAAATCGAGGTCAAAGTGCAGGGGGTAATGAGATGCAGACAGCAGAGGCTGGGCCTAGTCATGCCAGGGATGGTGGTGTAGCTGAGGCTGGGCCTAGTCATGCCAGGGATGGTGGGGTAGAGGAGGCTGGGTCTAGTCAGACTAGAGATGGTGGGGTAGTGGAGGCTGGGTCTAGTCAGGCTATGGATGGTGGTGTGGCGGAGGCTGGGTTTAGTCAGGCTAGAGATGGTGGGGTAGCTGAGACTGGGCCTAGTTATGATATGGAGGGTGGTGTAAATGATGCTGGGCCTAGTCATGCTATGGAGTGTGGTGTAGATGATGCTGGGTCTAGTCAGGTTATGCTAGTGGATGAGGAGAGTATAGTGGGGAAGTGTAAGACTAGGGGGGGAGGAGGAGGGTGTCAAGCTGAAAAGGAAAAAGGGTGTGGTTAAAGGCACAATGGAAACTTTGCCTGTTGCTGTGGGGGATGCCCTGACCAGAGAGGAAGAGCAGGTGTTCAGGGTGGGAGATAGAGATGAGGAGGAAAGTGAGTCTGAGGAAGAGGATGAGGAGTTATTTTTTTCAGACTCCTCTTCAATGGGCCCGGAGCTGACAGCCAGTCAAGCAGAGGGGTCTAAGTACACGTTGAGAGAACTGACAAGGTTCCTGAATGAGACCAAGGGGAAATAAGTAAATCTTGAGGCTTTTTTCTCTGATCCAAGAAAGTTTGTACGATCAGTACAACATGCAATGAAAAATGAGGGGCATGGTGTCCTCTCACCCAGGAAACGGTTTAGGTTGAGGAAGTGGGTCACAACAGTGCGTAAAGGTTTACCTTCAGACACTGTTTAGATGGATATTTTCTTTCTGACACTGGGGCTTTTTGAGCTTTGCTATTGGTCTGTTTCTCTGCTGGCTTTTCTCCCACTTCTTATGGAGATTCTTCGGGTAGGCTCGCTCAATATAAATGTCGCCAGAGATGCGGGAAAGAGGAGTGTGTTGGGTGAATATGTAAAACAAAAAAAAGTACAGGTGTTGTTTCTGCAGGAGACACATAGCGATGTGTTGAATGAAGTCGATTGGGGGCTCTGGTGGAAAGGGGCAAGTGTGTTGAGCCATGGGACAAATCTTAATGCAGGAGTGGCAGTCCTTTTTGCACCGGGTCTGTCTGTAAAAATTTGCTCCTCAAAGGAGGTGTGCAGGGGTAGGCTCCTTGTTGTTAAAGCAGAAATCAACAACATGGGTTTTGTCTTTATAAATGTGTATGCGCCTACTACAGGGAGAGAAAGAGGGGTTCTATTTGGGAGTCTTAGACAGGAACTCTCGTAGGTAGCGCCTGAGGAGACTCTGGTGGTCGGAGGGGACTGGAACTGCACAATAGATTTTACAAAAGACAGAAATGGAGAGGAGCCTCATTCAGTGTCAGTGGGAGTGTTAAGGGACATCGTTAATCAGTTCGACCTAGTGGATGTTTGGAGAATTAGACATCCCAACACAAGACAGTATACATGGGTGAAGGTTTTTGGGTCTAGGGTGAGTGCAGCCCGACTTGATCGGTTTTATATGTCTAGGAATCGGAGCAATAGGCTGTTGGGCGCTACCATTCTCCCTGTGGGGTTTTCGGATCATCACATAACCATGGCTCGGCTATCTATTTCACCAGGGCCCCGGCAGGAATCTTATTGGAAGTTCAATGTAAAGCTCTTACAAGATGCCACTTTTTGCTCAGGTTTCCAGATCTTTTGGGAAAGGTGGGGGCAGTGAAGAGAGGAGTATGAGTCTCTGAGCCAATGGTGGGATGTGGGGAACGTCCAAATTCGCCTTTTCTGTCAACAGTACACAGCTCTCTCATCCTCAGAGCCTAGGAGAGTATTGGGGGAACTAGAGCGGTGTATTAGCGAGATGGAGGTAGAGATGGAGGTAGAGATGGTGGGGCAAGGCAATGTAGGCCTCCAGGCTAATTTAGCTGAGTTACGTAGGGACCTGGGCAGTTTTTTCCAGGTTAAAGCAAAGGGAGCACTTGTAAGAGCTAGGTTCTCCATGCTCAAGGAGATGGATGCTCCCAGCTCCTTCTTCTTTGGTTTGGAAAGACAGAGCAGTGAAGCCAAGGGTATGCATTGTCTACGGCTGTCTGATGGGCGGGTGACCTCTGTGGTGGGTGAGATGCGGGAGCGGACTGTGGAGTTTTATACTGAATTGTATTGTGCAGAAGTGTGTGATCCTTTGTGTGCTCAGGTCTTGTTCACAGGACTCCCTAAGCTCTCTCTGGCACAGAGGGATGAAATGGACATTACTCTGTTGTCCCATGAACTGGCAGAGGCCGTTCCCAGATGTCCCCTGGTTGTGCACCGGGGGTCGATGGACTCCCAGTGGAGTTTTATAAAGAATTCTGGGGAATAATTGGACAGGACTTCTTTTGCGTGTTGCGTGAATGCGTCGGGGTAGGAGAGTTGCCGATGAGCTGCCGTCGGGCGGCTCTGACTCTCCTGCCCAAAAAAGGGAACTTGTGTGAACTTAAGAACTGGAGGCCTGTGGCATTACTCTGTGTGGACTACAAGATATTTGCCAAGGTCCTCTCTAACAGACTGAAGTCCCATTTGGACTCGATAGTACATAAGGACCAAACATATTGTGTACCGGGACGCTCAATCATGGACAACTTGTTCTTAATTAGGGACATGTTGGACTTGTCGAGAGGTTCTAATGTGAACATTGGACTGATCTCTTTAGATCAAGAGAAGGCTTTTGATAGAGTGGACCATGAGTATCTGTTTAATGTGATGTCTGTGTTTGGGTTTGGGAAGAGTTTTTTGACCTGTGTGAAGCTGTTGTATGCTGGGGCATCATGTATGGTCAAGGTGGGAGGGGGGCTCAGTAGGCCAGTCTGGGTGAGACGGGGCATTAGACAAGGATGCCCTCTATCTGGGCAGTTATACACACTAGCCATTGAGCCTTTTTTAGGACTGCTACGCAGGAGACTGCAGGGAGTGTGCTGGACAGGCATGGAACTGGTGACAGGAATAGCAGTGTCAGCATATGCAGATTATGTTTCTGTGATGGTCAGGGATGGTCAAGATATGCAGGCACTAGAGACCAGTCTGAACGAGGGAGCTTCATCAGCAAAGGTAAACTGGGGCAAGAGCAAAGCTCTGTTATGTGGGGCATGGGGGGATAGGGCTCCTGCTCTGCTTCCAGGGGGTTTGCAGTGGGGTTGTGAAGGGCTTAAAGTGTTGGGGGTGTACCTGGGCTTAGTCCCGTGTGGCTCAGTTGGTAGAGCATGGTGTTTGCAACGCCAGGGTTGTGGGTTCGATTCCCACGGGGGACCAGTACGCCAAAAAAAAAAAATTGTATGAAATGTATGTATTCACTACTGTAAGTCGCTCTGGATAAGAGCGTCTGCTAAATGACTAAAATGTAAAAAAAAAAAATGTCAAAATGAGAAGTGGGTCAGGAAGAACTGGGAGGGGCTGTCACAAGCAGTGGTGTCAAGACTGGCCAGGTGGAGGTTTTCTCCTGTCCCAAGTGTCATATAGAGGGAAGGTGCTAATAATTAACAACCTGGTGGCATCTTCCCTGTGGCATAAACTGGCTGTCCTCAACCCCCCCGCCGGTCTGCTCGCAGACCTGCAACGCAAGCTGGTGGACTTCTGGTCGGGCCATCACTGGCTGAGGGCGGCAGTGTTGTACATGACCGTCCATGAAGGAGGACAGGGCCTGGTGGAAATGGAGAGCAGGATGGCTGCTTTCTGGCTAAAGGCGGTGCAGAGACTGCTGTACCATACAGATGATGGCTGGAGGGAACCAGCATGCGCGCTGCTGAGGAGAGCTGGCGGATTAGGGTTGGACCGGCAGCTGTTCCTCATGAAGCTGGAGAGGCTGAGTACAGCAGGTCTCTCAGATTTTTACTCTGCAATGCTGAGGGCCTGGCAGCTGCTAAGGCACACACGAGAAGGGGGTGTGGAGCCTGGGCTGTGGGTGTGGGAGGAGCCTATCTTCCACAACCCAGCCATTCCTTTGAGATCGGTCCAGTCGGCCACCCTGCAGAGGCAACTGATGGCAGGGGGTGTACAAAGGCTGGGTGACCTGAGACTGCTGGGAGAGGAGGGGTGGAAAAGCCCGGAAGTCTTGGCACAGCAAACAGGAATAACGTCTCTTAGGCTGCTGGAGAGATTCCTGGAGGAGGTCCAGGAGGCACTGTCTGAGTCGGTAAGGGGGATGTTTGAGCAGCCAAAGGGAGAAGGGCCACCAAGTCTTCCGCCACTGCAGGTGACGGCAGAGACTGGAGACTGGCAAGGGGGTCTGGAGGACTTGTTCGATTTTAACACTCCGAGCCTGGGGGAGTTTGAAGGGGTGGGAGGTAAAGCCCTCTACAACCTCTGCGTTAAGGTTAGGAACATTAGGAGCCTAACAGTGGCAGGGGGTATGTGGGGCAGAGAGTATGGTGGGTTTTAGATGGAGGGGCCTCTACAAACCCCCAGTACCAAAGAGGTCAGGGGACCTTCAGTGGAGGGTTCTTCATGGAGCCCTGGCCACTAACAGCTGGCTGGCACGGGTTGAACCGGGAGTCAGGCAGGGGTGTCCTTTCTGTGTTATGAGTGAAACTGTGATTCATGTGTTTTCTGTGTGCACCAGGTTAATGTCACTAATGTCTCTGTTGGAATGTCTGTGTGAGAGGTTGGGGGAGGTTTTTACTGTTGGGGTGTTTATAATGGGATACAGGTATTCGAGCAAGGAGAAGGCCAAATGTGTTTTGTTTAATTTTCTGTTTGCTCAGGCAAAGTTATTTGGCTAACAAGGAGGAACAGGGTCAAAGGTGTGATGTTGGTTTGTATCATGTGGTAGATGGAAAGGTGAGTATGGTACATGTATGCATTACAGGATATATTTTTGGTTTTATTTTTAGGGGGGGGGGGGTGAGTTTTAAATGAAATGAGAATGTTTCAGTAAAGAAAGTCAAAAAGTCTCTCTCTCTCTCTCTCTCTCTCTTCCTCCCCCACTGTTTATCACACACATTGCCTCTCTTTCTCTTGCTCTCTCTGTCTTTTTCTCACTTACCCTATCTTTATCTTTATGCTTCTAAGAACTCCTGATTGGTTTATCTGTTGTACCCTCCTGTGGGGTTTGGCCGGCCTGATTACCGCTAAGCCTCCTCTGTTCCTCTTGCTCTCTCTCTCTTTGTCTCTCTCCATCTCTCTCGTTCTCTCTCTCTCACTCTCTTTCTATCTCATTCTCCTTTACCTTGTCTTTGAGTGCATCGTAATGGTGGTGATCGGTGGTCTGTGGACACTATTATGTTGAAACAAACTCCCAAACAACTACCCCTTCTCTTCTTTCCCCAGGGTTGAGGGCTCGAGAGAGATGGAGGGAAGATGGAGGGAGGATGGAAAGGAAGGAAGAGCGAAAAAGAGCATGAGGATAGAAGGGAGAAGAGAGCACCACTGACAGATATATAGAGAGAGATTGAGAAAGATGGAAAGAGAGAAAGATGTAGGGAGAGAGAAAGAGAGAGAGATGATGTCTTGTTCTGGGCTGCCTTGGCTGGTATCACTGTGATCTTCAAAGCCACTCAAACAGCCCCTCGCTCAGGAGAAATGAAGAGGGAGAGCAGGCACGCTACTGCCTCCAGGCAGGAAGGCATTGCTGCTTCAAAGTTTTTATCCCCCTCTCTCTTTTTCACACTGTCTCTCTCTCTCTCTCTCTCTCTCTCTCTCTCTCTCTCTCTCTCTCTCTCTCTCTCTCTCTCTCTCTCTCTCTCTACCCCTTTCCCTCTCTCTCTCCCTCTTTCTGCTGTATTTAAATGACTTTGTCTATTGTATTTAGTTTATCCAGGGATCATTCAGACACCACCCCAAAAGGTTAGGACAGATCATTAGAATTTCTACCACTGCAGTCACAACGTATCACTCTGTCACCTTTTTCATCAGCTCACCCACATCTCCTGCAGCATACAGACTTTCCCTGGAAAGACAAGGAACGACTGATCACAACCAGTCAGCGCTCTCCCTCCTACAGTAGACATCTCTCCTCCTGCCTTTTCCCAGAGACACTGCCAGCCTGCTCCTAAAGAAACACTAGTACCGAATGTGGAACACTAGCTGTTTATTTTTGGCTTATTTTGCTCTTGTTGATATTATTTGGTGCTTGACAACCAAATGAGTCTTGTTTTTGCCTTCTCTCAGTTTAACCCCACGACTCCATATCAACTCCATATTTCTCTCCATTTCTCAGCAGGAGACGTTTGCTCGATTTCCATTTAACAAAGATTAATTATTGTCCTCCGTCAAATACAAATGTTAATTACATGCGTGTAGTGATCCCCTAATTCAACAGCATGACAAAGCGAGGGTATTGTTTACGCAGCGTGGTTCCCTGCGGAGGTCTTCACCGTGCTTTATGAGTCTGCTTAGAAACATGATTATGGACTTGTTCTGCCAAGGCCCAGGGCTGGAAACACCTAGAAACACACAACAGAACCCAGGGTTTTGCTTAAATCATACACAGATGCCATGGATGTCAATGGATGATTTGCACAAACATTTTGAACTGTGCTTGCGTATAATGTTACAAGATTCAACTTTCAATGTGTAGCCTTCACTGAAAACAAAATGAAGGTTCTTAAATGTTCTTCCTCAGCTATTAAAGGGCCAATGCTGCCGTTTTTTTTAATCTCGATATCAAATCATTTTTGGATAACAATTAAGTACCTTACTGTGATTGTTTTCAATTAAAATGGTCAAAAAGGAAAAAAGCAATTTATCAATCAAGAATTTTGCTAGGACCTTCTGGGATTGGTCTGAGTGGGGAGGGGAAAACTGAAAACTAACTGTTATTGTTAATTTTAGCTACTGTCCAAATAGATACGGAGGGGATTGTATGTTTTAGTATCATTGAGGATTTGAGTTCGCTTCAGACGAGTTTAACAACATTCCCAGTAGTTGGATGGTTGAATCAACCAATGAAAAGGAGGAATTTATTCTCTTGATCATTTGGTTGTTTCTCTGTAGCGTTGCAGGTGTGGGCCAAGTTGAAAGGAACACAGTGCTCTTTCTGGTTTTCCAAACGAAAGATCTGCAATGAAAGGCATTGCCTGTGGCATCCCATAGCCAAAGAGCCATTAATCAAATTCATCTTATCTCTCCTCTTTATCTCTCCCACAAAGAGATGACTCGCCTGGAGACATGAGCCCCAGCAACAACACCAGCTTTAACTAACTTTTGCTACAATATCCTTTGATTCACAACAGCAAAGTTTTACCAAACGCTTTATTCCAAAACCTCTGTTTTCAGGCCATCAGAAGGGTCAAGTGTTTCTAAACTAACCTTCCTATCAGGAATGTATTGCAATGTTATGACATCATCCGTTTGAATGTATGAATATCAAAGTAGCTTGGTGAATAACATGTCCCTTTGGTTTCCTTGTGGGTTTGGGTGGAAAAGCAGGCCATAGTTATTCTATGATCTCTCCGCTCGCGTTAACCTCAGTGCTCTCTGTGTTTGTTCTGACTTCAGGATGAGTTGGCATGAAGGGGGATAGGCAGAGTAAACTGCTTGGAGGAAGCCAGTAAATGCAGCTAGACAGCTTGACAGGCCACTGTATTCTCATTGTTAGAAAGCAGATCCAACCCCCCTCCCCACCCGTTGCCAAAACACCCAATAATCTGGTGCAGAGGAGGTTGTTGGCACCTGAACTGGGTAGGACGGGCTCGTGGTAATGGCTGGAGGGGAATGAGTGGGATGATCACAAATACATGAAACTTGTGGTTTCCATGTGTTTGATACCATTCCATTCACACCGTTCCAGCCATTATTATAAGCCGTCCTCCCCTCAGCAGTCTCCACTGGTCTGGTGGGAGGTAAATGTTTGCCTCATACAATAACCATTGTACTGTATGTGTCTCAATGAGCTTTATATTGTTATGTGCAGCTCATCAAATGATGCGGATAAGCTGAGTGATTTTCATACAGGTCCGATACAGAGTTGGATAATGACAGGGAGATGAGATAACGGCACTGTAGCCATAGTAACTGTCCTTCAGTTCTCACATTCTAATGAGCTACAACACATTTTCTCACTTCTTCTTGTTCTATTTCTCTGCCACTTTTCCTTTCTTTGGGGGTTACATAAAACTCTTTTTACCAGACAAAATAATGCCGTTCATCTGACTAATTTTGTTGTAACCGCATGGTGTTCAGGCTGTGGCTGTGGGCTCTTTCCATTAAACTCTCCCATGGTGTACCTGCACCTCATTGTAAACGGTGCTCTACCCTTTCTCTCATGTACTCTTAACGGTTTACATTCAGAGGCTGTAGCTTTGGTGTTTTGTCTTTCCTTCTGCTTAACGACAGGCCATCCCTCCATGCTAGTGCTTGTGTTGCACTCTTTCCTAGTCCTGTGTACCAATTTAACGGAAGCTTTCATGCCTCATTTTGGACCTTTTTATCAGAGACTGGCCTGAATACCACCCTCTGTGTACAACTGTGTCTTCAACTCTGGAAACAATGAATGTCATTTCCAAAGGACTGTTCTTAAATGTCACTTTCTGTGCATTCTTGCTGCCTACTCTCCCTTTGCCAAAGGGCAGTGTTTTTAGGAATGTGTTGAGGAGGCCTACACTTCTCTCAACCATCCAAACCTGTAGCCCCATGTCAAGTAGAGGGAGAGGGGTCTGGGGGTCCTTACCCTTTTGGGAAAAATTCCAGAAATAGTCAAGAGTCTTCAAATTACCAGACTTTGAACTGAGGGTAACAGGAAGTTAGAACATTTTTATATGTTCTCAGAGACATGCTGAGGATGAACATTACCTGAATATTTTAAGCTCTCCTCCATCATTAGCACATCGTTAGTGCATTGAAACAGACCCAATTAATGTCATAGAAACAAATTACTCTTTCTTTCCATCTCACCCTTTTCCTAAAGCACAAAAAATCAACCCCAGGCAGGGCCTTGAACATTATGTTGGAGTGTGAATGTTTTTTTTGTATTTTTTTTGTGTATTACTTTTTGTTTTCTCCCCCTTTTTCTCCCCAATTTTTTACTAGTCTCATCGCTGCAACTCCCCAATGGGCTCAGGAGAGGCGAAGGTGGAGTCATGCATCCTCAGAAACATGTCCCGCCTAACTGCGCTCCTTAACACCCGCCAGCTTAACCCGGAAGCCAGCCGCACCAATGTGTCGGAGGAAACACCATTCAACTGGCGAACAGTGTCAGCCTGCAGGCGCCCGGCCTGCCCCAAGGAGTCGCTAGGGTGCGGTGAGCCAAGTAAAGCCCCCGCAGCCAAACCCTCCTCTAACCCAGATGACCCTGAGCCAATTGTGCACCGTCCTATGGGACTTCCGGCCACGGCCGGTTATGGCACAGCCCGGGCATGAACCCGGGTCTGAACCCACGTTCTGCCACACTCAGGAGGCCCTGGAGTGTGATTTTCGATTGGGGTTACCGAAGGCTTCAAGTGATTGGTGCTTTGATATTCTTATGTGACTCCTTTGATTTGTGCATTGAATTACGTTCAGTCTGCATCTTGTTTTCTTTCCCTTTCAGTATGTCTTGTCATGACTTTCATAAATAATTATAGTAAACATTTCTTCTGTGTGACTACACTCGTTTCTGGTAATTAGAGGAAAACAGACACGACCCTATTTCCTTGAACATCAGATTAGTATGAGTCTTAATTAGATTGAGTTTGTAAGGCAATGTGTATGTTATGTCTTGTCTTATGCTACCAGCAAAACACGTTTGCCTTCTTGCCGCCTTCATGGTTTCTTCATGTCTTATTTTCCAATTGTAGTAACTTCTATCATGATTAAGGCCAGGAGTTATTTTTCACCATTTGACCTAACTAGGAAAACTTTGGGTCTTTCACTCATCTTTCTGATTTTGACTGCATCTCGACACAAACACTGTGGTTCATTGTCCTCTTTAGAAACAGTACATACTGTACAGTAGGATTGTACATACTGTACATTACAGTACATTGCAGTACATTGCAGTACATTGCTGTACAAGGCACAGTACAAGGTGCAGTACATTACAGTACAAGGTGCAGTACAATTACAGTACAATGTGCAGTACATTGCAGTAAAAGGTGCAGTACATTGCAGTACATTACAATACAAGGTGCAGTACATTACAGTACACTGTGCAGTACTTTACAGTACAAGGTGCAGTACTTTACAGTACAAGGTGCAGTACATTGCAGTACAAGGTGCAGTACATCACAGTACCACTTATCCTACCATTTATAACTGTTTGTCAGTTAATGATGCACTGGGCAGTTCAATGCAGTATTCTCACCCATTTTCATAATTCATGGTTGGCTTTTTACTTAACAACAAGCTGTCACCAGGCTCCTTCCTGTCTCTCACAATCTCTGTGGCCGGCTCAGCAAATAGGAAGTGACAAGGCTGACAGGCCTGCCAGTGTGGACGGCGAGTGGAGAGCCAAATGTCACACCAGACCCTGTCACAAGTCCTTTGTCTCCACTTTAATGAGATTCCCAGCTTTCAAATGAGCCTAACTTGTGTGTGTGAGCCACTAAAATCACTTTCTCACTGATTAGAGCTGTTGGCAGCCGTGACTTTTATTTCTGTGGGTGACGGTATCCATCATTAGCACGTGGTACCTATTATTGTGTACTCAATAGTCTGCTGCAACGGCTTCAAGATTAAGCCTTAACACCTTCTTCTTCCTTCTTCTTCTTCTTCTTCTCCTTCTTATTCTTCTTCTCCTTCCTCCTTCTTCTTATTCTTCCTTCTTCTTCCTTCTTCTTCTTTTCCTTCTTCTTCTCCTTCCTCCTTCTTCTTATTCTTCCTTCTTCATCTTTCAAGCTTAATGTCGGTGTGCAGACCAGCTTTTTAGGTACATTACCACAATATGCTGTTTGCCTAAACATTGCAGGGACCTCCTATAGAAAAGCAGAAGGAGTGCTAGGTCAGTGTGGTGGGATGGCGCTGTAAAATGAAAGTCTTTGTGATGTGCAGCACTTGCATTGTATGGTGTTGATGGAACATTTCACTTTACAGTCTTTGTTGAGAAACTCATCTTAATTAGCCAGCATCTCAATTGGGGCTTGGCAAATTAGCTATTTTCTGAATCAAGTGTTCCCTCTGCACACGTGGCTGGCTCTTAGAAAGTAGCAGCAGCAGGGTAGAGTATTTTTATCAGACTTGCTTACACGCAGCTGAGGTGTATGTTTTTATTTGTATTAATTTTGTTTTAATTAAGTCTAAACAGAGTGCACACTTGTTGTGGGAAAACAGTTCTTTCAGATGAGAGGATTGCATGAATTTACTGGGTGACTGTTGATTAGTTTCTGATTTCCCAGAGAACCCATATTTCTCACTTCAAAGCTTATTTTAGTCTGATGCATTTTGATATTTAAAAGAAATATGTAATATGAATATGTTGAATACTTCAACAATGAGACAATGTCAACTCCAATGATATGAATAGTCTAATTTCTCCAACTAATCCCCTAAAAGCTTTCTGGTTCTATTAGAAAGGCAAGGGGGGAGGCTGTAACAATCTGTTTGAGAGATGGATTGAAATTTTATTTTAATCCTATTGCTGCCAATCATATTAGACTATTTTGCCTCTTGCGCTACTTTATATCCACAGTGCTGCCATTTCAGCAGGGATGAGAGTATTGCACGGCACCCTAATAGCACTTTGATAGATAAAACATGTTTTCCTTTGACAGAAATATCACTTCGGAGAATGATTTTGTCAGGGCACCTAATTCTCAGTCATAGCAGATTGGATATTGTCCACTGTGTGACTCATTGAACCCTCAGTGGAATTAGATTTCTTTTCTGCCTTCCATTGCTCCCAGATTCCACCACTTAGTTCCACCACGGTCGGTGTTGCACTCAGTGATCATTTGAATGTGCACAAGGTGCACCAAAGCTCGTTTACTCCGGAAGGAATCTGCTTTTTAATTAAGAAAGGCACTTTAATCCACCAAATTAATTGCTTCTACACTTGTACTTGAGCTAACAAATACGATAATTTTGTTTTGTGATTTTTCTTCCGCAATGCTATAAGCCTGAGTGTTTTCACTGTGTTTCAATTTGATATTGATATTGGGGTGGCAGGTAGCCTAGTGGTTAGAGCTTTGGACTAGTAACTGAAAGGTTGCAAAATCGAATCCCCGAGCTGACAAGGTAAAAATCTGTCATTCTTCCCCTGAACAAGGCAGTTAACCCACTGTTCCTAGGCTGTCATTGAAAATAAGAATTGGTTCTTAACTGACTTGCCTAGTTAAATAAAGGAAAAATAAAAAAATATATATTCTAGAATCACATCACCAATTCACTCAGGGAAGGATCTTACATGTAGAGGAGGAGAAAGTGCTGTTAATCATACAAGCATCCTGGAGGAGGAACTACAGTACCTTTCCTCTTTGATATAACATAACACTTCAGCTGTCATCTCTATCCTTAACAGACAAGGTTTCACCAGACTGGTGCATTTATTGCGGCGACGACACAACCTTATTAAGAACCTTTTGTAGCTTAGATCTCCACAGCTTGACAGCAGAGAGACTCACAGAAGCTCACTGCATTAGTCATAAATATAATTAAACAGAAGATTACATGAATCTTCCCAGACCCACATTCTGACAGTTGCATAAGCATCCAGTGTTTTACTGCATAATGTATGGCTGGCATCACCATAAATTACAGTCTCCAACTAGAAAATGAGCACTGTGGAATGCAGGAACACACACGGACGATAATGTTTTGGGCTAAGGCATACACACACACATTTATCTAGTTCCCGGTAAAAGCACCTTCATTCGGTGTGAGATCTCCCCCGAATACAAACAGGCAGGCAGATACGCACACAGGCGCGCACACACACACACACACGCACACAGGCGCGCACACACACACACACACACACACACAGATGAAGGGGAGGAGACAGGTTTAAGAAGGATCCCTGTGGAACACTTTCGACACCTTGTACAGTCCATGCCCTGGCAAATTGAGACTGTTCTGAGGGCAAATGGGGGTGCAACTCAATATTTGTAATGTTTTGTACACTCAGAGTGTATGAGGATATTGTGATGAACGCTGTTGTATCATTGAGCTTACTGAGCCACGGCTCTATTAGGTTCATAAGGTGATGTTGAGTCGTTATGAGATAGACCTTGATATATTTACAGAGTGAAGGCATAGATCACAAATTAATCTCCATTGGGACTTACTAGTGACAGTTACGGTACAGCTACCCTCTGCCAGGGGGCTAAGAGTGGAGGAGGAGTGAGGCCAGAGGGGCTCTTCACTGGAGAGACTATCCACACCGTGGGTCCTTGTGGACCTCCAACAAAATGAAGGGCCCTCCAGCCCCTCCCGGCCCCTGAATGTCACCTCTGAAGTGGGAACCTGTGGGGAGAGGGCAGGGGAAAAGGTCACACGCACACACACACACAGTCATCACGTAGTCAGTTGAAGTTTGACTGCTGCCCCTCAAGCACTTCACAGAGCTTAGCACACAGATACTGTATATGAATAAAACATGTTCACCTGATGTTAAGGACGCGTTGAGAAGAGTGTCGGGTGAAAGTGCTCCAATAACATCTCTTCTGCACCGCCAGGCAGTCAGACAGCCTTAAATACGGGATAATGACTGCTAATGCTAATGGGGGTCTAATTTCAAAACGCAGCGCTCTTCAGTAACCAACGGAGCAAGGGCAGAGCGCCTATAAACTTGTCATTGAAATAGTGTTGGAAGGATCACAATTGAGACTGGAGGGTAAAATCTTTCAGTGGGAAAGTGGGAGGAGTAGGTGGGGGTGGGGCAACATTTCCTCTCTCCTGACTGCTCTTCTTGGTGGCCCGCGTCACAAATCACATCCAAGGACCAGTCAGAGCTGGGAGGGCTGCTGCCACTTTCAGGGGAATATATCTCCATTTTGACAGCCTGTGGCCTGTGGGCACCTACTTTGTGTGTGTGTGTGTGTGTTAGCATTTGCGAGCATTTTCTCTCCTGTGTGAGCAGCAGTGGATTCAGTAAGCTCTATGGCTGCTGTGTTTTCTCTTGACGACTCAGTTAGCTAAAACTGGTGGCCGTTGGGGGGGATGTGGGGTACAGGCCAGTGGAGAAGGGGGTAGCGGCACCACTAACCCCCATCAGGCAGCTGCTACACACATGTGGACACACACACACACACACACACTGGATCCCCCCCACAAACTGTACCCCCTTGAAGCCCATTCTCTAACTCTGTGTTGGCCTGACATTTAGTTGTCCTAGCCAAAGTTGTGTTATTAAACTGTGTCACAAATCCACAGCCACAGAGTCTTAAGCCGCTACCCAGTGGAAACTGGCTGTGGTGCGAGGGAGATTTGTTCTGGGTGTCACTGTGTGTGTTGCTCAGCCCTGTGTGTTGTTGCATGGTGGTCAGTTCTTCATTATTCCCAGATGGTGGATCAGGACCCATTGGTGGTTCACAGCCCTTTCTACTGGCTTAAGACTGGATTATGGCATTAGTCTTCTGATGGTGCCTTTGCCAGTCACTTTCTCTGTTCTGGAAGGAGAGGAAGGAGGAGAGTACATACCCAATCTCAAGCAGCTATGCAGTTTAACCCATGTGAGAGCTCCAGCCCGTTGTTTCTTCTCCAAAGAAGAGAGTGTGTTGTTTCGGCAGTGATGTCACAAGGCTCCCTTCGCTGTTCATCTTAAAGGACCATAGGGAAATTCCTAAAAGCTTTTGATAGACCACAGAACAAAACCTTTTGGGAACCACTGCTGTAGCCTGTATGTCACTGAAGGGCATTGACCGGTTGGACCCTGGGCAGATGGCCTTTTCCAGTGCCAGTGGGTAGGAGTAGAGGACCAGGTTGGTGTGATGAGGAATGTGCAGTGACAATAAGTTCATTGACCGGAGAGGGAGCCTCTGTCTCTCTGTGTGTCCCCACCACACCCTCATCACCAGTCATCACAGCATTCTCTCCATTCTCTGCAGCCTATAGACAGGACAAATGTCACTCTGGGAATAGTGAGGAACCCCTCTTAAAATCCCAGGAACTTCAGTGTGAGAGGAAACACTATCGTAGCCCTACTGTAGCTCCTGGAGGGATTCTCTCTGTTGGGATTCTATTATATCAAGGTAAGCACGGTAACTGTCAACTATCTGTTATGGTTTCATAATGAGAGTGAAGTAGTGTAGATACCGTATTGCTACTTCTCAGAGAGACTGATCTGAGAAAAGTGGTGGTGGTGATACCTGGAGATTATTATCAAGGTGTCGTATGTACGCGTATAGAAGGAAGTTAGAACTACTGTCACTTCTTTGATCAGCTGGCAGTTTTATCTGCATAGTTGAACAGTTGCCGTCTGTCTGGGAGATGAGGAAAAGCTGTTTATCTTATCTTGGATAGTCTTTGATCTGATTTATTTCTCATCTGGGGAAAATACTGTGATAGGAAAATGGCATATTTACCTGGTTTGTTTGATAGTAATAGTTAGCAATTAATACTTATCAAATAGGGCATTTGTGTTCTGTTTAATTCTGTGTTTTCATGGTCTCATCTCTAGTTCCCTGTAGCTAATCTGGGTGCATGGTCACTGGAGATGGCTTGAGCTGACAAATGAGTTAAAGACTGCATTATATAGACAAGATGTCCCTGTCACAAATTTCTAATAAGTAATTAAGTAATTCGTTTTTCACAATGAACTGTGTTGATCAGCTAGGTTTTGAGGAGGTGGTGTATTTTTTTTAAAGACACCTTGGTGTTTTATGAGTCAGTGATAGACTGTTTTTATTCAATTCAGTCAAGGCGAGAATCCTTGCCAAAGAAACTAAATAAATACAGCCTAGTGCTGCAGCACGAAGTGAAGAGCTTACCGGTAAACCTCAGTGCTACCCACACAGGCTTAGCCCTCTTGGGAAAATGGGAGAGTGCTTCAGCGATTATCAGATACCACACTCATCAATAATACATGTCCAAAGATGGACCTGTACAGCATATGAAACTCATGTGTCCATTTGTGCAACATGAGTTGATGGTATGTGTCGTTGAATTACTCTGTGTAAGTGTGTTGGGGAATGTAGTGTGTGTGTTTGTGTGTGTGTCCATGATTTTCAATGGTTTGTGTGTATGTGTGCATCACTCTTGTGCATGCATGAGTATGCTGGTCCGATGCTGGTGGTCCTGCCTGACGCAGTTGCCAGTACTGATGCCAGTGCTTGTCTCCGGTCTGGACACAGAGAGGAGAGGAAGGAAGATAGCCCAGGCCTGCGCAGTGTTCTGGCATCACTAACACAAGGCTCCCCTTCGTATGGTTGGAAAAAACGCCTTCCTCAGTCAAAGCTGTAAACAGGGGCGCAGTTCCACCGCTACTGCTGTCGTTGATGGCCTTTCTGTTGATTCAGCTCAATATACCATCAAGTAAACAAACAAAACATGGTCACTCCGCTTCATATCGCTGTGTTGTGTGTTATTACGGTCTGTCTGTGCAGTCATAATTGCTCACCGATATTAGGCTAAGCTGGGGAAAAGGTCCTGTTGGCTGCTCATTGCTGCTGGTGATTTTAATATGTTTAATAGCTGGAGTTCCAGTGAGCCTGTGTGGCTTGTAGGTATTAACAGTATCTGAGCTCCTATCCACATAACTGAAGAACCATGAACAGAGAGGATTAATCATCCAGCCAGTGGATTATTCAGAGGAGGGAGAGAGATGCTGATTCATACAAAATTGAGAAATTGCCCTTGAACAAACAGAGGGCTCTCTCAATAATGAGAGGCAAGCAGATAGAGGAGAGAGAGAAGGAGAGAGAGGGAGAGAGAGAAGGAGAGAGAGGGAGAGAGAGAAGGAAAGAGAGAAGGAGAGAGAGGGGAGAGAGGGGAGAGAGAGGGGAGAGAGAGAGAGAGGAGAGAGAGGAGAGGAGAGAGAGTAAAGAAAGGAGAGAGAGAGAGAGAGGAGAGAGAGGAGAGAGAGAAAGGAGAGAGAGAGGAGAGAGAGAGGGGAGAGAGAGGAGAGAGAGAGAAAGGGGAGAGAGAGGAGAGAGAGGAGAGAGAGGAGAGAATGTAAGAGAGGGGAGAGAGAGGAGAAAGAGAGGAGAGAGAGAGAGGGAAGAGAGAGGAGAGAGAGAGAAAGGGGAGAGAGAGGAGAGAGAGAGGAGAGAGGGGAGGGAGAGGAGAGGAGAGGAGAGGAGAGAGAAAGGGGAGAAAGGAGAGAGAGGAGAGGAGAGAGAAAGGGGAGAGAGAGGAGAGAGAGAGAAAGGGGAGAGAGAGGAGAGAGAGAGGAGGGGAGAGAGAGGAGAGAGAGGAGAGGGGAGAGAGAGGAGAGAGAGGAGAGGAGAGAGAGGGGAGAGAGAGGAGAGGAGAGAGAAAGGAGAGAGAGGGGAGAGAGAAAGGAGAGAGACGGTGAGGGTGATATATGCTTAAACTCTTAGAAAATAGGGTTCCAAAAGGGATGTTTGTCTGTCCCCATTGGAGAACCTTTTTTAGTTCCAGTAGAACCCTTTTCAGTTCCATGTATAACTATTTTCTCCTGCGGGGAAAGAGGAGTTGTTATGCGCTCTTCACAACTGTGTTAATATGTGTGGACCATGATAGTTCCTTAGGGATGTGGCCACTGAGGAACTTGAAGCTCTCGATCTGTTCCACAACAGCCCGTTTCGTTTCCTGTAGTCCACGATCAGCTCCTTAGCCTTTCTGAAGTTGAGGGAGAAGTTGTTGTCCTGCACTACACTGCCAACTCTCTGATCTCCTCCATGTAGGCTGTCTCATCATTGTTGGTGATCAGGCCTACCACCGTTGTGTGGTCTGCAAACTTAATGATGGCCACGCAGTCGTGGGTGAACTGTGAGTACAGGAGGGGACTCAGCACGCACCCCTGAGGGGCCCCCGTGTTGAGGGTCAGCTTTGTGGATGTGTTGTTGCCTACCCTTACCACCTTGGGGCAGCCAGTTAGTAAGTCAAGGATCCAGTTGCAGAGGGAGGTGTTTAATCGCAGGGTCCTTAGTTTAGGGATGAGCTTAGAGGGCATTATGTTGTTGAACGCTGAGCTCTAGTCAATGAAGAGCATTCTCACATAGGTGTTCCTCTTGTCCAAGTGGGAACGGGCACTGTGGAGTGCAATAGAGATTGCATCATCTGTGGATCTGTTGGGGTGGTATGCGAATTGGAGTGGGTGCATTGGAGTGGGTCCAGGGTGTTTGGGATGATGGCGATGATGTGAGCCATGACCAGCCTTTCAAAGCATTTCATGGCTACAGATGTGAGTGCTACGGGGCAATAGTAATTTAGTGCAGGCTGTAGTGAAGGTATAGGCGGTGACCGATGATTAGGAGGATGATTAGACTTGATTGGAGATGAAGAGGAAGCTCCCTGACAGCTCAGTGGCCAGACAGAAGAGATGTCACGACCCCACAAACACTCTCTCTTCACTTGCCTGAGCTGAAGCCATCACAAACCTGACAAAGGTTTGGATGTATCCACGTGTATTTGTTCACACATCCAAGTGTAGACATGTGTCTAAGAGTAGGGCTTTGAATTTCTCTTGGTTAGGTCACAATGTTCAGGTAAAACGCAGTGCACATATGATCAGGGTTGGGGTCATTTAAATTCCAGTCAATTAAGGAAGTACACAAACATTTCAATTCCAATTCTCTTCATGATTTTCAATTAGGAAAATGTTGAATTTGAATTGGAGTTTGTTTCACTTTTGGAGTTGACTGGAATTTAAATGGAATTGACCCCAACCCTGCATATGATATGATACGATGTGATTATACGTTACGATGCAATGTTATAGAAGCTGTAGAAGCTATAGAAGTTATAGAAACACTGTCACCACCGATAAATCCACGATAATTGAGAATGTCAATAAGAATTTTTCTAAGGCTGGCGATGCTTTCCACCTGGCTACCCCTACCCTGGTCAACTGCCCTGCACCCCCACAGAAACTCGCCCAAGCCTCCCCCATTTCTCCTTCACCCAAATCCAGATAGCTGATGTTCTGTAAGAGCTGCAAAATCTGGACCCCTACAAATCAGCCGGGCTAGACAATCTGAACCCTCTCTTTCTAAAATTATCTGCCGAAATTGTTGCAACCCCTATTACTAGCCTGTCAGAGCAGCTCACAGATTACTGCACCTGTACATAGCCCATCTGTAAATAGCCCATCCAACTACCTCATCCCCATACTGTATTTATTTATTGATTTTGCTCCTTTGCACCCCCAGTATCTCTACTTGCACATTCATCTTCTGCACATCTATCACTCCAGTGTTTAATTGCTATATTGTAATTACCTCACCACTATGGGCTATTTTATTGCCTATATATATATACATACATATATACATATATACAATTTTTTCTACTGTATTATTGACTGTATGTTTGTTTATTCCATGTGTGTTGTTGTATGTGTCGAACTGCTTTGCTTTATCTTGGCCAGGTCGCAGTTGTAAATGAGAACTTGTTCTCAACTAGCCTACCTGGTTAAATAAAGGTGAAATTAAAAAATAAAAATAGGCTAATGTGTGTGTTCTGTGTTATTGTGTGTAGCTGCGGGGCGACCAGGGTGGCCGGGATGCCACTGTGTGCCCTGCCAGTCCACGGTGGATGTTGAGGGGCAGGAGGACGGAGTGGTGGGGACGAAGTGTAGCAGGCTGGGAGGGCACCACACATCTGGAGACATGAACCTCTGCTGGAACGAGATCAAACGCAAGTCCCACAACATCCGGTAAGACGTTGCTTACAATGGGGTTCAATGGGGTTAGGATTCTCCTTCACGTTGAGTTTCAATGGGAGTGTTATACGTGTGTTTCAATGGGAGTGTGTTTTACATTGGGTTTCAATGGGTATAGGATGTGTTTTAAATTAGGTTTCAATGGAGGTAGGATGTGTTTTAAATTGGGTTTCGATGAGGGTAGGATGTGTTTTAAATTAGGTTTCAATGAAGGTAGGAGGTGTTTTAAATTGGGTTTCGATGAGGGTAGGATAAGTTTTAAATTAGGTTTCAATGGAGGTAGGATGTGTTTTAAATTAGGTTTCAATGGAGGTAGGATGTGTTTTAAATTAGGTTTCAATGGAGGTAGGATGTGTTTTAAATTGGGTTTCGATGAGGGTAGGATGTGTTTTAAATTAGGTTTCAATGGAGGTAGGATGTGTTTTAAATTGGGTTTCGATGAGGGTAGGATGTGTTTTAAATTAGGTTTCAATGGAGGTAGGATGTGTTTTAAATTAGGTTTCAATGGAGGTAGGATGTGTTTTAAATTAGGTTTCAATGGAGGTAGGATGTGTTTTAAATTGGGTTTCAATGGAGGTAGGATGTGTTTTAAATTGGGTTTCGATGGGGGTAGGATGTGTTTTAAATTGCGTTTCAATGGAGGTAGAATGTGTTTTAAATTAGGTTTCAATGGAGGTAGGATGTGTTTTAAATTGGGTTTCAATGGAGGTAGGATGTGTTTTAAATTGGGTTTCGATGGGGGTAGGATGTGTTTTAAATTGCGTTTCAATGGAGATAGGATATTTTATATATTGAGTTTCAATTGTATGCATGTGTTATACTGTATACTGGGTTTCAATGGGAGTGTGATATACACTATTTTTCAATGTGATTAAAATACCATTTACTTTAGGCAGTGGGAGAGTATCAACAGAATAATTTCATGAAAACACACAATGTTTCAAAACCCTGCTGTCACAATGTCGGGTTTTGAAACATGCTGTGCAAACAAGTGTCTTCCAGCCACTCTTTCATGCGCCGACGTTTGTGCAGTGTTGCTACTTCTAATATCCTCTGTGTACTAGCATTTCTAAGCTGTTGCTCTGATTTGTTCACTGCTGCTCCCACAATTATAAAAACATTGTCTCTATAATGTGCTGCCACGTAATGAAATATTCTCAGACACATCTCCAAGTGGGCCTATTCATTATTAATAATATGTGGGTTAATACTGAGGTCTGCATCTGCAAAACAATTAGGAACAACTGTAGTACTGCTTTGATGACTAATTGGAAGGCGCCCAAGCTTGGCATGTCATTGGTATGACTTTAATTCAGCTGGCATCCTATTTACAGGATTGGCCCCTTTAATGACTTACTTGACCCTCATCATCCTGGTGCTTCCAGCAGGGACATGTGGGGATATTCGTTAAGACAGTTCCCCCTGCAGCGTTTTGTAATGAGATCACTATGGATAGCCTGCAGTGGTAGCACACACTCATACGCACGCACGCATACAGGCATACACGCACGCACGCACACACTCAACCCCTTCTGACATCATTTGGCCCACAGCGAGAGAGAGAGAGAGAGAGAGAGAGAGAGAGAGAGAGACAGATCGCTACGGTCATGTCTTTAAAGGAGTGGAGAGCGAGTGCTAAGAGATGTCCCTGAGAGATGTGTACAAAACTGAGTGCCAACTCCTGGACAACTGTAGGTTGGTTTATCTAATGGCTTGTCAGGTTTTGATGGATATGTTGTGGTGGAACTTCTGTTCCAATGGCAGAGGTAGGAGGAGGAGGAGGAGGAGGAGGAGCTAAAGGCAGCTGTCCTCCTTCTGACTAACTGGCCAAGGCCTCTCTTGCTTCTCCTGCTCCTGCTTGTCACCATAGAAACCACACTACAACCCCTAATCTACTGCTACTGCCTAACACCATGGTCCTGTATAGGCTAGCTGTATAAGCTATTACTCACTTACTTGTGAATGCTCAATGCGTTGAAACACGTTGATAAGCCTTAATCCAACATCACCAAGCCTGGTAATTCATAGAATCTGAAGGTCGACATTAATATGTATATATTTTTTCAACAAAAGAAAGTCTAAGGACTAGACGGAGTACAGTCTGTTATTGGTGTTGTGTTTATTATACAGTTGTTGGTTGTTTGCTTGAGGTGTGTCATGATTAAGACTCCAATCAGTGAAGCCACAGCTCCATATGATAAATATTCTGTATACATAATGTGGCATAATGAACTCTAAATGATTATGGATGTGAATGGGAAAACACTTCATTTCCTCAGGCACGTTGATTAATCAGGTATAGATCAGATGAACTACGACTGCTACACATTAACCCCCTAGAGTCAATCTAAGTTACACAACTAAACAATCCCCATCAAAATCCGTCAGTTTAGGCTAGAGATATCTGTTTTTTTGCATTGGATGCGTCTCAATCCATCGCATCCGCCATTGTCTTACTTCCTTCATCTGTGGTAGTAGGTGGCAGTGCTAGAGCGGTGTTTGTCAGATCATGACAAAATCGGTCTTTTCACAAAAAATGCCTGTATTGTCCGAACGGTTTGACTTACAAACTATCATCACGGGACGCATCTGAAGGTAACCAGTACTGGATTTTTTTTTACGAATGGAAGTATGAAGGTAGTTTTGTTAAATATGTGTAAAAATATATATTTCCTGAGTTTTTTTTATATCTCCTAGATTTAGGACTGACACTTCAAAACCTTGTTTCTTATGATTTGTGTTTTGACTATATTTTTGCCGTTTATGAATGTGTTATTCAATGCGTTTCTATGGGCTTTAGTAGTAAAGGACAAAATCAATATTTGTTATTTATTTTATTTGTTATTTGTTCTTTTTTTTAACCAATTTCGTGGTATCCAAATGGTAGTTAAAGTTTTGTCTCATTGCTGCAACTTCCGTACGGACTCGGGAGAGGCGAAGGTCAAGAGCCGTGCGTCCTCCAAAACATAACCAAGCCGCACTGCTTCTTGACACAATGCCCACTTAACCCGGAAGCCAGCCGCACCAATGTGTCGGAGGAAACACCGTACATCTGGCGGCCGTGTCAGCGCGCACTGTGCCTTGACGCCACAGGAGTTGCTAGTGCGCGATGGGACAATGACATCCCTGCCGGCCAAACCCTCCCCTAACCCAGACGACGCTGGGCCAATTGTGCACCGCCCCATGGGTCTCCCGGTCGCAGCCGGCTGCGACAGAGCCTTAGACCACTGCACCACTCGAGAGGCCCCCAAAATCAATATTTCATATATTTTTTATACCTAAAGGGGTACTAAAATTCTAAATCAAATAGCTAAATGATACATAGTATGACCATCTTAAAACAATTCTAAATATCAGTTTAACACCCTCCTCTCCCACAATGTCTTAGACTCTAAAGAATGAACCCTTACAATGTAAAGTACCTAGAGCTTTAGGAAAAGGCTACTTGGTTGAACAAGACCATTATACTACCTGTGAACAATACAATTCATAGATAATTGATGGCTGAATAATCTGTTGCCTTTCAGTTTTGCCTAAATTATCATCATCATCATCATCATAATACCAAAGTTTATAGAGGTAGTCTTTGTGATGTCCTTGAAACAGTGGGCTATTGTTCTGGTGTTGTGTGTGTAACACTGCCGTGCTGTGTGCAGTGGCCTATGGAGAATGCCCTCTGGGGGTGACGTGGGTGGCAGACTGGCACGATGGGAATGTATGTGCCCGTGGAGGGAGGGACACATGGCATGGCTGGGATGGTTTCAGAGTGCCACTCGCCTGCGCTTGGATCTACTGTGTGGGGGCAGGGCCAGAGACTTTGAGCCTGTCTCTGTTCTCCCTGTTCTGTCTGGTCAATGGCAGGGCTCTGTCTGGTTCTTTTTTATTTCTCTCTCTTTCTCAGTAGTTCTCGTTCTTTTTCAGTTTCCCCTTTCCATCGTCCTCTGTCTTTTTCTCTCCCTCTCCCTCTCCCTCTCCCCATCTCTCTTCCTCCCTCCATTGTCCTTGGCACCCTTCCTCCCCTTCTCTCCTGGCAGTGCCCCCTATAGTCAGTCAGTGTTAACTACAGTGGCCGTGTTGCGCCCCACATTATCTTCCACCAGCTCTTCCCTGCAGCACTTCCTGTCTGAGCCGCTACAGGCCCTGTTGAGCTACAATATTAATGATACCTGAGTAGACTCTCTGTCCAACATTACTAGGGGTCAAGGGTTAAACGAGCCCCCAGGCCAGTGGGATGGTAGAGGTGGGAATAACTCAAACATTATTGAACCATTTCAACATCAATCATCCAGTCAGATGGTGTGGCTGGAATGTCATTGTCAGTAGATATGAAGATATTGTCAGTAGTTTGTTTAGTGTTAGAGTGAGATTTTGGTAGACTCAGTTGTGTTTAGGTTTTCTTGTTGGTTCCCTGATGGGATGCCTAGCTTAACCATGTTTGTTGATGCTGTTTGAACATACAAAGAAGTGCTTGATACAGTATGTGCTTGATATTATCCCTTTGATAATACATATGTACCTGTTTGATAGTAAATACTTGTGATAATGTTAGGGTTTTGAACAGTTGGATTTTGTGATTTTGTGCAGCTCTCTTCTATATGAACAGTTCAGACCTTCCCCTTAAAGTCCTGCATCGGGTTCAATACCCACGTTCCCCACTGATGACCTGCAAAGAAAATCAGCTGGCAGGTGGAATGAAAACATTCTTTCAACCTGCAGGGCAGGCTCGTGGTTCAGAAAAAATGACAGTGCATTTAGAAAGTATTCAGACCCCTTGACTTTTTCCACATTTTGTTACGTTACAGCCTTATTCTAAAATGTATTTTTTTTTTTAATCCTCATCAGTCTACCACATAATGACAAAGCAAAAACAGGTTTTTTAGAAATGTTTGTACATTTATAAAAAATAAAGAACTGAAATATCACATTGACAATATTATTCAGACCATTTACTCAGTACTTTGTTGAAACACCTTTGGCAGCAATTACAGCCTCAAGTCTTCTTGGGTTTGACGCTACAAGGTTGGCACACCTGTTTTGGGAGAGTTTCTCCCATTCTTCTCTGCAGATCCTCTCAATTTCTGTCAGGTTGGATGGGGAGCGTCGCTGCAAAGCTATTTTCAGGTCTCTCTAGAGATGTTTGATCGGGTTCAAATCCGTACTCTGCCTAGGCCATTCAAGGACATTCAGAGACTTGTCCCGAAGCCACTCCTGCATTGTCTTGGCTATGTGCTTACGGTCATTGTCCTGTTGGAAGGTGAACCTTCACCCCAGTCTGAGGTCCTGAGCAGGTTTTCATCAAGGATCTCTCTGAACTTTTCTCTGTTCATCTTTCCCTCGATCCCGACTGGTCTCCCAGTCCCTGCCGCCGAAAAATATCCTCACAGCATGATGCCGCCACCACCGTGCTTCACCGTAGGGATGGTGCCAGGTTTCCTCCAGACGTGACACTTGCCATTCAGGTCAAAGAGTTCAATCTTGGTTTGATCAGACCAGAGAAACTTGTTTCTCATGGTCTGAGAGTCCTTAAGGTGCCTTTTGGCAAACTCCAAGCGGGCTGTCATGTGCCTTTTACTGAGGAGTGGCTTCTGTCTGGCCACTCTACCATAAAGGCCTGATTGGTGGAGTGCTGCAGAGATGATTGTCATTCAGGAAGGTTTTTCCTTCTCCACAGAGGAACTCTGAAGAATGACCATCGGGTTCTTGGTCACCTCCGTGATCAAGGCCCTTCTCCCCTGATTGCTCAGTTTGGCCGAGCGGGCCAGCTCTCGGAAGTCTTGGTGGTTCCAAACTTCTTCCATTTAAGAATGATGGAGGCCACTGTGTTCTTGGGGACCTTCAATGCTGTAGTCATTTTTTGGTACCCTTCCCCAGATCTGTGCCTATGCACAATCCTGTCTCGGAGCTCTATGGACAATTCCTTTGACCTCATGGCTTGGTTTTTGCTCTGACATGCACTGTCAACTGTGGGACCTTATATACACAGGGGTGTGCCGATCCAAATCATGTCCAATCAATTGAATTTACCACAGGTGGACTCCAATAAAGTTGTAGAAACATCTCAAGGATGACCAATGGAAACAGGATGCACCTGAGCTCAATTTTGAGTCTCATTTAAAATAAAAAAACAATGTGTTGAACGTTTATTTAACTAGGCATGTCAGTTAAGAACAAATTCTTATTTACAATTGCGGCCTACGCCGGCCAAACCCGGACGATGCTGGGTTAATTGTGCGCCACCCTATGGGACTCCCAATCATGGCCAGTTGTGATACAGCCTGGATTTGAACAAGGGTGTCTGTAGTGACGCCTCGAGCACTAAGATGCAGTGCCTTAGACCGCTGCGCCACTCTGGAGCCCAGGGTCTGAATACTTATGTAAATAAGATATTTTAAAAAGAAAATGTTCATAAATTTGCAAACATTTCTAAAAACCTGTTTTCACTTAGTCATCATGGGTTATTGTGTGTAGATTCATGAGGATTTTTTTATTATCCATTTTAGTTCTCATTTACAATTGAGACCTGGCCAAGATAAAGCAAAGCAGTTTGACACATACAACAACACAGAGTTACACATGGAGTAAAACAAACATACAGTCAATAATACAGTAGAAAATAAGTCTATATACAATGTGAGCAAATGAGGTGAGATAAGGGAGGTAAAGGCAAAAAAGGCCATGGTGGCGAAGTACATACATTATAGCAAGTAAAACACTGGAATGGTAGATTTGCAGTGGAAGAAAGTGCAAAGTAGAAAAAGAAATAACGGGGTGCAAAGGAGCAAAATAAATAAATACAGTAGGGGAAGAGGTAGTTGTTTGGGCTAAATTATAGATGGGCTATGTACAGGTGCAGTAATCTGTGAGCTGCTCTGACAGCTGGTGCTTAAAGCTAGTGAGGGAGATAAGTGGTTCCAGTTTCAGAGATTTTTGTAGTTCGTTCTAGTCATTGACAGCAGAGAACTGGAAGGAGAGGCGGCCGAAGGAGGAATTGGCTTTGGGGGTGACCAGTGAGATATACCTGCTGGAGCGCGTGCTACAGGTGGGTGCTGCTATGGTGACCAGCGAGCTGAGATAAGGGGGGACTTTACCTAGCAGGGTCTTGTAGATGACCTGGAGCCAGTGGGTTTTGCGACGAGTATGAAGCGAGGGCCAGCCAACGAGAGCGTACAGGTCGCAGTGGTGGGTAGTATATGGGGTTTTGGTGACAAAACGGATTGCACTGTGATAGACTGCATCCAATTTATTGAGTAGAGTATTGGAGGCTATTTTGTAAATGACATCGTCCAAGTCGAGGATCAGTAGGATGGTCAGTTTTACGAGGGTATGTTTGGCAGCATTAGTGAAGGATGCTTTGTTGCGAAATAGGAAGCCAATTCTAGATTTAACTTTGGATTGGAGATGTTTGATGTGAGTCTGGAAGGAGAGTTTACAGTCTAACCAGACACCTAGGTATTTGTAGTTGTCCACATATTCTAAGACAGAACCGTCCAGATTAGTGATGCTGGACGGGCGGGCAGGTGCAGGCAGCAATCGGTTGAAGAGCATGCATTTAGATTTACTTGTATTTAAGAGCAGTTGGAGCCACGGAAGGAGAGTTGTATGGCATTGAAGCTCGTCTGGAGGGTTGTTAACACAGTGTCCAAAGAAGGGCCAGAAGTATACAGAATGGTGTCGTCTGCGTAGAGGAGGATCAGAGAATCACCAGCAGCAAGAGCGACATCATTGATGTATACAGAGAAGAGAGTCAGCCCAAGAATTGAGCTCTGTGGCACCCCCATAGAGACTGCCAGAGGTCCGGACAACAGGCCCTCCGATTTGACACACTGAACTCTATTAGAGAAGTAGTTGGTGAACGAGGCGAGGCAATCATTTGAGAAACCAAGATTATTGAGTCTGCCAATGAGGATGTGGTGATTGACAGAGTCGAAAGCCTTGGCCAGGTCGATGAATACGGCTGCCCAGTATTATTTCTTATCGATGGCGGTTAAGATATTGTTTAAGACCTTGAGCGTGGCTGAGGTGCCCCCATGACCAGCTCTGAAACCAGATTGCATAGCGGAGAAGGTGCGGTGGGATTCGAAATGGTCGGTAATCTGTTTGTTGACTTGGCTTTCGAAGACCTTAGAAAGGCAGGGTAGGATAGATATAGGTCTGTAGCAGTTTGGGTCAAGAGTGTCCCCCCCTTTGAAGAGGGGGATGACCACAGCTGCTTTCCAATCTTTGGGAATCTCAGACGACACAAAAGGGAGGTTGAACAGGCTTGTAATAGGGGTTGAAACAATTTCGGCAGATAATTATAGAAAGAGAAGGTCCAGATTGTCTAGCCTGGCTGATTTGTAGGGGTCCAGATTTTGCAGCTCTTTCAGAACATCAGCTGACTAGATTTGGGAGAAGTAGAAATGGGGAAGGCTTGGGCGAGTTGCTGTGGGGGGTGCAGTGCTGTTGACCTGGGTAGGGGTAGCCAGGTGGAAATCATGGCCAGCCGTAGAAAAATGCTTATTGAAATTCTCAATTATGGTGGATTTATCGGTGGTGACAGAGTTTCCTATCCTCAGTGCAGTGGGCAGCTGGGAGGAGGTGCTCTTATTCTCCATGGACTTTACAGTGTCCCAGAACCTTTTTGAGTTTGTGTTGCAGGAAGCAAAGTTCTGCATGAAAAAGCTAGCCTTGGCTTTTCTAACTGCCTGTGTATATTGGTTTCTAACTTCCCTGAAAAGTTGCATATCATGGGGGCTGTTCGATGCTAATGCAGAACGCCACAGGATGTTTTTGTGTTGTTGAAGGGCAGTCAGGTCTGGAGATAACCAAGGGCTATATCTGTTCCTGGTTCTAAATGTCTTGACTGGGACATGCTTATTTAAGATGGTGAGGAAGGCATTTAAAAAAAAATAACCAGGCATCCTCTACTGACGGGATGAGGTCAATATCCTTCCAGGATACCTGGTCCAGGTCGATAAGAAAGGCCTGCTCGCTGAAGTGTTTCTGGGAGCGTTTGACAGTGATGAGTGGAGGTCGTTTGACCGCTGACCCATTACGGATGCAGGCAATGAGGCAGTGATCGCTGAGATCTTGGTTGAAAACAGCAGAAGTGTATTTAGAGGGCAAGTTGGTTAGGATGATATCTATGAGGGTGCCCGTGTTTACGGCTTTGGGGTGGTACCTGGTAGGTTCATTGATCATTTGTGTGAGATTGAGGGCATCAAGCTTAGATTGTAGGATGGCTGGGGTGTTAAGCATGTCCCAGTTTAGGTCACCTAGCAGCACGAGCTCTGAAGATAGATGGGGGGCAATCAGGGCAATCAGAATAAGGCTGTAACACAACAAAATGTAGAAAAAGTCAAGGGGTCTGAATATTTTACAAATGCACTGTATATTGCTGGTCAGAATTTATTTAAATCAAGATAATACGTGTTGTACAAACCCAAGCCCTTGTTGTGTTGCATTGTGTTGTGAATTCCATTCTGTGAGTGGTGAGGAAGACACAGTAGGCTACCACCCACACATGCATTGAGAGTGTGTGGACATGGGTCAGGGGTGTAGCTCAACAGGGGTCACTTTTTGAATAATATCGTACATTTTTGCGATATCCGGATAGTGAAAATATAGATATATTTTTGGAAACTTTTTATAAACTTGGGCGCTTTGCTGCACGACTCAGGAGAGACAGCTTGTTGCTGGTGCATATCATTCCACCTGGTAGTGCCTGTCTTGACTGCATCACATCGATGTAAAGAAGCTAGCTACGCTAGCCAGCTTAGTTAGCAGCTAGCTAGCCAGGTTAGTTGAGTCTGTTTTGATGCGCTGCCCGTTCTTGTCTACAACAGCTCAATTCAGATTTGACAACAGCCTGTTGGTTGCTCATTGTTGTCTTATCCTTCTCATTAAGGTAACTTAATTCCATAATTGTTATTCCATTTTTGCGTTGATCAGAAATATCCCACTTCTCCTTCTAGGCTATACAGTATATGGGGCCTGTGACAGTAGTGGTGCTTTGATTGCCCAAATCTAATGTCATAGACATGGTATATACTTGTATGACGCAATGTCACATGCAGAGGTGTCATGCCCATAGGGGGCACATGGGCACGTGCCCCCTCAGGTTTGTCCTGTTTAAAATATATACAGTACCAGTCAAAAGTTTGGACAAGCCTACTCATTCAAGGGTTTTTCTTTGTTTTAAACAATTTTCTACATTGTATAATAATAGTGAAGACATCAAAACTATGAAATAACACATATGGAATCATGTAGTAACCAAAAAAGTGCTCAACAAATCAAAATATATTTTATATTTGAGATTCTTAAAAGTAGCCACCCTTTGCCTTGATGACAGCTTTGCATACTCTTGGCATTCTATCAACCTTCTTCACCTGGAAGGCTTTTCAAACAGTCTTGAAGGAGTTCCCACATATACTAAGCACTTGTTGGCTGCTTTCCCTTCACTCTGCGGTCCAACTCATCCCAAACCATCTCAATTGGGTTGAGGTCGGGTGATTGTGGAGACCAGGTCATGTGATGCAGCACTCCATCACTCTCCTTCTTGGTCAAATAGCCCTTACACAGCCTGGAGGTGTGTTGGGTCATTGTCCTGTTGAAAAACAATTGATAATCCCATTAAGCGCAGACCAGATAGGATGGCGTATCGCTGCGGAATGCTGTGGTATCCATGCTGGTTAAGTGTGCCTTGAATTCTAAATAAATCACTGACAGTGTCACCAGCAAAGCACCCCCACCCCATCATATGTCCTCCTCCATGCTCCACGGTGGCAACCACACACGCAGTGATCATCCATTCACCTACACTGCGTCTTACAAAGACATGGCGGTTGGAACCAAAAATCTCACATTTGGACTCATCAGACCAAAGGACAGATTTCCACCAGTCTAATATCCATTGTTCGTGTTTCTTGGCCCAAGCAAGTCTCTTCTTATTATTGTCGTCCTTTAGTAGTGGTTTCTTTGCAGCAATTCAACCATGAAGGCCTGATTCACGCAGTCTCCTGTGAACAGCTGATGTTGAGATGTGTCTGTTACTTGAACTTTGTGAAGCATTTATTTGGGCTGCAATTTCTGAGGCTGGTAATTCCAATGAACTCTTCCTCTGCAGCAGAGGTAACTCTGGGTCTTCCTTTTCTGTGGCGGTCCTCATGAGAGCCAGTTTCATCATAGCGCTTGATGGTTTTTGCGACTACACTTGAAGAAACTTTCAAAGTTCTTGACATTTTCCGAATTGACTGACCTTTATGTCTTAAAGTAATGATGGACTGTCATTTCTCTTTGCTTATTTGAGCTGTTCTTGCCATAATATGGACTTGGTGTTTTACCAAATAGGGCTATCTTCTGTATACCACCCATTCCATGTCACAACACAACTGACTCAAATGCATTAAAAAGGAAAGAAATTCCACAAATGAACTTTTAACAAGGTACACCTGTTAATTGAAATGCATTCCAGGTGACTACCACGTGAAGCTGGTTGAGAGAATGACAAGCGTGTGCAAAGCTGTCATCAAGGCAAAGAATGGCTACTTTGAAGAATCTCAAATATAAAATATATGTAGAAAATATGTAGAAAATAAAATGTAGAAAATAGTAAAAATAAAGAAAAACCCTTGAATGAGTAGGTGTGTCCAAACTTCTGACTGGTACTGTATATATATTTCTTTATTTTCTTTACATTTTTGGGCTGTTGTGTCTCTGTAATAATACTAGCCACCTAGCAATTTTATGAAGTTGTCTTTAACTTTAACTAGCCCAGATAGGTTCACAATCTCCTAACCTCATAACTAGCTACCAAAAAGTAATTTAAGGCTATCAATGAAGTTTGAGTGGCTTGTCTAACTATCTTAGCTGGCATGCCTGCTGGCAAGGTTGGTAGACTTTAGAAAAGCACTCAATTACTAAATGTACTGAATTAGACCCACTTTCCTTTCAATCTTTATGCAGATTTTAGCAGAGATGCAGTGAAGCATATTTAGTTTCTTTTAAAATAGATCCACCATTCAGGAGGATACAGACAGTTCAAGAGTTATGCTTAGATATGCTGAAAAATACACTTATTTTTTTACATAGAATTAAGCATAATGATTATGGCTCTAGATTGCAGGAAAAATGTGTTTTAGTTGTTTGAAAAATGCAAAGGACCACCCCCCAGCCATCCTTACATATTGTTTTGGGGTGCGTGCCGCCCCTGAATGATTGTATTTAATTCATACAAAGCCTTTTCATTGTTAAATATAGGCCTATATCTTTAAAAAAAAAAAATAATACTGTTGCAAGTAACCGAATACCCCATTAACGTTGCCCTAGGTGGAACTATCTAATTTGTCCACGTGCAGAGCTTATGTTCCGTCCCCCGAAGTGAGAATGCATTGCCAAGTTGACTTTCCCTGGCTAGCCTGGCTCACATGAAAAAGGCTAACGTAACCGGATAAATAAAAATTGAGGTTATGATGGGGGAATAAACCATTATGGAAAGAGGTGCTGCGCGATTGAAATCCCCAGTTTGTAAGGATTTTGGAGTCATTGTGGACAAAGACAGGTAGATGTTAGCTATCATTTAATTATTAGGCCTGCGTTAATACAGGCCGTATAAAGTTTAAACCGGCGAGGCTGGTAAAAGTTTGCATATAGCCTACTAAATAAATGTATTTTTGCAGCCTATATTAGATTCCGAGAATTGATTGTTTAAGTTTCAATTAAACAACTTATTTATCTAAACAATATTGAATGTAAAGGTGTTGTTATGTTGGCTATAGGCTTTCATTAGGTAAGAACGCTAATTAGAAGGCACTTTTTTCTAAAGTGGTTTGATCCTCCATGTGCCGCTTTGCGTGTGAAAAAATATATATTGTTCTCAATTAATGATGTGGTTTCCTTTTATCCAAATGTTGAATAGACATGCAGACAAATTCATTCATTCAGGAAAGGGGAATAATAGCCTACTACTCTGAAGTCATAAAAACAAACAATAAATGCATGTTATTTGGCGGGTAATGGATCGACTCTCGGAACAATTCTACGCGGGTGAGTCGGGTTGCGGAGCAAAATCTCTCCTAATGTCGGGTATCGGGTGTGGCTCAGAATTGATGTGGCTGGCACGGGGCGAGTGCGGCTCTGGTAAACAAGCGCGTGTAACTGTACATAATTCCTGTTACCACTGGGGAAAGTGTCAGTTGCGTCACGTGGGCAGAGGAGGAGACAGAAGATGAAGATTTAGTAAAGGAGGGGACACAGCTGCAGCATCTTTTGGGAACGACACCACAGTCTCGTAGTGGGGTGACGTTTTGTTTTTGCCAGGGCTGGCAGGCAAACTAACTTTCAGACACACTAATGATGGAACACACGACAGGGAATTAGGGAGCCATGAATTATTTAATAGAATACCATGCTGCTCGCTGTTCGCCTTGTAGAGCTAGGTATTAAACTGCACAAAGCTGTGGAGGAGCCCTGAACTGTGCTTCTCAGTCAGCTGGTGCAGAACAAATCACACACTCTGGTGAGATTAGAAACAATGTGGAGGCAGTTAGGTTTTGGACTACCGCAGTGTCTCTTTGAATTGCCAGGAAGAGATGTGCGCGTACCAGGAAGCAGGGGTTTATAAAAAGCTCCCCAGTCCCTCAGGGGAGAAGACATACAGAATTGGAACACTCCAACAATGAGATATGGCAGATCTGAGGCTTCCCTTATGTGTTGCCCTTCTCTTCCACTCTTACAGGAAAGCCCACTGATGGACACACACGCACACACACAAACAGGCAAGCAAACATGTACGTGAAACAGAGTTCAGAACGTGCCGTAAGCTCACTTCACAGCTAGCTTGAAATGTCACGGACGGAGCAATCCAATTAGTAATGTTTGGGTGGCTCCACCTGTTGGAACGTTGTCAAGGAGGGCGATCACATGTGCTAGCGAAGTAGAGGTCTTGGGTTCGAGCCTAGGTGTGAGCTGAATCAGGAGGAAGTGGTACTCGCTAAGCAAGCACTGTGGTGTCTGTAACACATGCAAATGCCCTCATCCCCACACAGACAACCCCAAACTCGCTCAAACCCTACACCCTACCCAAGCTCTCTGTCCTGCCATCTCTGGTGTCTTGACCCTCCTGTGGGAGGGCAGCTCCCACTCAGCCCAGTCCAAGCTCTTCTCTGTTCTGACACCCCAATGGTGGAACCAGTTTCCCCCTTAAGCAAGGACAGCAGAGTCCCTGCTCATCTTCTGAAAACATCTGACACCTTACCTATTCAAATTGTATCTTAAATAATCTCCCAGCACCCCCTCCTCATGCCTAACCTCATCCCCCCTCACCTTTAGCGAACTAACACTCACACTTGATTCTGTTTCCCCTACTAGCTCTGGCTTTGCTGATAGCAACTTATTTGAGGAAAAATGTACTTACATGACAGTGGTTGTCTCACCTAGCTACCTTAAGATGAATGCACTGGATACGAGCCTCTGCTAAATTACTAAAATGTAAATAAAGTGTGTGTACAGTGTGTGTGCAGTGTGTGTGTGTGCAGTGTATGTGTGTGTGCACTCAATAAGTGTGTGATTCACACAGAGAGACAGTGAATGTTGGTTACTGAGTGAGGTAAGTCACTGAAGCACTATGGGGGAGAGTTAGCCTGTCATTATATCCTAAGACTTTGGACTTTGGGCTCTCCCTCCCTATAGTCCCCAGCCCCCTCCTTATAGGCCCAGCCCCCTTCCCTATAGTCCCCACATCCCTCCTTATAGCCCCAGCCCCCTTCCCTATAGTCCCCACCCCCCTCCCTATAGTCTCTAGTCCCTTTTGGGGGGGCAGGTAGCTTAGTGGTTAGAGCATTGGGCCAGTAACCGAAAGGTTATATATATTTAAAAAAAATAGTCATTCCAACTCTGTCTGTCTCTTTTTTTTTAGTTTAGTGAAAAGCCTCCAAGTGCCAACACACTTACAGTATGACATATCTGCAATGGTAAGGAGGGTGGGAGTGTGGGAGGAAGACACAAGCCTCAAAGAAAATGCTTCTGAGACACCCCGCAGGCACGCTCTTTCTTTCTCTACCTCCCTCACTCCCCCTCCCTCCCTCTCGCCCTCCTTCATAAAAAAAAATGCTCCACTCATATCTTGTGCATTAATGAATCACTGAACCAGGAAGCTACCTCTTCAGGATAATCCCCCAACCTGATTAAGGAGTTAGATTTCTATATGTCTCTTTATTTCCTTTGGAGGTGATAATGAAGAAATGTTACATTTAGTGTCTGCCTCTGTAGCCCATGTTGCATAAGCAAGCCCCTTTCTTTGGTCTCTTTTTGTGATCATTTGTTGTTTTTGCTCCTGATGAATTGGCCTGGGTTCTATTATCTAGTGGGTAGGAAACAAGCCTGTCTATCTACCTCATGGTCAAGTAGCTACACAAGCCTGTCTGTCTACCTCATGGCTAAGTAGATACACAAGCCTGTCTGTCTACCTCATGGCCAAGTAGCTACACAAGCCTGTCTGTCTACCTCATGGCCAAGTAGCTACACAAGCCTGTCTATCTACCTCATGGCAAGTAGCTACACAAGCCTATCTGTCTACCTCATGGCCAAGTAGCTACACAAGCCTGTCTGTCTGCCTCATGGCCAAGTAGCTACACAAGCCTATCTGTCTACCTCATGGCCAAGTAGATACACATCCCATTAAGCCATTGTTATTGATTCCCTTTAGTCCTGTCAAATGCTCATACACACACACTCTTGTGCAATGTATGACTGTGACAGCCCCTGACTGCTGTCACTGTGGCCACACCCACGAGTGTATCGGGACTGACAGCTTCAGGAGGGGTTCCCTGCTCTCCCCCCCTCTCCCTCCTTGGCATCTGGCATCTCAATGCAGCAGAAAGCACCCATAAAAAGCCTTTCAATTAATCCTGGTGTGCTCACCGAGGATGAAATGCCTCCAGAACTTCTCTCCTTCTCTCCTCGCAGCCCAGTCCAGCCTAACCCAGCCCAGCCTAGCCCAGTCTAGCCCAGTCAAGTCCAGCCTAGCGCCTCCCAGTTTAGCTCAGCCTAGTCAAGTCCAGCCTCGTCCAGCCTACCCTAGTCGAGTCCAGCCTAGTCCAGCCCAGCCTAACCCAGCCCAGCTTAGCCCAGCCTAGTCAAGTCCAGCCTAGCCCAGCCCACCTTAGCTCAGCCTAGTCAAGTCCAGCCTATCCCATTCCAGCCTAGTCCAGTCCAAACCAGTCTAACCCAGTCCAGTCCAGTCTTGGTCTGGTCTGGAGCTGAAGCAGGCAGCTCCCGGCGTATAGCAATGATTCTAATACAGCAGCACAGCACTCAATTTGTTTCGCCTTCACTGTGAAATGAAAGTTGGTGATGTGATGGTTGTCTGTGAGAGGAGAGGCCGTGCCCTGAGGCTTGATTTGTAGGTGTTTGAAGCCACCCAGTAAAGCTGCCCTGGGTGCTTCCTGATGATGGACAACCTTACTAAAGGTATTAGACGACCGGCTCTCTCTGATCCCAATCAGCCCGGCTTCCATCCATGCTGAGTGCTGTGTGTCTGCAAGTACTCAAACTGTGTGGTGAGTATAAGTGTGTGTGTGTGTGAGGAGATACTCAGCATGTGTGTGTGTGTGTGTGTGTGTGTGTGTGTGTTTGCGTGTGCGTGTGTGTGTGCATTTGTTTGTGTAAAGACCCACTCAGCGTGTGTTTCTCAGTGTGACAGTGTAGAGACAGCTCTCTGGGCAGAGGTTGAGAGAGCTGTGAAGCTGTTCACCACTCATTACACACACACACACACACACACACACATACACACACACACACACACACACACACACACACACACACACACACACACACACACACACACACACACACACACACACACACACACACACACACAAAAAACACACACACACACACACACACACACACACACACACACACACACACACACACACACACACACACACACACACACACACACACACACACACACACACACACACACAGGTGTGTGCTACTGCCCTGTGGTGGCTGCGGATCAGTGGTTATCTTCAGGACAGAGGATCCCCAGGAGGTATAGGCCACATGTGTCCCTCTGAACCCATCAATCTGATCTGGAGCCTATTCCACTGGGGCCTCATATCACACCATAACCTTTGCTCTGATTCAGTTACCACTGAGCTGGAGGGTAGGTAGAGGGGGTACGGGACAGTACGCTCAAATACGCACAGGTTTCATTTAGGATATATGGTACACTCTTAGAAAAAAAAATGTTTTTAGTAGAACTATAAAGGGTTCCATCGTTTGCTTCATATATGGAACCACTAAAACTTATATACCGAACAAAACTAGAAATGCAACATTCAACAATTTTGTATTATTTTACTGAGTTATAGTTCATATAAGGAAATCAGTAAATTGAAATAAATGAATTAGGCCCTAATCTATGGATTTCACATGACTGGGCAGGGGCACAGCCATGGATGGGCCTGGGAGGGAACCCATTGGGGACCCACGCCCAGCCAATTAGAATGAGTTTTTCCCCACTAACCGGTTCCCCCACACATTGACTCTGTATCGGTACCCCCCTGTATATAGTCTCACTATTGTTTTTTACTGCTGCTCTTTAATTACTTGTTACTTTTATCTCTTATTCTTATCCGTATGTTTTGAAACTGCTTAGTTAGTTAGGGGCTCGTAAGTAAGCATTTCACTGTAAGGTGAACACCTGTTGTATTCGGCTCATGTGACTAATAACATTTGATTTGTTTTTATTTGAAATACTCCTCAGTTTTATCAGCTGTCTGGGTTGCTGGTCTCAGACGATCCCGCAGGTGAAGAAGTCGGATATGGAGGTCCTGGGCTGGTGTGGTTACACGGGTTCTGCAGTTGTTAGGCCGGTTGGACGTACTGCCAAATCCTCCAAAACCACATTGGTTATGGTTTAGAAATGAACATTCAGTTCTCTGGCAACAGCTCTGGTGGACATTCCTGCAGTCAGCATGCCAATTGCACATGCTCTCAAAACTTGAAACATTTGGCATTGTGTTGTCTGACAAAACTGCACATTTTAGAGTGTCCTTTATTGTCCCCAGCACAAGGTGCACCTGTGTAATGATCATGCTGTTTAATCAGCTTCTTGATATGCCACACCTGTCAGGTGGCTGTATTATCTTGGCAAAGGAGAAATGCTCACTAACAGGGATGTAAACACATTTGTGCACACAATTTGAAGGAAAGAAGCGTATGGAACATTTCTGGAATCTTTTATTTCAGCTCATGAAACATGGGACCAACACTTTACATGTTGCACTGATATTTGTGTTCAGTATTCAGTAGAACCCTTTTGTGGGGTTCTTTGATCAGAACCCTAGGGGATCTTCTTCACTGAACCAAATTGGTTCCATATAGAACTCTGTATAGTACCATGTACGATTTATGGCTAGGCTACTACTAGTTCAATAGAACTAGCTAAGAAGATAATATAATGCCATGAAATGATGCACACAAAAAATACCAGCATAGTTTTTAGATTGTATTGTCCTTACAGTCAAACTCAAACTAACAGTTTAGGTACAGTAATGCAAACATAGTTTGGAAATATGCACTGTTGGTCAGGGAGGCTCTTTATTTGAATAATGGCCCACGTCAGTTTTGGTAGCAACCTTCAGAGGGTTTCTGCCTTATTCATGGTACAGCTACAGCATGGGGTATCGCCTGGCTGGTTCCTGAGAAGAACATGAGGAGCCAAAACATGAGTCTATTGTATATCCGCAAAAATGAAGACAAAATAATATGCATACATATCATTATTATCATGCTGAGGACCAACTTACAGTTGTCGTCAGCAGCAGCCGAAAGAGGAATCTGCCTCTGACTCCACACTGTAATACTGAAATAAAAGCAACAATGAGCTAATTGCCAATGTCAGGCTGGGTATGTAGTTCTATTTGGCATATTCAATAATTAAAATGGAAGTTTATTTGTAAGATGAGTTAGCTAGCTTGTAAAGTGGCTAATTAGCGGTGGCTTTCTCCTCAGCTAGCTACCAAACAAACAGTAGCCTATAAAGTTCAAACTCTAAAAGAGCCTTATTTATCTATCTTATAGTTTATCATATGATTATGGCTTCATATGTTTGAGTTAAAAAAGTGACTTTGCTAACCCTAAAACATTTGCATTGGTAGGCACTATTTCCAACTGCCTTGACTTGTTATGCTGGATAAAAATGGCAGTTGGTTTTTGAATGATAGAACTGTAGAGCATTTCACTTTTTTTCTGAAAAAGGTTCTTACATTTTGACCAAAGAACCAAAAGGTTGTATATACTGTACATCCCCAATGAACACTTTTTTTCTACACACACACACACGGCGCACGCGTGTGTGCGCATGTGTTATCCCACAAAATAACAAACTTCCTTCCTTGAGGGCTTTTAAGAGACACTACAACTCTCTTCTTTGTCAACTAATCCGTGTCTAGGAGATGTCACATGAAATGACAAGCCACGTTGCGTTCTTTAACAAGTGCCTTTGTCTCTGCAGGAAACAACTAATCCAATGTACCATTCCTATACTTCAGACTGCTGTCTATAGATCTCCTTTTATTTTTGTCTGTGTGTTTTGCACACCTGTTGACCTGGTCAACATATTGTCAGTAACAGTGAGAGTGGCTCTCTGTTACTGCTCACTACTACATCACCATGACTAGCTCCATAGTGTTCACTACTACATCACCATGACTAGCTCCATAGTGTTCACTACTACATCACCATGACTAGCTCCATAGTGTTCACTACTACATCACCATGACTAGCTCCATAGTGCTCACTACTACATCACCATGACTAGCTCCATAGTGTTCACTACCACATCACCATGACTAGCTCCATAGTGTTCACTACCACATCACCATGACTAGCTCCATAGTGTTCACTACCACATCACCATGACTAGCTCCATAGTGTTCACTACTACATCACCATGACTAGCTCCATAGTGTTCACTACCACATCACCATGACTAGCTCTATAGTGTTCACAACCACATCACCATGACTAGCTCCATAGTGTTCACTACCACATCACCATGACTAGCTCCATAGTGTTCACTACCACATCACCATGACTAGCTCCATAGTGTTCACAACCACATCATCATGACTAGCTCTATAGTGTTCACTACCACATCACCATGACTAGCTCTATAGTGTTCACAACCACATCATCCTGACTAGCTCCATAGTGTTCACAACCACATCATCATGACTAGCTCCATAGTGTTCACTACCACATCACCATGACTAGCTCCATAGTGTTCACTACCACATCACCATGACTAGCTCCATAGTGTTCACTACCACATCACCATGACTAGCTCCATAGTGTTCACTACCACATCACCATGACTAGCTCCATGGTGTTCACTACCACATCACCATGACTAGCTCCATAGTGTTCACTACTACATCACCATGACTAGCTCCATAGTGTTCACAACCACATCACCATGACTAGCTCCATAGTGTTCACTACCACATCACCATGACTAGCTCCATAGTGTTCACTACCACTACTACATCACCATGACTAGCTCCATAGTGTTCACTACCACATCACCATGACTAGCTCCATAGTGTTCATTAGCACATCACCATTACTAGCTCCATAGTGTTCACTACCGCATCACCATGACTAGCTCCATAGTGTTCACTACCACATCACCATGACTAGCTCCATAGTGTTCACTACCACATCAACATGACTAGCTCCATAGTGTTCACTACCACTACTACATCACCATGACTAGCTCCATAGTGTTCACTACTACATCACCATGACTAGCTCCATAGTGTTCACTACTACATCACCATGACTAGCTCCATAGTGTTCACTACTACATCACCATGACTAGCTCCATAGTGCTCACTACTACATCACCATGACTAGCTCCATAGTGTTCACTACCACATCACCATGACTAGCTCCATAGTGTTCACTACCACATCACCATGACTAGCTCCATAGTGTTCACTACCACATCACCATGACTAGCTCCATAGTGTTCACTACCACATCACCATGACTAGCTCCATAGTGTTCACTACTACATCACCATGACTAGCTCCATAGTGTTCACTACCACATCACCATGACTAGCTCTATAGTGTTCACAACCACATCACCATGACTAGCTCCATAGTGTTCACTACCACATCACCATGACTAGCTCCATAGTGTTCACTACTACATCACCATGACTAGCTCCATAGTGTTCACTACCACATCACCATGACTAGCTCCATAGTGTTCACTACTACATCACCATGACTAGCTCTATAGTGTTCACAACCACATCACCATGACTAGCTCCATAGTGTTCACAACCACATCATCATGACTAGCTCCATAGTGTTCACTACCACATCACCATGACTAGCTCCATAGTGTTCACTACCACATCACCATGACTAGCTCCATAGTGTTCACTACCACATCACCATGACTAGCTCCATAGTGTTCACTACCACATCACCATGACTAGCTCCATGGTGTTCACTACCACATCACCATGACTAGCTCCATAGTGTTCACTACTACATCACCATGACTAGCTCCATAGTGTTCACAACCACATCACCATGACTAGCTCCATAGTGTTCACTACCACATCACCATGACTAGCTCCATAGTGTTCACTACCACTACTACATCACCATGACTAGCTCCATAGTGTTCACTACCACATCACCATGACTAGCTCCATAGTGTTCACTAGCACATCACCATTACTAGCTCCATAGTGTTCACTACCGCATCACCATGACTAGCTCCATAGTGTTCACTACCACATCACCATGACTAGCTCCATAGTGTTCACTACCACATCACCATGACTAGCTCCATAGTGTTCACTACTACATCACCATGACTAGCTCCATAGTGTTCACTACCACATCACCATGACTAGCTCTATAGTGTTCACAACCACATCACCATGACTAGCTCCATAGTGTTCACTACCACATCACCATGACTAGCTCCATAGTGTTCACTACCACATCACCATGACTAGCTCCATAGTGTTCACAACCACATCATCATGACTAGCTCTATAGTGTTCACTACCACATCACCATGACTAGCTCTATAGTGTTCACAACCACATCATCCTGACTAGCTCCATAGTGTTCACAACCACATCATCATGACTAGCTCCATAGTGTTCACTACCACATCACCATGACTAGCTCCATAGTGTTCACTACCACATCACCATGACTAGCTCCATAGTGTTCACTACCACATCACCATGACTAGCTCCATAGTGTTCACTACCACATCACCATGACTAGCTCCATGGTGTTCACTACCACATCACCATGACTAGCTCCATAGTGTTCACTACTACATCACCATGACTAGCTCCATAGTGTTCACAACCACATCACCATGACTAGCTCCATAGTGTTCACTACCACATCACCATGACTAGCTCCATAGTGTTCACTACCACTACTACATCACCATGACTAGCTCCATAGTGTTCACTACCACATCACCATGACTAGCTCCATAGTGTTCATTAGCACATCACCATTACTAGCTCCATAGTGTTCACTACCGCATCACCATGACTAGCTCCATAGTGTTCACTACCACATCACCATGACTAGCTCCATAGTGTTCACTACCACATCAACATGACTAGCTCCATAGTGTTCACTACCACTACTACATCACCATGACTAGCTCCATAGTGTTCACTACTACATCACCATGACTAGCTCCATAGTGTTCACTACTACATCACCATGACTAGCTCCATAGTGTTCACTACTACATCACCATGACTAGCTCCATAGTGCTCACTACTACATCACCATGACTAGCTCCATAGTGTTCACTACCACATCACCATGACTAGCTCCATAGTGTTCACTACCACATCACCATGACTAGCTCCATAGTGTTCACTACCACATCACCATGACTAGCTCCATAGTGTTCACTACCACATCACCATGACTAGCTCCATAGTGTTCACTACTACATCACCATGACTAGCTCCATAGTGTTCACTACCACATCACCATGACTAGCTCTATAGTGTTCACAACCACATCACCATGACTAGCTCCATAGTGTTCACTACCACATCACCATGACTAGCTCCATAGTGTTCACTACTACATCACCATGACTAGCTCCATAGTGTTCACTACCACATCACCATGACTAGCTCCATAGTGTTCACTACTACATCACCATGACTAGCTCTATAGTGTTCACAACCACATCACCATGACTAGCTCCATAGTGTTCACAACCACATCATCATGACTAGCTCCATAGTGTTCACTACCACATCACCATGACTAGCTCCATAGTGTTCACTACCACATCACCATGACTAGCTCCATAGTGTTCACTACCACATCACCATGACTAGCTCCATAGTGTTCACTACCACATCACCATGACTAGCTCCATGGTGTTCACTACCACATCACCATGACTAGCTCCATAGTGTTCACTACTACATCACCATGACTAGCTCCATAGTGTTCACAACCACATCACCATGACTAGCTCCATAGTGTTCACTACCACATCACCATGACTAGCTCCATAGTGTTCACTACCACTACTACATCACCATGACTAGCTCCATAGTGTTCACTACCACATCACCATGACTAGCTCCATAGTGTTCACTAGCACATCACCATTACTAGCTCCATAGTGTTCACTACCGCATCACCATGACTAGCTCCATAGTGTTCACTACCACATCACCATGACTAGCTCCATAGTGTTCACTACCACATCAACATGACTAGCTCCATAGTGTTCACTACCACTACTACATCACCATGACTAGCTCCATAGTGTTCACTACTACATCACCATGACTAGCTCCATAGTGTTCACTACTACATCACCATGACTAGCTCCATAGTGTTCACTACTACATCACCATGACTAGCTCCATAGTGCTCACTACTACATCACCATGACTAGCTCCATAGTGTTCACTACCACTACTACATCACCATGACTAGCTCCATAGTGTGCACTACCACATCACCATGACTAGCTCCATAGTGTTCACTACTACATCACCATGACTAGCTCCATAGTGTTCACTACCACTACTACATCACCATGACTAGCTCCATAGTGTGCACTACCACATCACCATGACTAGCTCCATAGTGTTCACTACTACATCACCATGACTAGCTCCATAGTGTTCACTACCACATCACCATGACTAGCTCCATAGTGTTCACTACTACATCACCATGACTAGCTCCATAGTGTTCACTACCACTACTACATCACCATGACTAGCTCCATAGTGTTCACTAACACTACTATATCACCATGACTAGCTCCATAGTGTTCACTACCACTACTACATCACCATGACTAGCTCCATAGTGTTCACTACTACATCACCATGACTAGCTCCATAGTGTTCACTACCACTACTACATCACCATGACTAGCTCCATAGTGTTCACAACCACATCACCATGACTAGCTCCATAGTGTTCACTACCACATCACCATGACTAGCTCCATAGTGTTCACTACCACATCACCATGACTAGCTCCATAGTGTTCACAACCACATCATCATGACTAGCTCTATAGTGTTCACTACCACATCACCATGACTAGCTCTATAGTGTTCACAACCACATCATCCTGACTAGCTCCATAGTGTTCACAACCACATCATCATGACTAGCTCCATAGTGTTCACTACCACATCACCATGACTAGCTCCATAGTGTTCACTACCACATCACCATGACTAGCTCCATGGTGTTCACTACCACATCACCATGACTAGCTCCATAGTGTTCACTACTACATCACCATGACTAGCTCCATAGTGTTCACAACCACATCACCATGACTAGCTCCATAGTGTTCACTACCACATCACCATGACTAGCTCCATAGTGTTCACTACCACATCACCATGACTAGCTCCATAGTGTTCACTACCACATCACCATGACTAGCTCCATAGTGTTCACTACTACATCACCATGACTAGCTCCATAGTGTTCACTACCACATCACCATGACTAGCTCCATAGTGTTCACTACCACATCACCATGACTAGCTCCATAGTGTTCACTACCACATCACCATGACTAGCTCCATAGTGTTCACTACCACTACTACATCACCATGACTAGCACCATAGTGTTCACTACTACATCACCATGACTAGCTCCATAGTGTTCACTACCACATCACCATGACTAGCTCCATAGTGTTCACTACTACATCACCATGACTAGCTCCATAGTGTTCACTACTACATCACCATGACCAGCTCCATAGTGTTCACAACCACATCACCATGACTAGCTCCATAGTGTTCACTACCACATCACCATGACTAGCTCCATAGTGTTCACTACCACTACCACATCACCATGACTAGCTCCATAGTGTTCACTACTACATCACCATGACTAGCTCCATAGTGTTCACTACTACCTCACCATGACTAGCTCCATAGTGTTCACTACCTCATCACCATGACTAGCTCCATAGTGTTCACTACCTCATCACCATGACTAGCTCCATAGTGTTCACTACCACATCACCATGACTAGCTCCATGGTGCTCGCTCACATATATTGTAAAACATTTTATTTAACCTCTATTTAACTAAATAAGAAATAATTGTAAATAATAATTTGTTCTTAACTGACTTGCCTAGTTAAAAAACTTTTTTTTTTTAAACAAGGCATGTCAGTTGAGAACTAATTTTTATTTACAATGACGGCCTAGGAACAGTGGGTTAACTGTCTTGTTCAGGGGCAGAATGACAGATTTTTACCTTGTCAGCTCGGGGATTCAATTTAGCAACCTTTTGGTTACTGGCCCAACGCTCTAACCACTTGGCTACCTGCCGCCCCAAAATGTATCAGCAGCTTTGAGGCAGTCAAAGCGGTAGCAGGTGGCGCACATTCTCTCTCTCCCTTGCTCAATTCAATTTAATTTCAAATGGCTTTATTGGCATATGAAACTTTGTTTACATTGCCAAAGCAAGTGAAATAAATTATAAACAAAAGTGAAATAAACAATAAAAATTTTACAGTAAAAATTACACTCACAAATGTTCCAAAAGAATAAAGACATTTCAAATGTAAATGTATGTCTATATACAGTGTTGTAACGATGTGCAAATAGTTAAAGTACAGAAGGGCAGTCCCAGCAGTTGTCTTATATACGGCTATAAAAAGACAAGTTATATTTGCATGATTTAGCATAATTAATTAATCATTACCATTTTGTTTCATTCATGTGACAGACCAATAGCTCACTTCTTCTCTCTAAGCTGAGACCTTGAAACTGAGATATCTTTCGTTCTGAAAACAAGGTCTGGGCGTCCTGCTAAATAGCAGCTACTGAGGATTTGTTCAATCAGTCACTTGCATGAAAACATAAATTGGTTATTAGAACAGCACATAAATAGAACAAAGAAATTAGTTATAAGAAAAGCACAAACATTAAAATTCCCATTACAAGGTCACAAATCTTGCTGCTTTGATGGCACACTGTGGTATTTCACCCAATAGATATGACAGTTTATCAAAATCACATTTGTTTTCGAATTCATTGTGGGTCTGTGTAACCTGAGGGAAATATGTGTCTCTAATATGGTCGTACATTGGGCAGGAGGTTAGGAAGTGCAGCTCAGTTTCCACCTCATTTTGTGGGCAGTGTGCACATAGCCTGTCTTCTCTTGAGAGCCAGATCTGCCTACGGCGGCTTTTCTCAATAGCAAGGCTATGCTCACTGAGTCTGTACATAGTCAATGGTTTACTTAATTTTGGGTCATTCACAGTGGTCAGGTATTCTGCCCCTGTGTACTCTCTGTTTAGGGCCGAATGGCATTCCAGTTTGATCAGTTATTTTGTTAATTCTTTCCAATGTGTCAAATAATTATATTTTTGTTTTCTCATGATTTGGTTGGGTCTAATTGTGTTGCTGTTCTGGGGCTCTGTGGGGTCTGTTTGTGTTTGTGAACAGAGCCCCAGGACCAGCTTGCTTAGGGGACTCTTCTCCAGGTTCATCGCTCTAGGTGATGGCTTCGTTATGGAAGGTTTGGGAATCACTTCCTTTTAGGTGGTTGTAGAATTTAACGTCTCTTTTCTGGATTTTGATAATTAGCGGGTATCGGCCTAATTCTGCTCTGCATGCATTATTTGGTGTTTTACGTTGTACAATGAGGATATTTTAGCAGAATTCTGCATGCAGAATCTCAATTTGCTGTTTGTCCCATTTTGTGAATTTTTGGTTGCTGAGCGGACCCCAGACCTCACAACCACAAAGGGCAATGTGTTCTATAATTTTAGCCAGATTCTAATTGGTAGGTCGAATTTTATTTGAAATGTTATGTTCCTTTTGATGGCATAGAAGGCCCTTCTTGCCTTGTCTCTCAGATTGTTCACAGCTTTGTGGAAGTTACCTGTGGCGCTGATGTTTAGGCTGAGGTATGTATAGTTTTTTGTATAATCTAGGGCAATGGTGTCTAGATGTAATCTATATTTGTGGTCCTGGCAACTGGACCTTTTTTGGAACACCATTATTTTTGTTTTACTGAGATTTACTGTCAGGGCCTGTCATTGAACTATATTCCAGGTGACTACCTCATGAAGCTGGTTGAGAGAATGCCAAGATTGTGCAAAGCTGTCATCAAGGCAAAGGGTGGCTCCTTTGAAGAATCTCAAATATAAAATATATTTTGAGAGGCAGAATTTTTTTTGGGTTGCTACATGATTCCATATGTGTTATTTCATAGTTGTGATGTCTTCAATATTATTCTACAATGTAGAACATTTGTAA